>NC_138771.1:368301448-368901448 GCF_965119305.1 Pelophylax lessonae
CTGCACGATCGCACTGCGATATGCGATCAAACAGGGGGTGTCGTTAACATTACATTGACACCCCCAGCGTATCGCATATGGCAGTGTGAACTGCTGGGGGTGCGTGTGCGATGCGGGAACAGGCTGCGGATTTGCAGCCTTCCCGCATCGCATAAATGTGAACCGAGGCTAAATGCTAATGTAGCTATTTGCTTGTTTCCCTTTAGTATTATGGAGTGAAAATAATTCATGAAACTGTTGTTATGCTCAGGGCCCCAATGGGAAAATAACAAGCAGAATCAACATTTTTACCAAAGCTAACTTGATATTCCGCAGATTGGTCATGGCCTTTGTGGGAAGGGGACATTAGAATAATGTTGCTGCTAACATTAATGACACCTTATTATACATTTTCAACCCTGAACCAGGTTATTGATTGAAAAATTGCTGAACATTATAATAATGCGTAATAATCAAGACTGTACTATGGATTTATCAAAAATGCTTGTTTGGTACATTATGTTTTCAAAAAACTGAATATAACAGCTAGCATAATGTGTCATACAACATTAAAAATACATTCCATACATTTAGGCAGTTGTAGTATTTATATACAACTTCTAAATTGCACTGTAATATGTTGTGCTACTATATAGCTTTTATAGCAATAAAAAGAATTTGATATGTTAAATTAATATATGTATGTACCTGCTTATAGTCTTGACAATTGCAAAATCTGTGCAGTAGAGTCAAAGATTTAAATACACAGCACCAAAATCATTAGTACTTATTGGTTGATTACTTTGCATTGGCAGCATTATGTGGTATTAAACCCAAAACCAAAAATGCATTTCATTGCTGCTTACCAATTCTGAGATTGGGTGGTTACATTACTTTTCCTTTTTAAGGCTGCTTGCCTTTATTTTCACCAGTTGATAAAGCCAGTAAGTTTGTTATTAACCACTTAAGCCCCGGAGGATTTGGCTGCTAAAAGACCAGGGGGTTTTTTGCGATTTTTTACTGCATGACTTTAACGGACAATTGCACGGTCGTGCGACGCTGTACCTAAACTAATTTCATGTCCTTTTTTTCCCACAAACAGAGCTTTCTTTTGGTGGTATTTGATCACCTGAGCGATTTTTTGATCATGCGCTATAAACAAAAAAAGAGCGTCAATTTTGCAAAAATAACAATATTTTTCACATTTTTTTATATGAAATTCCCCAAAAAAAAATGTAAAAATCAAAATTTTTTAACATTTTTGGCCAATTTGTTTTATGCTACATATGTTTGGTAAAGAAAATCGCAAAAAGCGTATTTTGATTGGTTTGCGCAAAAGTTATCGCGTTTACTAACAAAGGGAAAGATTTTTGTCATTTTTGGTGTTTATTTTAACGCGTAATGGAGACGATCTGCGATTTTTTTTCGGTACTGCGACATTGCGGCGGACAGATCGGACCCTTGACTGACATTTTTGACACTTTTGGGATTACCAGTGACATTACTGCAGTAATCAGTGCTATACATATGCACTGTTACTGCAAAAATGACACTGGCAGGGAAGGGGTTAACTGTATTGGACAGGGAGGGGTTAAGTGTGTCCTAGGGGCGTGATTCTAACTGTATAGGGACATTGCTATTGGTGTAAAAACAAAGATCAACGGTCCTACATAGTAGAATGACACCAGGGAGAATGACGGGCGGCTTGTTTACATAAGCCGCTCCGCCTTTCTCCCTTCACCGGAGCGATCGTAGTGTGACCGGCGGACATCGGGTCCACCGGTCACAAGCACTGACTTGTCAGTGAACGAGCCGCGGCGGGCGCGCGCCTCGGCGGGCGCGCGCCCGCCCGCAATTGGCTCTCAAGTCAGTGACAGGCGAGTGACGTATCCATACACCACTCTGCCTGGCCGGGGCTGACCGCCGCAGTATATAGTCGTGCGGCGGTCGGCAACCAGTTAAGTAAGTCTGTTAATATTTACCTTCAGGGGGCGTAACTACAGGGTTTGCAGGGGTTGAAATTGCAACCGGACCCCATGCTCCAGGGGGCCTGTGCGGCTCCCCTATACAACTGGATAGGAGGGGTGGTGGGGGCAGCATGTAGAGAAATCACTGTCCTCCTTTTTCCTCCTGTAGCTGCAGGAGGAAAATGGAGGAGATTGGTTCCTCTGTATGCTGCCCCCACCACTCCTCCTATCCAGTTCACTTGTGTTATGCTGTCTCTGGGCCCCTGTGTGCTCCCCTGGTCCCCCAGCCCCCGCCCCACTGTGCTCCCTCCCCTCTCCTACTGGCTGCTGCAGGGGATGTGTCAAAATAAAGAACCAGGAAGGGGTCGGTAAATATGTAATTTACCAGCTCCTTCCTTTTCTGAATAGACAGAGTCATAGACAGTGACATTGTAAAAAAAATAAATAAATAAAATAAAATGATAAAAAATAATACAATTAAAATACCAAAAAAAAAAAAATACTGACACCAGTGAATGAACTTCCAGGATCGCAAAGGTCACACTTGCAATTGGGCCCTGGCATTCCACCACCATGGGGAGGCCCCAAGATGGCATGAAGGAGGCCCATTGCAGAAAGGGTCTCCATATATAGAACAGGCTACAGCAAAACTGACATTTCCAAAGAAAAAAAAACCAGTCAAATCCCATTTAAAATGATCCTTGGTTACAATTGCCGGCACCCGGCTATTAAAAAAAAAAAATGGTGTGGGGTCCCTCTAGTCCATACCAGGCCCTTCAGGTCTGGTATGGATTTTAAGGGGAACCCCATGCCAAAATTTAAAAGAAAAAGGTGTGGGGTTCCCCCCAAAATCTATACCAGACCCTTACCTAGGCACTCAGCCTGGCAGGAAATAGGGGGGGGGGACAAGCAAGCGCATCACCCCTCCTGAACCATACCAAGCCACATGCCCTCAACATGGGGAGGATGTGTGCTTTGGGGCACCACTGGCCCAGAATGCACCAGTCAGTTATGTCACAAGGGGGCGGGGCCACCAGGTGATGTTAGCAGGTGGCCCTGCCCTTACCTTTATAAGAACTGTCAAAGCACAGAGGAGGCATTCTGCAGCCAGCTGTCCCAGAAGGCGGAGCATTTTTTTTTCCGGTGTGGGGTTCCCTTTAAATCCATACCAGACCCCAAGGGCAGCTATCATTTAAAGGGGCAACATCGTCATGGGCAGGTCACCATGGTTGATGGTCCTATACATCGCTAGACAACATGAGTAACAATGGTGTAAAACCGGGGTCTTCAAACTATGGCCCTCCAGTTGTTTAGGAACTACATTTCCCATCATGCCTAGTCATGTCTGTGAATGTCAGAATTTTACAATGCCTCATGGGATGGGTAGTTCTACAACAGCTGGAGGGCCATAGTTTGAGGATCCCTGGTGTAACATCTTGGGATGTTGTTTGTTTTTTGTTTTGTTTTTTTAACTTGCCATGGGTTTCTTTATTATTTTTTTAAATTTGGTGGGGGGGGTGAGTGATAAGGTGTATTAATGTTTCCTGTACTTTTTTTCCTAGGGAAGGCTTTTATATGGGAGCTCCGTTATTATAAAGGGGCTTCCAGATCCTGATAAGTACCTCCCTACAAACCTCCGCATACTCTTGGGAACCACATGTGAGAAATTAGTCTGTGTCCTGTCTGTTTCCTTAAAAAAAAAAAACAAACATAAAAAAACAGTTTGGGGTTTCCCTTAAAATTCATTCTATGTCCTCATCTTAACATGCAGCCTAAGTGGCCTAGAAAGGTAGGGCAGCAAGCATGCGGCCCCTCTTCCTGAAACATAAAGGATCACATGCCCTTCTAAATTGGAAGCATACCTTGTATCTTTCGCATTAAATTGAATGCATTTTGCTGAACATATGTCATTCCATGAAATTGACAGGTTTATCACACAAAATTTCAAAAAAGTGAAGTTTTGATCATGCCTTTAAGGGTAATTCACTAGCTAGTAGGAACTAAGGGCCATCTTGGCTAGCTTAGAGTAGTTGTGAAGTTCATTTATCATATCCACAATTTTGAGTACATACATATATGCCTTTTGTAAATCCATATGTATATTTGTAAACAAAGTTGTCAGTTATGTATTATCCAGCTCACAAACTGCAGGTATCGTGATTGCTCTTCGTGCCCAAGCGATTCATGGACCTGTATATGAGTAGTCTAGGAGAGGCTACCTATAGCGCTTGCTTCTAAAAAAACATACAATTTTAGTGCATAAATAGTCCCATAAATATGTTGTTAATGGCAGCTGCTATAGTATGAAGATATGTGTGAAAAAGTAGTTTAAAACTACCTAAAGCGCTTGCTCCCAAGGGACACACAACAAACAATGTGAAAATATTCCAATAAATAAATAAATATGTGAGAACTTAATAATAGTTTAGCAGCTGCTATAGTAAGAAGTGGATTGAAATATATGTAGTCTAAACAATAGGCTACCTATAGCGCTTGCTTTAGATACATTCAATAGTGTACACAAATAAAACACCATATGTAAAAAAGTCCAATAAATACATTTTCAATAAAAATAATCGCCAAGTGAGAGTTCCAAAAAATGCAAAAAGTGCAAATAATTCTCATATAAACGGTGATACTTCAGTGCAATTTTTTCTTAAATTAAAGTGCAGATGCTGAGTGCTGTATTACATCCAAGTGATACTGGTAGAATTCAATCACTCACCAAATGTTGTGGGTCCTGTGTGCCTTATAGCACCAGGACCTATTCAGACTTGTGCAGCCCCCTGGGCTATAGAGCGATTTTTCTTTCTTGCTTCTAGGTGGGTAAGACATCACAGGAAGTGACGAAACGCGTAAGTTTGGAATGCACAGCGTGGTGACGGAAGTGAGGGGTGGAACGCAAGCCGGAAGATCTCCCGCGAGCGTCCATACCAAACGGTTTGCACCGTACTCACCCGTTCACAGGCGGCCCACGAGGCCATAATTTGGGATTAGAACTTATCCACTTTCCCTGCATGATCCTTTGTCGTGGAGTGTTCGTTTTTTGGCTTTTTTTGCTTTTTATTTACCGATTTTTGCTTGAAGTTTCAAAACCCTTTTGTTTGCGTGCATGCCATTTTTTGCCCAGTTGGGAATAAAAGAGTTTAAAGATAATACACTATCTGGAGCTTCATTTCTTCCATATACCTTGGCGTGGTGAGGGGAGAGGAGACGGAGGGGGACCCCATCACCTTACCCACCTAGAAGCAAGAAAGAAAAATCGCTCTATAGCCCAGGGGGCTGCACAAGTCTGAATAGGTCCTGGTGCTATAAGGCACACAGGACCCAAAACATTTGGTGAGTGATTGAATTCTACCAGTATCACTTGGATGTAATACAGCACTCAGCACCTGCACTTTAATTTAAGAAAAATTTGCACTTAAGAATCACCGTTTATATGCTGAATTATTTGCACTTTTTGCATGTTTTGGAACTTTCACTTGGCGATTATTTTTATTGAAAATTTATTTATTGGACTTTTTTACATATGGTGTTTTATTTGTGTACACTATTGAATGTATCTAAAGCAAGCGCTATAGGTAGCCTATTGTTTAGACTACATATATTTCAACCTACCTCTTACTATAGCAGCTGCTAAACTATTATTAAGTTCTCACATATTTATTTATTTATTGGAATATTTTCACATTGTTTGTTGTGCGATTCATGGACCTGCAGGTGGGGCACATGTCATTGTAGGAAGTGACGTAATTCCGCTGAGCATCTTTATTTCCAATGTAACCATACCTGACAGCATTCTATCACTTCCCCATTTGCCATGCCACACGCAGTGCTGATTTACAAAGAGGAAATGGACAGGGGCATGGTCTTACATTGACAGGCACAGCATGCCTGTATCAGACAGCGGTTAACAGAGGAAGTAAACTGACCATGCTAGCATGATTAGCTGCCATGCTTAGCAGTTTTCAACCAGGAAGAAGGGAGCTGGCAGGATCAGCCATGTAATACAGAAGCACTGCAGGCACAAAGCAAATTGTAATATAAAAAATAGTTTAGGAGCCCTTTACAGTAACAGAAACATGTGTTTTTTTTTTATTTCTAGGGTTGCAAATACTTTCATAGTTTGAACTAGCTGCCTTGACTTCAGTGCATCATTGCTCTGCCATCTTTAGCAGCAACATAACCCGCTGCACAAAAGCCACTTCATTTTTTGACACCACACCAGACTAACAGATCAGGCCAAAGCCATGGAAATATCTAGAAATATTGATGAAAGCTTTTTTTAAAAAAAAACTAAAAAGAATGATGTAACTTTTTTTTGTAATTTTTGCAGGAGTATTTACCGTATTATTTTGCCAGTAAAAGACCTTTAAAACCTCTTAAAATTGAACAGAGGCTCATATTAATGTGGATTAGATTTCACATGATTTGATCATCACTGATTCTTTAATATCAAGCAGGATAAACCCAAAGAATAAGTTGACAACTATTAAAATAGTACATTCCATGATGATAATTTCCGAGCTTCTAAATATTTAAAGTTTAAAGCCAAGAATAATACATGCAATAGCTGTAGATTTGACAAAAGTCAATGCTTTACATAGTTAATCCCCACAGAAGATCATAATAAAATAGGTTCTAAATTTTATGTAGAGTTTATTCTTTGCCTATGACTTATATTCAGCTAGACATTAATGCCAATCCTAGCATGTAATGCTTTTTATTATATCAAAGTAAAAGATGAATAGAGGTGGAAATGAAAAAAAAAATGACAGATAAATCATGTAAAGTACTCATTTAAGTAGGTATCTGAGTGCAGGAAATATAGTAGTCTATTACGAATTCTCGATCACGATATGTCAGTATTTAAGTGAGTAGTAATGAGCCGAATGTTCCTGAGTTTGGTTCGTGGGACGTTCGCTGAACAGTTAAATAAAAAAATAAATACATTTTCAGTAATTGTGAACATCCCCTGAGCCCCATTAAAGTCTAAGTGACCTAAATTCTGCAAATCATTTATGCCTTTTTTTTTTGATAATAGGAAGGAGATTGTAAAACAAAGGGCAACACTTTTACCTTTAAGGGCAACATTAAAAATGCACAATTTCTTCAAATAACATGCTTGTGGGTGCCCTGAGCCTGTTTGTGCACCTGCATGATGTACTAAAGAAAAAGTGACATTTACACAGACAAATTGGCATATAAATTACCCATAAATCAAGCAACTGGGGATTACAGTCTGATATAATTTTAAGGTGATACCCCATGTAAAAAAAAAAAAAAAAACAGTCTGCCCCTAAAATCCATACCAGACCCCTTTGAATGAGGTCTTTGTCTTTGAAACACCCCTGGTTACTCATTCACAAAAAACAAAAAAAAAAGGAAAATAGTAAACAAACACAGCAATTAAAGATAATAATAAAAATGTCCAATAATGTCTAAAAAATAATGTCCCTTGATGTCCAAAAATACAGTAATGTCCCTTGATGTACAAAAAAACAATGTTGCATCAATAAATATCCCATAACCACCCTGTTACCCCCATCCTTTTGCTACTAATGACAGCAAAGCTTCAGTGCTATCATTGAAAGCAGGATAGTAGTTGTGTCCTAGCAACCAATGATGAATCCCTCACCTCATTCAAATGGAAGGCGGAGGAGCGCAAGGTCTCTAACATCCATCAGGTCCGTGATGTCATCATGGAGGAGTGGAAGAGGACTCCAGTGGCAACCTGTGAAGCTCTTGTGAACTCAATGCCCAAGAGGGTTAAGGCAACACTGGAAATGAATGGTGGCCACACAAAATATTGACACTTTTGGCCCAATTTGGACATTTTCATTTAGGGGTGTACTCACTTTTGTTGCCAGCGCTTTAGACATTAACCCGTGTTGAGTAATTTTGAGAGGACAGCAAATTGACACTGTTATGCAAGCTGTACACTCACTACTTTACATTGTAGCAAAGTGTCATTTCTTTAGTGTTGACACATGAAAAGATATAATGAAATATTTACAAAAATATTAGGGATGTACTCACTTTCATGAGATACTGTGTATATATATATATATATATATATATATATATATAAATGTTTTTGTCATTATTTCCTATATTTTTCTGTCATTATTTTTATTTTTTGTCATCATTTTCTCACAATTATTATCTGTTATCCTCTGGTCATTTATTATCCTTTTTCATTATTTTCTTGCCTTCTTCTCTGCTATTCTTTCATTCTGCATGTCCATGACATAACCAATGAGAATTCCCAATGGGAATGGCATCTAGAATGTTTGAGGGGAAGTCATGTAGCAGTGCACCATTGCTTGGTGGACACTGGAAACTAGAGGGGTCATTCCCGAAAGTCCATGGAAGTGTTTTTTTGTGAGTGGCCAGGGCATGTAGATAGGCTGTAAAAGTTTAATACCCCTAATCGGAGAGTTGGTGGGTGTTCAAAAGAGAAAGAATTTCTTCAAGTAGGCTGGATTTCGAAAAGGGTGCTACATGATGGAGGGCCTGTCATATTTGGAGATATTTGAAGAACTTAACAAGTATTTAATGCTCAGCTCTTGAGCTCTTGAAAGGAGTTTAATGTGATTGTAAAGTCTCTTTTTTTTTCTATTAAAATAACAAGCGTATTATACTTACCTCCTCAGTGCAGTGGTTTTACACAGGGCAGCCTGGATCCTCCTCTTCTCAGGTCCCTGGCAGGAGCTCCTGGCCCCTCCCTCCTGTTGAGGGTCCCCAAAGCAAGCAGCTTGCTATAGGGGCACCCAAGTCGAGCTTCAGCTCAGTGTATCCATTCAGATATGGGGGCACCTGACATCCTGAATTCACTATGAACTAAAACTTGAACTCTATATCATTTCTTGATGTTGAGATCCATAAACATGATAATAGTTATCTAACCAGTACTCTATACTGTAAGCACACAGCTGGGAATTCAATCCTTTATGCCAGCAGATTTAATCCCAGACCATTAGTACAATTGATACCATTCAGCCAGTATCTCAGACTTAGACATAACTGCTCCCTGGATAGCTCTTTCAAACAGGAAGCAGACATACTAAGAGAGAGGCTTCTTGCACTTGGATACTCATCACACTAATTTTATTACTAGGTATTCCAACCAACACCAAAAGGTAACCAATATTGTCAAAAAATATTGGCATCTATTAACCATTGACCCGACTATTGGACCATGTGTCTCAGAAGTACCAGGTTTCACTTTTAGATGACCTAAGTAAATAGGTGATGGGCTGGTGCAGAGTGAAAGCAGGGGAAATGCCCACAAAAGTCCTGGCACTTTCAGGTGCAGAGGGTGTAACTACTGTCGTCACATCAATACAGCTAAAATATTTTGCTACCTAATGGGGAAAAATATATCCCCAAACACTACGCCAATTACAAGACAAAAGGGGTAGTATGCCTCCTCACCTGTGAATGCTCTGGATTCTACGTCGGTAAAACAAAGTTGTTACTATGGAGGAGAGCGTATCGACACATTTCAAGCATGCAATCTTGCGACGATGAACTGCCGATTGGTCATCATGTTGCTACGATCCATGGAGAAGATTTTCCCCGGATTCAATTTTTGGCATTGGACCAGATCCACCAGAGCCCGCGTGGAGGTGACTGGAATAAGACCCTCCTCCATTACGAGCTTCATTGGATCTTTAGGCTCAACGCAACTACATTACCAGGTCTCAACAAGGCTATATCTTTTAGGCCATTTTTTAGATGGCTTCCAATCAAGAGGCTGGTAAAGATAATTTATTGTTTTTTTTTCATTGTTATTATTTTTATTTTTCCAGGTGTTTATGCAGCTTTGTATAAATGTTTAGACATGTATGTGGACCATTTGCTACTATGGGATTGTGATATGTATGTACTGTGTCACTGGCCAGATTGCCCATTTGGTATGCTCCTCAGGATTTAGGCCTTTTTTGTTTTTCTTCCTTTTTTTTTAGGCTCTCTGCTGCCCTCTTGCATAGACCTGTCATTGTAACTGACACTGGGGCTGGCCTCCTTCCTCTGTCCCCCTCCTTGTTGTGCTGCCGGTCCACCATCACGTCCTCAGTTGTGTCGATGCTGTGACGGCCTTCCTTTTAGAATCGTGTGCTGGCTGTCATCCTTGTTGTGCGCAGATCGGGGCTTCTTTGCCATTTGCAGCTGTTCCCGGCCTGCGATTGGCGGTCACCTCAGCTATCCCCCCCCCCCTTCAATGCCGCCCACAGCCATGTCATGGAGCGACATCACTTTCCCTGTTGTGGCCACGCGGCATGTCCTAGGCCCAGGGAGGGGTTTTCCAGCCTTCCTCCAAGCTACATCGCCATTGGCTGCTGTCACAAGGTGTTCCTCTTTGAACACTGATTGGCTCCCTCTCAATCCTTGGTGGCCTATATAACCGCTGAAGCCCTGCTTGGCTTTAGAGTTACCTGGATAGCACTCACTGCACATGTATATTTGGCTGTAAACCTGCTCGGTAATTTTTCTATTTATTGCAGCTGTATCCAACTGATGATTGTTATAACCTGATGATATGCCTATTCATCTACACTCTGGTATGTTTTGGTCCACCCCATTCTCTGCCCTAGCCTGTCCCTGCTTGGACATATTCAGTCAATTTTTGACCAAACGCCAATCTGACCATCATCAGCACACTCCTATGCATACATGGTTGGACCCATTTTACCATTGTCCCAGATGTAAGTGCACCAAAACATGCGACTTTTTAATATAGTGACCTTTACTCTCATAAGCAGTATACATTACATATATCCACCAACTATATATATATATATATATATATATATATATATATATATTATCCATTTTTTTCTAGCCTCTAGGCCTTTGTTAGGGTGTTTGTGTTTGGGCTCCATTTTGCACCCCCAGTGGCCTCACCTTCTGTGGGGACACTAGATGGGCCGTCATTCCCAACTCCATATTCTAGAGCAATGCAGATGGCCTCTCTCTTTGGTTTTATACATGTTTTGGGCTAGTTCTGTACATGGAGCATCCTACTTGGATCTGGTCAGTGTTCTATATATTATATATGTTGCACCCTGACACATATTGATGTATCTATCTAGCTTAACATTTATATACATTGTATTTATTGTTTTCTTTTATATCTTTTATATTTTAGAATCTCTATGTATACTTGTATGTGAGCATCCCTGAAGAAGAGCAATTTAAAGCCTCAAAATGCATTGGATACTTCAGCCCCTTTTTACCATGTGTCATAGAGATCTTTGTTGGTTTATGTGCTGCTTTCTATATATATATATATACAATTTAGCTCAATACCTGTTTGTCCTTTGGATAATTTTACTCTGTTGTGTGATGAAATGTATAATTTTTAAATATATACTAATGTTTCTTGAATTGTTGTCCGATTTTGCCTACAATAGTCCTGCTTTTTTGGAGGGCATTTTCTGTTCTACTACCTATTGGGATGATGACATTCTCTCAGCTCCCCACCACTTTTTGTTTTATGTCGCTGATTAAGGGTTTTTGGGATGTACTTTGTAGAATCTCGGCAAGACTGTCTAGGCTGCCTAGTTTTGTGGGTGTTGATTTTTATCAGGAAGACATTTTTTGATATAGGTTTCATGTCTCATTCCAGGCTGTGTATATATATATATATATATATATATATATATATATATAGTATATACAGTAAGGACTGTTCCTATATAGAATACCTTTATGGACTCTACAGTTTACTAACCACATGTAGTTGCCTATCATATCACCCTTAGCTGGGTTTATTTTACATCACAGCCCAAAAGATTTATCACATTGTCGGACACACAGGGGTGACATTGTCCACATGTGGTCTGTGCTTCTGCATATCCATGAGAAGATTTAATGAACTTTGAATAACATTTAATTTCAAACCAGTCCTGGAGCATGCAGTTCCCTTTAAGGAATCTTCAGAAATATTCAGCTATGAGCTATACATTACAACCACTTTACAATACGTAGGAGGCAATGTTCTATGCATACACAAATCCTGGAACAGGATTTGACAGAGGGGCGGGGGAAGGGATGTTGTGATGCCGGAAAAGTATATAAATACAATCTAAATGTCTAAAAATATATATTTATTAAATACATAAATACATGAGCAAACAAAAACATTCTAATGATAATACAGATCATCAAAAATCCATGACAATAAATACATGACAAATTTATTCAAATTCACATTTGGAGTATCCATAGCGTGGGTGCCAAGCAACACGTATGGCACAATGGAATTTTATTGGTTCAGGATGCAGACCCCTACGCATTTCAACTTTTTGAGAAGTCTTCCTCAGGGGGAATATCGATCCTACAGACTCCTGATGGACTCGACCTGTACATATAATAAGCAGGCGAGCAAATAATCCATCCAGGGATGGAAGAAGCTGCGTGGGTACGCAGCGTAACGCGTAGGATAGCCAAACCGGAAGTGACGTATCGGCAAAGGAATGTTTGTTATGCTAGAAACAAGACGCAATGCAATGTGAGTGTTACTCTTATCTTTTTTAATAAATTTTATGGGACGTACTTCACCATGTTTGGCCCAATTTGATTTTTTGGAGATATAAAGGACCGCATATATCCCCTGGAATATAGCTGTTTGTATAAGGGAGATATAACCGAGGATTCATAATGGTACCTATATGCCAATAAGGAGGAAGGAACAGCATACTGAGGCATACAACTTAAGGCTCTTTTAAAAGAGCATTGAGGTGAGCGCTTAGGACACCTAGTGGGCACCGCACGAAAGAGCACCTGCATGTCAAATTTGGATAAGAAGATTCTGTTGATCACTATATATTTATATATTTATTTATATTTATATATATTTATTTAAAGGACACTTCAGCACTTTATATTTGAAACCACCTATTTAGAGCACATTATTTAATTTTTGAAAAGGTCACGGACTTATAACTTTATATACATGTTTTCACTATATATTGTATTTATATAGTTGGTTTAACTAAGATCAATTTTAGTTTAGTCAATTTTTTCACCTATTATATTAATTGAAGGATTTATATCAGATTGTATTTATTTTGCACATTGAGACACATAATTTATGAATATTGTATTTAAGAAGCACTAAGGCACTTTTTCACATATGTATATAATTTTATCTATGTTATATTAAGCACTTTAAAGCGCGGTACTCCCCCCAACTATATTTATCTGAATTGTGTAGGTTACCAATTTTAGTACCTGCGGCATTAAAGGTGTTATATTTTAGACAACAACTAGAGAGACAGCGCGAGAATTTCACCAACCCTTTAAATATATGAATATAAAATAGCACATAACAATATACAAAATATCCAACAACACAATTATATATATGACTGAAGCACTTACGTACTAGACAGTCCTCCAAAGAAAATGCACCAACTATAAAAGAAAGAACGATGTACAATGCAATGGCTGTATACAGGTGGAAGACCCCAGGACAACCCAACTGCATGAGTCCAAACCAGGGACCACAAGGGGCAAGGCATAAAACGGATGGAGAGAATCCTAGCAAAAAAACAAATATAAAGTATAAAGCCCGTAGAGAACAATAGTGGCCACAGAAAAACACGTAATAGCAGGGGCAAGTGTAAAGAGGATGATATATATGTATGAACTAGGCCACCTATATATTTATCTTAAGGTGAGGCCCAGTTAGGGATCAGTGTGTCCACAGTTCAACAAAAAAAAAGCCTCCAGAGTGGAGGCTTGGTGACACAAAAGATAGCTGTAACCAATACTCCTTTCTGCAGATAAAAAAAGAGAAAAAATAGTCCCCAAACGGGGGAAAAAAGGAACTATCAGTGATGTATTAAAGTAAAGTTAATTCCATTAAATAGGGGTAGCATAGCAGATAAAAAAAAGGATAAGGGCTATGGATACAGAACACTGTGTGTAAATTTGAGGTTGAGCTCAGTCAGGTTTTTACATCTCCTTTTTTCTGATCCTCAATTAAATTACAGTAGATTTAAAGTACAGTTTCCTCAGATAAACTCACTAATGCCTCATAATGCAGTTTGTTAGCTTTCAGTTGTAAATACACCAGCTTCCAATTCACTGACACTATGGCTGCTCTGTGCCTCCCGGATTTTTTATATGAGGGGACCGACCTTAACAAAACCCTCTTATTGGCCTTTATAAGCCTTCTGGTCATATTTCATAGGTCATGCAATGCATTGTGGTTTTTAATACATTCTCCTGGGTGAATTAGCTAGGACAACAAATCTTAGACAATCATGACTATTTGTGAACCAAAAACTCATTCCTACTTGCTCTGGTTGGGTTTTGTTCACTGGAGGTTAGGGCACCCTCCCACACACAAAGCCCAGGCTTAATGCTGAACCCTATTGAAGCATATTGGAGATAATTCTTATGATATGTTTTTCTGACCATTTTCACAGACAGTGGTAATAAAATAAAGAAAAAAAATCACTTACTCCTGACCCATGTATTACTCATTGCTGTCCCTTAACTGTTCAAACATTCCTTATTTTTTAAATGACCTTGCTAGGTTATCTCTTTAAAAAAAGTGTGCTTCACCCTGGTGATTATTTATCATTTTTATGTTGTACAAAAAGATTCTCACCTCTTCAGGATTGTGTACCTCTACCCCGGTAGCCATTATGCAAAAGAGGTAAATCCAGATATTTGCTTGTCTTAAAACTTCAGCATCAAAGTCACCCCAGTGTGGGGACCACTGAAGGTGATAAATTACCTTCACAATCAGACTTTAAGGATTTGAACCATGACATTCCTCAAAATTTAGTGCTAGTGAACCATAAGCTTTTTTGAGCTATATTGTCCATGTTTTGTGGAAAGGGAACATGGTCTTTATGCTATACTATGCTGAAATTACCTTGCGTTTTACAGCAAAATTGGGCAACAAACAGTTATTGTAGCCAGAAAGTGTTTGGTGAAGCCTGGCTTATGTGTTTCATATGCATGTTGATTGCCCACTGCTGTGACTGGTGATCTACACTATTTGATCCATGGATAGCTTGCTATAATAATATCAACTGAGTGCAGTCATGTCATTTTTGGAGGACCATTTGGGGTATTTTGCATTCTTGACTGAACATGTGAATGGAAATCAGGTCTAAATGGAATACATATTGGATGGTCTATATACTGTAAATATTTCTTCTTTTTATTAGGGATATATGTACTCACAGGTTCTTTTTCTATATACCCTTTTGAGCACAATCTGCATAGACTGGTTTACCAATCCATAAAGGAATATTTTGAAGCTTTGTTGGTTGACAGCATTTTCATTGTGTTATTTTAACTTTTCAAACCTTCAAAGTGTATGTTACCCCAAAATGTTATAGATCTGATATGTGTCTGTGTTACCATGTACTTGTATTAAATAGTGCCCTGACTTCTTTGCATTGCTTTCTTTGTGTTAAATATCTGGTGACCATCCTAGTCCCCCTGCTTTCCTAATTCAAACTGACCACATTAGGCATGGAAGCACATCCATCCCTGTGTAGTCAATTTACTTATTTTCTATTTGAGAGTACAGCCTGCCTGTACTGCAATTATCAGACTTGTGCTCACCCCCCCCCCCCCCTCATAGTCATTGACTGGGAAGATCAATGTAGTGCATTTACTGTTGCTGGGTGGCTCCTCCAGGCACCGTGGCATACTTATATGCCATAGTGCTCATGCGCACTGTGCGCCTCCCCTGGGGCACACATCAGAGGGCTCTGCCCCTGCTGTGTTCACTGGACACAGTGGATTGCAGTGCTTGGTATCAGGCCAGATGCCACATGGAAGCTATGTGATCACATGACATGTAGCAAACAAGAATTTTGAATGGAATCCATTCATTCATGGCATTATTGTTTACTGCTGTGTGTGATCTGTGATTGCTCACCAGCGATCACATGGTACCTGGGCCAATCACAGCACCCTGTACCATATGCGCCAATCACAGCATCACAATAGTAAACAATGAATCATGAATGCTAGTCAATCATGACAGTTCAATGATTGCTGTTACAGTGATCACCGCTGTAACAAGCAATCACAGTGTAAAAAAACACAAATAATTCCTGATCAACCCCCAGAGTAGTGCAGCATCACTATGGTGACATCAAACTACTCTGATTAGAGTATTTAAAAAAGATTGTAAAAATGTATTTATTAAATGATTTAGTTATTTTTGACATACCTTTGCCAGTCAGTTTCCCTGATCACTGCCACACTAGTCATATGATGACTCTGTACTGCAGGGCTGAGAGTATGTTAAAAAAAAAAAAAATTGTGAAAAAAGCTAAATGTATATAATTCATTTATATCTCAAAAAAATTGTGACCAAAAAAAAAAATACAACTTTAAAAAACTCACCTTGCCTCTTACTAAATACCTTGGACTGTTTATTTTCCATAAAAAGGTAATTTGTACTGTGTTAGCATTTTACGGTTTTAAGAATGAGATAGGCAGTCAGTACATCAGGACTGATCCATTTTATATATAGCTATACCTTACTTTTAGACCCATGAACCACTTTAGCTCTGGAAGATAACCATTCAAGATTGGACCACTTTTTGCTATTTAGCACTGTGCCACTTTAACTGGTAAGTGCGCAGTCATGCAAGGCTATACCCAAACTAAATTTATATAATTTTTTTCACACCAGTAGAAATGTATTTTGATGGTATTTAATCACCACAGGGTTTTTTATTTTTTTTGCGCAAAAAAATGACAAAAGACCAAAAATTGTAACAAAAAAATAAATATTTTTTTACTTTCTGCTATAAAACATATTGATGAAAAAGTACAAACATCGAATTTCTTCATAAATTTAGGCCAAAATGTATTCTGCTTTTGGTAAAAAAAAAATCCCAATAAGTGTATATTGTAATGCAAAAATAGTGAGCACTAGAAAGCTGAGAGCAGCTAGCACAGAAAAAAGTGCAGCGCTGGTATCCAATTTAAAAATCAATTGATTATAAAGTACAAATGTTCATATACTATAATTTATAATGTGCTTGAATATATATATATATATATATATATATATATATATATACACACACACACATATATATATATATATATATATATATACAACAAACAAGGTAGAATTGATTCTAAATAAACAACCAAAGAATCCACAAGAACTGTCTCTTAATGAGGAAAAATTATCCAAAAACATCAATTGGAAATAACCCATCAAAGTTATTCCTTCATATCTCCTGAGGTGCATCCACAGTGTGTTCCAATCCTCCACCACTATGCACTCACCAGAGGTAAGGATAAAGCCAGCTAAACAGACACTCCAGATACAAAGGCTTCCCATTAGGATCTCCTGGGTACTCTCCTCTAACCCCGATCCGTGGCAGCTGAACAGATTTTGCTCTTCCCTTACATGTTGACGTCACGCCACCGAGTCTGTGTATCGGAGCAGTGGCCATCTTGGTATGTTCTGACTGCATTGATTTTTCCACAAGGTTTTAGCTTTACATGTACCATTTTTTAATAACATTTTAATTCAAAAAAAAAAAAACTACATGACATTCCTCTGGGGCTCCATGTGGTGAGCATTTCCTCTTATGATAAGATCTATTCAGCTGCAATGGATCTGGGTAAAACAAAAAGTAGAGCTTTCTTTTGGTAGTATTTAATAATTATTTGTGTGGAAAAAAATAATATAAATTTCATTGTGGTACAGTGTTGCATTACCAAGCAATTGCCGGTTAAAGTAGCACAGTACTGAATAACAACAAATGTCCTGGTCATGAAGGGGGTAAAACCTTCCAGAGGTCAAGTGGGTAAACTGAATGGGTTTTCATATACAGTACACTTAACCTACACACACACGTTTCATATAGTGTGAATTATTACAAATCATTTTTTTTGTACTCCTTTATATTTCGTTCTTTTTGTTTTTAACTTTTATTCGTTTGATTTTTTTTTTTTTTTTTTTTTAAACAAAAGTATTCTATATCTTCTTAGTAAGCAAATGTAATGGGATCTGGATGATTCTGCCATTGACTGGTGAAAATGTGGCTTAACAGCAGAATCATTACTTTTTTAATCTTAAAACTGCCAGCCTTTACTGTTTTCCACTGAACCTTGGGTACCTCAATTAAGAAATGTCATTACTAATTTAAAGTCATGCTAGAATATTCCTAGTTCAGAAAGCTGACCTCTTTATCATTACCTGTGAGAAAACATTTTTTCTGCAACAGTTTACCATAGTTAAGCTTACATTCATTAAACCATTTATTCATTTTAATCATTTAAAAAAGTAATGTTAGAATTTGTGGTTTTTCAGTGCTGTAATTATACCAGCATTGAATAAGAATTATGATACAGAATTGGTATTGAAATTACATAGAAAATGGATTCAAATCTATACACCTATCTTTTCAAACCAAATACTTTTATTTCCAATGAAATGATGAGATGTCCAGACAAATGATGCGATAGTAATCCTTGGGGCTGATTTGGTAGGGTCAATGACCTATAAATTGTTGGTACGTTATCTGCTGGGAACATGGTAAATCCCTCTTTCAGTGTACTGCAGATCAACAAGAGGCTACCAGAACATAGCAAGTGACTAATGCCAACATACATAGTCAAACTGCTGAGTGAATCTCTGAGTGCCTAAACTCATTGTTAACTCAAGCAGCAGAAGGCAATCTTCAAGTTTTCATACATGAGGTATAGGATCTTGCTGCCCGGAACCAGGTTGTCTCAGATTTTACTTACACAATCTCAACCAGAGCAAACAACTTTTTTTTACAAAAGATACTGCTTCATAATGATGTGCAGGTATTCTTGCATACCAACAATCAAGCCATCTTGTAGCTTAACTATTAATATGCCAACATACATCTGTAAACCATGGTTTTGAAGATTTCATTAGTAAAATTCTATCTTCAGACCAAGATCGTAAAGCCAATCTGCAGGTTGGGAACAAAGCTCCCCCTGCCCACTTCTTCCTCTGTATTTTTCTTTTTAATTTTTTAGTACACATTTCATATACTTTTCTGGGTGTCTTTCCTTTGGTCATTTGATATAATGAGTCTCTCTTTCTCTCTCAAGAAAAAAACTAACAGAAAATGTGATCAAATCCATGTATGGTCTATGCAGTCACCCAGTTGTTTATATCAGTTATCATTTGGACATGTTATTTGTTGTTTGTTACTATGTACCCCTTATTCATTAACAGTGGGGGGTATCCAGATTCCTAAAAAAACCCAGCCCACATTCCCACACAACCACTGGGCCAGGGTTTTAGAGAAGAGGCCCCTGTCTTCATCAACATGGAGGCAAGGTGCTTTGCTCGGCAAAGTACCTCCCATGTTGAGGACATGAAGTGCCTTGTATGAACTGGGGAGTAACCCTCATGCCATTTTATTTAAACTATTCCAGGTTCCTGTGCTTGTATGACATCACTGGTGATGTCACTACACTGGTGATGTCACCAGTTGTTAAGGACTCTGGGTGCCTTCAAGTGGTTGTAAAGGTAAACGTTTTTTTACCCTAATACATTCTATGCACTAAGTGCAATGAGCAGGTTTGATTAACCCAGCACCCGCACAATCGTGAAAAACAATTGATTAATTATATACACATACAGTGCTAAATTCTATACCAGGGGTCTTCAAACTACGGCCCTCCAGTTGTTCAGGAACTACAATTCCCATCATGCCTAGTCATGTCTGTAAATGTCAGAGTTTTACAATGCCTCATGGGAAATGTAGTGCCGCAACAGCTGGAGGGACGTAGTTTGAGGATCCCTGTTCTATACCATATAAAGTTGAGAGCTGCTCGTTATAAAGCTAAATGTAGCTCAAATATGGTGTGACAAAATTGTTCTTTAACCACTTAAGGACCGAGCCTATTTTTGACACATTTTGTTCACAAGTTAAAATCAGTATTTTTTCCTAGAAAACAACTTAGAACCCCCAAACATTATATATATTATTTTAGCAAAGACTCTGGAGAATAAAATGTCGGTCATTGCAATAATTTTTGTCACGCGATATTTGCGCAGCGGTCTATAAAGCGCCATTTTTTTGGAAAAATTTTGAAAAATCACATTTCACTGCATTTAAAAAATACTAAACAGTAAAGTTACCCCATTTTTTTTTGTATATTGTGAAAGAACATGTCACGCCGAGTAAATAGATACCCAACATGTTACGGTTTAAAATTGCGCCCCCCCGTGGGATGTCGACAAACTACGGTCAATAGAGATCTCAATCTGCGACGCTTTAAATTTATTTAACGGTTACCAGTTTAGAGGTAGAGTGTAGCTCTTTTTTTTAAATTATTGCTCACACTCTGGCGATCGCGGCGATACCTCACATGTGTGGTTTGAACAGCGATTTCATTTGCGGCTCGACTTGCGTATACGTTTTTTTTTGTGCGCGAGCTAACGGTGACGGGGGCGGCTAAATTTTATTTATTTTTTTTTCCCCATTTATTTTATTTATTTTTTTAACTTTATTACAGTTTTAAAAAAAAAAAAAATCTGATCACTTTTATTGCTGTCACAAGCAATGTAAACATCCCTTGTGACAGCAATATGTCGTGACAGGTACACTTTATGGAGGGATCGGGGGTCTAAAAGACCCTAGACCCCTCCACTACACTTCCCTGTATGCAAAATGCCAAAAACTGCGTTTTTGCATACAGCCGATTTTCAAATTTGCCGCCTTTTGCGGCACAGTAACCCGGAAGTGACGTCATGGACGCCGCCTCCGGGTTACGTCAACGGAGCCCCGATCGATGCTGTTTCCGGCATTCATCGGGACTCCATCCAGCCGGCGGACGCGCCGGCTGGGTGCTCGGGGCTCCCGGTGGGACGGGAGCCCCGAGCAAAGCCACGGAAGGCGGCGGGAGGGGGGGGGACGTCCCCTCCCGCCCCCCCGGGTACCGATCGAGCGGCTCCCGAGCCGCATCGGTTGGTACCGACGGAAAGCCAACCGTCGGCTTCAAACCACGGTACCGGAATGATAACCGGTTGCCGACCGCCGCACGACTATATACTGCGGCGGTCAGCCCCGGCCAGGCAGAGTGACGTATCGGTACGTCACTCGCCTGTCACTGACTTGCGAGCCAATTGCGGGCGGGCGCGCGCCCGCCGAGGCGCGCGCCCGCCGCGGCTCGTTCACAGACAAGTCAGTGCGTGTGTCCGGCGGACTCGATGTCCGCCAGTCACACTGCGATCGCTCCTGTGAAGGGAGAAAGACAGAGCGGCTTATGTAAACAAGCCGCCTGTCAGTTCTCCCTGTGTAAAAGTGAAGATCTGACCGTTCTACTATGTAGAACCGTGGATCTTTACTTTTACACCAATAGCAATGTCCCTGCACAGTTAGAAACACGCCCCTAGGACACACTTAACCCCTCCCTGTCCAATAAAGTTAACCCCTTCCCTTCCAGTGTCATTTTTGCAGTAACAGTGCATATGTATAGCACTGATTACTGCAGTAATGTCACTGGTACCCCCAAAAGTGTCAAAAATGTCAGTCAAGGGTCCGATCTGTCCGCCGCAATGTCGCAGTACCGAAAAAAAATCGCAGATCGCCGCCATTACACGTTAAAAAAAAAAACACCAAAAATGACAAAAATCTTTCCCTTTGTTAGTAAACGCGATAACTTTTGCGCAAACCAATCAAAATACGCTTTTTGCGATTTTTTTTACCAAACATATGTAGCATAAAACAAATTGGCCGAAAATGTTAAAAAATTTTGATTTTTACATTTTTTTTTGGGGGAATTTCATATAAAAAAATGTGAAAAATATTGTTATTTTTGCAAAATTTACGCTCTTTTTTTGTTTATAGCGCATGATCAAAAAATCGCACAGGTGATCAAATACCACCAAAAGAAAGCTCTGTTTGTGGGAAAAAAAGGACATCAAATTCGTTTAGGTACAGCTTCGCACGACCGCGCAATTGTCCGTTAAAATTACGCAGTAAAAAATCGCAAAAAAACCCCTGGTCTTTTAGCAGCCAAATCCTCCGGGGCTTAAGTGGTTAACCACACTCTCACAAGTTAAAATGAATACAAATAAAGTGCTTATAATTCCAGTAAGTCCATCCCAAACAATATGTATACAATGTCCTTTTTATTCTGGGTCAACCCAATAACACCGCTGTGATAACACTCCAAGAGTGACCATTAGTATCTCCTTATTACCGACATACAAGCACACAGCCCACTCATCAGAACTCTTTGACCCCTATTACAGACAGTCAAAAACAGCATAGGGTATCTGCTGATTTTGCTTGCAGTATTCAGAGGAACATCTCAGTGCAGGCCATCAGTGGCAGTGCTCCTATGCTTATCTGACCTCATCAGAGGTCACATGTCTGGACACGTCACCTCCTATTTATACACTGCCGCCATAACCAGCTATCTACTCCAAGTCAATCCATATGCTCTCTTCTCATAATATCATTATATATAATGCCACATTCCTTTACATAAACTTTGGCTAATGTTATATGGTATTATGGGGCCATTTTTCTAAAACATTTTGTCAATCTATAAAATAATTGAACCACTTGCCGACCGAAGTTTTACTGCGGTAGGCTGGCTCGGATGCGCAAACCGAAGTAGTACTACGTCAGTCACACTTAGTGCTGGGGGGGCAATGGGAGGAGCAGGCAGTGGGGACTCTGATGCATGGGGCAGGTTACTCTGATTGCCACCGGCCACCCGTGATCGCTCCCAGATGAGAGAGAAGAAAGGTCAGCTGTTGTAAACACAGCTGACCGTTCTTCTCTCTGAAATGATCACAGAGCGCCTGTGATCCTTCTATATAGGATCACAGGTCTCTATGGTCATTTCACAAGTCCCTCCCCCCACAGTTAATAAATACTCCCCTAGGCTCACACTTAACCCTTTGATCACCCACTAGGTTAACCCCCTTCCCTGCCAGTGTCATTATTACAGTAACAGTGCATATTTTTAGCACTGATTACTGTAGTAATGTCACTGGTCCCCCCAAAAGTGTCAAAAAGGTCAGTTAGGGGTCCAATCTACCCGCCGCAATGTCGCAGTCCCACTAAAAATTGCAGATTGCCGCCATTACTAGTAAAAATAAATAAATGAATAAAAATAAAATAAATCTTTCCCCTAGTTTGTAGACGCGATAACCTTTGTGCAAACCAAAATTGCAAAATATGCTTATTGTGATTTTTTTTACTAAAAATATGTAGCAGAATAGAAATTGGCCTAAAAGGATGAAAACATTTGATTTTTATTTATTTATTTATTTTTTTTTGGGGGGGGGGGATGCTATATTGCAGAATGTGAAAAATATTGTTTTTTTTTCCAGAATTGTCGCTCTTTTTTGTTTGTAGCGCAAAAAAAAAAAAAAACACACGCATGACAGCGCAATTTTTCGTTAAAATAATGCAGTACCGAATCGCAAAATATGGCCTGGTCATTGAGAGGGCAAACCCTTCTGGTCCAGAATTGGTTAGTCTACGTTATATGTGACATCTGGTGGGGATTGAAACTTCAGGTTTCTTGTTCTTATTCCCCTTAGTGGTAATGACACCACATGCCACCTTATGTAGGTTTCATAGGAGGATGAATTAATACCCCCTAGTGGTGATAATACCATATTGCACATTTAATATACTAATTGAAGAATAAAAAATAAATAAAATGTCATGACAAATGTGAAGATTCAAAGTATTACTGCTGGTTAGTATTCGACTATATTCACCATATTCTAAAAATTATTTAACTATTTACCCATTAGGACTGAATTCTATTGGAACACCTCTATATGGCATACCTCCAGAATAAAAAAAGATTGTAAATACTCATCTAAACTCAATCTCGGTCCAGCACTCTGCACATCTGCATCAGTCTTCTCCCCTTTCCTGGATTTTACTGGCTTTGCTAAGAGCAGTAGGAGCCATTGGCCCCTGCTGCTGTCAGTCAAAACATGTGAGCAGAGAGTGGAAAAGCAGAGGGCGGGGGTCGAGCTGGGCTGTGTGCCTGATTAGATGCAAATAGCCCAGCTCGGGACTGCACAAGTGCTTCCATAGGAAGCGGTTTCCTATGGGGACACTCAGTGGCGGGAGAGGGTCGGGAGCACTGGCAGGGGACCCCAAGAGGATGAAGATCGAGGCTGCTCTGTGCCAAACCATAGCACAGAGCAGGTAAGTATAACATGTTTATTATTTTAAAGAAAAAATCCCAAAAGGTTTTGTGGAGAGCCAGCCTGGGTTAGGTTGAGAGAGGGTTAATGGAAAAGGGCAAGTACTTCCCTTTCAGGCGAAGTACTGTAAAAAGGTTTATTTGCACAAAAATGCAAGATAACTTACAAGAATGCAGATAAAACGGAGGATGGAAGTGATGTTGTTGGTTTGACAGAACCTGAAATACGTCAACACGTTTTGCCCCTCCTTCAAGGCATCATCAAGGATGTCCTTGATACCGCCTTGGAGGAGGGGTGAAATGCGTTGACGTATTTCTGGTTACGTCAAACCAATAATGTCACTTCCGTTCTCCGTGGAACGCACGTCATCAGTGGCGAACCCGGAAACAGCCTCATGATCTGTCTGTGCCCATTTGTATCTGCATTCTTGTAAGTTATCTTGCATTTTTGCTCAAATAAATATTTTTACAGTACTTCACTATGAGCATTATTCTGTCTTATTGAGCCTGAAGGATATTATAGCCGCCCCTAGAGTAATATTGGTGGGAGCTGTCCATAAACGGCCAGAGGTCATTATCCACAACACCCGACACAAGTTTGATTGACCCCAGACTGAAAAGCTGTGGGTTCATTTTTTCTGGTCAGTGGGGATACGAGAGGGGAGTGTGGCACACTTCACTGCATCTTCACATGAAGCACTTCAGCACCTGTTGTAGAAATTTTAATAATATTTGTGTGGACATTTTTTTTAGGATGTGTTTTTTTTAGTTAAATTGCCATTATGTCTCCCAGTGTCAGTTTACTGGTAATCACCATGCAAAGCGAATATGGCTTTAACTGGCATTGAGGAAAGACCCGTAGTTGTGAAAAAACCTTCCATTAACCACTTAATATGTGGAATGAAGTGGGTTAAATTGCGCTCAGCACTCAGAAACACAAGAAAGTGCTTATGTGCATAAATACAATATAAATATAAATACAAATAAATGAATAATCCTTAAGTGAAAAGTCCTTTAGATGAATAATAAATAATTAAATATAATTGAATATAAAAAGTCCTTTAAGTGCCCAGTGCAACACGGATCTCTCAGCAAAAAATTGAATACACTCTATCTTCAAGTGAGGGACCTCCACCATAAAACTCTCTCCACCCGAGCACTGGGCCGCATAGTTGCAGAGCTCCGCTCCGCTCAGGGACACATCGGCACAAATCAGACCTCCCGCTCCCGCTAGCAAGTCTGTGCTAGCCGCACCAGCTCCGCTACCTACTCCGCCACCCCTGGAGAAGAAACTCTCTGCCTTCTTCCCCCCTATGCAGCGTGGAAGATTCCAAGATGGCGCCGCCGCGGGGGTCCGACCTCCGGCTCAGACCTCCGGCTCAGACCTCCGGCTCAGCGTCCCGAGCCATCCACTGAGGGATCTCTACCGGACCAGGGACAGCTACTGGACCAGGCAAGTCCTCATTCACCCTCTTCCTCCCCTCCATCTGAGCCTTCCTCACCCACGTCCAGGAGCCCGGCCAAATCTAGGCGGCGGTTTGAGGCCCTCCACCATGAGGCTTTCTCCAATGACATGGACACTCTGGCGGCCCCCTCCCCAGACCCCTTCCAGGACTTCCCCATATCTGACCAGCCTCTGTCAGTGGCCCTGATGGTGGATATGCTGCGGACCCTAAGGGCTTCCCTCCATGCAGATACACAGTCCTGTCTCAGAGAGTGCAGAGCAGGCATCGCCCATTTAGGAGAAAGGGTTAATCAAGTTGAAATACACATGAGTGAGGTTACATCCTCATTCAACTCTCTTGTGGACTCTCACTCCTCTCATCATGAGGTTATTTCATCTATGCAGGCTAAAATAGCAGATTTGGAGGACAGGTCCCGCAGGAATAACCTGAAGATCCGTGGAATTCCAGAGGAAGTTCAGCCTCATCAACTTCCCCATTTTGCCAAAGATCTATTCCTGGCTGTTCTTCCCTCCCTCTCAAGTGCTGATTTGACTGTTGACAGGATCCATCGGGTACCTAAACCCTCTTTCCTACCTAAAGAAACCCCCCGTGATGTATTGCTCCGCATTCACTTTTATAAAGTTGAAGAAGACCTCCTCTCTGCCTTTCGTCAGAGGAAAGATCTTCCACCCCAGGCTGCCAACCTGCAAGTCCTGCCTGACCTTTCCCAGTATACTCTCCAGAGACGTCGCAATCTCTCCCCCATTACAAAAGCCTTACGCAACCACAAGCTGATTTACCGGTGGAAATATCCGGCCAAGCTGGAAATCTCCAAAGATGGCTCAAAACACTTTATCAATACTCTGGAAGAGGGCCTACGCCTCCTGAAATCATGGAACATCCTGCCTGAAGATACAGACGGGCGGAACCTGACTGCTCCACCAGCCCTTACTCACCTGCGCCAGGAGTGGCACACAGTCTCCCACCAGCGGTCCTCCAGGAATAACAAGGGGGCCAAGGAGGCCCTTTTCATTACATCACCTCCTTTTGTTCCCTGAGTGTAATGCGGGTACTCCCGGATGTAACCGTTCTCCCCCCCACCAAGCAGTGCCCACTGCTCTGACCCTCCCAGGGTCGCCTTTTTTACCTCTGGCTTTTTTCTCCTTTTATTTTGTGTTTTTTGTATTTTTGTTTTTTGGTCCTGGGTTTTTTTTTCCGGGACCCCACCTGTTATCATGGTCAAGCTTTCTTTTGTATTCCTGCTCATTCGCTATGTGCTCCCACATCCCCTGGCAAGTTATACTATTCCTACAGTCCCCTCGCACTGGTTACCGCTTTCTACAAGTGTTCTTTCCTTCCTAACCCAGTCTCTGATGCCCATTACACCGCTGATGAATGTTCTTCTACTCTTCAGAGGAGCACCTCCTCCTCATCTCCCCTGCTTCTCACTACAGCGAAGGACCCTTAAATCCTCCTCTTGTCCATCTACAATGGGTGTAAAGCTTGTCTCCATTAATGCCCGGGGACTTAACCACCCGGCAAAGAGAAGATCCTTATGGCAAGAGGCTTTACACCTGAAAGCAGACATCTTAACAGTCCAGGAGACCCACTTTGACATTTCTGCTTCTCCAAAATGCTCATACCCAGCCTTCCCACATGTCTTCCAGGCCTCGGCCACTGAAAAGAAAAGAGGCGTGATGATTGCTATACGGGATACGGTAACATTCTCTTTTACAGAATCCATTTTAGATCCAGATGGTCGCTATATTATACTGAAATTTATTATTAATAACCTACCGCTTACCCTAGTGTCTGTGTATGCACCTAATTCCAGGCAGGTCAGATATCTCCGCCAGCTAGTTAAAAGGGTGTCACGCTCTAATTATGGTAATCTCATAGTGTGCGGTGATCTCAATACACCGGTCAGTCTAGACCTCGATACGTCCTCCCAACTTGGCAGAGGGGCCCCTTCCCTGGCGGCTCTGCTGAGTTCGGAGGACTTATACGACGCCTGGCGATGTTTACACTCCACTGAAAGATCCTATACCTACTACTCCCCCTGTCACAACTCCTATTCTCGCCTAGATTTCTTTTTAGTTGACAAAACTCTCCTGCAGAGAGTCACTGAAGCTTCTATACACGATATCGTGTGGTCCGACCACGCTCCGATATCCATACTTCTAGAAGAAGGGAATTCCTTTGCCACGGCGAGAATATGGAGGTGTAACACGTCCCTCTTTCAGGACCCTAGTACCCGACAACTTATATCCCAGGAGCTCCAACAGTATTTCGCCTTGAATTCTCCCTCAGATACCAATGTATTTAATCACTGGTGTGCCCACAAAGCCTTCATCAGGGGCATTCTCCTCAAACTCAATGCCCAACTCAGTAAGTCATACCGCCTCAAATTGGACAAAACCCTGACAGATCTCCGCGCCCTGGATGCCCAAAACATGACTTCCCCCTCTCAAGCCCTAGCAGACGAGATAGCTGCCCTCCGTCACTCCCTTAGAGAACTCCTGATCTCCCAACGCGATAATTATATGCGTAAATTGAAACTAGATTATTATGCCAATAACAACAAGGCTGGCAAGCTCCTTGCCAACCGCCTTAGAGCACACAGATCCAAAACGAAGATCTCTTCCCTGGTCCACCCCCATACCCAAGCCACCCTGACGAACCCCCAGTCAATTGCCGACGCATTCTCAGACTATTATGGATCCTTATACAACCTGTCCACCTGTACCTCCACTCCCCAACCCACTGAAGCTAACATTACTGATTTTCTCTCTAAACTTCACCTCCCCTCCCTATCTCTGTCCCAACTTGAATCTCTCAATCTCCCCTTCACTGAAGAGGAGATCTCCAAAGTAGTTAACTCCTTGCCCAATGGCAAATCCCCGGGCCCAGATGGTCTATCCTCAGAATATTTTAAAAACTACCTTCCCATATTATCCCCTCATCTCCTTGCAGTTTTCCAATCGGCGGCCTCTAACGGCTCCTTCCCCAAAGAAATGCTCCTTGTCCATGTGGTCACCATCCCCAAACCTGGAAAACCCCCTGATACCCCAGCAAATTTCCGCCCCATATCGCTTCTAAACGTGGACGTAAAAATCTACGCTAAATTATTGGCTAACAGACTCCACAAGGTGCTCCCTTCCCTCATAGGCCTTGACCAGTCCGGCTTCATGCTCGGTCGCCAGCCCTCGGACGCCACTCATCGCATGATCAACCTTATACACCACGCCAGAGCTAGTCGAACGCCCTCCCTGCTTCTTTCCATAGACGCAGAGAAGGCGTTCGACCGAGTCCATTGGGGGTACCTCACGGCGACGCTGCGAAAATTCGGTTTTTCAACCGAATTTTATCTGCCAGATTAAGCCAGATTCTATCCTCCATTCTAGCACTTTACTCGTGTCCCTCCGCTAAAGTCTTGACTAACGGCATGCTTTCAAAGCTGTTTGACATAATTAACGGCACCCGGCAGGGTTGTCCCCTATCACCCTCCATTTTCAACCTTGCCATTGAACCCTTGGCCGAAGCGGTCAGATCTCATCCACACATAACTGGCTTTAAACTAAACCATCAATCCCATACCATAAATCTCTTTGCGGACGATATCATCCTCTCCCTGACAAATCCCATTGTCTCCCTACCCTTTGCCCATAAGCTCCTACAAGAATTTAGCGCACTCTCCTTTTATAAGTTAAACTTCTCCAAGTCGGTCATCCTAGACCTAGATGTGAACGATCACGTGAAACTTCATCTCTCCTCTACCCTCCCCTATCCCTGGACTGATCAATCAATAACATACTTGGGTATCTCCCTAGCCCCTACCATTTCCAAAATGTCCTCCCTTAACCTCGACCGTCTTCTCCTCCAACTCACTAAAGACCTGACAGCCCTGTTGAAACATGAAATCTCGTGGGTAGGCAGGGTTGCTACATTCAAAATGCTTCTCCTCCCCAAGATCTTATATCTCTTTAGAACCCTTCCCATACCAATGTCTTCTCTCCAACTCAACAAACTGTCGGCCCACATGAAACGCTTTGTGTGGCAAGGTAAGAAAGCCAGGTGTGCCCTCAAGCACCTTACACTACACAGAAAAGTAGGGGGCTTAGGTCTTCCAGACATTGGAGACTACTACGTGGCCTCCTTGTTGGCTCAACTCCCTTGCTGGTTTACTAACCGCAGGGCCTCTTGCTGGGTAACCCTAGAGGCCGCTTGTTCCCACTCGACGGATCTCTCCCTTCTGCTCCTAGCAGACTCTTGGAAACCAATCTCCCTTGCTGACCTATCCCCCCCTGCCCGGGCCTCCATTTTGGCATGGAGGTCCTTCCTATCCCACTCCTTGACTAACATCAATAATACCAAAATTAGACTTCCCCTTAAAATACTGGAGTCTCTCATCCCACATCTCTCCCTGACTCTGTTTCAAGATGCCAACATTTTATGGATAGACCAGCTATTCTCCGGTACATCCCTTCTGTCCTTTGAAACATTGTCCTCTAGTTATGATATTCCCAAAAAGGCCATGTACTCCTTCACACGCATCTCGTCCTTTCTCCTCAAACACCCCCCCCCCCTCCCTCAACCTAGACTTTCAAGCCTGGCATCACCTCTCAAATCCTAAACCACACACCAAAGGCATCACCCTGTTTTACTCCCTGCTTAACAATAAAATTCAAATGTCCAAAACCCCCCTGATGAAGGCTTGGGAATCAGACCTAGGCAGAGAATTCCCTCTCCACGAATGGGCCTTGGCCCTAAAACAGGCATACGCCTCCTCTCACTGCGTTAACCATTGGGAAACATTCCAGAAACTCCTGACCAGATGGTATCGGACTCCCTCGTTACTGTCGCGCTTCTACTCCACGGTCTCTCCACTATGCTGGCGAGATTGCGGGGCTACGGGCACCATCCTACACACATTTTGGTCTTGCAAATCTCTCACGAGTTTCTGGAAGAAGATATTTTCCATCCTAGCTAGTATCACGAAGATCACTGTTAGCCCAAATCCTGCCCTTGCCCTCTTGCTCCTGGAAATTTATATCTTTCCCCCGCCTTACAGGACGCTAGTTTCTCACATTTTGCTTGCCTCCTCATTAGCGATAGCCTGTCATTGGCGTGACCCCTCGCCTCCTAACCCCTCAGAGGTGGTCTCACAGGTCCAAATGAACTACCAATATGAACGCCTACTGGCGTTGCGATCTTCCTCATGTCCCTCCTTTGAGTCCAATTGGGACCCGTGGAGACAGTGGCATGGGGGATGCTCCCCTCCTGCCGCTGCCAACATGGACCCCCCACTACATGCTACAAAAGCCTCATCTTCCTCCTCTTCCCCTTAGACCAGAGCCTTGTCTGTTTAACTCCCCTTAATATACTGTTGATTTAACGGCCTTGCCGTAGCGGTATTTTTTTTTAAATCTTTACCTGTTGATTGCCTAACTTACCCTGTTGCACATGCTGTAATATCTTTATGCTTGACCGTCTCTCTCTTTTTTCCTGTACCATCTGCGTTGTTGCAGCCACACTGTTAAGTATTACAACCCTATTGTTCTCAATGCGGCTGTGACCGCGCCTTTACTGTTTGTTTTTTCTTATGTTATGTTTAAAATTCAATAAAAATCATTTGAAATAAAGGACTTTTCACTTAAGGATTATTCATTTATTTGTATTTATATTTATATTGTATTTATGCACATAATCACTTTCGTGTGTTTCTGAGTACTGAGCGCAATTTAACCCACTTCATTCCACATTTTATGTGTTTTATACATTTTTTATTGCTGCTTGCACTATGGAAGAAATTCCTCACATATTTATTTAATTTATTTAATTTATCACATTGATTTATTTATTTATTATTGTCAGATATCACCATTTTGCGCAGTTTCTTTTGGGTTACCAATTTTCCATTAACCACTTAAGCCCCGGAGGATTTGGCTGCTCAAAGACCAGGTCCTATTTTGCGATTTGGCGACTGTAATGGACAATTGCGCGGTCGTGCGACGCTGTACCCAAATTAAATTGACGTCCTTTTTTTCCCACAAACAGAGCTTTATTTTGGTGGTATTTGATCACCTGTGCAATTTTTATTTTTTGCGCTATAAACAAAAAAAGAGCGACAATTTTGAAAAAATAACAATATTTTTCACATTTTTTTATGTGAAATTCTCCAAAAAAAATGTAAAAATCAAAATGTTTTAACATTTTAGGCCAATTTGTTTTCTGCTACATATTTTTGGTAAAAAAATTGCAATAAGCGTATTTTGATTGGTTTGCGCAAAAGTTATTGCGTTTACTAACTACGGGAAAGATTTATGTCATTTTTATTATTTTTTTTAAATAGTAATGGCGGCGATCTGCGATTTTTTTTGCGGGACTGCGACATTGGGGCGGACAGATCGGACCCCTGACTGACATTTTTGACACTTTTGGGAGTACCAGTGACATTACTACAGTAATCAGTGCTATAAATATGCACTGTTACTGTGACACTGGCAGGGAAGGGGTTAACTTTATTGGTGATCAGTGGGTTAAATGTATCCCTAGGGGCGTGATTCTAACTGTGGGGGGCTTGGCTTGTGATGTAACCACAGAGACATATGATCCTACATAGCAGGATCGCATAGCCTCTGTACTTACGTCAGGGAGAATGACAGACGGCTGTGTTTACAGCAGCCGTCTGCCTTTCTCCCTCTCCTGCGGGAGATAGCGAGTGGCCGGCGCACATCGGAGCCGCCAGTCACACGCGCGGGAAAGCTTGTGAACGATCACGTCTCCGGCGGCGCGCGCTTGCCCCCTACAGGCTCCTGGGCTGAGCGACGTAGTACTACATCGCTTTGCCCAGGAGCGGCTGACTGCCGCAGTAAATATACTTGCGGCGGTCGGCAAGTGGTTAAATGGAGACTGTACGCTATTTGTATCTGGATCATCCCTATCAGCGGTGCCGATCCAGCTCTATGGCAGTATGAGGCGAACTCCACCGCACAATATCAGCCAGCCGGGGTCCTGGTATTCACTGACGGAGATATGTTTGTGATGTAGAATTCTTATCATTTTGATAACATCTGCACTTTTGCTGGAATAATGGCTGGTAGCTTTTGATTATGCTTGATTTGCATTATTGAAATACTGCTGCTATAACGTCTTATGCACTGGAACAGTAGCATGATCACTATCAAATATGTTTTTTATGAACTATATTATATAGGATTCACTCTAACAGGTTATGATGGGAATGCATGCACACGTATAAGCGGGGCAACGTTCATGAAATACACGCTAATTCCATTGCTTAGTGTTTGGCGGGTATTTTTCCTACACGTGGGTTTAATTGTTAGTAATAGTGCATGGTAACTCGTGCACCCAACAACGGAGAAACTCAGGCACATGGCTCTGCTTGTGCATGAACATACACTCCCCTTTCTATTGATACTTTGAATGTATACACGTGTGTGATTGGTTGTGCGGTTCAGTTGTCCCCTCCCACTGTAAACCCCTTTTTCCTGACTATAAAAAAAAAACAGGGCTCTGCTCTGAGGCAGAGACTCTTCAGTTGGCATTGATTTTACACAGCATGAGCCTGTTTCCTTCTTTGTCGCTAGCACTTGGATTTCTTTATACAAAAGAGCTGTACATTGTACTTTTCAGTACAACGGATTAATGGCGCCTGGCGCATAATAATATCCACAAGTGGGTTTTTCAGCACAGTGAATTTTTCTGCGCAATGAGAGAATTTCTATGCTCCAAACTCCATTAATTTCCATAGTAATTAATTTCCATGGTAAGCAGCCAGGCTGCTCCTGATGATGTCACATCGATGAAACACATAGAGTGTCACTACGTCACTTTCGCTCACTTTCAGCTCGTGGAATGCCCGGCGTTCTGGAAGTATGTGTCTCCAAGACTAGTCGGTTTACTGCGATTGTCTATTATATGTTTGTGAGTATATTGCACAATTTCAATAAATTATTTTTACAATACGGAATCACGCTATGAGGATACTTTTCTTACTATATATCTGTAGCCTTTGATAGAGGATCTCTTTTAAACTAGGAACATGGTTCACATCCAACTGGGCACATATACAAGAGTCATCTTTATTAACATTGGTGCTTGTTACCCCTGCAGGGGTTTTGGTGATTTGGTGAATGCGGTCCTGGGAGAGAAGGGAAGCACGTGTGTTTTTCACAATCCCGAATCATCATTGAAGACTGATTACTATTTGTGATTTTGATTATCATCATCTTATATAGACATATTTCTGGGATTTTCTATCTTATTTATTTTTGCACGTGTCACTTTATTGATGTTTTTTTATACTATAAATATCTTGCTGTTTTAAACACCGTCAGTATTTTTATATATTTTTACACTATTTATTGCTTGCACTTAAGCACTTTCACCTCTAATTTTTTGGATTGGTGAGACACATTTATCTATTTTCCACTAAACTCCCATTGGCATTCATTGTTTCTTGGATCCAGGCAGCACCAATTACCTCCTTTTTCCTTTTTACTAGTTTACTATCCTTTCATTGGGAGTACATATGAGGTAGGCTGCAGCCAGGTAGGCATACCATAGCGTGGAATTATTTTAATATCCAATAATTTCCATCACATACCTTATGATTTAAGTTTAGAACACCTGAGCACTCTATATGAGAACTTTGAAATGCTCATATTTATTTATTTTTTAAGCACATTATGGTTTCATGTTGAATGGGCAAGCACTGTTTTTTAAGAAGTGTAAAATATTAGCCATGCTGGGAGTGACTGTTGCATTAAGGGTGAGCAGAGTTCATGGCTGGTCATTTGACAGGGCTAAGACTGTCCATGGGCAGCTTTATCATCTAATACACCTGCTCCAGGATTGGCTAAAACCTGAGAAAATGACACCCGCTAAGATTGTGGAGCGAGTTGCCCTAGACCAGTTCAAATATGGTCTTCCTAAGGACCGACCAACATCCATGGGTGGCTCAGTCGGAGCCCCAGTCCCTGTAATAGATGACTGCAGCAGTCGAAAGGTACAGCTGGGTAGAAAGCCTATGTGAGCGCCATTCTGCAAGCAGAGAGCTGGGCAAAACCAAGGAGGTGCATTCCAGGGCCAAGATGGCACCTGTTGAATGCATAGTGGCCAACGGGATTGGCCAGTGCATTCCAAAGGGAAATAAATTTAAAAGAGCAAAACTAAACCCTGGGTGGCTAAACTCCAACTTAAAAATGCATATTAATGCTAAAGAAAAGGCCTTCAAAAAATACAAGACTGAGGGGTCATTGGCAGCATTCAAACATTACAAAGAGTGTAATAAGAAATGTAAAGACGAAATCAGGGCGGCTAAAATAGAACACGAGAGACATATAGCGGAAGAGAGTAAAAAGAACCCCAAGGAATTCTTTAAGTATATAAATAGTAAGAAAGCGAGGCCAGAACACATTGGCCCCATAAAAGACGACAAGGGAGATTTGGCCACAGAGGACAGGGAAAAGGCGGTAGTGTTAAATCATTTCTTCTCTTCAGTCTTCACAAAAGATTTGGGGGGCTACACTAACCAAGCTTGTAGGGCCAAACTAAACAACACACCTCAGGAAGTACCGCCATGGCTAACAGAAGATAGACTTAGAACTAAACTAGAGAAACTTAACATAAATAAATCACCGGGACCGGATGGCTTGCACCCGAGGGTTTCTTAAAGAGCTCAGCCAGGTGATTGCCAGACCATTATTCTTGATCTTTAAGGATAGTTTACAGATGGGTATGGTGCCAGCTGATTGGAAAAAAGCCAACATGGTACCAATATTTAAAAAAGGGCCGAGATATATCCCGGGTAAGCCTAACATCAGTAGTCTTCAAGATTTTGGAGGGGATGTTAAGGGACCACATACAAGACTTTAGTAATAAAAATGGTATTATTAGTAGTAATCAGCATGGATTCATGAAAAATCATTCTTGCCAAACCAATCTATGATGAAGTGAGCTGCCACCTAGATAAAGGTAAGCCTGTGGTGTATCTGGACTTTGCAAAGGCCTTTGACACCGTTCCCCACAAACACTTACTGTTCAAACTAAGGAAGGTAGGTATGGACCATAAGGTGAGTACCTGGATAGAGAACTGGCTCTAGGGGAGAGTGCAAAGGGTGGTGATTAATGGGGAGTACTCGGATTGGGCGGGTGTGGAAAGTGGGGTCCCCCAGGGTTCTGTCCTGGGACCAATCCTGTTTAATTTATTCATAAATGATCTAGAGGAGGGGATATCTAGTACAATCTCAGTATTTGCGGATGATACTAAACTAAGCATGCCAATATCTTCTATGCAGGATGTGGAAGCCTTACAAGCGGACCTGAACAAAATAATGGGGTGGGCAACTACACTGCAGATGAGGTTTAATGTTGAAAAATGTAAAGTAATGCACTTGGGTGCCAGAAACCAGAAAGCAAGCTACTCACTAGGGGGGTGGGGGGGAACCTCTGGGTGAGTCTAGGATAGAAAAGGACCTGGGGGTACTGGTAGACAACAGGCTTGGCAGTGGCATGCAATGCCAAGCCGCTGCAAGCAAAGCCAACAGAATACTGGGATGTATAAAAAAGGGGATTCACTCCAGAAATAAAGAGATTATTCTCCCTCTCTACAAGACTCTGGTCTGGCCACATCTGGAGTATTCTGTCCAGTTCTGGGCACTGCTCCTCCGGAAGGATGTGCTGGAACTGGAAAGAGTCCAGAGAAGGGCAACAAAAATAATTAGGGGAATATAGGACATAGGCTATGAGGAAAGACTACAAGCACTGAACTTATTCTCTCTGGAGAAGAGACGATTGAGGGGGGATATTATATCAATGTACAAATACTGTACTGGCGACCCTAGCATAAGGAACAAACTATTCAGAGAAAGGGAATACAATAAAACACATGGTCACCCACTAAAACTAGAGGAAAGGCGGTTTAACCTTAAAGTACGTAGGGGGTTCTTTACTGTCAGAGCAGTAAGGATGTGGAATTCTCTTCCGCAAACAGTCGTATCTGCAGGGAGCATCGATGGTTTCAAAAAACTATTAGATGGGCACCTTAAAGACCACAACATACAGGGGTATACAATGTACGGTTAACATCAAACACACACACACACACACACACATCATAGGTTGAACTGGATGGACTGATGTCTTTTTTCAACCTCACTAACTATGTAACTATGTAACTAAGTGCCTGACACTCCCTCCAGGAACACCTCAACATTAAATCCTTCTAAGGCAAAAAGGAGAAACTTCCAGGTGAAGTTATTGATACTGTGTTGCAGAACCAGTATAGAGATAACATGTATCAGAGATGTGAACCTGCAGAAGCTGACCCAGGTTCCATGGAGGTGTTTGTGGGATTAGAAGTGGAGAGTTCTCCCTTTGAGCTAGACTTGTCATATCTTGGGGGCTCCTGAGAAGATTTCCTTGGTGCTCAGAAGGAAGACTCCACTTTGATTCTGGCCAGGTAACAGGTCAGACTGTTGTGTGCTGAGTCACAGCATCCTGGGGAAGATATGCAGCTCCCCCAATTTCTTGTGAATCATACATTATGGTACCTTGTAACAAAATAGGGTAAATTGAATAAACATGGGCACAAACTGTTGGTGAGAACCCAGGGTCAAGTGCACAAACTGTCTGCCAGGGTCAGAGAGTCTCAACCTGGGGATCAGGTACTTGTGGGTGGGACTACTGTGGAGAGCATCAAGGCCCTCTCAGCACTCCTCAGCCTTGTGAACAGTCTTCCCAGAATATTTGAAGCTGTTATAGCTGAAAAGGGTGGGCCAACTCAATATTGAACCCTACAGACTAAGACTGGGATGCCATTAAAGTTCATGTGCGTGTAAAGGCAGACGTCCCAATACTTTTGACAATTTAAGTACGTTCAGGCAGTTTTATTAGAACGCGGAAGCGGCGTCTGCCTGCGGTATCCACGGAACATACTATACTGAATGCCCGTTGATGTTTGACATAATGTAAGTGTATCTACCTATCTTCTAAAAAAACTGCCTGACCGTACTTCACTATTTTGGCCCCCTTTTCATTTATTCCAACTTTGAGGAGCATTGGGTTGGCTGAGGAGTACGGAGCTTAAACACATATCAGGTGGCTGTATGGTGGATCCTTCTGTCGGGCGAAGCTATACTCTGGGATCTGGATCTTTACTTTGTATACAACCCTGCTTATATTGAACCCCTGTAATAAGGGGTCGGTGCTTTCTGGTAAGCGCTCCTATACACCGGGTGTCCATTTGGTGAAGGGACTGAAGGAATATCACATGTGGAAAGTCACCCTACAGAGACTGCATTACCAATAATTTTTTGAGCAATTTTTTTTTTTTTTTTGGAGTATTTTTTGAGGAATTTTTTAGATTGTTGATATATGGGACTCCACTCATTGCCAATTTTTTTATCACCATTGTGTTTGCACATTGTAATTAGTCATTTTGTTTTATGTATTGTTATGTTCTCACAGTCAATATACGTCACAAATTAAGTGCACTAGTAGGTGAGCGCAGCATTTTATACTTTAGGCTACATTCACACCTGGGCGTTTTTTACCGCGATTTTACCGTGATTTTTACCGCGGTTTTACCGTGATTTACATGCGTTTTTACAGGCGTTTTTTGTGCAGGCGTTTTTAGATTGAATAGAAACCAATGGAAAACGCCTGTAATCTGCCCAAAAAGAAGCTCATGTACTTTTTTGAGCGTTGGGCGTTTTGCTTACAGCGTCAAAAACGCTCAGATGTGAACAGGGGCCATTGAAATGAATAGGATTTGTCTTGTTGGGCGTTTTGAGAGCTGATCCTAGAGCAGAAAAACTCCCCAAAAACGCCCCAAAACGCCTACATGTGAACGGAGCCTTAAAGTGGAGTTCCACCCTCTTTCACAACTTTACATTTTTAGTTCGGGTTGTGCATTCTAAAGATCAATTGGGCATTTTTTTTTTTTTTTGGAGTTTCCTAACTTATTTTTAACCCATTATAATTTTCACTTCCTCCTTCTTCCCCCCTCCTCGGCCGCGGCCGCTGTCGTCATTTCCTGTTTCGCATTGCTTCATGGGAGCTGTGTGTAATAACTCCCAGAAGGCAATGGGCAATCGGCCTCTCCTCATCTCGCGTTTTTCAAAACCGGAAATGACGCATCGATGGCCGTTGTCATGGTAGTGGGTTGACGCTGTTCCTAGGTTGCCTGCCCTGCACTCACAGCAGCCCCGCTCTTTTTTATTTATTATATTACTGCAGCGGCACAGCCCCGCATCTCACGGGGTGTCAGAGACCAGTGACCCGACCTGAACTCGGCTCAGGTTATCCCCGGCGGTGTTTGCAGCAGCAGTGGCGTGTGCAGAGTGAGTACAGGATAGACCGGCTGGATCCCGGGCTGTGTGTGTGTGCAGCTCCTCTACTCTCCTCTCCATGGCCGCCTCCCTCCCTCCTCACCATAGACCCAGGTATCCGGACCCAGCAGCTGTCCCCCACCCGTCCACATGCACGCACCGGTCCCTGCTGTTGAAGTCACAGCAGAGCAGGCATCAGGGAACGTAAGGACTCCAGGGGGAGTTGCAGCTATTCAACTCCTCTCGTCCCCTAATGCACAGTCCCGCCGCTGAACCCGGGGGGGGCGCGCAGTGATGTGAGAGGGGGGATCTTAGAAATGGGGGGGGGGGGCTGGGGGCAGACTGTGAGGGGTGAGCTTTAATATGAGTGACTGTGAGATGGGGGGGTGAACTATAATACTGAAGGGCTGTGATGTTAGAGAGAAGCTGTGATATGGAGGGCTGTGATGTGAGGGGTGCAGTGATATGGAGGGCTGTGATGTGAGGGGTGCTGTGATATGGAGGGCTGTGATGTGAGGGGTGCTGTGATATGGAGGGCTGTGATGTGAGGGGTGCTGTGATATGGAGGGGTGCTGTGATGTGAGGGGTGCTGTGATGTGAGGGGTGCTGTGATATGGAGGGGTGCTGTGATATGGAGGGCTGTGATGTGAGGGGGGCTGTGATATGGAGGGCTGTGATGTGAGGGGTGCTGTGATATGGAGGGCTGTGATGTGAGTGGTGCTGTGATATGGAGGGCTGTGATGTGAGGGGTGCTGTGATATGGAGGGCTGTGATGTGAGGGGGGCTGTGATATGGAGGGCTGTGATGTGAGGGGGGCTGTGATATGGAGGGCTGTGATGTGAGGGGTGCTGTGATATGGAGGGCTGTGATGTGAGGGGTGCTGTGATATGGAGGGCTGTGATGTGAGGGGTGCTGTGATATGGAGGGGTGCTGTGATATGGAGGGCTGTGATGTGAGGGGTGCTGTGATGTGAGGGGTGCTGTGATATGGAGGGGTGCTGTGATATGGAGGGCTGTGATGTGAGGGGTGCTGTGATATGGAGGGCTGTGATGTGAGGGGTGCAGTGATATGGAGGGCTGTGATGTGAGGGGTGCTGTGATATGGAGGGCTGTGATGTGAGGGGTGCTGTGATATGGAGGGGTGCTGTGATATGGAGGGCTGTGATGTGAGGGGTGCTGTGATGTGAGGGGTGCTGTGATATGGAGGGGTGCTGTGATATGGAGGGCTGTGATGTGAGGGGGGCTGTGATATGGAGGGCTGTGATGTGAGGGGAGCTGTGATATGGAGGGCTGTGATGTGAGGGGTGCTGTGATATGGAGGGCTGTGATGTGAGGGGTGCTGTGATATGGAGGGCTGTGATGTGAGGGGTGCTGTGATATGGAGGGCTGTGATGTGAGGGGTGCTGTGATATGGAGGGGTGCTGTGATATGGAGGGCTGTGATGTGAGGGGTGCTGTGATGTGAGGGGTGCTGTGATATGGAGGGGTGCTGTGATATGGAGGGCTGTGATGTGAGGGGGGCTGTGATATGGAGGGCTGTGATGTGAGGGGTGCTGTGATATGGAGGGCTGTGATGTGAGGGGTGCTGTGATATGGAGGGGTGCTGTGATATGGAGGGCTGTGATGTGAGGGGTGCTGTGATATGGAGGGCTGTGATGTGAGGGGGTGCTGTGATATGGAGGGCTGTGATGTGAGGGGTGCTGTGATATGGAGGGCTGTGATGTGAGGGGTGCTGTGATATGGAGGGCTGTGATGTGAGGGGTGCTGTGATATGGAGGGCTGTGATGTGAGGGGGTGCTGTGATATGGAGGGCTGTGATGTGAGGGGGAGCAGTGATATGGAGGGCTGTGATGTGAGGGGTGCTGTGATATGGAGGGCTGTGATGTGAGGGGTGCTGTGATATGGAGGGCTGTGATGTGAGGGGTGCTGTGATATGGAGGGCTGTGATGTGAGGGGTGCTGTGATATGGAGGGCTGTGATGTGAGGGGTGCTGTGATATGGAGGGCTGTGATGTGAGGGGTGCTGTGATATGGAGGGGTGCTGTGATATGGAGGGCTGTGATGTGAGGGGTGCTGTGATGTGAGGGGTGCTGTGATATGGAGGGGTGCTGTGATATGGAGGGCTGTGATGTGAGGGGGGCTGTGATATGGAGGGCTGTGATGTGAGGGGTGCTGTGATATGGAGGGCTGTGATGTGAGGGGTGCTGTGATATGGAGGGCTGTGATGTGAGGGGTGCTGTGATATGGAGGGCTGTGATGTGAGGGGTGCTGTGATATGGAGGGCTGTGATGTGAGGGGTGCTGTGATATGGAGGGGTGCTGTGATATGGAGGGCTGTGATGTGAGGGGTGCTGTGATGTGAGGGGTGCTGTGATATGGAGGGGTGCTGTGATATGGAGGGCTGTGATGTGAGGGGGGCTGTGATATGGAGGGCTGTGATGTGAGGGGTGCTGTGATATGGAGGGCTGTGATGTGAGGGGTGCTGTGATATGGAGGGGTGCTGTGATATGGAGGGCTGTGATGTGAGGGGTGCTGTGATATGGAGGGCTGTGATGTGAGGGGGTGCTGTGATATGGAGGGCTGTGATGTGAGGGGTGCTGTGATATGGAGGGCTGTGATGTGAGGGGTGCTGTGATATGGAGGGCTGTGATGTGAGGGGTGCTGTGATATGGAGGGCTGTGATGTGAGGGGGTGCTGTGATATGGAGGGCTGTGATGTGAGGGGGAGCAGTGATATGGAGGGCTGTGATGTGAGGGGTGCTGTGATATGGAGGGCTGTGATGTGAGGGGTGCTGTGATATGGAGGGCTGTGATGTGAGGGGTGCTGTGATATGGAGGGCTGTGATGTGAGGGGTGCTGTGATATGGAGGGCTGTGATGTGAGGGGTGCTGTGATATGGAGGGCTGTGATGTGAGGGGTGCTGTGATATGGAGGGGTGCTGTGATATGGAGGGCTGTGATGTGAGGGGTGCTGTGATGTGAGGGGTGCTGTGATATGGAGGGGTGCTGTGATATGGAGGGCTGTGATGTGAGGGGGGCTGTGATATGGAGGGCTGTGATGTGAGGGGTGCTGTGATATGGAGGGCTGTGATGTGAGGGGTGCTGTGATATGGAGGGCTGTGATGTGAGGGGTGCTGTGATATGGAGGGCTGTGATGTGAGGGGTGCTGTGATATGGAGGGCTGTGATGTGAGGGGTGCTGTGATATGGAGGGCTGTGATGTGAGGGGTGCTGTGATATGGAGGGCTGTGATGTGAGGGGTGCTGTGATATGGAGGGCTGTGATGTGAGGGGTGCTGTGATATGGAGGGGTGCTGTGATATGGAGGGCTGTGATGTGAGGGGTGCTGTGATGTGAGGGGTGCTGTGATGTGAGGGGTGCTGTGATGTGAGGGGTGCTGTGATGTGAGGGGTGCTGTGATATGGAGGGGTGCTGTGATATGGAGGGCTGTGATGTGAGGGGGGCTGTGATATGGAGGGCTGTGATGTGAGGGGTGCTGTGATATGGAGGGCTGTGATGTGAGGGGTGCTGTGATATGGAGGGCTGTGATGTGAGGGGTGCTGTGATATGGAGGGCTGTGATGTGAGGGGTGCTGTGATATGGAGGGCTGTGATGTGAGGGGTGCTGTGATATGGAGGGCTGTGATGTGAGGGGTGCTGTGATATGGAGGGCTGTGATGTGAGGGGTGCTGTGATATGGAGGGCTGTGATGTGAGGGGTGCTGTGATATGGAGGGGTGCTGTGATATGGAGGGCTGTGATGTGAGGGGTGCTGTGATGTGAGGGGTGCTGTGATATGGAGGGGTGCTGTGATATGGAGGGCTGTGATGTGAGGGGGGCTGTGATATGGAGGGCTGTGATGTGAGGGGTGCTGTGATATGGAGGGCTGTGATGTGAGGGGTGCTGTGATATGGAGGGGTGCTGTGATATGGAGGGCTGTGATGTGAGGGGTGCTGTGATATGGAGGGCTGTGATGTGAGGGGGTGCTGTGATATGGAGGGCTGTGATGTGAGGGGGAGCAGTGATATGGAGGGCTGTGATGTGAGGGGTGCTGTGATATGGAGGGCTGTGATGTGAGGGGTGCTGTGATATGGAGGGCTGTGATGTGAGGGGGGCTGTGATATGGAGGGCTGTGATGTGAGGGGTGCTGTGATATGGAGGGCTGTGATGTGAGGGGTGCTGTGATATGGAGGGGTGCTGTGATATGGAGGGCTGTGATGTGAGGGGTGCTGTGATGTGAGGGGTGCTGTGATATGGAGGGGTGCTGTGATATGGAGGGCTGTGATGTGAGGGGGGCTGTGATATGGAGGGCTGTGATGTGAGGGGTGCTGTGATATGGAGGGCTGTGATGTGAGGGGTGCTGTGATATGGAGGGCTGTGATGTGAGGGGTGCTGTGATATGGAGGGCTGTGATGTGAGGGGTGCTGTGATATGGAGGGCTGTGATGTGAGGGGTGCTGTGATATGGAGGGCTGTGATGTGAGGGGTGCTGTGATATGGAGGGCTGTGATGTGAGGGGTGCTGTGATATGGAGGGCTGTGATGTGAGGGGTGCTGTGATATGGAGGGGTGCTGTGATATGGAGGGCTGTGATGTGAGGGGTGCTGTGATGTGAGGGGTGCTGTGATGTGAGGGGTGCTGTGATGTGAGGGGTGCTGTGATATGGAGGGGTGCTGTGATATGGAGGGCTGTGATGTGAGGGGGGCTGTGATATGGAGGGCTGTGATGTGAGGGGTGCTGTGATATGGAGGGCTGTGATGTGAGGGGTGCTGTGATATGGAGGGGTGCTGTGATATGGAGGGCTGTGATGTGAGGGGTGCTGTGATATGGAGGGCTGTGATGTGAGGGGGTGCTGTGATATGGAGGGCTGTGATGTGAGGGGTGCTGTGATATGGAGGGCTGTGATGTGAGGGGTGCTGTGATATGGAGGGCTGTGATGTGAGGGGTGCTGTGATATGGAGGGCTGTGATGTGAGGGGGTGCTGTGATATGGAGGGCTGTGATGTGAGGGGGAGCAGTGATATGGAGGGCTGTGATGTGAGGGGTGCTGTGATATGGAGGGCTGTGATGTGAGGGGTGCTGTGATATGGAGGGCTGTGATGTGAGGGGTGCTGTGATATGGAGGGCTGTGATGTGAGGGATGCTGTGATATGGAGGGCTGTGATGTGAGGGGTGCTGTGATATGGAGGGCTGTGATGTGAGGGGTGCTGTGATATGGAGGGCTGTGATGTGAGGGGGTGCTGTGATATGGAGGGCTGTGATGTGAGGGGGTGCTGTGATATGGAGGGCTGTGATGTGAGGGGTGCTGTGATATGGAGGGCTGTGATGTAAAAGGGAGAAGTTGTGATATGGAGGGCTGTGATGTGAGGGGCGCTGTGATATGGAGGGCTGTGATGTGAGGGGGTGCTGTGATATGGAGGGGTGCTGTGATATGGAGGGCTGTGATGTGAGGGGTGCTGTGATATGGAGGGGTGCTGTGATATGGAGGGCTGTGATGTGAGGGGTGCTGTGATATGGAGGGCTGTGATGTGAGGGGTGCTGTGATATGGAGGGCTGTGATGTGAGGGGTGCTGTGATATGGAGGGCTGTGATGTGAGGGGGTGCTGTGATATGGAGGGCTGTGATGTGAGGGGGAGCAGTGATATGGAGGGCTGTGATGTGAGGGGTGCTGTGATATGGAGGGCTGTGATGTGAGGGGTGCTGTGATATGGAGGGCTGTGATGTGAGGGGTGCTGTGATATGGAGGGCTGTGATGTGAGGGGGGCTGTGATATGGAGGGCTGTGATGTGAGGGGTGCTGTGATATGGAGGGCTGTGATGTGAGGGGTGCTGTGATATGGAGGGCTGTGATGTGAGGGGTGCTGTGATATGGAGGGCTGTGATGTGAGGGGTGCTGTGATGTGAGGGGTGCTGTGATATGGAGGGGTGCTGTGATATGGAGGGCTGTGATGTGAGGGGGGCTGTGATATGGAGGGCTGTGATGTGAGGGGGTGCTGTGATATGGAGGGCTGTGATGTGAGGGGGAGCAGTGATATGGAGGGCTGTGATGTGAGGGGTGCTGTGATATGGAGGGCTGTGATGTGAGGGGTGCTGTGATATGGAGGGCTGTGATGTGAGGGGGGCTGTGATATGGAGGGCTGTGATGTGAGGGGTGCTGTGATATGGAGGGCTGTGATGTGAGGGGTGCTGTGATATGGAGGGCTGTGATGTGAGGGGTGCTGTGATATGGAGGGCTGTGATGTGAGGGGGAGCAGTGATATGGAGGGCTGTGATGTGAGGGGTGCTGTGATGTGAGGGGTGCTGTGATATGGAGGGCTGTGATGTGAGGGGTGCTGTGATATGGAGGGCTGTGATGTGAGGGGTGCTGTGATATGGAGGGCTGTGATGTGAGGGGGGCTGTGATATGGAGGGCTGTGATGTGAGGGGTGCTGTGATATGGAGGGCTGTGATGTGAGGGGTGCTGTGATATGGAGGGCTGTGATGTGAGGGGGAGCAGTGATATGGAGGGCTGTGATGTGAGGGGTGCTGTGATGTGAGGGGTGCTGTGATATGGAGGGCTGTGATGTGAGGGGTGCTGTGATATGGAGGGCTGTGATGTGAGGGGTGCTGTGATATGGAGGGCTGTGATGTGAGGGGGTGCTGTGATATGGAGGGCTGTGATGTGAGGGGTGCTGTGATATGGAGGGCTGTGATGTGAGGGGTGCTGTGATATGGAGGGCTGTGATGTGAGGGGGAGCAGTGATATGGAGGGCTGTGATGTGAGGGGGAGCAGTGATATGGGGAAGCTGTGATGCGATATGGGGGAGAGGTTATGTGAGAAGGGTGGGCTGTGATATGGAGGGCTGTGATGTGAGGGGTGCTGTGATATGGAGGGCTGTGATGTGAGGGGTGCTGTGATATGGAGGGCTGTGATGTGAGGGGGTGCTGTGATATGGAGGGCTGTGATGTGAGGGGGAGCAGTGATATGGAGGGCTGTGATGTGAGGGGTGCTGTGATATGGAGGGCTGTGATGTGAGGGGTGCTGTGATATGGAGGGCTGTGATGTGAGGGGTGCTGTGATATGGAGGGCTGTGATGTGAGGGGGGCTGTGATATGGAGGGCTGTGATGTGAGGGGTGCTGTGATATGGAGGGCTGTGATGTGAGGGGTGCTGTGATATGGAGGGCTGTGATGTGAGGGGTGCTGTGATATGGAGGGCTGTGATGTGAGGGGTGCTGTGATGTGAGGGGTGCTGTGATATGGAGGGGTGCTGTGATATGGAGGGCTGTGATGTGAGGGGGGCTGTGATATGGAGGGCTGTGATGTGAGGGGGTGCTGTGATATGGAGGGCTGTGATGTGAGGGGGAGCAGTGATATGGAGGGCTGTGATGTGAGGGGTGCTGTGATATGGAGGGCTGTGATGTGAGGGGTGCTGTGATATGGAGGGCTGTGATGTGAGGGGGGCTGTGATATGGAGGGCTGTGATGTGAGGGGTGCTGTGATATGGAGGGCTGTGATGTGAGGGGTGCTGTGATATGGAGGGCTGTGATGTGAGGGGTGCTGTGATATGGAGGGCTGTGATGTGAGGGGGAGCAGTGATATGGAGGGCTGTGATGTGAGGGGTGCTGTGATGTGAGGGGTGCTGTGATATGGAGGGCTGTGATGTGAGGGGTGCTGTGATATGGAGGGCTGTGATGTGAGGGGTGCTGTGATATGGAGGGCTGTGATGTGAGGGGGGCTGTGATATGGAGGGCTGTGATGTGAGGGGTGCTGTGATATGGAGGGCTGTGATGTGAGGGGTGCTGTGATATGGAGGGCTGTGATGTGAGGGGGAGCAGTGATATGGAGGGCTGTGATGTGAGGGGTGCTGTGATGTGAGGGGTGCTGTGATATGGAGGGCTGTGATGTGAGGGGTGCTGTGATATGGAGGGCTGTGATGTGAGGGGTGCTGTGATATGGAGGGCTGTGATGTGAGGGGGGCTGTGATATGGAGGGCTGTGATGTGAGGGGTGCTGTGATATGGAGGGCTGTGATGTGAGGGGTGCTGTGATATGGAGGGCTGTGATGTGAGGGGGAGCAGTGATATGGAGGGCTGTGATGTGAGGGGTGCTGTGATGTGAGGGGTGCTGTGATATGGAGGGCTGTGATGTGAGGGGTGCTGTGATATGGAGGGCTGTGATGTGAGGGGTGCTGTGATATGGAGGGCTGTGATGTGAGGGGTGCTGTGATATGGAGGGCTGTGATGTGAGGGGTGCTGTGATATGGAGGGCTGTGATGTGAGGGGTGCTGTGATATGGAGGGCTGTGATGTGAGGGGGAGCAGTGATATGGAGGGCTGTGATGTGAGGGGGAGCAGTGATATGGGGAAGCTGTGATGCGATATGGGGGAGAGGTTATGTGAGAAGGGTGGGCTGTGATATAGGGGGCTGTGATGTTATACGGTGGATGTGATGTGAGGGGGAAGCTTTGATATGGGGGGGGCTATGATGTGCAAGGGAGCTGTGATATGGGGGGCTGTGATATGAAGGGTTTGTGATGTGAGGTGAAGGGCTGTGATGTCAGTTGGGGGTGACCTGTGATTGCAAGGGAGGCTGTGATGTAAGCGGGTTTCTAATGTTTGGGGCTCTAATGTGAAAGGGGGTTGTGATGTAAGGGGGGCTGTGATAGGAAAAGGGGGACTGGGGACATTAATTTAAAGGGGGCTGTGACGTGAAAGACCTGAGTCATAGCAGAAAAACTAGATTTGGACCAAAATGTTACCAACCGGACCTCCATGAATTTTAATTGAGTACCCCTGCCATAGACTATGACTTCCACCTGAAGATGACCGGAGAGGGGGAGCGGGTGGAGGACCTATTTGAGTACGAGGGCTGCAAAGTTGAAAGGGGCACCTACAGGCATGTGTTCAAAGCTAAGAGGAAAGATGGGTGAGTGACCGGGGCCCCTGGTGAGCCATGGACGGGCCTGATCCGTGTGCAGAAGGCCACACTGAGCCCCAGGAAGGGGGAGGGGTAGAAGGACATCTCCATATATTTTTCTATATATACCCCATCATTATATATATATACACAATTCTCCATAATCGTCCATACCCCATTCTATATAAAAGACCCCATCTTTATAGCTACACCCCACTATACATACATCAAATTATGCCCCACCATACCCATTATACCACATAGTTTTATATATACACCCACTATAGAAAAGCACCCCATAATAATATATATATATACACACACCAGTATCCTACTATATACATTATACCCCACTATATAACTAATAACCCGAAAGTATATCTACACCCCACTATATACATAACCCACAGTGATATATACCTCACTATATACATAATGCCCCATAGTGTGCCTGGGCATCAGGCTTTTATTTTTGTTTCCCACTATATACATACTATCCTATAATGGGTTTGAACACAGAACTGGTATATATCCCTCTACATATTCATGATTCCGCATTGTGTGCCAGGGCACAGAACTGGCATATATTATATATACACCATTCCCTATAGTGTTACTGGGCACAGAGCTAGCATACTGTATATCCTACAATATTAAAGCATTGATGTGCACTTATAGGTGGCACTGACAGGCACTGATAGGTGGCACTGATGGGCACTGATCGGCACTGACGGGCAGCACTGATGGGCACTAATGGGCACTGATAGTGGGCATCCCTGGGGTCATAGTGGGCATCCCTGGTGGTTCTAGTGGCACCCCCCCGTGGCACCCCCCCCCCCCCCAGGCCGGTCTATGGCATGAAACTCCAGGGCTGAAAAGGAGTCCCATTTCGGCCCTGGCTGAAATGCTGTGCAATATCATAGCAGCACTGTGATGGGGGAAATGTGATGGCAGCATTGTGAAAGCAGACCTGTGATGGGGGCATTATTATTGTTGAAATGTGGTGGGTTGGCAGTGTGATGGCAACATTTTTGTCCTGCAATTAGAGGGCGGTTCTGATGGGGGCACTTTCATTGCAATTTTTTTAAATATACACTTTTAATATACTTTTTAAAAATTACAGATTTTGAATGACAGCCATAGTAGCTCATCTTACATCATTTTTAATACCCTATCGCAGGTAAGATAAAAGACAATACAAATCAGTACTTATTTTAAAAAATTTAAATCATTAATTTTTTTTTATAATTTCACATTGATAGATTGTGGTGTCTTTTTAACATTTTTTTTCTTTTTTTGTAAATATTTTCAGCTTTATTTTTTATGTTGTATTGTAAAAAATAAAATTACCAATTTTTTAAAATGTCATAAAATACAAATTCTTGTAGTGTGTGTCGTCAATTGACATGTTCTTTTTTGTTGTATTGTATGATAGATGGGTATGATAGATAGATGAGTGTATATGTGTATGTGTATATATATATATATATATATATATATATATATATATATATATACATATATATACATACACAAGCGCATACACCTTTCTCGTGTGTGTGTGTGTTTATAATTTTTAAAGTAAATTATTATTTTAATATTTCTGATAGACACTATAGTTTTTACTTTTAATATTAATAGAATTATAATTTAGCATAATGCACAATTTATTATATTCTGTATTTTATGTATAATGAAGGCATTTATTTTAAAATATAATTTCATTTATTAATAATTTTTTTTTGTCAGGAAAAAATGTATTTATTTTTTTTGCCATTGTTGTTTGTCATCTTTAAAAAATATTTTTTATTTTTTCTATTTGTATATGCTGTTTGTGCATATTTTTATGTTATTCTATGTTTTTTGTGTTTTATTGTAAACTGATCAAAATTTATTTTAAAAATATACAATAAATAAAAGCAGTCAATGTTCACATATTCTTGTTGTGTGTGTTATTTTACTTGTTCTTCCTCTATGTAGTGTAAAAGCACCCTTTTTACTGTTTGTGTATAAACAAGAAAAAAAAAAATGTGTGTATGTATGTATGTATATATATGTATGTATGTATGTATATATATATATATATATATATATATATATATATATATATATATATATATATATATATATATACACATACATACATACATACATACATACATGGGGCAAGCACGAACCAGGGCTCCATGTCCAAAAGGAAAAACAAAGCTGCGGCTCAGCTTGGGTGGCCCCATAGCAAGCTGCTTGCTGTGGGGGCACTTTGCAGAAAGGATGGGCCAGGAGTGCGGGCGAGGGACCCGAGAAGAGGAGCATCGGGGCTGCTCTGTGCAAAACTATTACACAGAGGCGGTAAGTATAACATGTCTGTTATTTTTTTGCTGATTGAAAGGTTATCAATAGAATAATATGTGTGTTTAATTAATGGAGATATATAAATATAGATTGTTAATGGAAATAATTTATAACACAATAACCACCATAAAAAATATAAAGATGAGCTTTGTAATTGTAATTTTTTTTATTAATCTATAAATGAACATAAGGTGCATGTGAAAAAGATGACTGAATTGTGTAGATATGTACTACATTTTAAAAACTAAAAAGAGAATTTTGTGAAATCAGATAGTAGTGTATTTTTAGGCACACCTCTTTAGGGATGATCGAACGGTCAGGTCGACCATCGGTTCGACACGAATATTTGGTGTTCGAAATTCTGCCAAATTCCGAACTTTTTGCAGTAAAAGTTCGGAATTCAGTCACCAGAACCGGCCAAAATGCAATGGGTTACTTTTCATAATAAAGATCATACCTTGAGTTCAGCTTTAAGCTGTTTGCTTGGAATTTCTCTAAATATTATGCAATGTATAATGTACTTTCTGTTGTGCAGGCTATAGATGAGAAAATCAACATTTTGAGGCTATTACTCTGACCATACATAAACATTATAATGTTTGTTAAACAAATATACAGTATACTATAATTACAAACTTACTTATAAACATACATAAACATACATAAAAAAATATATGCTTCGATTTTCTTTTTTTTTACAAGATGTACTGTTTAAATACACGTTGTTTGTCCAGTTTCTATTTATAAAGCACGACAGCTTCTGTATTTTACAGTGAATGTACAGAATATGAGCAATGCAACTCCTTTGTAAATTTATGTAATCAAATGTAACTTATGCAATCATTCATGTATAAAATGATCACGGTGCAAGAATCAGTCACTTAATACAATGGGCCACTTTCGAAGTTAATGTCTGAATGATATATATAGAATCTAAATGCGAAACTGGCAAACCAAGTAAAACCTCATAATGAGCTATATCAAGTGGAAAATCCATAGAGTACATTTAATGGTTTGAAACACATTTTCCACATAAGTGTACTAGGCAGTCCGTTCCAGGCAAGAGAATGCTGGGAGCAGCAGCCAAACTCAGTAAAGTATATGAATAATATGAATTGAAAGCTGCCTACTGAGCATAGGTAAACATAAACACAGAGCAATAGCTTAACATCTACAATTTAAAATTAAAAAAAAAAAAATGTTGAGGCTTTCAATTCCAAGTGAATATTCTTAGTTTCTAAATATAAGAATTCTACAAAGCAATCCCAATGACATTCTGTTATTTTTGTCAATTTCAATTATTCTACAACAAAATTTTCAAATGCAAAATATGCTTTTCTGTTCAGGTTTCAAATGACAACTGCCAAGGAAATAAGTTTTGAGAATCATTGCCTCCGCCAGTTTCAGGGCTGATGGAACTTTTTCAGATGAGGAATATTTATTAATAGATTTGCTGCATATTTGTCAGGGAATTGTGAAAAATATCAGAAACAAATTAAACAATACAAACAAATAATGCAGCTTCCTCTATTAATCTTCAGGTCCCACTAAAAACATTAGACGCTCATAATTACATTTACATTTATTGCACAAGTCAATAGCTAATTCAATGTCATTGAGCATTTTTGCAATCAGAAAAAAAAATAAGTGCAGTAGATTTAAATCCTCAGTAGGGATTCATTCTTCTAATAGGCTGCTTTCACATCTGAGTCTAGTGGGAGTGCATTTTGTGCATGTTTTTTGCACCACATTTAGGACAGCCCCATGCTCCAAAAATAAGGCAAAATAGCTCTCGTGGCCTTTTTTGGAGCTGAGCTTGGCACATTTTTGGATAGCGTATTTTTTTGGTAGTTTTGTCGGGTGACAAAATGCCAATTTCTTAAACGCATTGGGGGTGCCCTTAACAACGAATGGCACCCAAACACACTCTATGTGCTGTGATGCGTTTCTAGTGCCTTGCACAATTCTGGGCAGAATCAAATAATTTTGCCCACGATTCAGATATGCTCAGATGTGAATGGAGCCTTAGTGCTAAAATAATAATCTACACAAGCGCTGATACTTTATTTTCACTATGCATGTTGCAATGTAATGTCAGAAGGTGAGGAAAACTCTCCTAAACTGAGACGAAAAATTGCTGCAAAATTAAAATCTGTGTGCATTGGCATTACATGTTACTGTATATGTTAGAATGGACTAAAATGCATAAATTTACATCCAGCATGTATCCAAAGCCTGAAAATAGCTCTGGAGTTAAAGGTTTTTTTTATACAGACTTTGTCTCTTAAGGTATGCCTAGGAGAAGCATGTCTCCTGTTTTCTCCTGTTGCTGTCAGGAGAAAGTATGGCTATCTGACCTGGTTTGAGTTGGATAGAGCAGTTTTAAAAAGCATTATCTTATTTAAAGTGATAATCACAATTTTTTTTTTTTCATGCATTCTCTGCATTAAGTCAAAAAACCTTTCATTAGCAGCTCCACCACCCTCACCAAACACCTGAGTCCCATGCTGATTCAGCGATATCCCATCTGCAGCAGTTCTTGGTTGAAGTGGGAGCAGGGGGCGGGGCTAAGCCACTCTGTGTGTCTACAGAGTGTGGCTTGCTATAGAATTAGGAAAAGAGGACAGTACCAGCAGGGGACCACAGAAAAGGAAGCCCAATGGCTGCTCTGCGCAAAACGATTGCACACAGAAGTAAAATATCAAATGTTTTCCATTTTATTAACAAAAGGTTTTGAACTTCTTTATTAATATTTTAATAAAGGGGACATTTTGAAAACTCTGAGTATAGGAACTATGAACAAAAGGTCCACCCAGCAGTTACAGCTAGGAACTGGCAGAGCTTGTTGGCAATTAATCAACCTGTAAAAAATTTGGGGGAGCATACCCATGTATTTCCAAAGCTGCTGCAGCTATGAACCAAAAGACATGTATATTAAAAAAGAATAGCGCGCAAATGCAAAAGAAATTACTACCAAATCTGAAGAGAGTCCATAAATAAAAATGGGGGTTTGGTCCCACTATATGGCCATATCGTGCTCAAGCCCACTACTGCGTCAAAGTACCCCATTATCAGTGGGTCCTACACTATCCATGAAAAAGAGATGAATCCAGCCTTTCTAACCCTTGGAGACAACACTCCTTGCTGGGAAAAATGTGCAAATGCACTACAGGGGACTCTTCCTATATCCACTTGATGGTGGACACTGATTGAGTACAGGTGTATGTGGGGGGTGGGGAGGGCTGCTCAACCTCGATAGTCTGGTCAGTCCGAATACATAATAAACAGGCAAAAAATTTGGGGGAGCATACCCATGTATTTCCAAAGCTGCTGCAGCTATTAACCAAAAGACATGTATATTAAAAAAGAATAGCGCGCAAATGCAAAAGAAATTACTACCAAATCTGAAGAGAGTCCATAAATAAAAATGGGGGTTTGGTCCCACCATATGGCCATATCGTGCTCAAGCCCACTACTGCGTCAAAGTACCCCATTATCAGTGGGTCCTACACTATCCATGAAAAAGAGATGAATCCAGCCTTTCTAACCCTTGGAGATAATACTCCTTGCTGGGAAAAATGTGCAAATGCACTACAGGGGACTCCTCCTATATCCACTTGATGGTGGACACTGATTGAGTACAGGTGTATGTGGGGGGTGGGGAGGGCTGCTCAACCTCGATAGTCTGGTCAGACCGAATACATAATAAACAGGCAAAAAATTTGGGGGAGCATACCCATGTATTTCCAAAGCTGCTGCAGCTATGAACCAAAAGACATGTATATTAAAAAAGAATAGCGCGCAAATGCAAAAGAAATTACTACCAAATCTGAAGAGAGTCCATAAATAAAAATGGGGGTTTGGTCCCACTATATGGCCATATCGTGCTCAAGCCCAATACTGCGTCAAAGTACCCCATTATCAGTGGGTCCTACACTATCCATGAAAAAGAGATGAATCCAGCCTTTCTAACCGTTGGAGATAATACTCCTTGCTGGGAAAAATGTGCAAATGCACTACAGGGGACTCCTCCTATATCCACTTGATGGTGGACACTGATTGAGTACAGGTGTATGTGGGGGGTGGGGAGGGCTGCTCAACCCCGATAGTCTGGTCAGACCGAATACATAATAAACAGGCAAAAAATTTGGGGGAGCATACCCATGTATTTCCAAAGCTAATTAATAAATCAACCTGTGCCTGCTCGCAATCCAAAGCAGAGTAAGACTGACTATACACATATAATGGAATGGGTGAATGCCATTACTCTAACAATTGGCACTGTCGGTTATCAGAATGCTTAAACAAAACCTGCATCTGATTACATGCAGGTGCTGTTAAGCTAACGATATTCTAACAGGCTCCTTCGATGGAAGTTGATGGAACTTTAGCTAAATGGAGAAGTGACTGCAGGGCCAAATACTACTGAGCCAGTAGGAATCAGTTGAAATTCCAGCAGTGTATGGTCAACTTAAGTGTCTTTGCAAGTGTATTGTCCACAATCAGAAATCGTCCAGCACTGCTTCTGCATAGGGTTCTCCTTGATATCCATACTATCAAGGATAATGGTCTAGTATTTATTTTTTGAGGGAACCCCATTGCCTTTTTTTGAGGGAATTAACCATCTTTTTCAGATCCTTATATAGGATAAGGGTCTGGAATATATAAAGGAAAACTCGGGCAGTTTGTGTACAAATAGAAGAAAAGTGACTGAAGCTGTCGTATGATGTTTTTTTTATTTGTAAATGTAAGTTTTGTAAAATTGCTGCTCCCCTCCAAACAGAATGTTTAAAAAATGTTTTTACTTTGGTACATGTCCCCCAAAACAGTCCCCAGCCCCATTACTATTTGTTTTCAAATCCCTTGCCTAATACCCTAGAAAATGTCCATTATTGGTTTTTAGCATTCCTCTCCCATTGACTTCCGTTAGGTATGAATTCAACACTTGAACTTTAGTATAGTTTAGTAACTTCAATAGCACAAACTCCAGCATACAGTACCCTTTGCACATCTCTCCTGTACATAATGCCCTATATCACATCCTCTCCACTCATCTGTTGCACATGCTGGCAACAAAAACCCTTGTTCACTATTGCTTGTTATAACTTTTACCTTGTCTGTTCTGGAATGGCCACACTTTTGCCAGTACAGATAAAGTAGAAACTAGCTGGTTCTGACATTTAAAATTAGATACATAGGGGGTCTGGCTGACCGCCGCTGAAGATGGCTGCACTGTAAGACAGCTCCTACACAGACCAGCTCACCAGATGGATCTTAAGCCACACAGGGAACCGTTCAGCACTACAAAAACAGCCTCTAGCTTCTGACCCTCGCCGGCATTGCTTCCAAGAAGCAGAAAGGCTCCCAGAGACTGGGGGAGACAACGGATTTCTTCCTCAAGCCACGGCACTTCAGTTTCCAAGATGGCGCCGATGGCTTCCAGAGCCACACACATGGTCTCTCGCAAACCCGGGGCCCTGAATACAGCCATCCATCCCAGGGATTACTCCCACACAGTGCCAGTGGAGGGATGAGATCAGGGTCTTCTTCCTCATCATCTAGCCCAGACAAGACAAAGCTCAAGCTTCAGAAAGATGACAGGTCGAACTAGGTGAGTGCCACAGATACCTCTCTAGAGATCACAAGGGAACTGCAGGACTCCATACTGAAATTCCCAACTATGAAGCAACCAGTATTGGACATGTCCCTGAAAGACATGTTGGTGTCCCTGCACACTACCATCCATGCTGACATCCTCTCACTAGCACAGCAATTTAAATCTGAAATGGCAGAGGTGTCACAGAGAGTCACCCACATAGAAAACAAGATGGGGGAATTTGCGTCCACCTTTAACGAGATGGTAGACTCTCATAATGATAGAGAACGAGGAAATGCATTGGGTTAAGTCTAAACTGGCTGATTTGGAGGCTAGATCCAGGCGCAATGATGTGAAAATAAAGGGGATCCCAGAATCAGTAAAGCAGCCAGATCTAAGATCCTACTTCACCAACATACTAAAGGATGCCATCCCTGATGCTCCTTTGGAAGATTTGCTAATTGATTGCATTCACAGATTGCCTAAACCCAAACACATCCCTGATAATGTTCCATGTGATACTATAGTCAGAATATACTTCTTCCACATTAAAGAGAAGCTGTTGGCAGTGGCCAGAAACAAAGAAATTCTTCCTCAAAGTATGGTGGATCTTTGCATCTTTGCGGAACTCTTGGCTTTTACCATGCAGCAGAGAAGGCAACTGGCATCCATTACCAAGCCACTTTACCATCATCGAATACTGTTTAGATGGATCTACCCAGCAAAATTTCTAGTCACTAAGGGAGACTTCACATATGCCATCACATCTCTGAAAGAAGGCCTTCGCCTTTTGAAGAAATGAAAAATATTGGATCCACAGCCTCATATCCGCATCCTCTAGTTCCTCGAGAGCCACTCATGCAGGTTCTGATGTGGATTCAGGATGACCCTGTGCCAGTATCATTACACATGTTACTTACAGGTCTGGTGAACTTCTGAAATAATGTTTATACATTTCTTGTTGACCCCTGTTGTATAACGGAAAATACTCACCCGGATTTCTTTGTGCATTGGCAATTTTTATCTTTGCTGGTCCTGCACAAATCCTGTGGCTGACACAGGCACTGTTCTACACCCAATTCATGTTCTTTTGTTTTTTTTTTTGTTTTTTTTTTCCTTTTACCTTTACCTGTTCAGTGTACCTGGGACTACCTGGAAATACCCAACTTCTAGACTCTCCACATCAAACCATCCACGAACTTTGAGCAGTACTCTCCATCGTACATAAGATATCTCCTGCTTCATTTGTGTGCTACTATTGTCCTGGCTAGGGGCATCTTTTAATATGGCCTTCAAAGTCTCTTCTCTTAATGTGAAGGGCCTAAACAGCACTGTGAAACTTAGTATGACATGGTCTGAAGCTAAATGACTGAATTGTGATATTCTAAGCTTGCAGGAGACACATTTCTCATCCCGTATCCCACCATCTTTTAGAAACTAAAAATGTCCACACTTTTATTTTTCCAACTCCCCCAAGAAAAATGGAGGAGGGGGGTAGCCATTGCAGTGAGGCACTCTGTCTCTTTAAAACAACTTGATGTGATTTGTGACAATATGGGTAGATATGTTGCTCTTGTTTGTGAGATCAATAACAGCATATATACCATGTTTAATGTACACCTCTCTAATGTTCAGCAATTTAGATCTCTTAACAAAATATGGAAAAAGGTTATCTCCATACGTCAAGGCCATGTAATTATCTGCAGAGATTTTACCGCCATTCCGAGTATCGCACTAAATTGCACCACTCCACCTAAGACCAGTAGATCTAGCGTTTTCTGTCCTGCTCAAGTTTCACATGTGGAGATGGGGACATACTAAAACATTTAACCACTTCTGGACCAGAAGGATTTGCCCCCTTAATGACTAGGCCACTTTTTGTGATTCAGCACTGAGTTACTTTAACGAACAATTGCACGGTCGTGCGATGTTGTACCTAAATAAAATTGATGTCCTTTTTTTCCACAAATAGAGCTTTCTTTTGGTGGTATTTTATCACCTGTGCGATTTTTGTTTATTGCGCTATAAACATAAAAAGAGCAACAATTCTGGAAAAAAAAAATATATATATATTTTCACTTTCTGCTATATAACATTCCCCAAAAACTATTTCAAAATTACATTTTTTTATACTTCTAGACCAATTTGTATTCTGCTACATATTTTTATTTTATTTTGGTAAAAGAAAATCCCAATAAGCATATTGGGAAAGATTTATGTCATTTTTATTTTTTATTTTTTTTTTACTAGTAATGGCGGCGATCTGCAATTTTCAGCGGGATTGCAACATTGCTGCGGACAGATCAGATCCATAACTGACCTTTTTGGCACTTTTGGAGGGACCAGTGACATTACTACAGTAATCAGTGCTAAAAAATATGCACTGTTACTGTAATAATGACACTGGCAGGAAAGGGGCTAACCCAGGGGTCATCAAAGGGTTAAGTGTGAGCCTAGGGGAGTGTTTTCTAACTGTATGGGGGAGGGACTAAATAGGAGGATCACAGGCGCTCTGTGTTCATTTCAGAGAGAACAACGTTCTGCTGTGTTTACTCTCTCAGCGGGGAGTGATCGCTGGTGCCCGGTGGCAATCGCGGCCACCGGCCCCTTAGATCGGCATCCCTGCTGCCTAGTGAGGGTGGGCGAGCATCCCCGGCGGCACGCTTGCCCCCAGGAGCGTTCCCGTGAACCTCCGTACAGGTACGGTGGCTTGCACAGCCGAGCCAGCCTACCATATTATATCTTCGGCTGGCTGGCGGTCGGCAAGTGGTTAATGTGAAAATGGTTTAATATAGCTTAACATGTAATAAAGTGCCTAAACCTTAATCAATTGCCATGAAAATGTGCACAGCCAAAGTGTTTAACTTTCCTAATCGATCCTGGAAGTTTCATGCATTTTGGTCTTCCATGAGGCAAACTAGGGACATTAAGCTTGTTTTTTGGGGAGCTTAATGAGGCTTAACGTATAAAAAAGAGCTTAGATGTTAACCAATTTCCCCCAAGCTTAACACAATAGAAGAGTTTATGCCAACATATTCTGAAAATGTTCTATCATTTGGTAAATCACACCAAAAGTTATTCACATTAAGCTATTTTTTTTTTACAATCCTAAAACATTTAATGTGAAGAGCTGAATGCAAAAAAGCTTAATGTACCAAAATGCACCTGACCCTCAATCAATTGTCTTGAAACTTTGCGCAGTCTAAGTTCTACACTTCCCAAACATATCATAGAAGTTTCATGGATTTTGGTCTCCCACAAGGGGGACATTAAGCTCTTTTTTGGGACAAAAAAGGGCTTAGATGTTAAAACTAGGGACATTAGGCTTTTACGTTTTTCTCACCTGTTCACCACACATACTCAAGAATTGAACTGTTTCTAGTAGACAAATTCTTACTCCAAAAGGTTAGCAGATCTGAAATCCATACCATTACTTGGTCAGATCATGCCCCTGTATCCATAACAGGGAGGGAGATCGGCAACGAAACAGGGGCTAACAGGTGGCACAATGACGTATTCATTTTATCTCATCCACTATACAAACAAGAGATAACTAAAGCTCTCACTAAGTTCTTTAACCACTTCCCACCCGTCACATAGTAAAATGATGGCTGCAAAGTGATTGTCCCATCCCGGCTGGGCGTCATATGACAACCAGTGGGATAGGCCGCTCTGCATGCCCCCGGGGGCCACTTAGATCGGCGATCGGTGGTGCAGTGTGTCACTCTGACACACTGCATCTCCAATCCCGGTAAAGAGCCTATGACGTAGGCTCTTTACCATGTGATCAGCTGTGTCCAATCACAGCTGGTCACATAAAAAATAGTAAGTGCCGTTGATCGGCTTTCCTCAATTCATGCCTGACAGGCACGAGTAGAGGAGAGCGATCGGTGGCTCTCCTGACGGGTGGAGGGGTCTGTGCTGGTAATCAGAGCATTGATTACTAGTGCAGACTTTTGGGGGATGCCACTAGAGCCACCAGGGATTGCCCACCCATGGCCACCAGGGATGCCCACCCATGCCACCAGGGATGCCAATCAGTGCTCAGGGAGCCTGTCAGTGCCCTCCTCATCAGTGCTGCCCATCATTGCCATCTATCAGTGCCACCCACCAGTCCCCATTATTGCCATCTATCAGTGCTGCTCGCCAGTGCCCATCATTGCCCATCAGTGCCGCCTATTATCAAGTCTTTTTTTATTTGTTTAGCAAAAAAGAATAAACCTTGTGGGATCAAATACCACCAAAAGAAAGATCTATTTGTGGGGAAAAAAATGACATAAATTTGGTTTAGGTACAGAATTGCATGACTGTGTAATTGCCATTCAAAATGCAACAGCGCTAAAAGCTGAAAATTGGCCTGGGCAGGAAGGGGGTGAAAGTGCCCTGTATTTATGTGGTTAAACGTATTGCCCCTTCAGTGTTGGATCCCTTCACTTTATGGAACTCCCATAAAGCTGTAATAAGGGGCAGCTTAATTCAATTGGTAGTAGAGTACGGAAACAAAATTCCCATCAACTTAACAACCTTTTTAAGGAAATCCAGACCTTGAAAGCAGATACATTTTCCTCCACCCTATTGACTAGAGAGCGGCTATTTTCAGCAAGACAAGAGCTGTGATCTTTACTGCTAACATGTCCTCTGCCTCAGATCCCTCAAAGCCCAAACTTATAGATATGGGAATAAAGTGGGCAAACTACTAGCTCACCAACTGAAAGAGAGAATAGCAAAACAAAGGATTGCATATCTTCTTGACCAGAACACTAATGAAAAAATGTAGATATAGCAGAGGCTTTCAGTAAATATTACGCCTCGCTATATAACTTACAATCAGACCCAACACAGCCCAACCTTCTGCAGAGATCATTAATGATTCCTTAAAACAATTTCACTACCATCCCTATCCACAAAGGATCTGGATTTCCCCATTTTCACCACGCGAAGTAGAAGTTCTCATAAAATCATTGCCTCATAATAAAGCACCTGGCCCAGATGGTTACTCATCTGAGTACTATACATTTTTTACCCAATACTAATCCCACACCTGATTCTGATCTTCAATACAGCTATTAAAAATGCCTCATTCCCTCCAGAAATGCTATCTGCCACTATTATTACACTACCAAAACCTGGAAAACCCCCTAATGTGCCACAGAATTTTAAACCGATTTCTTTACTGAATGTAGACATCAAGGTATATGCCAAACTAATAGCTAAAAGACTGTCTAAACTCTTACCCCTTCTGGTGAAATATGACCAGGTGGGCTTTTTGGCAGGGTGTCAAGCCCCTGATGCAACCAGGAGAATGATCAAACTTATCCACATGTCACAAAAACAAAAAAGCCTTCTCTGTTTCTTGCTTTGGATGCAGAGAAGGCTTTTGATAGGATACTGGTGAAGTTTTAAATTAAAGGTCCTATTCACTGAGCTATATCAGTTCTGTATTCTAATCCCTCTGCCCATGTGCTTTCGGATGGCCTATTCTCTTCTCCATTTAAAATTATTAATGGAACCAGACAGGGATGTCCCCTATCTCCACTAATATTTGACCTTCTCATCGAACCACTAGCAGAAAAGATCAGATCACACCCAGAAATACAAGGGATTGCATCTCAAGGAGAGCAACACAAGATAACACTCAAGGAGAGCAACACAAGATAACACTATTTGCGGATGATGTGCATCTCTCCCTCATAGACCCAATACGTTTCCTACAGATAGCTTAAGAAATACTACAATAATTTAACGCAATTTCTTATAAATATAAAATAAATGCATCTAAATCCCAAATCCTGGGACTGGGCATTGATGAGACCACAAAATTTAGCCTACCTAAAAACTATGCCTTTCAATGGTCCTCCGACCTTATAACGTACCTAGGCATTAAATTAACCCCTAAGACAGAAGACATCTACCATTCTAATTTTATATCTCTCATCTCAAATGTCCAAAAAGAACTCTCTAGAATGAAAAAATGTTAGCTCCCCTGTTCTGGAAGACTAGCTGTGTTCAAAATGTTAGTATTACCTAAGATCTTATACCATTTTAGAACTCTACCTATTTAAATTCATAACTCATTCTTCTCAAAGATGCAAGCCCTCGTTTCTGACTTTGTATGGGCAGGAAGCAAACCTAGGAGCTCACGTAAGGTTCTGATTAAGCAGGAATTGGTTGGGGGAGTGGTATTACCCATATTGAAAGATTATTACATGGCTTCCCTCTTAGGTCAGCTGAGATACTGGGTCCTCCTCACACATCCCAAACATTGGCTCAGGTTAGAGTATCCTACTGATAACCCTAGTCTAGGTGTAAAATTTCTCCAGGACCATCCGACCATCAGTCCTTCTCCAACTGCTTGGAGTGAGATTATATCCTAGGTACATCCTCCAAAAACTGTGAGCTGATCCAGATACCTCTGGTCTCCCTAAAACTCCTATCTCCCAACATCTCTTTAACTTTGTGGAAGGAAAAAGGCATCAATACCATATCTGATTTAACAAAAGGGGGAACAACTGTTCCCTTTGAAACTCTAGCCAAAAGCTATTCACTGCCAGGAAAAGAATTGTTCATATATATTAGACTCAAACATCTGTTGGCCTCCACACACCTCTCCCATGTGCAAGTACAATCAAAGGCTTGGAAATTCTGGAACTCAGTACACCCCACATGCAAGAGTATTACTTCTACGTATTGTTCTACGACACACTACAGGCTGAATGCACATTAGATAAAACTACCCAATTACTGAAATTGGAAAAAGATCTCAGTAGCTCATTCTCAGATTGGCAATGGCTAAAGGCAATTAAATGTAACTATCAGTTTACAAGATGTTCCAACTATATATTACCCTATATCTGATGGCCAAATTCTCTAAGGAAACATCAGAAAAATGTTGGAGGGGGGTGAGGTCAGGTGGGCACCTTGCTTCACATGACCTGGTCCTGCCTACATCTTTGCGGCTTCTGGGTAGCAGTGTTGAAACTAATTTTGAACATCACAGGTTATCTTCCCAAACCAGATCCAGCTCTGGCTATTCTGAGTATCAATGCTCAAACTATACATATTTCCCTTAGGCCAATATGCATGCAAATCTTCTCGCAGCTAGATCGACAATAATGAGGAAATGGAAAACAGAGGAGGTCCCCACAATAAGGGAAGTGATCAAGAAAGGCAATGAGGTTCCCACCCTTGAACAAATAATGGCATCTAAGGAGGGTACGATGGCAAAATTTGAGAAACAATGGCAACCTTGGTGCTCTCACTTTAAAATAGTGTAAACATTACACAAAGCTCCAGGGTACCCCAACAGGTACCGCACAATTTATTTCCTTGTTCTTTATGTTTCTCACCCTTTTGGAGATAGGTCTAAAAGTGTGTATTTATACAAGTTGATCAGTAAGCTTCCCCCCAAATGAAAACATTTTTTCTTTTTCATTACCACATTTTCCTGGCCCTTCCCTTTTCTTTCTTTCTGAGTTTTGCTTTCAGTAAGTTGATCAAAGAGGCTTTGGCCCTTACAATGACAAATATTCTTGATACTCATAAAAAGTTATTGAGTGACTGTTTTAGCTTTATATGCACTATCCCCATTGCATTAAAAGTGTGTAATACGCAATGTTATCCCTACCTTTTCTCCACTATGATGGACTTGCCTGCACTCATACTGTATGGTATCTGTTTATGGTGCAAAATCTCAATAAAAATCTATTGAAGTAAAATTAGATACATATTTCCTGATCCTTCATTTGTAATCTTCATGGACTAGATCTACATCATCACATACAGTGCTCTTAGATGTGCTAGTGTAATGTACTTCCTTAGGAGCAAGTAGAAAGTAGAAAGGGACCACCCACCCTGCACAGCCAGGCACACCACATCTTCACAGCATACTTGAGTCAGAAGAAAAGTCCAGTGCTTTTTTATTTTTTTTTTATGTTTTATTGAGGGAAATAAACTTGGATAGGGATTATGGTATTTTGGGATGCTGACTTGATCAAAGTAGTTGAACTCTTCAGGGACACAACTATATACAATCTGTATATATACTTCTCTTTCTACCTCCAGCACAATCTTGCTTGTAGAACTACATCTTTGAGGACCAGTTGGCACTATCTGAATGATCTAACAAAGGCTCAGTTAGACCGGTAGCAAATGCCCTTTGCAGAATTGCAGGTAAGGACCATGGGCCCCTTTGGTAGTGAGCAATAAGTCCTAGTGCCCAGATGTCCACCTCCTGTGGCTACTGAATCCAGCACCACCTCTTCAGGCACTGCCAGCCCACCTGGCTGCAGCTGCCCCTTTCTCTAGCCATCCTGGCTAAGACTGCACAGTCCTCCCAGACTGACTCTGGTTTCATCCCCGACTGCTTGCACCCTGTCCTCCCAGGCATGCCTCTCGGTCTTCTTGACTGCAGCACTCATCAGCTCACCTGGCTGTCTTCCTTCCTGGAAATTTGCCCGGCAGTGTTCTCCTGCTGTCCTTCACTTGTTCCTGTGCCTCTGGTCACTGACAGCCTAACACTCCCTCTCCATCTTCCATCCAAACTCCACTGCCCCAGCTGGGCTGACCCTGAGTATTTGAAGGGTCCTGCCCCCTGCCAACCAATGTGTTGGTGATTGGTCAAGGCCCTTATGAATACTCCAGGCAGTTCCTCCTCTCCGCCACTCCCATTTGTCCAGAATCCTCTGCACATTTCTGAAAGTAGATGGAGGTCTTAGAGATGCTGCCTGTGAGTCTTCCAGCCCTCCCTGAGTCACCCAAACCCTGACACAGAAAAACACATGGGCTTGGATGCCAGCCAAACCTGAACAATTTACTTACTCTAGCCAAAAATACTATTCTAGCACACCAGAGGGTGCTACACTAGTAATATTGCTGAGCATCCATATAATTTCAGGGACATAGTTTTCATGTTGGAAAAACATACTAACTGTAACACTGACATATGAGATTTTGGCCAGCTGCTTCAGTATCTTTATGTATGCTTTACAGGTTATCAATCTTTTTTTAGTTTAATGCTTATTTATTTGATCATTTCTTTCTTATACCACTTTAGTCAGCTGGTCTGACTCTTCTTTAGAGCATAAAATATAGAACAAGCTACATCATAAGCCCCATCATCTGTTCAGATGCAGTGTTACATAAACCTCTCCACATTAGTTTAGCAGCACAAGTCTAGGTTGCTCTCCTCTACATTACAACACTGACCACATAAGAATTCTCCCATGCTGAAAAAAGTAGAGTACATCAAAGTGACTTCCTGGTATTTACAATACAAAAGAACAGCATGACTATACTTTGAACTCTATTCTGCTGTAGCTGTATTACTGTGTGTATATTGGTAACAGCAAGTCCAGTGTTTGTGAACATGGCAATAGAATACAAAGTAATAGGGATTCCTTTCACGGAATATAGTGTTATTTTAACCAAATGATGAAAGCTCATCTTTAGCAATTAAAGAATATGTACTGTATAGTCAAAAGATTTTTTTTAGTTTGGAGCAGGGAAGGATTAGAAGCTCTGTCAGATTTTTGATGCTGACTTTGTCCCTGTCAGGAAATGTACCCTCTCGGTTTGTTTTGGTGACCACTGTACCTTTGTGGTGAGGGCAATCTTCCAGAACACCTGTTCTGGCTACAACTATGTAAGAGGTGCCTTCCTATGAAGGGCAAGGTAACAGTGTCTTTTTAAGGTAAGAATTAAAGAATTAGAATAAAGAATTAAAGAATTAAATCTAATCTTTAAGTGCTTATCCAGGGTAATGCTTACCGCCCCCTGAAAAGCAATTGACAGTGGATCTCTTTACAAATGGAGGTATAGTAGTAGCTGGCAGGCATTCAGGAGGAACTACTACTGCTGTTTTTTTTTTTTATAACATTGGAGAGGCTTTAGGAGCAGGTCCTTTTGAACTGGTCAGGATTTTAAGGGGAACTCCATGGCAAAAAAAAGATGTGGGGTCTCCCAAAAACCCATACCTGACCCTTATCCGGCCATGTGTTCTGGCAGGCCAGGAAAGGGGGAAGGGGGGGGTTGAACGAGCCTCTGATCCCCCTGATCTAAAAATAAAAGCTCTGTACCTGACACTGGCTTCCATTGCTAAAGAAATGAAGGGGTGGGGCCACCAGTGATTTCACCAGATGACCACACCCATTGTGTCATCAACCCAGCATGTCCTGATCAATGATGTCACAAGGGGTGGGGACACACAGTGATCCCCCCTTAGTTTATTTAGCAGCTGGAAATGGCAGAGCTGTCAGGCAGCGGGAGCCAGTGTAGGGTTCAGACCTGTTTTTTTTTGGGGGGGTCAGCGGTGGTGACTGACTAAATCCATGAATGACGCCGGATTTACTTCAGGGGACATTGTTTTTGGTATTTTAATAAAGTACTTGTCAAAAACTGCCTCTGTGTTTTTATTTATTTTTGATTTTTGATGAATGAGTAGGGGTACAATTTACCCAATACTCATTCACATGGGGGGGTGGGTGAGATCTGTGGGCCCCTTGTCATAGGAGACTTCCAGATTCCGATAAGCCTCCAGCCACCAGGCCATCAGCCAGGGTTCTGGGGAAGAGGCCCCTGTCCCAATTAACATGTCCAACCCCATGTTGAGGGCACTTGCTCATCCCCCTACTATTCCTCAGATATTAATTTTTGGGGGGCGGGGGGGGTCCCATGCCATTTAAAAAAAATTGGCATGAGGTTTCCCTTAAAATCCATACAAGACCCAAAGGGGCGTCCCGCATGAGCAGCCACTGGAAAGGTGAAAAAAACCCAAGCTCCCCAGAACCTGTCCTGCCGCAGAGTTCATACAGGTAGTCGTTAACTGCACATTTCTGCTGGGGCAGCCTATCAAGCATATGCAACGTTGAGTTCCATTGCGTGGGACAGTCACAAATAAGACGCCTGATGGGAAGGTTGTGTCGACGCTGAATGTCAGCAAGTCGAGCCATGGCTGTGTAAGATCTTCTGAAATGGCCCAAGATTTTCCTACCCTGCTGCAAGACGTCCTGGACCCCAGGGTATTTGGCAACTAATCACTGCATGACCAAGTTCAGGACGTGTGCCATGCATGGCACGTGTGTTATTTTGCCCTGTTTCAGCGTGCTCAGCAGATTGGCACAGTTGTCGCACACCACTTTACCAACTGTCAAATTCAGCGGTGTAAGCCACTGATCTGCCTGTGAACGCAGAGCTGAAAGGAGTGCAGGACCAGTGTGGCTCTTGGCTTCCAGGCACAACAGACACAGCACAGCGTGGCAACATCTCACCTGGCATGTGGTATAGGTTCTGGGGATCTTGGGCGGTGCAGCGGAAGAGACGGTAGCAGTGGAAAAGGAGGAGTCAGCCAAGGAGGAGAGGGAGGAAGGAGGAGGAGACGAAGAGGCAGGTCTGCATGCAATCCGTGGCGGTACAACCAAATCTACACGGGTGCCACGGGTTACATGCTTGACAGCCGTCATAAGGTTCACCCAGTGGGCAGTAAAAGTGATATAACTTCCCTGCCCGTGTTTGCTAGACCATGTGTCTGTAGTCAGATGTATCTTGGCACCAACACTTTGTGCCAGAGATATATTCACTTGCCGCTGAACATGGCCATACAGCTCTGAAATGCCCTTCTGTGAGAAATATTTCCTGCCTGGGACCTTCCATTGTGGTGTTCAAATGGCCACAAATTTACGAAAGGCCTTCGAGTCCACCAGTTGATATGGCAGAAGTTGGCCAGCTATCAGTTCCGACAAGCCAGCAGTCAAACGTTGGGCCAGAGGGTTATCCAGCGTCATCATTTTTTTCTGCTCCAACATTTGGGCCACAGAAGCCTGCCTTTTTCCAGAACAACGTGACGACGGCATGATGGAAGGTGGAGTGGAGGACAATTGTGAGGAGAAGGAGAATAGGCTGGACGGTGGTAGCCTGGAGTGTGGCTTTGTGGGCTCTGATGGTGTTACTCCCACTGGGCTCGGTGATGGGAGTTCAGGTGCCTTCTTAAGGCGGTTGTCCATAGGTGATTATTGGGCTTACCGTGACTTTTGCAATGACTGCAAAGGCTGCAGATGGCAACACTGTTGTCAGCAACAGACACATTGAAAAAATCCCACACTGCGGAGCCATGTGTCAGCGTCCTGGGAGCGCCAGAGGTGACTGTACATGGTTGATGGCTCGCTCTTGATACATTTGCAGTCTGCTTTGTACCTCTTGTGCAATGCAAGTTCTGCCTGCCTCTCCTCCCTATCTGCCGGTCCGTCTCTCCCTCTGAACTGCCCTCCTCTTCCTCTCTTGTGGCCACCCACGTGACATCCATGTGACGTCAACTTCCCCACCACTAACATTCGAGATCATGGATTAGTTAGCAACAGCAGGAACCAACCTCCTTGGGCTGATCTGGGTACTGTCATCAGACCACTGAGTGGCGGCTGTTGCTACCTCCTCTTCCTGATTCAATGCCAAGAATGGCTGCGCATCGCAAATGTCTTGTGATGGATTGGAAAATAATTCCAGTGACCGGTGGTGGTGGGGGTTTTTGTGGTGGTGTCTTTGGGGGTGCACACAGCAGAGAGGGAATAGGGTGCAAATAGAGAGGCTGAGGAGGGTGCAGAAGAGGAAGGCTGAGTGAGCCACTCAACCAAGTCTGGTGCGTCCTTTGAGGTAATCAAACGCACCTTCTGAAACTTCACACTTTGGCTCCGGCCTACTGCTCCTGCCCTACCCCTACCATCCCTGCGGTAGGGTCTGCCTCTTCCTCTGCCTGTAATTTTTTAAATTACCCTGTGACAAAAGTCTCTAGAGAATCGCAGTATATCTGGAAAAAGGTATATAACACCCCGTTTCAATCTGTGGTATTGGGGGGCCACAGGTTTTTTTACACCAGTTCTACAAATAATTGTCCAGTAACTGTTGTCACTGTGTGTAGCAGAGTTAACAAAGCAAAAGAGGCCAAATTTTTGCAGGACTAAAATACACTCTTAGAAAAGTATACTGTTAAATAACACCCCACTTCAATATGTGGTATTGGGGGGCACTGGTCTATCACACCAGTTGTTCAAAAAATTGGCCAGTGAGTTTGGCACTGTGTGTAGCAGATACTCAGATAACACCCCAGTTATAATACATTAAACGTGCTTTTGTCACTGTTTGAGCATTGCTGCAGCAATACTACAGTCACCACACCAGTCACAATGCTGCACAGTGCACAATACAAATCCACTATAATATGCTTTCTATATTACAAAGCATATTATACCGTGGATTTCACCCCTATATAGTGCACTGCACACCTATACCAAATAAATAGCAGCCCTTTAAATGACTTTGGTGGACATTAACAGAGCGATTTGTGTCACTGCTGATCTCTGTCCCTGGAGCACACTAGATACCTGTCCCTAAACTGAAAAACTGCACACCTATACCAAATATATAGCAGCCCTTGAAATGACTTTTGTGGACATTAACAGAGCGATTTGTGTCACTGCCAATCTCGATCTGTCCCTGATGAACACTGCATACCTGTCCCTAAACTGAACAGAAACTGTACACCTATACCAATACCAGCCCTTAAAAGGACTTTTTTGGACATTAACAGAGCGATTTGTGTCACTGCCGATCTCGATCTGTCCCTGATGAACACAGCATACATTTCCCTAAACTAAAAAGAAAGTGTAGTAGACCTATACCAAATACCAGCCCTCAAAAGGACTTTTGTGGATCTTAACAGAGCTATTTGTGTCTTGCAATCTGTCCCTGTAGCGCACAGCCAACCTTTCCCTATACTGACAAAAAGCAGAATGTGAAATGGCTGCCAGCTCTGGTCTATTTATAAGGTAGGGGGCATGTCCATGTGCTGAAATGTTTCAATTGGCTGTCCCGTTCCACCTGACGGCTGTGTCATGGGTCAAAGTTCTCCCCAATGTAAACTAATATGGCCGCCGCGAACAACGCCATGTGTTCACAAAATTTGCGGGTAGCGAAAAAGCAAAATTTGCCGCAAACCGACCGCCGGGCGAACCGCAAGGCCATCCCTAGTGAAGAAGTGACATTCTTGAAGTCATATTACATCAGCTTATAGTGATTTGAATAGACGGAAGGTCTTGATCCTCTTGGTTGAATTTAACTCTTGTACATTGAGTATAAAAATTGTCAGGGACATTTACAAGTGACTACTATGGGGCTAGATTAAATTATTTCTCCAGATAAAACAATGGTGTAAAATAGGATTAGGATGTTAAAAGAGTTACAGAAAGGGGACAAAAAAATTGTTATAATAGGCAAATATGGGAGAATAAGTATGAAATAAAAATGCTGCCTATAGCAGATTAGTGGCTGGGCGGGTGCTTTCTCCTTCTGAGTTGATGTCAAATGACGTCCTCTCATACGGCGCCACACAGCCACACGATCTGTCATCATCTTTGTCCACCGAACACAGTCAAAGGCTGATCAGTGTACCGGCCTGCTGCCGGTACCATGTGACCGATGTGACCAATCACAGCAAATCACATGACAGTTGTAAACAATGGATGGCTTCCTTTCATGCCATCCATTATGTACATTTGTGTTGATAGCTGCGAATGGTCAGTGTGATCACATAGTACAGACAGGGCCAATCACAGCTCATCTGTACCACGTGATTAGCTCTGGCCAATAACAGCTAATCACAACAAAACAAACTGAATTAATTTGTTTCATTCAATGAAAACCTTGTTTATAGCAATGAAATTCACTGCTTCAATCAATCATAATGTGTAAAAAAAAAAAAACCTGATCACTTCCCCAGAGTAGTATAATGTTACTATGGTAACATTATATTGCTCTGGCTACAGTGTGTTAAAAAAAATCATAGAAAAAAATGTATTAAAGAAAAAAAATGTAAAAACCAGTTATATAATGACACTGTACTGCATTGGTAACAGTATGTAAAAAAAAAAAATGAATTTTACTCTTTATTTCTTCATTTTCCAAGAAATTTTGACAAAAAATAACAACTTACAAACACCTGCCATGCCTCTTTCTTGGACCTTACCGTGGACCTATTTTACTTAATTTGGATTGTAATAAAGGGGTCATTTGGGGGATATTTGTACTGTCCTTACATTTTTGGGCCTCAAGAAATAGCTATCAGTATATAACAATTGATCCAGTTTTAGATATATACCATAGTTTGTGGACTATTGATAATATACACTCATTTGGGTTATTTTCACCAAATAAATGTAGCAGAATACATTTTGGTCTAAATTTATGAAGACAAATTAAATATTTGCAAAATTTTATAACAGCAACAAAGAAAAACATGTTATACTGTATATTGTAGGGAGAAGATAAAGTGAGCTTATGTTAGTGTGGTAGTGTTTGGATAGCATTAAAAAATATGTAAACATTAGTTAACAAGTTGCAATGTATTTCAGAGAAAGATACAAAAAATATTTAAACCATTTATACTTGCGTAATCAGGGAGATGAATAACAAAGTGGTTATTATCACAGTAAAACATTAGGACTTTGTTCATACCAGGGCGCTTTTGCAATCTCAAACTGTACATGGTTATGTATAACTTTTAGATGGGGTATATGCCCCAAGGCAATAAAAAGAATTTTCAAAAAAAAATGCACTACAATCGCAAAACACAGGTTCAGGTGCCGTTAGTTTCAATTTTATAGTATGGCAATCGCAGCTAATCGCACCACATGAAGCTTGTCACCCAAAAGAAGCCCCTGATCTCAGGATAAATCACTCAACAATCACGGTAAAAATTGCAATGCATTTTAGGTAGCATTGAAAATAATTACTTGAGGCACGAAAATGCCAGGATAGTACAAATATCCTCGACAGTAAAAATATCCTCCAAATCACCCCTTTTTGGAAAGTATACAGTCCAAGGTATTTAGTAAGAGGCCTGGCAGACTGCTATCCAAATAAAATCAATTAGAGCAAATTTTAGGAGATTTATTTATTTATAATAGATATATTAGTGGACATCTAAGTTATCATAAAAAGAAGGTGTTGTTATTTAGAAAATGAGGGTATACAGGAATAGGAGATCAAGTCAAAAAAGAGAATGCAAAACTAGTTTTAGACTTGGATATCTCAATAATGCTTGAGCATGGTACAGTCCCTTTGATGGGAGGAATAGATTCCTCATTTTCTGTCAGCTAAAAATAAGTGTGTAAAGATATACAAAACGCTTTTCATAGTATATACCATTATATATGTACACTAAATAGAAAAACAAAATATAAGATAATTATAGTTATAGATGCACATTATATGTGTATATATTCATATCTTTGTATAAAATGTTTAATAGTTACTTATATAAATCAATGACAAAATGTTTGCATAATTCTGGGCTGCTGTTTTCTTTCAGCCGTTTTGCAGCCATCTCATGTCTACATGCATGCCAGAAATTTTTAAAAATATAACTGTAAATAGTTTTTCAAAATAGAAGTATACAGTATGTATATATTCCCTTATTTCCCAAGTACTGGATATCTTGACATTGCGGAGTCAGAATACTACTGGAAATCTGTATGAATGTATTTATTATAGAGATTTCTAGATGGATTTCTATACATGGTTCAAAATATATATGTTTAACCAAATCAGATTAACAGAAGGTGATATAATCTATGAATCAAAATAATTTTAATAAAACAAAGGAAATATTTTTTCATCTTGTGAGGAGGATGAGAAGAACACCGTGTTTTAGGATCCCTAGTAGGTGAAGAAGGGCTGATTTGTAGAAAAGTCTCAGCATTGACTCGTTGAAGAAGACCAAGTTCCATACATTTTAGGTTTGCTTCAGAAGTGGAGAAAACAGTAGTTTTGTTAGTATTGTAGGTAAAGTTCATCTTAAAGAGGAATCACCAGTTATATTGGGATGTTGTTGATCCTGTAGAGCTTAAAGGAATGGGACGTTGTTGATCCTGTAGAGTTCAAACGATGTTGTTGATCCTGTAGAGTTTAAAGGAAGACACCTATACCAGCTTTACCCTGACCTGGCACCTTCTATGACCTTTGTCGTAGAAGGTGTCAGGTCAGGATAAAGCTGGTATAGGTGTCTTTTGAATAATAAAGTTTTTCTTTTCCTAGCAGCCATCAAAGGTTGTTCTTTGGTCTTATAGAAGTGTAGTTTTACTACGATGTCACATAGAGGACCGTTTTGGAAGGGTTTGAATTGTCAGTTTAATTCATGATAGAATAGATACATTAGCTTCATTTAAATATACAGCCAGACATATTTTTGTGCATGATTTTTTTCCTCAAACTCTCTTGCCATTAGTAATCAAGGTTGGAACACATAAGAGAATATAAAACATTCAAAAGTACAAAGTGTTAGCAACCTTTAACTGTTACCAACAGTATTCTTTTTAGCTACAGAATTCTTGAAGTAAAATTATGGGCTTACACTCTTTCTGCTTAAAGCACCTGCCATTTTGTAAGAATATATCTGTGCAAAATAAAACTCTAGAAAGTGCTTAAATATATTATGACCTTTAGATACAGTAAATTGAACATTTTAAACTATAGTACTTTGCAGGCACTAATTAAATCAGATTTTCTGAAAATGTGTATTTCAAATCTGAAAAGCATATGAACATGTTTAATGGATCCAAAAACCTTTCCAACAGTTGTATTTTTAACTGCAGAAAGAAGTCTAAAATTAAGAAATGCCAAAACCGAAGAACATTCTTTTCTATGGACAACCTTTTGTTTTCTTTTAAAATGTATTTCTAGTGGTATTCAAAAAACCTTTTCAGCCATAGACAATCGCATACTTGGGAAAAAAAATATTAAGATAATCAATGCATTTTTAGGTTCCATACACTACCTGTGCAGGTGGTCAATGGTCTTTATTGGAATGAATGTTGCACATGTTGTGCATGTTTGAATGGCACAGTACAGGACTGGAATGATTGTGAATATTATGCTGTGCAAGGCAGAGCTGAGACAGGTTGTTCTTTCACAGAAATGCTGGGTAAGAGGATTAAGGGTCATTGAGTCATAACACTTCCCCTTATAATGTTTATTTGTTCATAATTTCTTTTTCACAAGAACCCATTATAAAAAACAATAGTGCTTGCTTGGAACTGCATCAATGCACTAACAAATGTGGTCTTGCTAAACATACATTACTGTGTCCAAAAGTACAAACTAATTTAGCAATTTAGGTAATTTGGCAAAAATGTGACGTCCCCTAATGTTTGGGGGCCATCTCAACTCCAGTTAGCATTCACATTTCATGCAGGAACAATATAAAATGAAGGGCGTACAGATATAATTGAATTTGACTATAAAAACAACTAAGCATGAAAAAGGCCATAGGAGCATCCTTTGTGCAGCAATAGCAAAATGATTAGGTCTTTCCTGTTTTCTGTTCCTGTCAGTTCATTGCCAGCACATGTGCACTGATGCAGAGCAGGGTTGCCTTTTAGATAACAGGAGGCTAATATAAAGACACATTAAGGTATTTATGCAAGTTGCTTTTAAACCTTCCATTTTTTTTTTATTAATAAATAAACTTCTCATAAATGATCTTTTTTTTTTTTCATCTGCCAAGACTTTAGTTTGAAAGTGTTCCAGATATAAATAACCTAGTATTAGGTAAACTATGTATTTTGCATTATGAGTGGCTACACAATTACCTTTAGGGTGCTAGCCTAAAAAGGAAGTCTATATGTGAAAACCAGTGACTATACGCTGGAGTACAATTCATTGAACGAACTACTTAAAGGGTAACTCCACTTTCATGGGGAAAAAAAAATAGCAAATAAAGAAAAACAATATAATGTATACAATTGCGACACAAATTATATTGTAATTGAATTTTATTAAAAATTACTTTTCCTTTTCAATCTGCAGCTGTTGTAATGTTCTGAACATGCAATGCAATATGGCCACCTGGAGCTGTTCTGTACACAGAATGTATACTGACCACACCCCAGAAACATAATTTCCTGCTTGTGTGATTGGCTCACCAATTTTCCCAGAAGTCTGCCTAAGATACAAGTCATATTTCTGGCATTCCCTGCATCAAAACTGTCATTTTTGGTGAGATACTCCCAATAGGAACACATCTAAAGGGATGCAGGCCGAGCCGGTTTCCTCATTAGTGCTCTGCATCTTCCACAGCTGATAGATAATTATGAAACCACCCCCATTTGACCCACTCGACACAGAGGAACAAACAATGATTTTTTTCAGAAAAACAAAAAGATAGGAATCTGCAACAAAGTTTGTTAAAATCCTTGTAATGTATATAAATTATCCAGAGGGGAATATTTTTTTTTCTCAACAAAAGTGGAGTTACTCTTTAAGTGCTTCACTGCTTAAGTTAATTCACACAAGTGATATCCCTTGTCACCCCTCTGAAAGTGATCTGCGCCGGATTGCTTTCAGAGGGTGGTTGACAGGTTGCCTCCTCACTGTCTGTTTTATCCCAGAAAGGGCAGGACCACTGTGCCGCAACTACATACATTGGATTTGATTGCAGGGTGGTTGTGCAGTGGCCCCATTGATTTTAACGGATTGTGTTTCACAGTGGTACTGCCTACTAGACATGACAGGGAGTTTGAGTTTTGCTAAGGCCACAAAGCAAAGCATTGCACCCATGGCACAGCCCTGAGTGGCTGAATATCTTTCTGAAGTGGATAGTTGGGGGCAGTAAAACTGATGCTCAACTGCCTGTTTTTACTGCCCTCTAGGGTATCCATGTTTTTGAACCCTAAAGGCCCGTACACACGTAGCGATTGTCGGCCGTAAATATTCAGCCAACGTCCGATCGGCCGATTGTCGGCTTGTTAGTATGATGCTTCCGACAACCGACTGCGACTTTTCGGCCAAACAAAATCTGGTGTGCAGGCTTTAAAAAATTTTTTTGGCCAACAAAGAACGGCCGATTGTTCGTCAGTCAGTACAGATTTCGGCCGACAAAAATGTGATGATCAAGACTGGGCATGCTCAGTGAAGAAATAACACGAAAAGTAGACCAGAACATGACATCACTTCTGCAGTTGGTTGTTGTTGGCCGACAAAATTCGTGTGCAGTCTTGAGCACTTTTCAAACAACAAAACAGCACCGGACAAAAGACGGCCGATCGTTCGGCCGACAATCGGTACGTGTGTATGGGGCTTGAGGGTCAAAAGGATCTTTTACCAGTCAACTAATAGCCGGTAATTAGACTGGTGTCCAATACCCTTCACCTTGCACTGTTTATTCTATATAAATTATATGGAAGTTATTAGCTATACTGTACAGTATGTATGACAATGAATATGTCTTACATCACAAAACTCAGATATACAGGTTTGTCGTTTATATGTCACAATACTAAATTTAGCATTAAAGCTAAAAAAACGAAAAAAAAAATAAAAAAATACCCTAATGATTGGCAGATGATTTTTTTTTTAATTCTGCAGAAATGTAGTTGACGTTCATTTTCATTAATAGCAACATTTGTGTTTACTCAATTTAAAACTGCTCTTTTTGAACCAGGATTATTGCAAATTTGGTAGTAAAAATGAGGACATACAGTATATTTAAGGATGTTTTAAATATCTATTAGTGCAGGTTACCCAGTTGGGAAAATCTTTACTTGAATTCATGCAGTACCCGTTTGCAGATCTGTTTCGTGTTCCTTTCTTCTTGCAACTGATAAATTTAGAAGTTTAGTGAATTCCCATTCACTGACAGTTTTGTACTGATTTATTGTCAGCCCAGACACATTGCTAATAAGATGTGTCCAAGCTGACAATAAATCAGTTAACAACACCCTATGGCTAAAGAAGTAGACTAGCAGTTCTACAACCTTCAGCTACTGACATGCCTAAGCTACAAATACAAACCCCATTTCCTCAATTATTAATATTATTATTATCATTATTATTATTATAATTATATAGAATTTATATAGTGCCAACAGTTTGCACAGCACTTTACAACATGAAGGTAGACAGTAACAGTTACAATACAATTCAATACAGGATCTGCTTTTTTTTAATCAAAGATTCAATGGGAAATTCTCACAGTGAATATGTAAGCCAAAGATTTGTGCCAATAATCAATAAGATATCCCTATCATTTTCTGCCAACTTTTTTTCTAGTATTCAGGGAGCTGATGGATAAATTTCAAAAGCTGAAGCAAGACTTTCAGGCAAGGTTCAAAGTCACCTGTGTGCAATGCAAAGGTGTCACGTGTTTTTTCTGCTGATTTAGTGCTTGTGGTTTCACAGATCAGCTGCAAGATTGTTCTCCCACTTCGAACATTCAAAGATGTTGCCTATGGTGCTTCCTTTGACTTTGTTATTCCCTCATTCATGTGTTAAACAGATTGCTCAGGCCACGGTTGGAGACCCTGCTGACATACCTCACCAGATCCCTACAGACCCTGCAAATCCACCATGTCTAAGTACCCTGTGCATGCTCAGTGTATTTACACTAGTGGTATCCTGTTTCCTGAGAGTAGTAGTCTTTTCTACTTTTCAGGTGCTCAAAATATGGTTCCCAGGAAAAACAGACTAAAGCAATAAATTTTTGCCTGAATTTACTAATTAAATTCTAAGAGATTAATTTCCTAAAAGCTATACCCATCCTGCTACAGCAAACTTTCATCTAGGAGATGCCTACAGCAACCTGGTCATTTCAGACTGCATATCACCTTCTGAAAGAGGATTTTTTTTTGAGTGGGTGGATGAAGTTCTAGATTCTAGATGTTGGGCTTGTTTCCTCTTTTTTTAATTTTATTTTCCCTGTGTGTTTTAACTTTCTGTCTTAGTCTGCCTCTTCTGGGTCAGAGTGCAACTCTTCTGAATGTGAGGTCACTTCTCTTGAATGGGAGATGGCCTCTGTTGAATATGATACTGTTAGTACAAGGAACTCCAGAAACGTTGCCTGTGCCCCCTCTCACCTGAGACTCTGCCAGCATCATGTTTATTAGGGACCCCATCAGCTTTGCCTTCTTCTGAGTTGGACATATCTGTTATTTATTTTATTTTTTTTTTCCGTCTTGAGTTCCAGAGCTTTCCCCATTATATCTGAAGCTTCTCAGATTACTTCTGTTATACAGCTAGTTACCCAGAGCCTAATTCACTTAGGCTCTGGGTAATCCAGCCTTTCTAACCCTTGGATCAGTGTCCACCATCAAGTGGATATAGGAGGAGTCCCCTGTAGTGCATTTGCACATCTCTCCCAGCAAGGAGTATTATCTCCAAGGGTTAGAAAGGCTGGATTCATCTCTTTTTCATGGATAGTGTAGGACCCACTGATAATGGGGTACTTTGACGCAGTAGTGGGCTTGAGCACGATATGGCCATATGGTGGGACCAAACCCCCATTTTTATTTATGGACTCTCTTCAGATTTGGTAGTAATTTCTTTTGCATTTGCGCGCTATTCTTTTTTAATATACATGTTTTCACAGATTGACAGCCTCTCTCGTCATGGACCCTTTATCTGTTTGATGCCGTCAGTTTATGTTATTGTCTCCTACGCGAGGGCCGTTCTCATGTTTTCCATGAATGGCAATGTGCCTTGCATTTATACTTGTATTGTTGTGCATTTTTTACAAAACTTTCTAATAAAAATTAGTGAAACAAAAAAAAAATGTGGCCTCTATTGCTGCGTTAACCGTGCTACACACAGTAACAACAGTTACTGGCCAATTATTTGTAGAACTGGTGTGATAAAACTGTGGCCTCCCAATACCACATATTGAATTGGGGTGTTATCTGAGTATACTTTCATAAGTGTATTTGTGTCCTGCAACAATATTGCCTCTTTTGCTGTGTTAACTCTGATACACACAGTGCCAAACTCACTGGCCATTTTTTTTTACAACTGGTGTGATAGATCAGTGGCCCCCCAATACCACATATTGAAGTGGGGTGTTATCTGAATATACTTTCATAAGTGTATTTATGTCCTGCAACAATATTGCCTCTTTTGCTGTGTTAACTCTTATACACACAGTGCCAAACTCACTGGCCAATTTTTTGTACAACTGGTGTGATAGATCAGTGCCCCCCAATACCACATATTGAAGTGGGGTGTTATCTGAGTATACTTTCATAAGTGTATTTGTGTCCTGCAACAATATTGCCTCTTTTGCTGTGGTAACTCTGATACACACAGTGCCAAACTCCCTGGAGAATTTTTGAACAACTGGTGTAATAAACCAGTGCCCCCCCCAATACCACATATTGAAGTGGGTGTCATCTGAGTATACTTTTATATGTGTATTTGTGTCCTGCAACAATATTGCCTATTTTGCTGTGTTAACTCTGATACACACAGTGCCAAACTCACTGGCCAATTTTTTTTACAACTGGTGTGATAGATCAGTGGCCCCCCCAATACCACATATTGAAGTGGGGTGTTATCTGAATATACTTTCATAAGGGTATTTGTGTCCTGCAGCAATATTGCCTCTTTTGCTGTGTTAACTCTGATACACACAGTGCCAAACTACCTGGCCAATTTCTTGAACAACTGGTGTGATAAACCAGTGGCCTCCCAATACCACATATTGAAGTGTGGTGTCATCTGAGTATACTTTTATAAGGTGTATTTGTGTCCTGCAACAATATTGCCTCTTTTGCTGTGTTAACTCTGATACACACAGTGCCAAACTCCCTGGCCAATTTTTGAACAATTGGTGTGATAAACCAGTGGCCTCCCAATACCACATATTGAAGTGTGGTGTCATCTGAGTATACTTTTATAAGTGTATTTGTGTCCTGCAACAATATTGCCTCTTTTGCTGTGTTAACTCTGATACACACAGTGCCAAACTCACTGGCCAATTTTTGAACAATTGGTGTGATAAACCAGTGGCCTCATAATACCACATATTGAAGTGTGGTGTCATCTGAGTATACTTTTATAAGTGTATTTGTGTCCTGCAACAATATTGCCTCTTTTGCTGTGTTAACTCTGATACACACAGTGCCAAACTCACTGGCCATTTTTTTTTTACAACTGGTGTGATAGATCAGTGGCCCCCCAATACCACATATTGAATTGGGGTGTCATCTGAGCATACTTTCATAAGGGTATTTGTGTCCTGCAACAATATTGCCTCTTTTGCTGTGTTAACTCTGATACACACAGTGCCAAACTACCTGGCCAATTTTTTGAACAACTGGTGTGATAAACCAGTGGCCTCCCAATACCACATATTGAAGTGGGTGTCATCTGAGTATACTTTTATAAGTGTATTTGTGTCCTGCAACAATATTGCCTCTTTTGCTGTGTTAACTCTGATACACACAGTGCCAAACTCCCTGGCCAATTTTTGAACAACTGGTGTGATAAACCAGTGGCCCCCCAATACCACATATTGAAGTGTGGTGTCATCTGAGTATACTTTTATAAGTGTATTTGTGTCCTGCAACAATATTGCCTCTTTTGCTGTGTTAGCTCTGATACACACAGTGCCAAACTCACTGGCCAATTTTTTGAACAACTGGTGTGATAAACCAGTGCAGCATTAAGGGGAAGGGGGGAAGAAATGAAACACCAGGAGATCACTCAAACACCCTGAGAAGTCCTGGGGTGTGAGGATATGACACCAAGACTCAAAATTGACATACAAATACCTAACGGTGAGCCAAGCAACTGAAAACATGTAGGGAAACAAGACAGGAGAAGTTGCATATGATGGCTCAAACACTGGTATAATGTAGATAAAAAATTGGTACTTTATTGAAACATGGTACAACAGGTAAATGCAGAATTGAATTAAAACATTATAATTCCAGAGAGGCAAATTGCTCATGGACCCTGGATATGAGCAGTAAAAAATGGTCCTGCCTCTAATGTACCACTGCTTAGTTTTGACAGGGCTGCGAGTTGTGGGAGATGAGGAAGGAGAGCATTCTTCTAGGTCTCCGGCATTCCCAGGCCCCCCCCTGCCTGTCTCTATATCACTGCCAGGCAGACAGGACCTGCGTGCCATGCTGAGGTTGGCGGCATCTTGCCTACCTCGGTGTGGGCCGGTGGGGAAGAGGTCCGTGAGACATTGGGGGGTCTTTGTCGGCTTCCTCCTTTTCAACATCACGCCAGTGTGTGAGCGGGGTGCTGAGGAGCGCGGTCTGGTCGGGTTTTCCTCCTCTTGTAGGTATGTGCCTCTGTGGTAGAGAGGCTGCCGGAGTTCCTCAGTTAAGCGGCCATTACACATGCCGGCCGGACATGCCCCCCTCGGAAAGGTAATTTTTAATAACATTTAATTACAATATGATTTGTGTCGCAATTGTATACACTATATTGTTTTTTCTTTATTTCCTATTTTTTTTCCCCTACAAAAGTGGAGTTACCCTTTAACCACTTGCCGACTGCCTGCCGCAGTTTTACTGTGGCAGGCTGGCTCGGCTGAGTGAATCGACGTAGGGATACATCGGTTCACGGGAGTGGTGCGGGGGGGAGCAGGGATGCCAATCCACCGGACTGGCGGCCGCGATTGCCACCGGGCACACGCAATCACTTCCCGCTGAGAGAGAAGGCTGGTCAGCTGTTGTAAACACAGCTGATCGTTGTTCTCTCTGAAATGATCACAGAGCACCTGTGATCCTTCTATATAGGATCACAGGTCTCTATGATCATTTCACAAGTCCCTCCCCCCACAGTTAGAAAACACTCTAGACAATTAATTGGAATAATTAGATATGTGCGCTCCTAGGTCGCAGGATGTCTAGGCGCACCAAAGAGAAAATAGCTAAAAAGTGCCACATCCTAATTAACAAAATTGAAAGTAGGGGAGAAAGAGATTGGACTTTATAGGCACCAATATAAAATAGTATATTCTTTATTAGAAAATTTACAAAAAACACATACATAATAAACCACAAAGAAAGGGGACATATAAAAAAAGCAACATGTCATATACGTTGATAATTGCAGTATGGCGGCAGGGCCTACAAAAAGTAGTGCAAAACACACAGCCTTATCAGATATTGGTCATTATACAGTGTTCACAAGCGATACAAAAATGTATAATAGGTTAAGCGAAACATGTAGAGCAGCTGGGATTCAACCTAACATCTGCGTCTACTATATACAGACGACCCTTTGGAGACGGCTATCCCATCTCCAGGGCCGCCTCAGAGCAGCTGGGATTCAACCTAACATCTGCGTCTACTATATACAGACGACCCTTTGGAGACGGCTATCCCATCCCCAGGGCCGCCTCATGAACACAGGTCATTTTTGTATCGCTTGTGAACACTGTATAATAACCAATATCTGATAAGGCTGTGTGTTTTGCACTACTTTTTGTAGGCCCTGCCGCCATACTGCAATTATCAACGTATATGACATGTTGCTTTTTTTATATGTCCCCTTTCTTTGTGGTTTATTATGTATGTGTTTTTTGTAAATTTTCTAATAAAGAATATACTATTTTATATTGGTGCCTATAAAGTCCAATCTCTTTCTCCCCTACTTTCAACTCTAGACAATTAACCCTTTGATTACCCCTAGGTTAACCCCTTTCCCTGCCAGTGTCATTATTACAGTAACAGTGCATATTCTTAGCACAGATTACTGTAGTAATGTCACTGGTCCCCTCCAAAAGTGTAAAAAATGTCAGTTAGGGGTCTGATCTGTCAGCCACAATGTTGCAGTACTGCTAAAAATCACAGATCGCTGCCATAACTAGTAAAAAATATAAAGTAAATGAAAATGACATAAATCTTTCCCCTAGTTTGTAGACGCGATAACTTTTGCGCAAACCAATCAAAATACACTTATTGTGATTTTTTTATCAAAAATATGTAGCAGAATACAAATTGGCCTAAAAAGGATGAAAATTTTCGATTTTTAATTTTTTTTTTTTTTTTTTGTGAATGTTTTCCGTAGCAAGAAATTGTCCACCAGAAACATATCTAACCTTGAGTATGTGTGATGTACATGAGAAAAGTGAGTAAAATCTTATTCCATAGCATGCTGGCATCTCCACACGTCAAGTAAGCCAGAGTCAGTCAGAAATCTAGATCGGAATCATGAATGGCGTTAAAATCGCCACAGATTAAGACATGGCCTTGACGTAAGGAGAGGACCTTCTTCCAAATGCCTCTAAGAAACCTGAGTTGACGCATATTAGGGAGATAAACATTTACCAGGGTGTAGAGGTTACAGTTGATCTCACATACCAAAATAATATATCTGCCACCTGGGTTGCAGAAAACTGCCTTCTGCCCAAAGGAGACCGAGTCTCTAATTGCTATGGCCACTCCGCCCTTTTTTTGGGGGGAGTTAGCACAATAGATGTGGGGGAATTTACAGTTAGTAAAGGGCGGAGGGTCTTGAGAGCGGAAATGTGTCTCCTGTAGGCAGAAGATATCGCACTGCAGTCTCCTGGATTCCTACCAAACCAGGCTGCATTTGGCTGGGCTGTTCAGGCCCTTCACATTCAGGGATGAACCCCTAAATGCAATGATTACCTTACCCCAAACAGGGGGTTGACTATAGCAGAGTGAGTTCAAAACAATGGATGAGAGAAAACTGTCCGAAAATGAAGCGTGGGCCAATAGTCTCGGCAGGTAGGTTCTGGAATGTTCTCGGGTGTACACTAAAGAAACAAAATAGAAAACAAAGAGAAAAAAGAGAATGCAAGCAAAACAATGTGCAACAGTATCACACTACTGCACAGCGTGGCAGTGTCAAATGAAAAAAGACAATTCAGTGAATCTGGGTGGATTGGAACCGCGCTGTAAGGGGGGTGAAAAAAACAGCAAAACATGAGATCAGGAGCTCACCGGAAAAAAGAAAAGGTTGGTGGCTTTGTAAACACAGGTCAACCAGAGTCTGAGTCCGAAAATTTATGCTGACCTTGGGGTTCCGTGTAGAGGAGGGCCGGTTAGGTTGGTTTTGATCCAGGATCTTTTATTCTCTGAGATAACGCAGTCCCTCCTGAAGTGACGAGATGGTGTAGGTAAGTGCTGTCTTTTGTGACTAGAAGCTTAGCAGGGTAAAACAATCTGTAGGAGATGTGGTGGTTAAAGGGTTTCGTAATAGAGGCAAGTTGTCGCCGTTGATTCATAATGTTTCTCTTTAGTATGGAAGAAATGGATCTTAGCAATCGTGTCTCTCGGTAGATCTTCTGAAATGTGTTGGGGCTTAGGGAGCCTGTGGATACAATCAATCAGGAGATCTTCCAGTGGAGCACCAGGGAGAGCATCTTTCAGAATATTAGTGAAGCACGATTTTAAATCTTGTTGCTTGACTGATTCTGGGATCCCTCTGATTTTTACATTGTTCCAGCTAGATCTATCTTCCAGATCGGCCAATTTGGTTTTGATCCAGTGTAATTCTTCATCTCGTTGATTGTGGGTATCCACCATGTCGTTGAACGTCGTTGCAAATTCTTCCACCTTATCTTCAACATGAGTAACCCTGTGAGAGACTTCAGCGACATCAGATTTAAATTGATGTCATTGCTAGAGTCAAAATGTCTGCATGAATGGAGGTGAGGAGAGAAACCAGCATTTCTTTCAAGGTGGTGTCTAACAATGGCTAATTTTTTGTGGGAAATTCCATGATTGAGTCTTGCCGGTCTCTGGTTAGTTCCAGAGAAGTAAAAGTGTCATTGGATCCCCTTGCAGGAGTATCCTGCTGCAATTTCTGTTTTGATTTGGCTGGGCTAGAGGTTGCCAAAGAGGAATTGGATTTGCATCCAGTGTTGTTGGCGGAATGTTGGGAACTTTGAGGAGGTGAGGAGTGAGAGCTGCTCCAGTGATGTGGGGAGCTGTGTGATGGTTCACCTGCTTTCGCAGTGGGCTTTTGAAAATTAAAATGACGTGGGGTAGTGAAGAAGTCTCTCATTTTGCTCGGCTTTTGCAAGCCTTTTCTCCTCTTAGTCACTATATATGTAAACTATTGGTAATAAGTAGTGCAGAGAAGGCAAAAGAGTATGTCCTGTGTGTAATACGGTCCCGGTGAGCTATTCTGCTGAATAAAGCAGTTACATTGCAAGAGATGAGACAGTCAGTAGTAGTGAAAAAGTTATTATATCATGAGAGGGAGCAGGTATGCTGCGACCCCACAAGCAGTCCTGAAAACGTATCTTGTAGAGATCTGCACAGCTGTAGAAATTATGGAGGTGAGCTATAACACAGTCCCGCAGCATGCAAGGAGTAGTGGTGGAACCCTCCAACTTGATGTAGATAAAGGAAGTGTAGTCCATTTGACTATGCGGGTAATATAATAATTTGTTGGCGTGAATAGCAGGCAGTGAAAGCAGGAGAGAGAATATATGTCCATGTATACAGTCACCTCCCTGGGGTCTGCGGATCAGGAAAGTGAGGTGTAGATTATATGCAGGCCTCAATGGTAGTTATCAAGCAGGTCCTCGCACAACAGTGTTTATGATGAGCCTGATGGTGGTGGGGTCTGCGGTCGGACACTGCAGAGAGTCCCTCCAAGTGGTTGGGAGACTAGAGGAACCGCTGGTAGCAGGAGAGGGAGGTAGGCCGGTTTGGGCCTAATCAATATTGTGGCCAGGTCCGGGAGGGGAGGCCTGGATGTGCTGGATAGCCGCCCAGTGAGTGGGCCAGGTTTATCGGGCGGAAGGTCGGTGGGCAAGGTAGGTGGCACTGAGCAGCGGAGGTGTAAGATCTTCTCCTACCGTGCTCCAGATGCTGGTCCCCTGTTCTGGAAGCACCAGGCCGTGACTAGCGTGGAGGCGGCAGAGCCGCGAGTAGGCCTCGGTGGTGTAAACGCCAAAATCCGGCTCCTGGGCGGCAAATGAGGTTACCGGCCAATTCCCCTCGGGGCAGACAGTCCAGTGGTGGTATCATCTGCCAGAGAAAGGGCCTGCAGCGGAGGATGTTCACAGATAATATGCCATCAGGCAAGAGCTCCCTTCAGGTGCGACCTCTTTTTTTGGGAATGTTATACAGTAGAATGTGAAAAACATTGTTTTTTATTCAGAACTGTTGCTCTTTTTTTGTTTATAGCACAAAAAATAAAAATTGCACAGATGATCAAATACTACCAATAGAAAGCTCTATTTGTGGGAAAAAAAGAATATCAATTATATTTTGGTACAATATCGCACGACCGCGAAATTTTCCATTGAAGTAACGGAGTGCCGAATCGCAAAAAATAGCCTGGTCATTAAGGGGGCAAATCCTTACGGTCCAGAACTGACTAAAGAACTCTTTGTTAAATATTCTGTATGGAGGAGTTTCTGTTTGACAGCTTGCACCACAATATAATATGTGAACAAAAATAGTAGAATGCGAGACAAAGTATAATATTAATACATGACAATGTGTGTGTTTGCCTTTGTGCGCCATCTCTTACATATTACCAAATCTTCATTACATTCATATAGCATAGCCTTCCTGCATACAATTCATAAGAGAACGAGGTTTGGCTAAATGGGTTTCTCAGTTAAGCTTATTCAGGAACCCAGAAGTATTTTTTATATACATTTATCTTGCACATGGCCAGCACTGCAGTCGACAGTCTAAAAACTCACCCCCACACATGGGAAAGGGACTAAAGGGAGGAGGAAAGGAACAGAGGAAAGGGGAGAATAGAGGGTACTTGTGTTTTTTTCTATATCTATCTAAAACAGCAAACAGTAGTGTGGTGAATAAAGGAAACTTGTGAGGATGACCATTATCAGAGTCTATTTTGGGACAGATGATAGCCTTGTACAATCACAAAAAGTGGTATCCCATGTCCTGTTACTTACACCTAAGGGAATAAGGAAACGGCATTCTCAAGCAAGGTATAGGAGCCTCAGCTGTGCCTGGTGACAGTCACCCAGACTCAAGGCCTTTAGGGCAAGTACATAATAATCGGGTCTTTGGTTTCATTCCCTGCAGCAAGATACAGTCACATTACTAATTAAATAATAGCAGATGGTGTTAGTGAACAAAAGGGGAATTATGCCTATCGTTTGCATGAAACCCATGTAAACAACATTTCCTTATTTAAAAATGAATTTATGTAACAAGTTTAAAAAAAAAAAAAAGAGAAAAATCTTCAGCACACTTGGTTTGCAAAAGTTCTAAAGCACTTTGCAATGTCAATCATAAGCATTTCTTACAGTTACAGGATCATTTGCCCATTGAGCAACAAGATAATAATGCACAACACAGAGTATCCTGCTGTGCCTATTGCATTTATCATCTTCCATAGATTAAAGATCAAAAAAAGTAATTTGCTTTGGGATTTTGGAGACACAAAACAGAATGTTAGGGTGCACTGTGAATATGAATAAGTGACCTATCTCACACTCCAGTACGATCCACTCCTTTTGAGGTATTGTTGAAGTGATTTGCTATTGCAAAACAAATCAGTAAAGCTTAAAACAAAAAGCGTCATTTATGCCACTCACTAAGAGACATTAGCATTTCCTATTCTTTCATCTGTCATGTTATTACGATAAACAAGATTGTTAAACGTGAAAGTGTTTTACATTCATATTTTACTAACTAGATCTTTACTGCTGCTTGATCAGGAAGAGGTAATACTTAAAAAAAAAAGACTGACTTACAACATGCTAACATTTTTCATGACAAAGCAAGCATTAGAAAGCTCTAAAATAACCAGACCATTGTTTTCTGGGGTGAACACAAGAATCAGAGTAATAGCATTTTAGGAGCATCAAACTATCAGCAAAATGGCAGTTATTAGTGAAAGTGACAAGTCCAAATGCTTTGGTGAAGGAACTCAATGATTTGTATACTGTTATAAACCCAATCCCCAATGGAATATTGTAAATCACAAGATGCAAGCAGCAGCGTGTTGGCAGCCTACATATATACACAAATAGATTCTTTTAAATTGCAAGTTCACCTTTAAAATAGCTCCCACCAGAAACATATTTGCTGCATGCTTTTCATTTTCTCGGCTACATTTATTGAAGAACTCCACGTTTGTCAAAATCATTATTAATATAGCATATAAAATTGCTAACAACCCATTTTATAATATAATTTTATTTAAAATTACCTTTCCTTTGCAATCTTAAGCTGCTGTAATTTTCTAAATCTGTTAAAAAAATGAAATACAATCAGGCAACCTGGAGGCATTCTTGTTGGTGCGAAAATCATATTTGGTAAAGGTATTACTACTGCTACAAAATTCGGCAGCTTTCACAGCCTGCCTGTTTGTTAGGAAGCCATTGCCTCTGGCATCCTAACAACCATGACTAGGGTACTAAAGACATCTTGTCTCCTTCTGCTTTACCCCATACCACCCCCTCCAACCCCTTTAATAATCACTCGGACAACAATCTGGAGTTAATGGCCAAAGATGCCTTTTATAAACCAAAGTAATAAATAACACATAAAAAAGCATAAAAATTAAATACAAGGTAAATACAGTATACATGGAGCCTCAAGGTCCTAGTAGGCATCGCTCACAGCCTCCAGCCACAACACCACCGACTCAGAGACAACCAGCCACAGATACCTCCAAGTATCTTTTTAGTGCCCATAGTAACCTACAAGGACCTTGCACCCCTCCAGCTGCTTGACAACAATCATCCCAACAATCCCCAACCCAACGTTGCAAACCAGAAAAAGTAAAATACAGTATAACTGGAGCCTCAAGATCCTAGTAGGCATCCCTCACAAGAAAAATACCTGCAACCTACTTAAAACAGGCCTCCAGCTGCAACACCACCGACTCGGAGACAACTAGAACAACTGGGAGCCGTTCCTCGGACGGGTCCTTACCAAGTACCATTTTAGTGCCCACAGTAACCTACAAGGACCTTGTACCCCACCAGCTGCTTGACAACAATCATCCCAACAACCCCCAACCCAACAAAAGGTTGCTAACCAGAAAAAGTAAGATTACCAGGGCGGGCGGAAGGGAAGTTTTCCTTTGCTGGTCTCTCTTCCGACTGGAGACCCCTGCTCTCACTCCGCCTAACACTCTCCGCAGCTCCACCCCTACCAGACTTGTACCCAATTCCAATTTTCTTATAAACTGAGGCTTATTATTATTTTTTTTTTAATGTAAACCTAAGCCTCCAGCTCCCAGACCCTTTAACCCCTGTCTTGCTGGGCCTCCATTCATGCTCTTCTTTTTTTTTTATATTTCTGGGTCTCTCTTGACTCATCCTCTTTACCCATTAAGCTGTCAGAAGGGCATCATTCCGTGTAGACAAATGAAATGTAAACAAAGGAGCAGGGGAAGGATTTCTGACATCACTCACCAAATATTGACATGGCAACATCTAGTCAATGGCCATGACCATATTATGGCAATGACATTAGCCACCATCCCTGCCCCTTTGCTGATGGTTTTTTTTTTTATTTGCTAATTTATTTTTTTATTAAAGTGAAACTTTAGTTAGAAAATGAAGTCCTGCTATATCACTTCGGGCTGGCCTTTTTTGCAGCTATAACTATGTAAAACATTTAAAAAAAAGTATCTATACTGTCCAAAATCCAGTAATACACCCTGCTCTGCACATGCTCAGTTGGTCTCCATTTTATGCACTGCTGAGATTGTATAGGCCAATCTCCTGACAGCTTTAAAGTGGGATTAAACCCTCTTATCCTTTACAGCCATGGAAGCTGCTTCTATTTGATCTGCAATTGCCATGGTGTTGCACATGTGATCAGTTATGACTCCAGCCATTTGATGACAGTTAAGGAAACACACAAATGTGATGGTTAGCAATCCTGGCATTCCAAGAATGTAACTTTTTTGGAACTGTCAAATCGATGAGTTTAGTTCCGCTTTATGATTTACTGCTGCTCAGGGGCTCTGGGCTTCAGCAAAAATGGCAATATACAGAACACACTAATATTGGTAAAAAAATTATTAAGGTGGAAGTATGTTCCTTGTTAAAGAACATTATTTTTTATCAAGTTGTTATGGGTAAAGTCCAGCTTTGAAGATTTGTCACAATGTGTGTGTCATTAATTACACTTTAAACTTATTTTGTGAATAAGTAGGAGATTTATGTACCCCTTGTTCATTAACATTAAGGGAAAGTACTGTATCTTGAGCCCCCCCCACCCTTTATTTTTAAATGTTGCTTTCAGATTCTGATAAGCCCCATCTGCAGATCGCCAAATCCACAGGGCCAGGGGTGTGGGCCACCATTAATATGGGGACAAAGTGCTTTGCTATAGTTAGATATTTTGCAGGGCATGTGCCCTGGTATACTTTAGGAGTGGGGAAGTTGTACACTGGTTTTCCCTTACCAATTCTACAATGCTGCATGCTTGGAAAAGGGTTTGGCATGTATTTTTAGGGGGAACCCCCAGGGCTGTTTTTGTTGTTGGTTGGAGACCCCCATTAACATCTATACTTGACAGGATCTGGTAAAGATGCAAGGAATCCCTAACTGTTTGCTTACAAAGAGTATGAAGCAGACAAGCCCCATTAAAAACAGCATTTTTTTTTCGTTGTAAGGCCTCATTTACTTGGGAGTTAATCCACACCTTTACAGCCCCCCAAATTGCCGAACCACAAATTAAAATGTTTAACAGCTATGATAGTACACACTGCTATAGTGTGAATCAGCACAATGTATACCTCAGGCAGCAGGCAGTTCTGGTGCCAAATGCAATATATTTAAGTAAATGGGACTTCTTAGCTACCATTTTGCAGCTGTATTTAATACAGTTGCAACATGGTGTGGCAGGCTTTCAATGGTTAACACACACAGTGAGGAAGAGAACCTTACAAGGTCACTTCAGCAAGAGAGAGCTAGTGCTACTATAGTCATCTACCAATTTATCTCCTCTAAGATGTCTCTACTGCCCTTAAAAAGCAATTCAATGCAGATTGATTTTCAGAGGGGCAATGATGATGACCACATATGTAAACAAGCCCTAAATGTTAATTTTGCTATTGTAAGTTGCAGGTTAATGGCATCCCTGGACATGAATTTGAAAAGGTTGGAAAAAAAAAAAGAAAAGGAATTGTACATTTTTTTAATGTTTCACTTCAAGCATTATTATAACTGCTGCTCCCAACCAAACAGAATTAAAAACATGTTTTTTTGCTTTGATACATGTTCCCAGAGCAGTTTCCAGTCTTTCAAACCTTTTGTTTGACAATCTTTTGCCTTTGCTTACAAAATATCCAATATTGATTTCTAGAAATATAATCCCATTGGCTTCAAAGTGATTCAGATTTAAAACCATCCCTTAAAATGCACTAAAGTGCACCGTCTCCAAATGCACCCTTGCAACTTATTTAAATTACGTACATTCAGTTGACTATTCTCTTCAGAGAAAAAATAAAAAATGGAATGAGTATGTGAAACAAACACAGGTGACTGGGGCGATCTGTCTTTGTGAATGTAAAAGGGCTGCTGTCTTAGAACAGGGGTGGGGAACCTCTGGCCCGCGGGCCGTATGCGGCCCGCACGATCCTTCTGTCCGGCCCGCACAATAGTTGCGATTCGTGCCGCTGTGTCAGAAGGAGCCGATGGCTCTGTTCTGACACTGTGAATCTCCGAAAAGGCTGGACCCGAGGCGCAGAGCAGTGCGCTTCGAGCCCGCCCATTTGTGTGACAATAGCGAATGAAAATTCGCTATTGTCTCACGGATCCTCCTCCTCCTCCTCCTCGGCCAATGTCATTGGCCGAGGAGGAGGCGGGAGGCGGGAGGTGGGAGGACTCGAAGAAACGCGGGGACTGAAGAGAGGAAGCCGCCGCTACAACAGGTAAGTGCTCTGGGGCTTGGCACGCTGTTCACTCTGCATTGTGGCCAATCACTCCGCATTGAAAGGGGGCACACTCTGGGCACTGCGCATTAAAAGGGGGCATGCTCTGGGCACTCCGCATTGAAAGGGGGCACGCTGTGGGCACTCCACATTAAAAGGGGGCACGCTCTGGGCACTCCGCATTGAAAGGGAGCACGCTGTGGGCACTCCGCATTGAAAGGGGGCACGCTGTGGGCACTCCGCATTGAAAGGGGGCACGCTGTGGTCAATCACTCTGCATTGAAATGGGGCACGCTGTGGTCAATCACTCCGCATTGAAAGGGGGCACGCTGTGGGCACTCCGCATTGAAAGGGGGCACACTGTGGGCACTCCGCATTGAAATGGGGCATGCTGTGGTCAATCACTCCGCATTGAAAGGGGGCACGCTGTGGTCAATCACTCCGCATTGAAAGGGGGCATGCTGTGGGCACTCCGCATTGAAAGGGGGCACGCTGTGGGCACTCCGCATTGAAAGGGGGCACGCTGTGGTCACTATGCATTGAAAGGGGGCACGCTGTGGTCACTATGCATTGAAAGGGGGGCACACTGTGGTCACTCTGCATTGAAAGGGGGCACGTTGTGGTCACTCTGCATTGAAAGGGGGCACGCTGTGGTCACTCTGCATTGAAAGGGGGTACGCTGTGGTCACTCCACATTGAAAGGGGGTAGGCTGTGGTCTCTCTGCATTGAAAGGGGGCACGCTGTGGTTACTCTGCATTGAAGGGGGGGCACGCTGTCGTCACTCTACATTGAAAGGGGGGCACGCTGTGGTCACTCTGCATTGAAAGGGGGGCACGCTGTGGTCAGTCTGCATTGAAAGGGGGGCACGCTGTGGTCAGTCTGCATTGAAAGGGGGCACACTATACCTTGATTACTGAAGGCCCCTTCCACACTTTTGTGACCTCAAAGTCACGCAATTTTTTACAGCGTTTTTTGCCGCAAATCAATGCCTATTACATTTATGCATACATTTTGTGCGGCCCCCGAATGATGTTACAAAAATCCAAATGGCCCTTGGCAAAAAAAAGGTTCCCCACCCCTGTCTTAGAAGAATGAGATGCACTGTACACTAAAGAGGTAAATGTTTATTTTATTAGTGAACATGAGATCATCACCAAGGTTATACACTATATGAAAAATCATTCATACTCGTTTTCGAAAAACGAACACTCGGCCATGAAAGCAGACGATCATGCTATCATGTAATGACTGAATTTTTATTGGTAAATCGTTCAATGGATATATGTGAATCCAGTTTTTCGGTCATTTTGTCACATATGCCTAGTACAAACAGTTTTGGTGAGAAACACATTGACTTATCAATTTTTCGTTTGTTTGGCAGAATTTTCCAAACTTTTCCTTTCGATTTTTCAACTCTGAAAAGTTAAACCCGATTTTCTATTTGTGCCCATTAACTGGATGAAAAATGAACGAATGGACCAAATGACAGATTTTCGAACGATTTTTCTGCTAGTGTATGGCCAGCATTAGTCAGTTGTTTTAGGCCATTCCCTCTCTACCCTAAACCCCTGGATGGATTTTCATTTGCCCAGTCTGTATTAGTAGACTAAAGCTGGTTATACTCTGAGTTTTTTTTATTCAGCCAGCGGGTTGGGAAAAAAAAAAAAAGTCAGAGATCCCTGCATCCACACAAGCAATGTGGATGCAGTGATCTCTCTTGCTCTGCTATTGTATTCTGACAGCGGGGACCCCCCTCCTGGTAAGAATACACTGATTAAGAGCCCATTCAGACTAGCGCGACTTGTCAGACGACTTGTCAGCCTGACAAGTCGCGGTCGGTCGGGGTCCATTGAGTGTACTACTTTGGGGTGACCTGGGAGCGACTTGCATAGACTTCCATTATGTGAAGTCCCTGCAAGTCGTGCTGTGCACCGCGACTTTACAGGTCGCCCCTCAAAGTCGGATCGCCTCAGTGTGAACCGACTCTAAGGCTGCATTCACACTTGAGCGTAGCGTTTTTTACCGCGATTTTACCGCGATTTTTACCGCGATTTTACCGCGATTTTTTCAGGCGTTTTTCATTGACATCTATCAAAAACGCTGGTAATCAGCCCAAAAAGAAGCTCATGTACTTTTTTCAGCTACAGGCATTTTGCAAAATGCTCAGATGTGAACAGGGGCCATTTAAATGAATGGGGTTTTACTTGTTGGGCGTTTTGGAAGCGTTTCTTTTGAGCGTTTTTGGAGCTTAAAACGCCCAGGTGTGAATGGAGCCTAAAGCTGCAGCTATTTACTACAGCAGGTGAATGCTCTTTTAATTGTTGAACAGAGAGGCGTACACACAGATTGAAATTTGGCTGGTTCCTGCGACCAGAAAAAAAATGTGATACATGTATAATCGGCTTTAGCTGATAAACAAAAGTGGAGTATAAACAATTATCATGCTCTTCTATCAGTTTGGCTTAACACATAGTGGGAAATCTGTGAGGACAATGTAAACTATAAAAAGATTATATACTGGGGTTAGAATTGATATTTGACTGTCAGTAACATAATGTGTGGGTGGCTGTGTGCTCTCTTCAGCCCTTCTGCTCTCCGGATTATGTTTGCTATGCAGAAATTTGGCTGTAGAGCCATATATTAGGGCACAATGTTAAGAGGTGTTTTAACGTTTGGAGCATAGGCTACGGGACACCAATAAAAGATGTTGGCCACTTAAAAAAGGTCAGTCCAGAGAGTTATTAGCTGTGAGGGCTTTATGAAAAGGTTTTTTTGTTCCTACGCAGAAATGCTATTCAACTTTTTGACACATGTTGGGATGATGACTTTGAAATGCATTTGGCTTTTAAAAGAAGGCTTATCTATATTTTGGTCTGAGATGTGGCTCTTTCTTTACACCAGACCTTTTCAACCAGGGTGCCCAGGCACCCTGGGGTGCCTTAAGGCTTCTTTCTTCAGGGGTGCCTTTGCAAAATGCCTAAAAATGTATCAAAATTGTATACAAGCCAGTAGGTGAATCAAGCCTGTCTTCAAGTTACTGAAAACCATGAGTTTTTATTATGCACCATTATGACTTTCTAGACACTGGCATCCTAGTTGATAAGGAGGATGTCTGTTGCCTCCACAGTATGCTTGTTTGACCCTGCTCTGCCTCTTTCCCTCAGCACTGGGATCACAGTAGTTGACTGATGGAGAAAAAATTGAGGGAGAAGAGAAACATAGGAATACTAGTCAGTACCAGTGTTCAAAAGTGTATTTGCTTTGGAAGAAGACATCACCTCTAACATTGGGTGTCCTTGTGGATGTCGCTGCAATATGTAGAACTATTTGAATAGATTTTTTTTTACATTTTAGAATGGGGTGCCTCAAGACTGTCCATAATTTTAACCACTTGCCGTCTGCTCACATTGCTGCTATTGCAGCAATGTGGCTCGTTATCGTCTAGCGACGTAGTACTATGTCGCTAGACTCCTCACCCTGTAGACGGCGCTCGCGCGCCGCCGGAGGCGCGCTCCCGCTGTTTTCAGTCACAGTGGGAGTCGGGCCAGGGGAATCTAGTTTGGAGATCCGCCCGCCTGTGTAAACAGAGTGGGTGGATCTCCTAAGTGACAGGGAGTGACAGATTGCAGTGTTCAGCATAGCTGAATATGCTATCTGTCCCTGACTCACTCAGTCACCTCCCCCCACACACGTCAGTAAGCACCAGGCATACATTAACCCCTCCCTCTCCAATAAAATTAACCCCTTCCTTGCCAGTGTCATTTTTACAGTAACAGTGCATATATATAGCACTGATTACTGCAGTAATGTCACTGGTACCCCCAAAAGTGTCAAAAATGTCAGTCAAGGGTCCGATCTGTCCGCCGCAATGTCGCAGTCCCGCAAAAAAAAACGCAGATCGCCGCCATTACTCGTTAAAAAAAACCCACCAAAAATGACAAAAAATCTTTCCCTTAGTTAGTAAATGCAATAACTTTTGCGCAAACCAATCAAAATACGCTTATTGTGATTTTTTTTTACCAAACATAGGTAGCAGAAAACAAATTGGCCAAAAATGTAAAAAAATTTAGATTTTTACATTTTTTGGGGGGGAAATTTCATATAAATAAAATTTAAAAATATTGTTATTTTTTCAAAATAAACACTCTTTTTTTGTTTATAGCGCAAAAAGTAAAAATCGCACAGGTGATCAAATACCACCAAAAGAAAGCTCTTGTTTGGGTACAGCGTCGCACGACCGCGCAATTGTCAGTTAAAGTCGCACAGCGCCGAATCGCAAAAAGTGGCCCAGACGTAAGACAGCAAAATCCTCCAGTGGTAAAGTGGTTAAAGGGTGCCTTAAGATTGTCTGAAAAAAGGTTGAGAAACACTGTGATACTATGATGATGTGATGCTATGGTCAGGTAATTTGCATTATTACATTGGAAACTCGCCAGGTACATGGATCCATAATATCAAAAAGTAATGGGAGTAAAACATAGCTGTCCCAATATAATCCTATTTATTTTACTATAACAGATCCATAATGTAATAGATCATCAATGGCATGCTTGCAGTACCTTGAAAAATTGACCTTTTGTTTCACATTAATCCCGAAAAATGCTTTTCCTGGTACGTAAAAATGCCTTGGTACTCCACTGTCTACACCCTCAAAGATGTACTTGGATAAGATTTAGTAATATCAACAGTGCTGCTCATTGCAATTTACAATACACGTACAACAAAAAGGCAATTATTACAAAATTCAGGAAACAAACAGCCAACTCTGACAATGCATGGAAAATAAATGAGCAATCATGACAATATGTGAACAATAACGAGTAGTAAATATAATACATAGGCAAAAAACATCAACTTTGACAATGTGAAGACATACTATGGCTATCGTGGACAGGCAAACATTACAGTGAACCGTATTAGTTGACCATCTAGAATCATGTTCCCAGGGAACCTTTTTTGGCACAAGAACAGGTCCTTCCTTAACTCAAACATGCAAAATTCACAATCATTTTAAATGTTATATTTACTCCATTGCATTTGACTGAATGGCTACTATAGTTTCAGTTAGAGCTTTAGAGCTGTATTGCTTTTTTTAAACTCAATCATACAATCCTGAACTAGTACCATAGTAACAAAAAGCAGTAGCAGTACACTACTTCTGCTACTTGTACATACTCCTATACTTACCCCTGTCACTAATACAGACTGGCTCTGGAAACGTAAGAATAACAATTAATTATCACTGTATTATTTTAGCTTTCAAAGAAGAGAAGTTGGTAAAGAGGAGTACATTAATAACCGTGTGTATGGCTGGACTTGTGGACTGATTCCAGTGGAGACCTACCACTTCCCCAGACATAAGAGGGATCACCACACTTAAAGTGGTTGTAAAAGCAGAAGGTTTTTGTTATCCTAATGCATTCTATACATTAAGATAAAAAACCTTCTGTGTGCAGAAACCCCCCTCAGCCTCCCTAATACTTAACCGAGACCATCTCGATTCAGTGTTGTTGCATGAGAGGCTGTTAATCAAAGTCAGTGAGCCAATGAGGAGAAAGAAAGGGGAAGGGCTGGGCCACAGTTCCGTGTCTGAATAGACACAGGGAGGTGCGGCTCGGCTTGGGTACCCTAAAGCAAGCTGCATGCTGTGGGGGCACTCAACAAGAGGGAGGGGCCAGAAGCTCCAAAGAGAGACTAGAGAAGAGAAAGATTAGGGCTGCTCTGTTCAAAACTACTGCACAGAGCAGGTGAATATAACATGTATGTTTGTTATTTTTAACAAAAAAAAAAAACAAGGCATTAGTATCACTTTAAAGGAAAAGGTCAGTCCAAAGAGTAATAGAAACTGTGGTTTTGGATCTTAGCCAGCATCAATTCACTGTTTCTGAACATATTTAATTGGATAAAGGACTTTCATTTGTCCCCACTAACAAGTTTAAAGGCTAAATTCAACTTTTTGAAAAAATAAATAAATAAATGCACATACTTTTGCAGGAAAAACATGTGCGTTTATTATTGCAGAGCATTGCCCCAGTAATCTGCAGAATGTGGATGCAATTACAGGTTCCTGTGGACACGCCCTCCAGCTTTTTGCACATACCTCCGGATTTTCTGTTGCAAAGCTGGATGAAGTGTGAATGAACTATGAAAGCTACATGTAATTTGCCACAGTGGAAGATGGGACTTGTAGTCTCATCATTCACAGATTCCTGGGAATTAGTGAAGCTGCTGTATAGGAAGAGCATAACCGCACAAATTTTGAAATGTGACAGCAGGTGTGGGGAGAAGAACCCCCACCCACTGTTACACTGGAAAGGGAGGGAGGGAAGCAGAGGCAGTTCAGGGGACAGGAGCCTGAACATGTTACACCTTTCAGTTTAAATGTGGGTGTAACATGGTACATACTCCAAAAGGTGATCTTATCCTTTATAGCAAACTGTCTAATTAAAGGACCAGTTTACTGTCATTCAGGCTTGGGGGGGGGGGGGCAGACTAGGGCCAGTGGTAGTGCAAAATGTCCTGGCATCATGTGGGAGTGACCAATACCCTATCATTGGTGTGGGAGGAATAGTGCCCCATTGTTGGTGTCAATGGAAGGAATTATGCCTCATCATTGGTTTCAATGGAAGGAATTCTGCCTCATCATTGGTGTCAATGGAAGAAACTCTACCCCATCATTGGTATCAATGGAAGGAATTCTGCCCCATCGTTGGTGTTAGTGGGAGGAATAGTGCCCCATCACTGTTGTCAGTGGATGAATACTGCCCCAATGGCCTGGATGAAGGCAAGCAAAGGGCCGCAGTTTGGAGGATTTAAAGAATAAGTTTACCTTTTGTAACATGTTACACTCATATTCAAGGTGTAACATATTACAGATGCATTGGCCCCTCCACACCCCCATCCCCATTTTGACAGCAAGCGGGGGGATCTTCTTCCCCCACTCGCTGTCACAATTTAAAAAACACAGGGCTATCCGGCTGCGTCATTCATTCATTCATTCAATTTTCTTTTGTGAATGTCAGCTTGTAGTTCTCAATGAATTACCAGGGAGCTGTTGAGCACTCTAGGTAGTTCATTGAGTCTTCCTATTAGAGTGCACCTGCCTTCTCATACGAGGTACAAGCAGACAGCTTACACAGACTGTTAGCAAGAACCCTATATTACACCGACGATATACTGATTCATATTAAATTGCGGCCTAGTCTGTAGCTGTACATGTGAGATACACCCTTTGGATACTGTTGTTCTATTCTGCTATTCAATAAACACCCATTTAGGGGGAAAAAATTAAATTGCGGCCTAGTCTGCATATGTTACTGTGAGATACACCCTTTGTATACTGTTGTTCTATGCCGCTATTCAATAAACACCCATTTAGGGAAAAAATATTTAATTGCGGCCTAGTCTGTAGCTGTACATGTGAGAAACACATTTGGATACTGTTGTCCTATTCTGATATTCAATAAACACCCATTTAGGGGAAAGAAAGATGTTAAATTGCGGCTTAGTCTGTATCTGTACGTTTGAGATACACCCTTTGGATACTGTTGTTCTATTCTGCTATTCAATAAACACCCATTTAGGGGAAAGAAAGATATTAAATTGCTGCCTAGTCTGTAACTGTACGTGTGAGATACACTCTTTACATACTTTTGTTCTATTCTGCTATACAATAAACACCCATTTAGGGGGAAATTATTAATTTTGCAGCGTTTGCTGATTATGTTATTGTGAGATACACCCTTGAAATGTTTTTGGTGCATCTCCTTCCACCACCGAGGATTGCAGAGCGCTTCAGTTTGCCTCCTGTTGCTAACTCCTCCTACTCCACTTCCTCATCCTCATCCTCTACCGCCTCCACATCTGGTCAATGTAACACCTTCACCACCAACTTCAGCACAGCCAGGGGTAAACGAAAGCAGGCAGTTTTAAAACTTGCCTGTTTGGGGGAAAAACCCCACACTGCGCAGGTGTTGTGGAGGAGCATGGAACAACAGACCGATGAGTGGTTGGTGCCAGTGAGCCTCAAGCCCGGCCTGGTGGTGTGCCATAATGGGCGAAATCTCGTAGCAGCTCTGGGCCTAGCCGGTTCGACGCATATCCCTTGCCTGGCGCATGTGCTGAATTTGGTGGTGCAGAGGTTCCTTAAAAATTACCCCGATATGTCAGAGCTGCTGCGGAAAGTGTGGGCCATCTGTGTGCACTTTCAGCGTTCTCACCCTGCTAATGCTCGCCTGTCAGCGCTGCAGCGTAACTTTGGCCTTCCCGCTCACCGCCTCATATGTGACGTGCCCACAAGGTGGAACTCCACTTTGCAAATGCTGGCCAGACTGTGAGAGCAGCAGCAGGCGATAGTGGAGTTTCAGCTGCAGCACGCATGCGTAAGTCACTCTGCGGAACAGCACCACTTCACCACCAATAACTGGGCCTCCATGCAAGACCTTTGTGCCTTTTTGCGCTGTTTCAAGTACTCCACCAACATGGACAGTGCCGATGACGCCATTCTCAGCATTACTATACCACTTCTATGCCTCCTTGAAAAAATGCTTCGGGCGAAGATGAAAGAGGAAGTGGCACAAGAGAAGGAGGAGGATGAAGAGTGATCATTTCCAAGGCTTTTAGGGCAGTCATTCACAAGTGGCTCCGAGGTTGGGTTCCTGCACCCACAAACGCCAGGTACACAATTATCCAGCAAGGGCACAGTTCTGGAGGATGACGAGGTGGAGGATGAGGAGGAGGAGATGGAGGAGAAGGAACCATGTTCACAGCAGGGTGGCACCCAGGCCAGCTCTTGGCCATCACTGGTGCGTGGCTGGGGTGATACAGAGGACACAGACGATACACCTCCCACAGAGGACAGCCTTTCGTTGCCTCTGGGCAGCCTGGCAGACATGAGCCATTACATTGTCTCCACAACGACCGCCGAGTTGCCCACATTTCTAACTTGTGCCTATTACTGGGTGACAATACTCCTGACGAGGACAGAGGGTTTCCATGGTCTGCCTAGCCAGAAGGCCTGGCAGACCCCGTTCTTCATGGTAGCTGAAACCACCTTGAATACTAGGTCAGGGGGGCTCTCCAGAAGAGAGACCCCCCCAGGGCAGAGGAGGAAGGAACCTGAGGGCCACACATCTAACCTTCCAAGCCCCCAACACTCCAGCAGGTTTGCATAGCCACTACCCAACTTGGTCAGGCCGGATGACAGCACAGCGCCCCCACTGGATAACTGATAACAACAGATACTACACTTGATCTTAGCCAAAAGGTCGAGAAGCGATGCTGGTGGCATTCCCACCTGACAGCGGGGGCACAGTGGCAAAAGGCAAAGGCAGAGGAGGAGGAGGTCGCCAATGCAGCCAGGGCACCGTCAGCACCTCAGAAGGCAGAGTTAGCATGTATGAAATGTGGAAAAGCTTTGTCGGCACGCCACAACAACCATGACCACCAGCTGTTTTTTTTTTTTTTTTTTTAAGCCCGTGGTGTGTGAACACACTCAGACTATGACTCGGTGGGTGTATAAAAAAGTGCACACCAAAAAAGTGAAACACAAAAAGTGCACAGGGTGTACACATGGTCACTGACCCTGATCCCCCGGGGCGCAAGGCTCCTGACAGGGACTGGGGTACTTACACTGGCTAACCTGGCCGAAACCAGGCAGCCCCGTTCTTTAGGAGGTCTGCTTAAACAGACCACAGCAAGTACTAGGTGGGGCTCTCCCGAAGAGAGACCCCATGAGAGAGGGCGAACCGAGCCAGAAGGCCATATCCACCCCCTCCCAAGACTTTCAGGGACAGGCCCAAGGACCTACACCCTACTAATCACGCTGTGCGAAATATAGTGTACCGCCACAATAAAAAGCACAAAACGTTAGACACATAACACATAAAAGTGGGGAAAAGGCATAGTGGAGAAGTGCAAGGTTAGTGCCACGTTGCAATACTATGGCAGGCCCTTCGGCCAGGAATAAAAAATTCCTCTGGTCCTGACTCCTGACCAAAAGGCCCGGCCCTAGAGGCAGGTGTTTAAAACGTGTGTAGGAAGTGCAGTGTCCTTGGTGCCATACTCATAGTGTTGCCATCCACCGTGAATTATGGCACCCCTGGACTGTCACTCCAGGGGCAGATACAACACAGGCTTTTCAGAATCCCGGGACAACCAGGGACACATACCTTTTCCAAGGCCAGACTCTGGGTCTCCAAATTGGGCACATGGCCTGAGCTTGCCCTTTACGCCTTGGAGGTGCTGGCCTGCCCTACAGCCAGTGTATTATCTGAACGGGTATTGGGGGCGTTATCACAGACAAGCGCAGCCGCCTGTCCAGAACCAATGTGGACAAGCTCACGTTCATTAAAATGAACCAGGCATGGATCCCACAGGACTTGTCCGTACCTTGTGCAGAATAGACATATATACCGGCCTTACCCAGCCATTGTTGTATTTTTGATCTTTCTCACTCTTTTGGGGTGTACCCTAATTTAAAAATAAATAAAATTAAAAACAAAAACCAGTGTTGGCTACCTCGTCCTCCTTCCACCTACACCGCCACATCCACCGCCACCTCAACCTCCTCGATCAAGATGATTATTTTTTATTTTTATGTTTTTTTATGTTATTTTATGGTAAAAAAAAAAGAGGGTAGAGTGATGCATAAGAAAGTAAAGGTATTTTTGGGAATTTTGGGAAGATATGGGGTGAAAATATGTAAGGGTAGTTGTATGTTAACAAGGATAAGTGGAGGTAGGGATACTTAAGATACAGTTGGTTGGGTGTGGTGTTTTGTCAAAGTTGGGGAAGTTATGTGGTGGGGGAAATATTATTATTTTGGTATTTCTAAAAGTATTTATCTGTGTTTTTTGGTGATTGTTGTTTGGGATCAGCCTGGTGTGGTGTGGTGGTGTGGGTATATGGATCTACAAACTTAGGATTTGAAAATCATCCCTATTACAACATTTCAATAGATACAAAATATCTATTGCATGCATCCTTGTATTGTTTCAAGAATTGTTGCTGCTATTTGATGGTGCAATGATATTATTTGCCATTGGACCACAGAAATTAAACAATTAGACAAGTCATGTCTTTACCCAAGAGCCCAATCATGCCTGTCAAACGTCTGTGATTTAAATTGTGGTCCTGGCTCCATTATCTAAAAGTTTCCATTAGGAACATGAACATCTGATCTAAATAATATGATTCATTTGGGGTCCTCCTCTGCTCACAATGGGGAGCCAGCCTGTTACTTACACTTACAGTAAAAGACAGTAGTGATCACTTTGGGTTGGTACTGTTTTTCTGCATCCAATGTGGATTAAAAGGAAAATAACAGTGTTTGGGGCAATTTCTAAATTTAAATGCTCCCTCATATTTTTTTTATTTTAATTAATTTAAGCCACACATCATTCTTCTGGAGGAAACAACTGCAGGGCTCCAAGGTCCTATCTTTAAAACAATCTAATATTCCTGGGACTAACCATGCCACAGATTCTAAAAATGACCCCCATGTTAGATTTGTTATTTTAGTTTTTAAGGTTTTGACTCTTGTGAATGTGTACAAACCTCCTCCCTTCTTCACCAGCTGTCTGGATGTGCTTTTGGCTACTTTATAAGTAGTGGAGGGAAAAATATTCTATATGGGGAATTTCAATGCAGTGGGGGTACCTTTTACTGGATAGGCAGGGTTGTGCGTCAGGTGGAAGATGGATGCACACTGGCTGATGGAGAAATACTATCTCTATGTCCAAAATCCTACTGATGGCAATTACATTGATTGGCAGAGCAGTATTTGTAAATACCATATGGTTCTACATTAGGCTTCTTTCACACGGCCGCTCCGCTGCTTTAGTCCGCTGCGGGACTTTTTTTTTTTTTTCACGGAGCGGATGACATTTGTGTCATCCGCTCCGTGTGCCCGCATATCATCCCATCCGTTTGCGGATGATATGCGGACATAATGTAAGTATATGGCATTGCGGATGTCAGCGGATGACACCGCTGACATCCGATTTCCCTTCCTTTCCGTTTTTTACACGGATGAAAAAATAGGGTTCTGTTCCATTCCAAAAAACGGAACAGAACTGAAAGGAGGAAAATCGGATGTCAGCGGATGGTATTCCGCTGACATCCGCAGTGCCATTCACTTACATTAAAGTCCGCAAATCATCCGCAAAAAAATAGGATGATTTGCGGACACACGGAGCGGCCGTGTGAAAGGACCCTAAATGTACTTGTAAGACAAAATTATTTCAACATAAAAGTATTTTTGAATATAGTCATAAAAACAGCTGTCTGCTAGCTTTATTTTTTTGGCTAGTCCAGAATATATTTCCATTTTCCAGTGGACAAAACAAGGTGATATGGATTGGGACACATTTGGCTTTTTCAATTTTTCCTACATTTTTATAAAAACCTTTAGGGGGCACAAATTAATGTTACTAAGAAGGGATTGCTCTCCTACTTCTCTTCCATTGATATTCTCAGTTGACTGAAACTCACAAGATCCTATTAGAACAGGAGATTACCATGGATGAAATTGAGACTGCTATTGCTTATTTCACTACTTGTAAATCTCTGATATTGGATGGGTTCCCTGCAGAGCGGTATCAGACAAAGTGAAACTCTTGTCCTTCATTTACTTCATATGTTTGTACTTGCAAGAAAGATGGGTAGTTTACCACCATCCATGAGGAAAGCTCTCATTGTTTTGATCCCTAAGAGAAGAAAGGATGTCAGGAGATACAACTCTTATTGCCCCATTTTATTAAAATGCAGATGTAAATATTCTGGTTAAGGTTATTGCTGGGAGGCTGCAATCAGTCATTCATTACTACATGTATTGAATATGATAAAACAGGTTTTATGCCTGGAAGTTGAGTTTAAAATAATCTTAAGAGATTATTTGTCAACTGTAAGACATGACACAACAACTCTAGGACTAGGGTGGTGGCCTTGTTAGATATAAAAAAAGGCATTTTATTCTGTAAAATAGCGTTACCTTTTTGTTACTTGAAAAACTTGGTTGTAATGTAGGTGGTCCTGCGAGCTACTAGCCAATTATTCCAAGGGAAAAAAATACCGAGCTGAGCCACTGACACTGTTTAAAATCCCATAGATGTGCTAAGTGCAACTTAAAGTGTTAAAATAATTCCACACTGTGATGCTCTATATACATAAAACATATAATTAGTGGCATCAAGTATAGAAAACAATTAATTGATATTTGTTGCAAATTTCAATACAAATAAAATTCTTCTAACAAAAACTAAATAATAAAATAAACAAAATGTGATTACATATACATGCAAATGCCAGTACAACAATTATTTATTCAAATAGCTGCAGTCCAAACTGAAGTCCATGCAGGCAACCCCTTATAAAACTTACTGTTCACAGATAGTACTTCTCTTTCCATCCACTTCTCATTAGTGCTCAAATAACGAAAGCAGCATCACCACAAGGTGCGCCCCCCCACCAGGAATAATCTCACCTGGTGATGTGTGACCTGCACAATTAAGTCAGGTCAATAAAAGCCTCTTGGCCTCTCTCAGGCTACAACCAGCGCTCTCCAAGCTTCCCCACTGTTATATCCCCACCTAATGCCTCATTTCCCCTGAGCAGTTAGGAACGGTACAACTTGATTAGGCTTGCGTTTCCACCGCCAACAGTACCTCAACAGTGTAGCTCCACCCTGTTGGTACAGTACTAATGTGCTTGGTACCCCAACAAAAGGGTCCCAAAAAAGTGGTACGGTACGGTTTGGAATTAGGGTACCATTCACAGCTTTTGACAATGGAAACGGCAAAAATTGCATACCGTACCGCTCAGTGGAAATGAGGCATAATAGTGCATAAGTCCTTTAAAATTAATTTGATTAAATAACAGAAGAATGGGGGTACTCACATTTCCCTGGTGCTTCGAGCACACCAGGCTATGAAAGGCAAAAACAAATTTCTTCTGATAGCTCCATTTTCCATACAAGCCTCACAGACATCTAACAGGCTACCAGTTCCTCACTGGTTCCAAATGATGACATCGTCCTGGCCCCTGGGATTTGGTCCCATTTTTGTTTCATGGATTAAATCACTATATAAAAATTACATGGGAATCATTTTCAACACAATTCATATTTTCAGTGGTGCCCCTTGTCATCTCTTTTGTTTGCATTGGTCATTGAGCTCTTGGGTGCAAAAGTAAAGGAGGATGCCAGAGTTGAGGGCATGTATGATGGAGCTTTTGGAGTAGCATGTATCATTATACGCTGATGATATACTTCTTTACTTGCAGGACCCATGCTCTTCATTATTAGCAGCGTTACCACTTATCCAGGAGTTTGCCGATTATTGTGTTTTTCACTTCCCTGTTGATATAATTCTCTTCCATGTATCTGATCTTAATTTCATCACAGTTTAGATATTTGGGTATTTTCAACTCTCTATAGATAACTTTATATCAAGTAACCTGAATCATATTATTGACACCTTTAGGGACAGGGTTCGTAAGTGAATGGTCCTTCCTCTATCCCTTATGAGTAGAATGTATCCGTTTAAAATGATTTTTTTGCCCAGATTTATATATATTCTTTCCTATGCCCTGAAAAATATTCCAAAATGTATACAAACTAATGAACAAACAATACTTGTACTTCCCTAACATGCCTACTAGGGGTGATATAAAATCATGAGAGAAATAAAGCCAGCAAGAAACTTGTCAGATTAATTTTCTTTTATGTTAGAAAATGGATTCCTTTACATACAGACACCCTTGATGTTGGGGCATTGAAAACTCTGATACATGCTGCTATCCTGTTATATAGATTAAGATATGAGACTCGTGGATGTCCCAAAAAATATTACCAAAATTTGGTTTCAGTCGATGGATTTTCCTGCAACCCCTTTAACCTAATGATAGAGATGTGTGACTGCAGCATTTAGGAGATGGACTACTTTAAGAGGGTAGTGTATTAAATGTTCTTTATTGCTCATGTTCACACTAATTTTTTTTCTTTTTGTAGGTTATGCTTCTTTCTTTTCTTATTCATAAATAAGTTTAAAAAAATGCTGGGAGATAATCAATGCAGATAAGATAAAATTGATTTTATTGCATTAGATACAATGACAATTGATTATGACATTACATTGAACTCTCATGTACTATGTTTTCTGCTTTGATCTGTTTTGATGCATTGTATTCGCCTATATGCTGAGTACTGCAATGTCATCTTTTTCCAGCAATAAAAAAAAAAAAAAATGAACACCTGTAAAGAAAAAAAAGTTGGTCAGCCCATAAATGAGTCCCTTTTTTTTGTTTGACTAGTGGGTGGAATGGAAAAAAACTGACTTGATTTCTCCATCCACACATGCAATGCAGACAGAGCTATTGTATTATGACAGTGAGCGGACTTCCAAACCGTCAGAATACACTGATCAGTGTTGCAGGCTAAAGCCTGCAGGGCTGACTGAGCAGGAACAATCGGACAGGGTCATTGTACAGAAGTCAGTCGGTAGATCGACTTATGTACAACCATGCATGGACAGCTTTAGACAGTATAATCACCTTTTCTTCTGCTTCTGTCTGCTTCTCATTAAACATCAGGGCCTTACCTCACAAATGCACTTCTGGAAGAATGGTCTAACATTCCCATAGACACTCTCCTAAACTTTGTGGACAGCCTTCCCAGAAAAATGTAAGCTGTTATAACTGCAAAGGGTGGGCCAACTCAATATTGAACCCATGTGCTTGTAAAGGCAGGCATCCCAATACTTTTGGTAACATAGTCTATTTGCCTAACCTTTCAAGTGGGCCCATTACTGAAGATATGATTGATCTTCCTGGAGGAATGTAAAAAATGTTATGAAATTTTGGAATCGTATAAATAAATGGTATGATATATTCACATACCTTCAAGTATTAGGTTCATTTTTATTCAAAATACCTACCTCTTTTGCCCAACTGAGTTTGTCATCAATTACTTTGGTCATGAGAAGTGTCCAGTATTCAAGTGGTTAAGAGCCTATTATATATAGCAAACTGCTTTGTGTCTTTGAAGGGCTCTAAGCCTTTAGAGCTCTCTTCTGTGCATATTTTTAACTCACCCAATTGTAGATTCTCTTCTTCCACAATTCATTTAATTAGTTCTATTCCATGTTTATTACAATCCTGTTTCTATTTAGAAAGGAAACTCTCATTATGTAAAGGATCTGTTGGTGGATTATCCCCGTTTGATAATGACGTGCTCAATATATGTTTCCAAAGATAATACATTGAGATATGTAATAATAATTTTTTTCTCTGTTCCTTAAATCTTTTAGAAATCTCATTTTGTTTCTTTTGTAAATCTGAAGTATATTTATTAATTGCAGCCGGTATATCCAAATCTTTTTCTTCCCCCAGTAGAAATGCCATCACCTGTGCCCCACCAGGGACTACAATGTCAGTATAGAGGGGGAAGGTTGACCACTACCTTACAAAACAAATAGATCAAAATAAATTCTCTAAACTATACAACAGAATAAATGAAAAACTGTAAGAATTAATCTTCTCTTAACTAGAGAGCTCCCACTCACCATAGTTAATGTAGTCCTGTAAACCAAAACAGTAATTTCAAAATTAAGCCATTTTAAAAGCCATGAAAAAAAAAGGACTAAACGGAGCTTGACTCTCAACCAAAGTCCATTCAAAAATGTATTTAAAAAAAAAAGACAGTAAAATATATAAAAATATATTCATTACAACTCAACTTTCACCCTCCACCTATTAAAACATGACAACGTTGTCAACAAACACAAAAGCCATCCAGATCACGTACAGCCTGTAAAAATATAATGCGCAATATTGACTCAGATTCCACCATAAACCTACACAATCTGTAGAAATATGCTTTTGTCACAGAGTGGTAAAAACTTATTAGCACCAATAAAGTGATAATTAATTTGTAAATGCTTTCTATGACAAACAAAGTTCTACAGATTATGGAGGTTTATGGTGGAATCTGCATCAATACTGCACATTATATTTATACAGGCTGTGAGTGATCCAGACAACCTTTGCATGTGTCTTAACAACATTGTCATGTCATGTGGTGGAGGGTGAAGGATGTGTTGTAATGAATACATTTTGATACATTTTACCGTATTTTTATTCTTTTTTTTTTTTTCAGCATAACTTTTTTATTAAGTTTCAAAATAGAAAATACAGGAAAGGATGTACAGTACGCATAACATACAATCAAAAGTTGTCAAATAAGACTGGTTCGTTGGGATACAGAGTGTTCACTAAATTGTGCTGTCGGGTACATCCAGCGCAGGGCTCATAAATCCAGGAAGGACAAAAGGAGATAACAAATATAGAAAACCAAAGCAACGCATAAAAAAAAAAAAAGATAAGAGTGAAAATAAAACCTACTAGTACACATAAAAAATATATATTCTTTCTATCTGCATTGGACTACCTTAATTTCAAAGTCAGTAAATAGAAGCAATAATATAGCAGGATTTCCTTTAATGACTAGAAGCATCATTTTTATGCCTGGTTAACCACATATCCCGCGAGGTATGAAATTGCAAATGTTTCCTGGCATTATATGCCAGATGTTGCTCATAAGTGCAAACCAGATCTACTTGTTTATGTGGCCATACTCGTTATCCTAAGAAACTAAAAGAGTAATAAAACACCTAAAATCACTGAGATTACTAAAGTATATGCATAGTCAACATTCTAAAAGTGATGGGTATTTTGCCTACATTGATACTAAGTAATGCTAGATTAGGGTCCAGTTTTTGTATGCAGCCACTAATGGAGGAAATACGTTTGAAAACAAAGTCCCTGAAGCTTTTTATATTTGGAAACTTCCACAATGCATGATATAGCGTACCTTCATGTAAGCAACCTCACCAACATGAAAGGAGTTGTATAGTCAGAAGATTTTTTTATCTTAATGCATTCTTTGCATTAAGATAAAATACTTTCTGGGTGTAGCAGTCCCCCCAGCACCCCCTAATACTTACCTGAGGTCCTTCTTTGTCCGGCGATGTCCACGAGTCCCTCAGCCATCGGGGACACTCCCTCTTGATTGCCTGGGACACAGTTGCGGTGCCATTGGCTCCCACGGCTGTCTATCAAAGTCAGTTAGCCAATCAAGAGAGAGAGGTGGCAGGGCTGAATGGCAGCTCCATGTCTGAATGGACACATGCTCGGGTGCCCCCATAGCAAGCTGCTTGCTTTGGGGGCACTCGACAGGAGGGAAGGGCCAGGAGCAGCAATGAGGGACCAGAGAAGAGGAGGATCTGGGCTGCTCTGTGCAAAACCAACTGCACAGATGAGGTGTTTGCTATTCCAAAAATAACAAAAAAAAAAAAACAGCCTTTACAATCACTTGAATTATTGCCGATGGTGAGAATTTGGCTATGCGGTAAGGGGTCAGATACTATCTGTGTACTATCTGTAAAATGTACCAGTAAGTGACATTTTTGGTATATTTGTAGTTACTTTGGATGGTTGATTGCCATTGAGAGACAGTAAAGTTACTGTGGAGATCTGTTTCTCACTTTAGCATGGATGAGGTTTTCTCAAGGATAAGTTTAGAGTTAAGGAGGGTATAGAATAAGGAGATGCCTTTAGTAGTTGGAATTGCCTCTGTCCAAAAAGCCCACACCTCTTTGGGTATATTAACATTTGGCACTTCCCAGGATTGGAAATAAAAGGTTGTTTGGGCGCATGTGAGAAATTCACTGCTTGAAATGTTATATTTTTGGGCCACTTGAGTAAATAGTAAGAATTGTTTGTCTTTCAGCATGTCTGTGACATTTATGTTGGAATTAGAGTTTAATTTCTTAAGAGATAGTTTGGGGATTACAAATGGTAACGAGGAGAGAGGGAGCTGGAGGTCCAGGGGTGAAAATGTGTGTTTAGTGCTTTGTATGAGGTTCCTCCAGGCCCATTGCTAGGCCTGAATGGTGGCTGAGATTGTGAGATACATGTGTTTGGGAGATTTTTGATGAAGGTAATTTGCCAAAAGCAGTGAGTTAAGACTGCCTTTTGTTATAAAAGCTTGTTCTATTGTACACCAAAATTTCAACGGGGAAGGGGCTATCCAGTATCTAGTATGACTGCATCATCCTAATCTCTCATGTCTGGTATTCCCATTCTCCCACATTTTTTGTGTTTTGTTAAAATTGCATACGGACACCTGGAGCTTTTTCCTTGCCAGAGATAGTTTGTGATGAGATTTTGTAGAGAGATGAAAAAAGAGGGTGGGACATCAAATGGCAATGCTCTGTATACATATTGAATTTTGGGAAGTAAAAGCATTTTGAATGCTGCTAGTCTGCCTGGTTTCGATAGATAGTATGTATCCAACCTGTCTATTTCCCCAACCAATGTTGCGTAGTAGGGGCATATAATCGGCCTGGTACTTTACTGTATAATATTTTTTAATACAATTTTGTACATAGACTTTGGTGTTAAGGTCCTTATAGTCCCTAAGCAGAACCATCTTTTTTCATGGCTTTTATTGTGAGTTTATTTTGAATTTAAGGTGAATTCATTTGTGTGTGATTGCAGGGTGAAACACATTACAAAAAAATGGGTACATTTTTAAAAATGTTTTCCCTTCTGTCCACATGATGAAATCATCATCAATACTGTAATTTACAATATATGGCCTTTGTCATATGCTCTTAAGGAATTTTTCCTCCAGATCTGCCATAAATACCTTGGCACATTGGTGCCATACACTGGTGTAGCACCCTCCTAGGAAGGTGTTAGGAAAAGTATATATGTGGCCCAGAAAAAGTATATATGTGGCCCTGTCTGCTTATCGGGGAGGGGGGGGTGATCATTTAGTTAGGCTGTCATGTGCATCAGATGTGGTCTGTTGAGTCTTGGGAGTCTCCCCACTGTATCCAATGAGGGCTCTTGTTGGACAGTGAAGGAAACCTGGTCAATAGCACAAGTGGGCTTATAGCTGTCTCAGTGGGCGGAGGTTGTCGCAAAGCACCCTGGGATCAGATATAAGTCTGAGGGCAGCATGTTACATGTTGTCTTTGGCAGGAAGCAGAGTCCCAGGAGGAAGCTGACGGCTGTCTCTCCTACCTGTCAGAGCAAGCGAGTATGTCCTGCGCAGTCAGCCTAGAGGACCAGAGGCTCAGAGGCTGAGCTGGGCTACAGAAAGGATCCAGAGTGCTGTGGACCAAGTGGAGCTGCTGGGCAGAAGCTTCCTGGAAAAACAGTGTTGTGAGTACTCAAAACTGCCCAGGGGTCTGCCTGAGAGAGGGGACCACTCCAGAAGGTCAAAGGAATCCGGGAGCCAGCTAGCCAGTGGTGGTGGCTTAGAAAGGGGGTGCCAGTATCTAAGCCCTGAAGATTAGAGAGAGAAAGGGGGCGCAGGTGCGGGCCCTGAAGTGTTCAGCAGTGCAGCAGTGTATTCAAGTGGCTACATAAGCAGGAGTGCTTAGGGGAGCTAGAAGAGGACTTCTTTAGTCAGTCCCAAGTCAATTCAGCATTAACAGGCATCCGGCCAGAGTTAACCAGCATCAAGTCAGCATTGATAGCCATTTAGCCAGCGTCAAGTCAGCACCAAACAGCGATATTCAAGTGTCTCCGCCAAATGTGCCTAGTTTAGTTCCAGGATTATCCCACTCATTCCTTCTCCTATCCAAGTTACCAAATAAATACAAAAAAAACAAAGATACTGGACTGGTCATTGTCTCAGTGCTCACACTTGGAGAACATGCGTAAATGTGCTGTTGTTGCTAGCGGTAATCCAGGGGGACCCATATCCAGCAAAACGGCTCGGAATTGTGCCACACTGGAAATATAGGTCATTATTGAAAGTGAAAGAGTTGTGTGTTAATATGTGAAACATCCTCATCGCAGAGCTATAAATATTTTTTCCTTGGGTTGGGGGCTGGCTTTAGACACAAGGAAACAATTGGATGCCACACACAGGGTGCTGTGTTATATTTTGGGTGTGGCAAAATTGTGCTAACAGTGGGAGGGGCTGAGAACTTGAGCCTAATCAGAGTGTGTATTGTAATCTATGGCAGAGTTCTTGTACCCCAAATATGTTCCTGGTATGTTGTACACATTGTGTGTATACAACAATTATTATGCCACAATCAAGAGTTGTGTAGCATACAGAGCACAGTGCTCAGGAGTACATAATGCACTGGTCAGTAGAAAGAGTACAATTAAAAATGATCTTCCACAAGCCAAAATCTTCACAAGTACAGATCTTCCTCCTCCTGCTAGTAAAATTCTGCTCCTTCCAGTACAGATCTCCCCCTAGTACAGCTCTGATCCAAGTACAGATATCTCCCTTAGTACAAATCCCCCCCACCTCACTGCCCCCCCCCCCAATACAAATCTCTTCCCGCACCAGCAGAGTTTCCCCCAATACTGATCTTCCCAGTAGACATCCCCAAACATCCCTAGGTGGTTTATTTGGATTCATGTTGTCCAATACATACACATACAGTAATTGCAGCATAAGGAGAGAATGGTTCATGTTCAATTTGCATTTCCATGTGTGACTGTTTACTGAAAATAACTGAGTATCTTAGAGTGTGCCTTTATGGATGTATGTTATCTACACATGATGTGTACAACATACCCGATGTGCATCTTGAATTATCCTGTTTTATGAGATCCAAAAGTCGAATGTGTCAGCAGAAAGAGTTATGTTGGCCTGGTTCATCTATTAATCTGTGATTCAACTTTTCACTGTGACACCTATCTCCAGCAGGATCACATTGTCTCAGTCAATTGTTTTAGTGCAATCCCATATTTGTGTGTTTTGAATGGCTTTTTTTTATGTGTGTCTTTTTGTGTGCTTTGAAAATGTATGTTTAATGTTATTGGTTATATTAATTGTTTCCATAGTTTATAATTTTTTATATTATTCTTTTTTGCCTAATTATTGATTTTTTTATTTTTCAGTCTTTATAGAGATTTATATTTATTGGTCTGTTCATCAATTATTGTGATTATGTAATTGTTTTTCTTTATGGAATAGGATTTAGGGATAAAAGGTGGAGACATTTTTTAAAAAATATATATTTTTTTATGTATGTATTGATTTTTCCTTTTTGCCTTTTTTAGCTTTTGAGGAACACCTAAAGCTCTTTATATACAGTATTGTTGCTTTCATTTGTATAGTTTGGGGTTAATTTCCCTAGTTTTGTGAATGTTTTCCTCCCAACGTAAGGGATTTTCTTTTTTTGAGATTGTGAATTGGTTTTCATAGCAAGCTATTTGCCTCCTGAGTTCCAATTACAGTGGTCTGACATGCCCCCTCCCGCAAAACGTGTCTGTCCGAAGACTTATGTGAGACCAGTACTTGGCTATGCCCGCTTAAAGCACTAAAGTGGGAGTGCAGAAATCCACACTTTCACTGAAACATAAAATAATTAAAAAGCATGTCCAGACAAAAATGTATTAAAAAATACAACATACAGTGCAAATGTATAAACAGATAAAAAAACATGACACTGTGATAACACGGGCGATTCATAAATAATGACATTCCATGGTAAGGAAAATATGTATTCCTCTAAGAAAATTAGACCCAGGACTGAGGCCAATTCTGGCTGAAATATAGTTAAAAGGCAAAACTTTTTTTTTTAGTTTTGGATAAAGTTTAGAAAAATTAGAACACCTGTAGGTTTTAATTAATGTCTGTGCCACTGTTAAGGGGATTCACCTTCTCAATCTGTCCCATTTACCACTATCATTAATACTGAAAGTAAAAGACAATCCTAAATTTTAGGATGTCCCCAGAAAGCAATAGAGGTGAAATCTTCCAATGGGGTACACTAGTTCTGGTGACCTAAGGGTCCCCAAAGGAATTCCCTTAATTTACGAGATTTCCTCTCACTTCCTGTTTGGCTATGGGACAGGAAGTGATGAGAAATCTCCGCGATGGGACACAGATGGTGAAAAATCTGACAGGGCTTATAACCCTCCCTTGCTCTATCCAAAATGATAGAAAAAGTTTTGCCTTTAGTTATACTTTAAGGGTTAAAGCATTTGTTACCTCAACACTTCATATTCCTGAGATGTGCCTTCTGTACCATGTACTGACAAAGTATGTTGTTTTCTTTGTATTGCTTCATTTATGTGAAATCCCTGGTGTTCCTGCCAGTCCCTCTGCTTTCCTATTAAAAACTGACTACACTAAGCAGAAGAGCACATTGCGGTTCTCTAGCTATGCTGGGAACTCAAGTGTACTCTCCTCCAAAGATCAGACTTGTCCTGACACGCCCTTGCTGCACATCTATTGGGAAGCTCTGTGTACTGTTGCCTCTGCCTGTTTTTTTACATCTATACAAAAATTTTGCCTTTCATTTTTTTTTTTAATTTAATGGGTTGATTTACAAGGTTAAAGTACAAGCAGAACCATTATATTTTAAATACATCACAGAATAAAAATATTAACTAATGTAGTTAGGCTGTATTCTGTGGCTTCCAGGATAAATTGTGTTTGGCGAGGATTCATATTTGAGTCTTCTTCTAGAAAATGTTTGACTGCTGATAGGCCCACATCATGCGGTATTGATGTGTATAGGGAGCAGACGTCCAGTGACAGCCACATGTAGGAGGGTTCCCATGTGTAGTTGGCTAGCATGTCAAGAAGATGTATGCTGTCTCTAACATAAGATGGAAGATTTTGTGCCAGTGGTTGTAAAAACTGGTTGATATAAATAGAAAAATAGCTAGTGACACTCTCCATGGCTGCCAGGATGGGTCTGCCGGGTGGATTGATTGGGTCTTTGTGAATCTTCGGTAGGTGATAGAAATATGGTCTGCTGTAGAGATCATGTTTCAAGAAGGCTGTTTCTGTTTTGTTAATAATGCCTTCTGATGCAGCATTATTGATGAGTTGGTGTGCTTCTGAGGTAAATTCTGCTAACGGGTCTTTTTCTAATTTGGTATAGGTGTTTGCGTCTGACAATAGTCTGGCTGATTCTTGAAGGTAGTTGGATCTATTTTGGACCATGATCCAACCACCTTTGTCAGCAGACTTAATGATGATTTTGTTGTTTTTGGTGAGATTAGCCAAGCTATTGGAGAGCCAAGGAGAAGCAAAGTCAGATGTGGGGGAAAAACCTAAAGTCCCCTTTCACTCGGTTCTGATCTGCTTTGCTCTCTGATTTGATCTGCCTAGACAGAGGGTGATAGATCACAAGTCTGTTTACACCTGCCAGTCCAAAGGGATACATGGACCATCCAATCTCACCTAAAAACTGACAGGCGCACCTGATCGAATTGCCCATATAAAAGGGGCTAAAATGGTAAGACTCACAGCCCCTCACTGGGAAAACAGCTCACAAACATACAACTCTAGAAAATAAACAATCTCACACAGAAAAATTAGCTGTTGTAAACTTGATTTGATTGTGGGAAGTGTTCAGTTGTTCGAAAGGGACCTTCATTGCCCTAAAGTGTATTTCTACTTTTGCAGCCAAATTGAGATAGCTCCTACTTTATATTTGTTATACATGTCTACATTTACATAGCATAACTACGTAATAAATCCTTTTAAATTACAGCCTAAATATTTATGATGCTCTATTTTGGACTCTCCAGCAAAAGGAAACCCTATGCAGTTCAACTTGCTTATGAGGGGACTGGGCAATGTGTTTGCTATAATTAAACCTGTCACTACTGGGCAGACAGATCGTCATTATCAATTGTAACTAGCTTCGAACAGCTGTCAGTCCTGACAAAGAGTTTAAGGTGTAGAGACTGGGCTTTTTACATTGCATGGACTGACTTAGGACACCCTTTACTCTAACATTGTTCAAAAAACCTTGCATTCAGCCATGACACCTCCTTCTGAGAAATATCTAAAATGCAAGAAATATTAAAAATAAAAAAAAAAAGCATATTGTGTGAATGGGAAAACATAACAAATATATAGTTGAGTTTTCTAAAATTTGACTGCAAAAGAGAGAACACACTTTAAAAGCCAATGGAAGTCACAGGATTATACACCTTGCCGGTTTTGTAGCAAGTGTTTTTTTGGGCATTTTTTGGGGGTTATTGGAGGCAGGCATAACATCAGAACTTCTGTGTAGGGGTATATATACACACACACTTATATGTATATATACACATACACATATATAGGTGTGAAAGTAGCAGAACACTATACTTGCGCCAATGAAATAATTAACACCAATATGTCTCCGCTCCTATCACACCTATATATGTGTATGTGTAAAATACATATAAGTGTGTGTGTGTATATTTACTCCTATACAGAATTTCAGATGTTTTGTCTGCCTCCAATGACCCACAAAAAATGCCCAAAAAAAACGCCTGCAATAACACACCTGGGCGGTTTTTTTTGGGCATTTTTTGTGGGTCTTTGGAGGCAGGCAAAACATCTGAACTTCTGTATAGGGGTATATATACACACACACTTATATGTATTTTACACATACACATATATAGGTGTGATAGGAGCGGAGACATATTGGTGTTAATTATTTCATTAGCGCAAGTATAGTGTTCTGCTACTTTCACACCTATATATGTGTATGTATATGTATACATATAAGTGTGTGTGTATATATACCCCTATACAGAAGTTCAGATGTTTTGCCTGGCATAGCAGTCAGAGTCAGTTAACCCTACACTACACTACGGTCACCCTGGCACTTAACACTTTCCCTACAGAAACTAGATTATTAAAGCTAACTAAAGTGGAAAATAGTACCCTAACTACACTAGATATCCCTTTCCTCACACTAACAATTGCTAAATGACACTTTGAAGCAGAAGTAACAGAACTGCTTCCACTCTCTTCCATGTCCCTGTATTACAATGCTAGGAATTTGGTGGGGCTATCTTATATACTGGGGGGCGTATTCACTAATGATTGGCCTCTGGACCAACTAGTCACTCCAATCACATTCCTAGCATTCTCCTGCCCCCTAAATTGGCTTTTACTGATGGTTCTGGTCCAATCATGGCCTTTTAAAGCCCATTTCCTGTCCCATTGCATTTTGGTCGGTTCTGGTCGGCCGAATTTCGAACAGCCAATGTTTGGGTCGAACCGATGGTCGACCCGAACCATTCGATCATCCCTACTACCAATGCAGTGGGAGATGGGTCAAGGCGTTTGCCTGCAGTTGGGACTAGGCATCTGATTTAGAGCACAACTCATGATGTAACAATGACTGTCAAATGACTTTCAAATCATTTAAAACAGTTCCAGGTGATGTGAAGTTTTACAAGATGACAAATAACACTGTTGAACAGCCTAATCCCGGTATAATGGGACAGCGGGAACACATTCCACAAATGACAACCCAAGAACAGCTTGGTATTTTACATTTCAGTTTAAAGTCTATGTAACTCTTATTGTCTCACTCATGCATACAAATGTCCCCACTCTGATTATGACACTCTTTCAAGAAAAACTTTTCCCTTTCACACAGAAGAGGCCTGCCGTAAAAATGAGGTTTAATTTTGTGTTCTTAGAGTCAAAAAGACTTGGATTGATGCAAGTACTTCTCTTGAACACCTTTTCAGTGATTTTGTTGTGATTAGTAGTGTGCAGTAGGTGCTGAGTCAGGTACTTGTACAGAGAAAATGTAGTGAGTTAAATGCACATAAGTTGTTTTCTGTAAGTCTGATGCGCAAGAGCTGCCTGAACTGATTAGATACGCACAGAGGTTTAATGAGAAATAGATGCATGCATATCTTTTTAATGACAGCTTGAAGTTTATAGCATCCATTTGTCTGTCTGCTAGTTTAACAATTTAAAAAAACTGCTTTGAAGCATTGTATATTGTTTTAAGAGGGGTGTCTCAAAGCACTGGGTTGTTTCCTAGCTCCATATTAGAATCCTGAGGGTGATTTATTATTTTGTCACTGTCCTCAAGTGCAGTTGCTTGCAAAAGTGACGAACTACTGCTACATACTGTAGATCTCTGCAGTCAGTGGATGAGAAGGATTGCAGAAATGGATAATAGGCTTGTCAGCCAGTCAAAGTAAAATGTCTTTGGCTCAAAATATCAAAATATTCACAAAGTTGTGTGCAGTAGAAAGAGCAGGCTACAAAAAGAAAGAAAAATAGGTAAAAGCAATTTGTGAGCTTTTGCACTTCAGTGTTAACTCCAAGAGGGTAAATAGCAGTTTAAATTAGAATAAAACTGCAGTTTTCATAGCCATTGATCGAATTTTGATCCAAGATTACACTATGAACATGCATGCATCTAGGACACTGTTTTTTATTCCATACATATCATGTGTCAGCACTAGAGATGTATAGAACTGTTCGCCGGCGAACAGTTCCCGGCGAACTTAGCATGTTCGCGTTCGCCGCTGCCGGCGAACATATGCGATGTTCGGTCCGCCCCCCATAAGACATCATTGAGGCAAACTTTGACCCTGAACTTTACAGTCAGCAGACACATTTCCAGCCAATCAGCATACCTCCCTCCCACACCCTCCCACCTCCTATAAATAAGCAAGGGCAGCATCCATCTTAGATCATTCTGAAGCAGTGTGTGTAGTGAGAGTAGGGAGAGAGCTGCTGCTGCTGCTGCTGCTGCTGCTGCTGCTGCTGTTAAGCTAGGGACAGTTAGTCAGTGTTCCTGGTCTTGCAGTGTTCTTGGTCCACTACTGCTGTAATATCAGCACCCCAAAAAGCCCTTCTAAGGGCTGGTATTTGTGGGTTTTTTTTTATATATATATATATATATATATATATATATATATATATATATATATATATATATATATATATATATATATATATATATATATATATACCTAGCATCCCCAAAAGCCCTTTTAAGGGCTGGTAATTGAGTTGTTTCTTCTTATATATATATATATATATCTATATCTATCTAGTGTCCCCAAAAGCCCTTTTAAGGGCTGGTAATTGAGGATTTTTTTTATTTATATATATACATATATATATATATATATATATAGTGTCCCCAAAAGCCCTTTTAAGGGCTGGTAAGGTAATTTTTTCTTTATATATATATCTATATATATCTATTGTACACTGCAGTTGCCTGCCCGCTGTGTGTGAGAGGCCACAGACCTACCACAGACTGTACTGTGTGCACACCACACTCATTTCGGGTGGCACAGGCACAGTACCTTGCATTTTAAAAAATATTTTTTTTTTCCTCTGTCATAATTGCAGTGAGTGCTGTGTCAGGTCCACAGAGTGCACTGTACCCACTGCAGTGCACTGCCCACCACTGATATATATACGGTGGCACAGCATCTTGTTGCAATAAATTGAAAAAAAATATATTTTTTATTATTGCAGTTGCCTGGGCTGCCAGTTACTGTCAGGTCCACAGAGTGTACTGTGCACACTGCAGTGCCACTGTGTGCCCACCCACCACTGATATATAAGGTGGCACAGCAGCTTGCAAAGTAAAAAAAAATATATATATTTTTTTAATTGCAGTTGCCTGGGTGCCAGTGACTGCTGTCAGGTCCACAGAGAGTGTACTGTGCCACTGCCCACCCACCACTGATATATAAGGTGGCACAGCAGCTTGCAAAGTAAAATAAAATATATTTTTTTTAAATTGCAGTTGCCTGGGTGCCAGTGACTGCTGTCAGGTCCACAGAGAGTGTACTGTGCCACTGCCCACCCACCACTGATATATAAGGTGGCACAGCAGCTTGCAAAGTAAAATAAAATATATATTTTTTAAAATTGCAGTTGCCTGGGTGCCAGTGACTGCTGTCAGGTCCACAGAGAGTGTACTGTGCCACTGCCCACCCACCACTGATATATAAGGTGGCACAGCAGCTTGCAAAGTAAAAAAAAATATATATTTTTTTAAATTGCAGTTGCCTGGGTGCCAGTGACTGCTGTCAGGTCCACAGAGAGTGTACTGTGCCACTGCCCACCCACCACTGATATATATGCCTGCAAGAGAAAAAGCCAGCCGCAGAGAAGCCGTATTCCTGAAAATATAAGAAAAATGCTGTTTTTTAGGGGTTCTGGACATGCTACAGAGCTGAAACTTAACAGGTACACTTTTTAGACCCCCCAGACACTGAATACAAAAAATGACATGCCTGCCTAAAAAAAATGCCCGCTAAATGCCTGCAAGAAAAAAAGCCAGCTGCAGAGAAGCTGTATTCCTGAAAATATAAGAAAAATGCTGTTTTTTAGGGGTTCTGGACATGCTACAGAGCTGAAACTTGACAGGTACACTTTTTAGACCCCCCAGACACTAAATACAAAAAATGACATGCCTGCCTAAAAAAATGCCCGATAAATGCCTGCAAGAGAAAAAGCCAGCCGCAGAGAAGCCGTATTCCTGAAAATATAAGAAAAATGCTGTTTTTTAGGGGTTCTGGACATGCTACAGAGCTGAAACTTGACAGGTACACTTTTTAGACCCCCCAGACACTAAATACAAAAAATGACATGCCTGCCTAAAAAAATGCCCGATAAATGCCTGCAAGAGAAAAAGCCAGCCGCAGAGAAGCCGTATTACTGAAAATATAATAAAAATGCTATTTTTTAGGGGTTCTGGACATGCTACAGAGCTGAAACTTGACAGGTACACTTTTTAGACCCCCCAGACACTAAATACAAAAAATGACATGCCTGCCTAAAAAAATGCCCGCTAAATGCCTGCAAGAGAAAAAGCCAGCCGCAGAGAAGCCGTATTCCTGAAAATATAAGAAAAATGCTGTTTTTTAGGGGTTCTGGACATGCTACAGAGCTGAAACTTGACAGGTACACTTTTTAGACCCCCCAGACACTAAATACAAAAAATGACATGCCTGCCTAAAAAAATGCCCGATAAATGCCTGCAAGAGAAAAAGCCAGCCGCAGAGAAGCCGTATTACTGAAAATATAATAAAAATGCTGTTTTTTAGGGGTTCTGGACATGCTACAGAGCTGAAACTTGACAGGTACACTTTTTAGACCCCCCAGACACTAAATACAAAAAATGACATGCCTGCCTAAAAAAATGCCCGCTAAATGCCTGCAAGAAAAAAAGCCAGCCGCAGAGAAGCCGTATTCCTGAAAATATAAGAAAAATGCTGTTTTTTAGGGGTTCTGGACATGCTACAGAGCTGAAACTTGACAGGTACACTTTTTAGACCCCCCAGACACGAAATACAAAAAATGACATGCCTGCCTAAAAAAATGCCCGCTAAATGCCTGCAAGAGAAAAAGCCAGCCGCAGAGAAGCCGTATTCCTGAAAATATAAGAAAAATGCTGTTTTTTAGGGGTTCTGGACATGCTACAGAGCTGAAACTTGACAGGTACACTTTTTAGACCCCCCAGACACTAAATACAAAAAATGACATGCCTGCCTAAAAAAATGCCCGATAAATGCCTGCAAGAGAAAAAGCCAGCCGCAGAGAAGCCGTATTACTGAAAATATAATAAAAATGCTGTTTTTTAGGGGTTCTGGACATGCTACAGAGCTGAAACTTGACAGGTACACTTTTTAGACCCCCCAGACACTAAATACAAAAAATGACATGCCTGCCTAAAAAAATGCCCGCTAAATGCCTGCAAGAGATAAAGCCAGCCGCAGAGAAGCCATATTCCTGAAAATATAAGAAAAATGCTGTTTTTTAGGGGTTCTGGACATGCTACAGAGCTGAAACTTGACAGGTACACTTTTTAGACCCCCCAGACACTAAATACAAAAAATGACATGCCTGCCTAAAAAAATGCCCGATAAATGCCTGCAAGAGAAAAAGCCAGCCGCAGAGAAGCCATATTCCTGAAAATATAAGACAAATGCTGTTTTTTAGGGGTTCTGGACATGCTACAGAGCTGAAACTTCACAGGTACACTTTTTAGACCCCCCAGATGCTAAATCCAAAGAAATTTTTTTATTTTTATTTTTTTTTAATTTTTCCAATAATTGGCTCTCTATCAAAAAATTATAATTTTTAAGAACTTTTTTTTGCGTGATCCCTCTCCGGCATGCCACAGTCCAGGTGTTAGTCCCCTTGAAACAACTTTTCCATCACTATTGTGGCCAGAAAGAGTCCCTGTGTGTTTTAAAATTCGCCTGCCTATTGAAGTCTATGGCGGTTCGCCCGGTTCGCCGGTTCGCGAACATTTGCCGATGTTCGCGTTCGCCGTTCGCGAACGGCGAATTTTAGGTTCGCGACATCACTAGTCAGCACTGGAGCTCATTAATCAGTATGTCAGCCAGGTAACTACAGATTTAAGAACGAGTACCAAATTCAATATGTATGCTTATTCCCAAACAGTTATTCAAAAAAAAAAAATCAAAGGAATCAACATGACAAGTATGGTAGCCAGACAGCAATTTTAGAAGGAGGTGAACAACAGCAACCTGCATATTTCTATAACTACAATGATTATTTTACCTCTAAAGTGACCCTCTTGATATATAAAAGTTTCCTAGGGAAAGAATACATGTAAAAGAAAACTGTAAATGCTTACGTCTTCTGCAGCCCATGCTACTAAACACTACTCCATTCCTAAAGATACACTTTCAAGTATAGATCTCTTAGTTTCCCCCTCAGCTCTCACTGGTTTCTTCTGCTGACCTCCACATCAGTACAAGGCTCAGTAGTGACGTGGAGGTCAGCAGGATTATCAAATGAGCTCTATGGACAACCAGGACATCAGCACTCCTGGAAGGGCTGACTTCTTAAAAGCGAAGTGGTATTCAGTTGCAGAGGTGACATATATTCACTATTTCTTTTACAGGTAAGCTTTCACTCGGAAACTTTTTTATAGTAGAGTTGTTTTATAGCATTGAAGTGAGTTGAAAATGTATTATAAAAAGAAATGTGACAGAAATATGGAGCCTGTCACTTCTCACCTAGCTTCAAATGTTTCTTAGTCACTAACCTGGAAAAAATATACAAGTGAAGTAAAAAAGTACAGAAACCAAAGTGTGAGCATGAGAAGATGGCAACAAGTATATTCAAAAACAAGACCAACAATTGCAGCCTACATATTTTCTCAGTAATGGTAGCTTTTCGGAAATTAAATATTGTATAAATACAAGAGGGATATGCAAGTTCTTGAATCTTGGTGTGCTTTGTGTATTTCTTTCAGATCTCTCGCAATAATCTAGCAAGCAAATTTACCTTTGTACAGGAGCTTCCTGTGACAAAGAAAGAAAAAAGAAATGCTGCTCTGTTTCCTTGGGCGTGGTTACTGGTCTGGTATCCATCCCTCCTCTTGTTGTCTTCAGGTAGTCTGTAATAAGTGGGCCTGCTGGATCCCTTTTTATGGCTCTGCCCTTTGCACAATCCTTGTGCATCATAGTGATACAAAGGCACACAATGTAAATAAATCCCCTCAAATATAGCTAAAACTACTTTCACAGTACCACCAGAGTCAATTTAACTATAAAATATATCAAAAGTTTATTTGTTTATACTAATTTAAAATCACATATTTAAACATTTCATGCAAATTTTCTTGCCATACCAATATATTTATGTACCGTATTGATGTACTCCATTTTCTTTACCAATAATTACAGTCATTGATTAGAGTCACAGAAGTTATGGATGTAATTTCTCCATTCGATGCATTACACAGGTCAAAGCCTGCTTCTACAGGAATGACAGATATTTTTTCACATTTCTCTGAAATATTAAAAGAGATGTGTATACATGGAAAAAGAAGACACTCTCAGAACACCAGACCAGGAAAATGGCAAGCAGCATGTTGTATACTCTACTCTCACTAGTTTCTTCACTAGTTTTCCATACATGAAAAAGGTCCCCCATTTCTGGATCTACCATAAGGCAATGCATCTTCTCTGTGTTCTGTTTTTAATGTTTGAACTTCTTGTTGATATGAGGATATGTGAAACTCGTTGAATGTGGAAATTTCATTCATCACTTCTATGACTGTAATTAAAGACTTATTCTAATTTTTTGTAGAAGACGTCAACGTTATGACGAAACGTGCGTAAGGGTGAACGCACGCTGTCTACGTCATGGGAGCCGAGTGGAATGCATGCCGGTATTCACTGCTCTCCCCTCGTGGGCTCCGTTTTTAGCTGGCGTTTAATTGTTTTTAACATACTGTGTACATTTTAAAAAGTTTAATAAAGCCTTTGAAACGGTAATACACAATCTGGAGCTTTCTTTCAATCCATAAACCCGGCCGGACCCACGGATGGAGGCCAACTAGTAGGGGGCAGTCCGGAGCATTGGGGCACTACAACGTCCAGCGGAACCTACCCAGGTGGCCAAACATGCGGTATCTGGTCTTAATACTATAAGGTATATAAGACCCACTTTATCTGGTGAGTGTCTTATTTTATTACCTCCCACGGTGACAACAAGTACCAGCACATGACCATGTGGAGATTGAGCACAGAGCAAGTCACCTATGAACTGTGTTTTTTATGAGGATCTCTATGAACTTTTTTTGAGCACTGATTGAACAATTCATCACAGAAAGAATTGCACTTATGAACTTTTTTTGCTTCTGAATCCTATTGCTTATATATGTATTTGTACTTATTTTAGGATCTTTATGTGTATACAGTACTCTTAAAGTACAACACACCTTATTTAGAGTTACCTAGCATTTGTTATTTATTGTATTTGTGCTGCACCTAATGCTATTGTTACACCCATCTCATGATATTTTAAATGTTGTCTCTATTTTAGCACATTTAGCACTTTAGAGGGTTTTATATAATATTTTTTTATGCACTATTAGCACCTCAAGAGACTACTTGTAGCATAATATTCAAGGCCCACCTACTATCATTTTCACCCAACCTTTAATGCAATATTTGCACTGGATAAGCACCTTTTTAGCTTCCTACCTACAGCAAGCGCTATAGTTAGCCCCTGTGCTTGTGGCTATACTTTACTACATTTCCTTTCCTTTCTATAGCAGCTGGATTTGACTTATAACTAAATAAAATATATATATATATATATATATATATTTGTTCATACCTTCTACTCCAAACCACTGGCGCGGGGGATATACTTTTAAGTATATATACACTTCGTCCTTATGCATCTGGCCTTACCACAGGGCCTGCCAGCATTTTACTTCCCCAACTACCACCCCTTCCCTTTGACCCTTTTCCCTCCCTTATACCCTAGACCAGGTTTTCTCAACTCCGGTCCTCAGGGCACACTAATAGGTCAGGTTTGCAAGAAAATTGAAATACATCACAGGTGATATCATTTGCTGTTCAGTGATTGCAGTATTCTAGTCTGCATATTTGTGCAAATGTGTGCAAAATATGTAAAGTATCAGTAATTCACATATGTGACAGATAAACTATCAACAATTCATATACGTGACAAACTTCATACGGTAAATAAGTGTAAAATTCATAAACATTAAAACATTGGTAATCATTAAAAAAAGTCCCAAGAAAAGTGCAAAAAAATGCAGAGAAATGTGCAAAAAAAGAAAATAAATATCTTTAGTAGCAAATCTTCAACAGAAGGTGTGCGCCAAGAAACACCTTGTGTGCTGCTTCCACCAATCACCCCAAACTGACTCACCAGATGGAATGGCTGGTAAGATTATAAACCAGCTATCTAACCTTTTTTTTATAAAGTATATCCAGTATACAGGTCACATAAAGTTATGTGCTGTCTGCTTAACATACAGCTGTGATTATTTAGCAGAGGCTGGTCAGTCTGCCCTGGTGTTGTTCATGCTGTCTTGATGTTTCACACTGATCCAGTAGCAATGGAGTATACTGGATAGTGGGTGGAAACCTGGCAGATGAGAGCATGGATGTCTATACAGCCTTGGCCAATTAGAAGAGGATGAGCCCCAATGCATGCTGGGTGACTGTATTTATATCTGAGGAGTACATAAGTTTGTGGTCCAGCCCAGCCCACCACTACAGAAAGTGGTCCAGATGGAGAGAGGGCTACTGCTTCTTCCCAGAACAGGCTGCCAAAGCGGCTCAGTTGGGAGACCTGAGGGCCTGAAATACTGAAGCTATAACCCATGGTTTCTTTTACAGACCCCAAAAAGGGATCTCAGTGACTACTGTTGCTAAAATCCCCCTCTTTGTGCTGGGAGTCAGCATTCTGGGTTTAAGCTAAAGGGGACACTGGCTAGTGTCTTGAAGAAGCCAGGTACACTAAATTCCTACTACTACAAAAGGACTCGCTTTATTCTGTACAGCCTGCTGCAGTGCATAGTGATACTGAAAGTGTGCTACACAGTTCTATTGAAGAAGTTGCCCTCACTTGTGAATAGTTAATTTGGAGTATTCTACTAAACCCCTTTTCATATCCATAATCTCCAAATAAAATTAAAAAAAAATCCCCTAGACTGGTTATTGGAGACAACTAGCAGAAGAGTGTGTGCATCTGGCTCTGTGAAAATACCCTGTGACTGGCTTTGGATTATTTGGTGGGAGACTCAGGCACAATTATTCAAGCAGCTCCTGCAGGGGTAGAGCTACATTGAGTATTGCAATAAAATCTTCCCACAGGGGAGTCACTTATGCAAGCAGCATCATTCACTATATAATAGTCATACATGATTCATTACTTTCATAGAGACTTTTGGAGCTGCTATCTGCACCATCATAGACTATTATATGGAGACCTATATACTCCTGGGTCTGCACCTTGGGCTTCCATGAGCATTACTGCCACAGCCCCTAGGACAGGCACTCCCAGCAGCCCTCAGTTTTCTGTACTGCATGTTGAACTTGGAGATGACTTGTAAGTAATTTAGGGATGGATATCTTTTTTCCTCCCTCTCCCACTTCTCCCTTTATTTGGGCTACCCATCAGATTATATTGGTATCTATATGTTTTTTGCAGATACACATCTTGTATACTTTGTGAAAGAAAATAGGTGCGCGAACCTAAAATAATGAAAAGTGAAGTGAAAGCAGCACTGAAATATAGATTAAACGTGAAAAGATGGTAATATAGGAAACATTACCAAAGTGCGCTAAACAAATAATGAACCAATTGTTCAAAAATACATGGATGGTGTCCGGGTTGACACCAAAAACATATGCATTCAATCCAAACAATGTGCAAAACCTATAAAAAAGTCTTTCTTTTCAAATTGCAGTGAAGGTGAGGGGGTGTTGGGAGGTGGGTGGGGCCTCGTCCCAAAAAAATGTGATCCAGAGTGGTTCTCAGTAACCTGATATACACATGTGGACACCCAGTGTTAGGAGTGGACTCTTACCACAATGTGGAGAGATGTGAGCATATGCTATGTTGTGTCCAGAAGTCCCAACTGATCAAGCTGGCAGGGATGGCTCTCGGAATGGACCGGAACAATCAGCTGCTTCCAAAGTGGGGAGGGATCTGTAGGCTTCCAAGCAGGGGGAGATGCCAAGACAGAACAAACCCAGAGAAAAGAAGAGGACTATAGTGCATTACCTTCAACTTTATTTATGAACTGAATGAAGAGACACTTACACAATCCAGACGAACAGACAGCAAATACAGGGCGGTCGCGGATGTCTGCAGTACAAACCGGGACCTATGACAGCACGGCTGGCTCCCCCCGACGCGTTTCCACTAACAAGTCGGCTTCTGGGATTTGAATCCAATCCCAGAAGCCGACTTGTTAGTGGAAACGCGTCGGGGGGAGCCAGCCGTGCTGTCATAGGTCCCGGTTTGTACTGCAGACATCCCCGACCGCCCTGTATTTGCTGTCTGTTTGTCTGGATTGTGTAAGTGTCTCTTCATTCAGTTCATAAATAAAGTTGAAGGTAATGCACTATAGTCCTCTTCTTTTCTCTGGGTTTGTTCTGTCTTGGCATCTCCCCCTGCTTGGAAGCCTACAGATCCCTCCCCACTTTGGAAGCAGCTGATTGTTCCGGTCCATTCCGAGAGCCATCCCTGCCAGCTTGATCAGTTGGGACTTCTGGACACAACATAGCATATGCTCACATCTCTCCACATTGTGGTAAGAGTCCACTCCTAACACTGGGTGTCCACATGTGTATATCAGGTTACTGAGAACCACTCTGGATCACATTTTTTTGGGACGAGGCCCCACCCACCTCCCAACACCCCCTCACCTTCACTCCAATTTGAAAAGAAAGACTTTTTATAGGTTTTGCATGTTGTTTGGATTGAATGCATATGTTTTTGGTGTCAACCCGGACACCATCCATGTATTTTTGAACAATTGGTTCATTATTTGTTTAGCGCACTTTGGTAATGTTTCCTATATTACCATCTTTTCACATCTTGTATCCTGTCCTGAGGATGTATTGCAAATTGCACGAAACAAGTCAAGCTTTTTAGATGCAGCTAAATCCTAAGCATGCATTTTTATTTTAGATCGTAATAATTAAATTTTTTTCAGTTATGAACGATTTTTATGATATGAATTACAACTCAGCTCTTAATACTATATTTTGCAATGTGCTACGATGATAGTTGTATATATATGAATTGTAATATGCCATATATTATCGGTATATATATATATATATATATATATATATATATATATATATATATACACACATATATGAATGAACAAACATCTGTGTGTGTGTAAAAAAGGTCACACACTTTGGTTTGCCTTTAGTTTAGATTACGGCACGCATTCGCTATGACATTGTTTCAATAGCCTTCTGCAATGTCACACGATTATTATATCTTTCCATGTGACAACGCTAAAGAGATGACACTTTGCTAAAATGTAAAGTAGTGAGTGTACAGCTTGTATAACAGTGTAAATTTGCTCTCCCATCAAAATAACTCAGCACATAGCCATTAATGTCTAAACTGCTGGCAACAAAAGTGAGTACACCCCTAAATTAAAATTTCCAAATTGGGCCCAAAGTGTCAATATTTTGTGTGGCCACCATTATTTTCCAGCACTGCCTTAACCCTCTTGGTCAAGGAGTTCACTAGAGCTTTACAGCCATGACGACATTACAGAGCTGGTGGATGTTAGAGAAACCTTGTGCTCCTCCACCTTTCGTTTGAGGATGTCCGACAGATGCTCAATAGGGTTTAGGTCTGGAGACATGCTTGGAATGCAGTGGTTGTCTTGGAGGTGTGTTTGGGGTCGTTATCATGTTGGAATACTGCCCTGCAGCCCAGTCTCCGAAGGGAGGGGATCATGCTATGCTTCAGTATGTCTCAATACATGTTGGCATTCATGGTTCCCTCAATGAACTGTAGCTCCCCAGTGCTGGTAGCACTCATGCAGCCCCAGACCATGACACTCCCAACACCATGCTTGACTGTAGGCAAGACACGCTTGTCTTTGTACTCCTCACCTTGTTGCTGCCAGACATGCTTGACACCATCTGAACAAAATAAGTTTATCTTGGTCTCACCAGAATACAGGACAGGGTTCCAGAAATCCATGTCCTTAGTCTGCTTGTCTTCAGCAAACTGTTTGCGGGCTTTATTGTGCATCATCTTTAGAAGAGGCTTCCTTCTGGGACGACAGCTATGTAGACCAATTTGATGCCGTGTGTGGCGTATGGTCTGAGCACTGACAGACTGACCCCCCACCCCTTCAACCTCTGCAGCAATGCTGGCAGCACTCATATGTCTATTTCACAAAGACAACCTCTGGATATGATGCTGAGCACGTGCACTTATCTTCTTTGGTCGACCATAGTAAGGGCTGTTCTGAGTGGAACCTGTTCTGTTAAACCGCTGTATGGTCTTGGCCACCATGCTGCAGCTCAGTTTCAGGGTCTTGGCAATCTTCTTATAACTTAAGCTATAAGCAACAATTCTTTTTTTCAGATCCTCATGGAGTTCTTTGCCATGAAGTGCCATGTTGAACTTCCAGTGACCAGTATGCGAGAGTGAGAGCGATAACACCAAATTTAACACACCTGCTCCTCATTTACACCTGAGACCTTGTAACACTAACGAGTCACATAAGGGAGGGAAAATAACTAATTGGGCCCAATTTGGACATTTTAACTTAGGGGTGTACTCACTTTTGTTGCCAGCAGTTTAGAAATTAATGGCTGTGTGTTGAGTTATTTTGAGACAGCAAATTTACACGTTATACAAGCTGTACACTCACTACTATTTCTTCAGTGTTCACTCACTACTATTTCTTCAGTGTTGTCAGATGCAAAGATATAATAAAATGTTTACAAAAATGTGAGGGGTGTACTCACTTTTGTGAGATACTGTGTGTGTATATATATATATATATATATATATATATACTGTATATATATTGCAATGTGCAATATAATATCTGCACATATACAAAATAATAAATATGCCATCATGTATTAATCATTTTACCAAGTTGTATGTCACATGCCTCATGTCCCAAATTTCTTTCTTTTCATTTCAGATATAGGGATGGAAGTGCATGGATACAGTATGTCATGTGCTTCATTTGAAGTCCTAAAACCCCCTTTTACCCATTATACCTATATAAGAACTGTCAAACAGTGGAGCCTGCAGTCGGTGGTAAGTCTTCCTTGCGAGCGGAGCTTTTTTTAACATTTTTTTTTGGGTCTGGCAGTTGCAGGGGTGTCGTGATTGATGATAGATCTATATTGGGGGACATTATTTTTTTTTTTTTTTTTAATAAAGGCATTGTCAAAAACTTCCTCCTATCTTTATTCATTTTTTGACACCTCTTTTTGGTAAATGAGTGGGAGAACAATGTACCCTATACTCATTCACATAGGGAGTGGGCCAGGATCTGGGGGCACCCATGTTAAAGGGGGCTTCCAGATTCCAATAAGCCACCTGCCCATAGACCCTGACAACCATAGCCCGGGGTTATCAGGAAAGGCCCTTTTCCCCATCAACATGGGGACCAGGTGCTTTGGGTGGGGAGGCTGAGCCACCCCACCCCGAAGCACCCCCCCATGCTGAGGGCATGTGGCCTGTTATGGTTCAGGAGTAGGGGCGCTCACTCATTCCCCCCTTTCCTGACCTGCCGGACTGCTTGCTCAGTTAAGGTCTGGTATGGTTTTTGGGGAGGACCCCACACTGTTTTTTTTTTTTGTATTTGCAGGCATGGTATTGTATTAAATTGCCTGCAAAATAAATGTCAGTTTTGCTGCAGCACACAGTACACAGTATACACAGTAAACATGCGCCACTGTACAGGCAGCCTAAGGAGACTCCCTTTAAGCATCATTAAAATCACTGCTCCTGTAAAAACAATGTTTTTTTAAAAAAAAATGTTTGCATTGATACATGTCCCCTAGGGTGGTACCGGGGTTTTTTGTATTTGCAGGCATGGTATTGTATTAAATTGCCGGCAATATAAGTGTCAGTTTTGCTGGAGCACACAGTACACAGTATACACAGTAAAGATGCGCCACTTTACAGGCAGACTAAGGAGACTCCCTTAAAGCATCATTAAAATCACTGCTCCTGTAAAAACAATCTTTTTAAAAAAAAAATTTTGCGGGGGGCGGAGCCGGCAGCCGGAGCGGATGGACGCCTGAACCTTCTGCTCTGCACACCAGGTCCCGTAGAGCAACTCACAGCGGCTATTTGAGCAGGGTTTACCGGCCACAACTCACTCTCACCTCCCGCGGAACACCATGGCAGCGGCGGGGAAGCGAAAGGACCGGGAGAAACCGAAGAAACTGCTAGATTTCTTCACCCCAGCTCCGGGCCGCGCCAGGCAAGATGGCGCCGCCGCACGGAACCGCAGCAGATCGCCTCGAGGCAAAGGACAAGCCCATCCATCCGCATCTGACTGGGACAGGGGTGAGTCGGCTGATTGCCAACCTTTACAATCATCTTCCCCCACCGCCAGCCCAGCTAAACAAAAAATGAGGCTCTCCGGACCTCAGGCCTCAGACCTCATGGACACTCTGGCTGGAGAAGAGGCAGAGGAAATTAATGAATGCGGCCTTAAGCTGGACGCCTTCCCCACAACAGGTCAGCCCATAACGGACAGCTCCATGAAGGATCTAATACAGACACTGAGGGGGGCACTCCAAAAGGACATGCAGTCCTTCATGAAGTCCACCAACAGGAAGCTCTCAGATATGGGGGAAAGGGTAGACTTTGTAGAGACTAAGATGGACGAATTCACAGGGGCCCATAATGAGCTAGTAGATGTACACTTTGAATTGGAGGAGGAATTGAAACAGCTTAAGTTGAAGGTGGCAGATATCGAAGATAGGTCCCGCAGAAACAACATAAAATTCAGGGGAATATCTGAATCAGTGAAACCAGCTGAACTCACACCGTTCCTGCAGCAACTAATGCTCAAGACTTTACCAGGTCTCACAGAGGCAGATGTGATTATAGACAGGGCACACAGGCTGCCCAAGCCAGCTCATATACCTGAATCTGTGCCTAGAGATGTGATAGCGAGAATTCATTTCTTCCACATCAAGGATCAGCTAATGAGATTCTCCAGACAGAATGCTTCTCTCCCGGATCCATATGGGGGGATTGCACTCTACGCTGACCTTTCTCAAGCTACGTTAGCAGCCTGCCATAATCTAGTTCCTATCACAAAAATCTTGAGGAACCACAAGATCCTTTACAAGTGGGGGTTCCCTGCAAAACTGACGGTGACCATGAATAATGCGACACACGTGATACAATCCATGGCCAGGGGGCTAGATCTCCTTCACCAATGGGGGCTTATTCCCAGAGATGAGAACCTTCAACCGCAGGCCTCGGGGACCCGAGGGCGATCTAGCGCAAGCAAACCCACCTGAAAAGTGCGGGCGGCTCCAATAAGGTTGTCAATCTCTAAACTGGATCTGCCAAAATGAGTTGTTGTTATACACTGGTTGGCTGGTACCCGTGGACCTGGGTACGGCTCATGTTTCTTCACCCCAGCTTTAAGTGCGAGATTTCTTGCACCCCAAAAGTTTTGCACAGTTGCGTTTTATCAACAGAACTACCAGCAAACACACCAGCTATGTCGGCCGGTGGTTTCGGCCTGTTTTTGCCTTCTTTCCCTAACTTCTTCTTGTTTTTCCCTTCCTGCATTCCCTGTACCTGCCACTGGAGGGAGCCAACGCTCTTTGAAAAGCTGTCATGTCTATTAGGATGATGTCCTTCAATGTCAGAGGCCTGAACCACCCAGCAAAACGGAGAAATCTCTGGAAGACTGCAATGGACAATGCGTGTGACATCGTTTGTGTTCAAGAGACACATTTTTGCAAGGACCAAGCCCCCAGATGCTCTCACCCCAAGTATCCGTATGTATTTACGTCTTGTGCTCCAGCTAAGCGTAATGGAACATTAATTGCTATACGGGACACGGTTTCTTTTAAGCTATTAGAGGAACAGCATGATGATTTGGGTAGATACGTTCTATTGATAGCGGAAATAAATGGGTCAATGTATACATTGCTTAACATCTACGCACCCAACAAGAAACCAGTTAAATTCCTTAAGAAAATGATCCGTATGGCAAATAGTGCTAAGCGGGGATCTCTGATCATATGCGGGGACTTTAATGCTGTTATGTGTTCAGATATCGATTGCACTTCGGGGGGGGCGGAGGCGCAGGCCGAATATAGGACCCCTCTGCTATGGAGAGGGCCTGTATGACCCCTGGAGATGTCTCCACTCAACCGAACGAGATTATTCCTATTTTTCGGCTGTACACCAGAAGTACTCCAGAATAGACCTTTTCCTGACAGATAAATATACTCTCCAAAATGTTTCTAAGGCATGTATCCAATCCATTACGTGGTCGGATCATGCGCCCCTAACCCTGGATTTAATTTCACAGCCTAAAACTGTACATAGGCCTCTATGGCGCAATAATACCTATGTGCTCTCCCACCCGCAGTATAGCAATGACCTGCAGAAAAAGGTGGAGGAATATTTTGACATTAATGCAAATGGCCAATGTTCACCTGCCACGGTCTGGTGTGCACACAAGGCTGTGGCGAGGGGACTTCTCATCCAACAGGCGGCTCAGCTTAAGAGGGATAAAACCCGTCGGATTCGTGACCTGCAAACTGCAATCACGGATCTGGAGAAAAAACATAAAACGACTCAGTTGGGGAGTGATGAGGTGCTCACTAACTTGACAGCGTTGAGGTTAGAACTTAGAAACACTCTAACGGCAGACTACGACTTTCACTTTAAAAGGTTGAAGGTCTCATGGTATTCTCATAGCAACAAAGCAAGGAAGCTGTTGGCTTCTCAACTAAAACACAGAAGACTTAAGGCCCGTATAACTCAGCTGAAGCACCACCAGACACAACAAGTAGCCTCTAATCCCACAGATATAGCGGCAGTCTTTAGGGATTACTATGAATCCCTGTATAACCTAGCAGATTCTGAGCCTGCATCGATGCCTCCTGGGGCAGAGATTCAGCAATTTTTGAGTACCCTCCACCTACCTAGCCTGGACCCACCCACACTTGCCAGTTTGACACCCCTATATCACAGGAGGAAATAGTAGCAGTAATAAAATCGCTCCCACTCCACAAGTCACCGGCCGGGAATAGATGGGTTTTCTGCTGAGTACTATAAAACCTTCCCACAGAGTCTAGCTCCACACCTAGCCAAGGTTTTTAATGCAGCTTTCACTTCAGGCACCTTCCCTAGGGAAATGCTTGAGGCTGTGATTGTTACCCTACCCAAACCGGGGAAATTGCCAGATGCTCCCCAAAACTTCAGACCAATTTCGCTCCTAAATGTGGACATTAAGGTATACGCAAAAGTAATAGCTAACAGGTTGCTTCATGTCACCCCGATGTTAATAGGCTTAGACCAGGTGGGCTTTGTCAAAGGTAGGCAGGCGCCGGACGGTACGCGGCGTATGATCAATCTGTTATCCCATTTGCAGATTCATCGGACGCCGTCGGTGCTTTTAGCGCTTGACGCTGAAAAAGCGTTTGACAGAGTCCACTGGGGTTTTTTGTCAGCTACGCTAGAGAAATTCGGGTTCAGGGGTTGTATCCAAACGGCTATTATGGCTCTATATTCAGCACCCACGGCAAGGGTATATAATGATGGCCTGTTATCCCAAAGTTTTAAATTGTCCAATGGGACCCGTCAGGGGTGCCCGCTCTCCCCCGTTTTATTTTCGCTGGTCATTGAGCCACTAGCGGAGGCTATCAGGGCGAACTCAGAGGTGACCACCCAACATAAACTAGGACTGTTCGCAGACGATATCATACTCAGGTTAACCAACCCTGAGTCATCCCTGACAGCAGTTCAAACAATATTGGACGCCTTTGGTAAGGTGTCACTCTATAAAGTAAACAAGACCAAATGCTCTGCCCTGCCCGTATGTATACCCAAAAGAAGGTTGGTAGCTCTTAGAAAGTTATTTGCATGTGACTGGGATAGCCCCTCAATTACTTACCTTGGTATTCAGCTACCCTCTCAAGTGGAAGACCTATATAAGTGCAATTTCCTGCCGCTACTGTCCCAAATGGAGACGGAATTCCAGCAGATTGGAAAGGTTCATTTATCATGGTTGGGCAGGATAGCAGCTTACAAGATGCAGATCCTCCCTAAACTACTCTATTTTTTCAGGACTCTCCCTATCCCTATTCCCCAAACGTTCTTTGATAAGCTAGCCTCTAAGGTTAGGCATTTCATTTGGGGTGGGAGGAGACCTAGGATTGCTATTTCTAAATTTTATGCAGATAAATATGTGGGGGGCACGAGCTTACCAGACGCCCAAGCTTATTACTATGCAGTGTTGCTTAACCACTCACAATTTTGGTTTTCGGGTCAGGAAGACAACTGGTGGAATCAAATCGAGCGGCAGGTGACGATGGGACATGATCTGCCGGCATTGGCAATAGCGGCGTGTATCGCCCACAATGTCGGCAAATCTACATACCCAACAATTGCGGCCTCTGTTCTGGCCTGGCAGAGATTTTTGAAGATTGACTTTGGTGACATGAGGGTTAAAAAACTCCCCGTCCCCTTAGCAGCCTTCCCACATTTGATTGCAGGACTGTCAATATCTCGGTGGAAGAAGCAAGGAGTAAATTTTGCTATTCCCCACAATCTTCTTCCCGATGTATTGGAGGCATTTACGCTGCACCGCATAAATTCCCTACTTAAATGCACGCCCCTCCCTGATTTTCATATACCCCTCCATATCTGGAAATTCCTTATGGGATCTTTGGCTACGGAGAGTAAGGGCATTTCACTTTTTTATAGGCTCTTCCATCAAAGGTCTCTAGTGCGCAAATCCCCTACTATGTTGAAATGGGAAAAAATACTGGAACAAACTTTCCACGTATCTCAATGGTCGGCGGCCATGAAAATTAATGCTAAAACATCGGCCTGTGTAGATCACTGGGACAACTCGCAAAAAATATTGCATAGCTACTACATGACCCCCTCTAGATTGCATGCGGTAGACCCTCAGATTTCACCTATGTGTTGGAGGGAGTGTCACAATAGAGGTAACCTGTTTCATATACTGTGGGACTGTCCTAAGATTCGTCTACTATGGCGACAGGTCTCCTCGCTTATCTCGCTCATATGTGGACGTCAATGTACCATTAATCCAGCGATGGCAATGTTGAGTATAGGAGTTGCTGACCTCCCTTCTCAGAGCAAGATAGTAGTGGCACACATTTTGTTTGCCACTAGAATAGCATTGGCTGCTCATTGGAGATCCCTTGAATCTCCGACTGTCTTGGAAATTAGGAGGAGAGTCAACTCGCAATGCGAAATGGAAAGGATGCTGGCATACAAAGAAAAGAGGGCGGACAAGTTTCATAGGAATTGGGACTCTTGGTTGAAGGCTTCTAATGACATAATATAAGTGCTAGAGGATAGCCTTCCCAAATTCTCAGGTCCTCTGACACTTGAGGGACGCATCTAGGACTAAGGTACAGGTTATCTCTCCTTTGGCAGCCCCCCCCCCCCCCTCCCAACCCCAGTTTTAAATTTTCCCTAACCCCTTCTTTATTTTCGCTATCCAACATGGTATAGCCTATGTTAGTACTTGGTTCAAGTTGGGCTATGGAGGATCCCCGTGTACAGACAGGCAAGTGGGAGGCGGTTGCTCTCAACTTTTGAAGCTGGCTAGCCACAGAGTAGACCGGTTGGGATAGGGAGGCAGGTAGTGGCGCATCTGCTTCCTTTTCCAGCGGCTTAAGGAGGTACCTAATCACAGTGTGTTCCCCTTTGGGGGTGATGGGTATCGCTGTGGAGATCATTCCTCTCCTGACAGGATCTCCTGTTGGTAATGTTTGGGCTACATGTTTGCTAAAGGTGTTAGTAGGTGGCGAGGCGACTGCCCTCAAGGTAGAGGTATAAAACACAAGGGGATTTTCTACTGTTTTGCTTTTATGGAACCACGTACGAGATTGTATTTGAATAACTTTTCCTTTGTAACCTGATATACTTGATGTATGAAAATGTTGGAACGTATTCTTTGTACATGTTTATTTTTCTTCAATAAAAAAAAAAAATTAATGTAAAAAAAAAAAAAAAAAAATTTTTGCATTGATACATGTCCCCCAGAGTGGTACCGGGGGTCCCCATACCCTTTTTTTTGCCAATAACTTGCACATAAGCCTTCAAAATGGAGACTTTTGAATTTTCAAATTTTGTAGACTTCAATAGAATTTGGGGTTCGGGTCTGAAATTTTGCGATGCACGAGAGTTCTGGTGCAAACCGAACCAGGGGGTATTTGGCCCATCTCTATTTGCAATTTGCTTAACAGGTAAACTAAATGGTCATATTTGGCCAATTCCATATCCACAAAATGAAGTAACTTGAGTAAGTCACCTGGTAACAGATGATCCTCTCTCTTAATTGTTTTAATGTACGTTATGGAACTTTATTGAAGATGACAAAGGTTACAGATGAACTCAATGCATTTTGAAGGAACAGCCTCCCCCTCTTTCAAGGCTAGTAGGTCAGCAAACGGATAAACATTCATTATCAGATACATACATACATAGGAATCAGCTACTCGCTTTTCTTCTTTTTAAGGACTTTGCTTGCCCATTTTTATTAACAGAACGTTCAGCAAACACAAACTAACAGGGTTCCCTCTGAGGGGTTTTCAGCCCTTCCCTCTTGCTCCAAAACAAATGATCACTTAGCCACCGGGCTTGTACATGCAGCACCCCTGCTCTGGCCTTATCTTTTAGGTCTTTGTCTGTCTGCCATAGACTGGTCGCTCACCAACTCTGTGCACACAGCTAGCAGCCCCTTTGCTGCTCTGGCTTCTATCTCCCTCCTAGGTGGAGCTCTCCTGATTCCTGGGCAAGACCTCCTGTCTGCCAGAGTGGAGCCCAGAACCATGGTCCACTACTAAAAACCCAGCACACACATGACCAATTAGTGTGCTGGCTGTTATGAATACCTGGACCAAGAATTGGAGATTTCATCCCAACCGGATCACTTTGAAATCTTCAGGCTCCAGGTTCCAAAACAGACTATACCAAACACAGAGGAAACTGAAAAGCAAGTTTCATCTCCATGGCACAAGCTCCCTGGAGCCCCTCAACCTGCCTTGTTGAGACTTCTGGGTCATAATTTCTTTCTAGACCCTGGCAAGGCAACAGTCTGCCACAATGTACTGTATAGGCATAATAAATAAATAAGCATGTCCAGTATGTAAGAATGGAAAAAAATAAAAGAATCATACTAATGATTTTCTGCATTGTATACCTAAAGACATCATATAAGCTCATTTTATCCATTCTATTCTTTTATTTGTTAAACCTGCTTGTAACTAATAGTTTGTTGGATAGCCTATTATTAGCTCTCTTTTACCTGTGGGTTTTCCTCTGGCACTGGTGGGGGTTAATACCCTTTTAATTAGTGTTGACTTTATGTGGCGGCACCTGCCTAATGGATCACGAGACTGGACAAAGGAAGACTCCACCTCTGATACGCATCATCATAGCAACACTACTAGCATTCATGAAGCCTGGTGTCCTGCCCGTTGGCCATCTGCTTCAGTTGTTCCCCTGCCTGGCCAATCTAGCTGCTGCCGGCTCCCTCTGCTCACACAACCTTTCTGCCTGCAGCCAGCAGTTCCCAGATGTCAGTGTGGATTTCCCTCAGCTGACTAGAGACATTCCCTGTCTTTTTCATTCTTTCAAAGAGTGTCTTCCTCAATTCCTTGCTGCTGTCGGTCCCAGAGCTCAGCTTCCAACTGCTCCTGGGACACTCGCTTGGTTACGGCGGGCGACCTATGCATTTGTTACATTACCCAAATGTGAGTGCATTCATTTTTATTAGGTTTTCTTTTCAATAAAAAGGTTAACTGGGTGGCACAGTGGTGTAGTGGTTAGTACTTTCACCTAGCAGGAAAAGGGTCACTGGTCCAAATCCCAACCATGACACTACCTAAAGTGATAGTGCGTGAAGGCTGGTACAGGCGCTACCTATAAATGTGACTCAGAGGTCAATAAAATAAGGTGGTATACAGTGCCAATATGAAATACCAAAAAGGGTGAGTATATCTCACAGTGCCACCCAAATTAATATATATATAAGTGTAATATAAATTTTGGTATGAGTCTCGCGCTATCTGGGGGAAAGCTAGTGTACACTTCTTAGATGCTGCGTGTACCAATACTAAGAATGAATACTAAGACGGGGGGGGGGGTCGGGTACCACGCCTCCACGAAGTATCGTACCTGGTTAACAATTCGTTGGTGAACACCCCAAACAAGTGGTCAAACCTTGAAATAGTACTATACCACAGTTATGTGTAGGTTACAATTTAAATAATATAAATACAATCAATAATTCATAACCAATTTCAATACATGATTAAAAATGCCTTCTCAAAATGTATAGCATAAAAAGTGCACTAGTGTCTTAGGAAAGGGTGTAAGAATTGGTACTCTAATAACAAAATAAATATGTGCTAAAATATATATACAGGTGACTATAAAGTGCTCAATGCTTAAATTTACAGGTGAGGAAAATATTCCAATCTTAATGTTCAGTCCTCATAAGGTGCTTAAATAGTCCAAACCAGCACTATTGTAAATAAATTCGTGAAATGGAACAAACATGTGAACATGTGACTTCAAAAGTGCTCAGTGCTTAGATATATAAGGTGGGTGAATTGAATCTACAATGTTAGCGTTCAGTCCTTTTAAAGTGCTTCAAAAAGTCCAAAATAATAATTAAGAAGATTAAAAATGACAGTGTGCTCTGTTTTCTTCTGAAAGGTGTTCAGCCTTCACCTAACACCGTGTAAAGTTGTGGGGTGTCTCTTCTCACTGAGGCCCCTTAAGGTGTACTACTTGCTCACCTTAATTTATAAGGTATTACGCCTTATACTGTGCAAAGTCTATTCCTCTCCTTTCCTTCCTCGCATTCTGAACGGCACGATGTGTAACTTGTAATGTGTGGATCGGGGTACAGCGCTTTCCAGATCTCCAGCGTATCTCGAAATGAAAGGCTCACGTAGTGCAATATTGCCAAACTAATCCACTTTATTAAAAAATAGTTAAATGCACTTACATTTAGACGCTTGTTAATGCGCCTTAAGTTGAAAACATAAGATCGCGGTCCTAACTTCAGCATTGGAACGTCACTTCCGGTCAAACGGCCCTACGCGTTACGCCACTTCCGCTCACGTGGCTTCTTCAGGGGAACATTTGCATACGCAAGTGACGTCCATTTATAGGTCTGAAACCGGATATGCCTAGATCGCCATTTTATCTATGTTTATTCTCCATGATGGATACCCGGAACCGGATGGACTAGTTCCGCCATCTTTGAAGATCTTATTCCCTAGAATTTCGTTTTACTCAATTCTTCATCTTCATTTTAGTTTATACGCTCGCAATTTGGATATTCAATTCTCGAATCCATTACTTAATAAGCCGGTTAAAGCATACATATATCGGGATACCATTAAAATCTTTAAATACATATGGATATATCGTGGACCGGAAGTGAGGTAAACAATGTCTAATACACTCTCATAAAGTACACAAATATTACAAACAATCTCACTAATCAATATTAAAACCGTTATTAGGTTTATCCATAATAAATAAAGGATATTATTTAAAATAAGTTTATTTGGGGAGGTCTATACCTTATTTCTATTTACAACTCATATAAAACCCATTGAAGCAAGGGACATTGTTCTGTCCATCCCACCCCAATATGGAACTAATACATTTAGTGGTATGTTAAATAGGGTTGGAAGGAGGTAATTAGCACAGCTCATAAAAATATTAATATTAAAATCTATAAATATCTCATAATTATGTAAATTTAAAAGGGACCATAGGATAGAATATAAAATTTAAAACATTAAAAATTACTAATAAAACAATTAAGGTCAAACTCTATATTTAGGCCGTTCGGGGTCAATGAATCTAATGTGCGGATCCAATAGGATTCATGTTGGCTCAGGGAGTGTATATTGTGGCTCCCTCTCCAATGTTTTTGTACGGTTCTATTGCCCAGAATTTGAGTTTGGAAGGGTCTCTATGGTGATATTTATCAAAGTGTCTAGATACACTGTGTTTCTCGAAGCCCTTCTCAATATTTTTAATGTGTTCTTTTACTCTGATTCTCAGCAATCTTTTTGTTCTTCCGACATACTGTAACCCACAGTCGCATTCTAGGGCATATACTACACCTTCAGTGTTACAGCACATAAAGTCTTTTATCTTGTGAGTGAGACCATTTTTTGTAGATTTAAAATCAAAGATTTTTTTGTTATAGGGTATTTGGATCTAAGACATGCATAACACCTCTTGCAAGGATAAAAGCCCTTTCCCGAAAAAAAAAAAATGTTAAATTCCTTTTTGGAGGGTCCACCACCGTTTTCACAATCATATTCTTGATTATCGGAGCTTTTTTATAAATAAAAACATTTTTTTTTGGTAAATTACCACTAAGGTGTTTATCTAATTTTAAAATCTCCCAATGTCTTTTAATTATTTTTTCTATCTTTTTATATTGCATATTATAATCTAATAAAATGGGTAGTCTGTCAGTGAATGTTTTCTCTATTTTTTGTTTATTTCCTATTAGAGTTTTCCTTTCTATATCCACAACTTCTTCTATTTTGTCTGTAATAAAATTTGGATCATAGCCTTTTTCAATAAATATCTTTCCTATCATTCTGGCTTGTTCGTCAAAGTCTTCTTTTTTGGTACAATTCCTTTTTAGTCTCAGCAATTGACCTTTCGGGATATTACATATCAAATTCATATGGTGGCAGCTGTCTGTGGGGAGATAACTATTCTTATCAGCGTCTTTAAAGTGCGTTCTTGTAATGATCCTTTTTTCTTCTTCATCTTGAATAATTTTGAGATAGAAAATTAGTTTTGTCAGAAGGACGTCTACTGGAGACGCGTAGGGCAGAGTCTGAACGTCACACGTCACTTTCGGGTACGGAGTTGAGGGCCGTGGAACGCGGAAGCTTCCTGGCGTAAGCTATTCTGATTCAGATCAGCAAAACGAGTGAGTCTACATCGTTTTTCTACACTACTGCCTTGGAATCTTTACAAACTATGGGGTTTTATTTCTGTGGGAGCATATAGAGCAAGATCATCAGGTCTCAGCCCTTCAGAAGCGGAGCATTAACCCCAGAGCTGTAATAGCCTATTGGACCATACACAGGTCGTATTGCAAGTGCGCCATCTAGTGGTTCACACGGATGCGCACACACAATTTTTTCTTCCTTTTTCCTTTTTTTCACTTTATACTTGGTATTTGAATACTGAGGTTCTGGTTCTTGCTGACACAGTTTTTGATACTTATAAGTTGGTGATAATAACAATACACCGCTTATCACTATAAAGGTTTTTTCACACATTATTTGGAGGATACATCACTATCCTTTTAGGACCTGCCTTGTGGTTTATTACACAACATATGCACTTCCCTTTATTGTTTTCATTTTGCACCTTTTTAAATAAAATAATTTCTAAACACTTTCTATTATCGTCTATGGCACTTTTATTTGACCCACCATATTACACTTATATATATTAATTTGGGTGGCACTGTGAGATATACTCACCCTTTTCGGTATTTCATATTGGCACTGTATACCACCTTATTTTATTGACCTGTGAGTCACATTTATAGGTAGCGCCTGTACCAGCCTTCACACACTATCACTTTATTTTCACCCTTGCACCTCAGGGGTCGGTTGGTGGCAGCTTACACCTAATTTTATGATATTTAATATCCTCTATTTATAATAACTTCATAGCGCTGGTCACCTTTCTTTATTATATACATGACACTACCTGCCTGGGGTTTGCATGTTCTCCCTGTGCCTGTGTGGGTTTCCTCCCACACTTCAAAGACATGCTGGTAGGTTAATTTGCTCTTGTCTAAATTGGCCCTAGTATGAATGTAAGTTAGAGACCTTAGATTGTGTGTAGAATAAAGGCAGTTTTGGGACTTTAAATGAGACACAAGCCGGGTAAGTCTCTGCGTCTCCATCCCTGTATATGGAAAATAAGGAAAAAAGATTGGGATTTTAAATGAGGTGCGTCAGAACAAATGGCCCTTAGAAAATTATACTTACCAACCAGTCTGCTAACAAACCAAATTAACCTGTCTAACAATGTACATATAAAACAGGGGTTTAGTTAACACACATTTGCAAACGCATGTGTAAGTGGCAAGGCCCCTTCATGGCACCCTGTATTACTTGCAGTACTAACACTACTAATTTATGAGTGTCTCCACAGTGGGAGCACATGCTAGCTAATGGATAGATGAAGGACAGGTGGACATGGAGGTAGCCCAAGCCTCCCCCAACCTGCCCCCATCTATGACTGGCCTTAAATGTATATTGCAACATCACCTGTAAATACAATCTAATGGCTATGTGATAACCATAGGATCAAAACTAAAAAACTAAAAATGACCGGCTGAGGAGCACGCACCTCCTTCCCTGATTGTGTGTAGAATAAAGGCAGTTTTGGGACTTTAAATGAGACACAAGCCAGGTAAGGCTTACTAAGGGTTGGTTGTTTTCACGCACCTCATTTAAAGTCTCAATCTTTTTTTTTCCTTATTAGGGACCTTAGATTGTAAGCCCCTTGAGGGTAGGAACTGGTGTGGATGTAAAGCACTGCATACATTGATGGTACTATATAAGGAACCTGAAATAAATACCTGTGCTATGAAATTGCGCTTTGTTTTCTGTTTACTCTGTTACAGTTTCTCCCTCACCCCCTGAGGGTTTTTGAAGATGCAGTCTGTGATGGTGTTTACCATCACTGGAATTTAAGGACAGATGGGTGATGGGTTGAATTGCTTCATATTTGTCAGCAAGGTCAATTGTTCCCTTTGCCATGAGGTTTCTGAGCAGGAAGTCCACTCCTAATATGGTCATCCCAGGAAGTTCTGAGGAGACGGACTGTCTAAGGTGGCTCCCCATTCACCTATTGTCAGGTGTGCTAATGACCTCACCTGTTGTCTGCTAAGGGAGGTATTGACACTCAGAGTAATGTGTATTGAGGGCTCGTTAGGGAACCATTGTTCTGTGTCTGACTATTGTGTACATTGATTGCCCCCTGGGGCTTCTGTCTCCTTGCATTGGTCAAAGCTATCTGACCAATCCTTGTTGACTCATTTTCAAGTCCTCATTTGCATAGCAGTCCTTCTGGTCAATCTATCTGACTAATCACTATTGACTCATTTTCAATTCCTCATTTGCATGTCTGGAGAGGACCTGAATGGGAACTGCAGGTACTTTACAATTGACCAATAGGAAAGCGGTTGTTGGGGGCAGGATGTTCCAAATTCTGTATAAAAGTGTGCTGTGTTCTTCCAATAAATGTCTTCCTGTTTGAACTTACATACAGCTTGCTTGGTGTTTGTTCTAATGGATTCCGGACGGTACATAGCTGTAGTTCGGATCCCGGATCCTTGGTTGACCGAACCATCAGACGTTGCAATCTGCAAGCTGACTTACTACAAACAGAGGAGTGTCGGGAGAGCGGACAGAGCGAGCAAGGGTCTCGTCACACAGTCCATCTGAGTTCATATTTTTGGATCCTTCATCATACACTGCCAGGCAAGATTGTAACAAATCTGTTGAACTATTTGAGCCCTGCGCATTGCTTATTGGTTTATAGCTTTTTATTTTTTTCAAAAGTTTACCTTTCTTGAGTAGTTTAAAGTTTCCATTCCATAGCTGTCTCCCTGTCTTATCTTACAAGCTAACCAAGCCTAATTGCCTTTGCTGTATACAGTTTGTTTGGTGTTTTTTCTTTTTTTTTCTCAGAGATTGTCTTATTAACACTCTGCTAGAACTTTGTGCAGTAGTACTGCTTAGCCTTGAATAAAGGGGAACAGCCTGAAAGCTTGTGCTGAAAAATTGGATGTTAGTGCAAATAAAGGATCACAAACAGTACTGAATTGTTTCTGTTACAAGTGCACTAATGCGGCTACAATCAACTCAAACTGTATATAAAATAAAGTAGTTAAAACAATATTAAAATGAAGATGAAGAATAAATGCACATTCTATATGTAGTTGGAATATGAATATACATTTATGCAGAACCTACATAGGGACAAAACACATCTATAATTTCAGATTCATTATTTACACTTTACTCCTAAATATGGGTGAGATCCCATTTGAAGTTGCAGACCAGGTCTTTTTATGACATTAGTTGCTTACAAGTTAAAATCAGTATTTTTTGCTAGAAAATTATTTAGACCCCCCAAAAATTATATATATATATATATATATATATATATATATATATATATATTTTTTTTTTTTTGAGCAGAGACCTAGAAAAATATTTTTATTTCCGTATTTATTTATTTAGTTATTTATTTATTTTTTACACTGTTCCTTGATTTTTTTTATCACTTTTATTGCTGCCACAAGGATTGTAAACATCCCTGTGACAGTAATATCCAGTGACAGGTTCTCTTTTTGGAGGGATCTGGGGTCTATAAGACCCCAAATCCCTCCTATGCACTTTAAAGTGTTTAAAAAGCCAAGATCTGCATTTTTGAACACTTTGATTTTTTAAAACTAGCACATTTGACTTTTGAGTAGACCGGAAGTGATGTCATGATGTTGCTTCTAGGTTATTACATCTGAGACATCTGAGAAAGCAAATTCTGGCTATGTTCAGGTTTCCAGCCAGCCAGCGGATACGCCGGCTAGTCGCTCAGGTCTCCCGATGGGACGGGAAAGCCCGGGCAAATGGCAGAAGGTGGCAGGAGTTGGGGATGTCCCCTCCCACTTCTTGTGATAACAGTTCAGGGGCTGCTTGGCCGCATCAGCTGGTATCACAAGAGAGCCAACCATCAGTTTTAAAAACAAACGGTACCAGGGTGATGCCTGTTGCTGCAGGAATCACTCTGGTACAACCACTTGAAGTCAAATGACGTACAGGTATGTAATTTGAAAGCATGTGGTTAAACCATTGGAGATTCTTGTCTTTAATTTGAAAATCCAGTAAACTTCACATGTACACAATTAGGGATGATCGAACGGTTCGGGTTGACCTTCGGTTCGACCCGAACATTGACTGTTCGAAATTCGTCCGAATTCCGAACTTTTTGCGGAAAAAGTTCGGAATTCGGCAACCAGAACCGCCCAAAATGCAATGGGACAGGAACTGGGCTTTAAAAGCCTGTGATTGGACCAGAAACATCAGTAAAAGCCAATTGAGGGGGCAGGAGGATGCTAGGAATGTGATTGGAGTGACTAGGGGATCCAGAGGCCAATCAGTAGTGAATACGCCCCCCAGTATATAACATAGCCCCACCAAATCTCTAGCACTGTAATACAGGGGCTGTGGAAGAGAGTGGAAGCAGTTCTGTTACTCCTGCTGCAAAAGTGTCATTTAGCAATTATTAGTGTGAGGAAAGGGATATCTAGTGTAGTTAGGGTACTATATACCACTATAGTTAGATTCAATAATCTAGTTTCTGTAGGGAAAGTGTTAAGTGTCAGGGTGACCGTAGTGTAGTTTAGGGTGAACTGACTCTGACTGCTATGCCAGGGTGACCAAACTCTTCCATGTCAGGGTGACCACTAGAGAAAAAAGATCATTTGTCTTAGAATTGCAGTAGAGCAGGGATGGGGCTCCGCTCCTTTCACACCTGGGCGTTTTTGTTTCAGGCGTTTATTGGGCATTTTTTGGGCGTCTTTGGAGGCAGGCATGACATCTGAACTTCTGTATAGGGGTATATATACACACACACACATATATGTATATATACACATACACATATATAGGTGTGAAAGTAGCGGAACCCCATCCCTGCGCTAATGAAATTATTTGCAGGGATGGGGTTCCGCTCCTATCACACCTATATGTGTGTATGTGTATATATACATATACGCCCAGGTGTGTTGTTGCAGGCGTTTATTGGGCATTTTTTGGGCGTCTTTGGAGGCAGGCATAACATCTGAACTTCTGTATAGGGGTATATATACACACACACATATATGTATGTATACACATACACACATATAGGTGTGATAGGAGCGGAACCCCATCCCTGCAAATAATTTCATTAGCGCAGGGATTGGGTTCCGCTACTTTCACACATATATGTGTATATGTGTATATATATATATATATATATATGTGTGTGTGTATATATACCCCTATACAGAAGTTCAGATGTTATGCCTGCCTTCAAAGACGCCCAAAAAATGCCCAATAAACGCCTGAAACAAAAACGCCCAGGTGTGAAAGTAGCGGAACCCCATCCCTGCGCTAATAAAAATTCTATATAAAAATTATCTTTTTCTTTCTGGTTCTAGACATGCTACAGAGCTGAAACTTCACAGGTACACTTTTTAGACCCCCCCCCCCCCGACACTAAATCCAAAGAAATCTCTCTTTTTTTTTTTTTTTTCAATAATTTTTTCAATAATTGGCTCTCTATCAAAAACGAAAATTTTTAAGAACTTTTTTTGTGGGATTAATAGTCCCTGAGGCATGACCCAGAACACACTTTTTAGGGGCATTTATTGGGTTTTAGGGCTTCAAAATGGTGTTTTTTGATTACCGAAGTTTGGGTCCCATTGATTTCAATGGGGTTCTGGAATCCGGACCCAAACTTTCGTCAACAAAACAAAAGTTTGATCATCCATACACACCATAACCTGAACAAATTTCCACCTCTCTTTGAACTGATTACCTTCTATATGCCCTTCTCTATGTAAAGCTGAGAGACCGCCTCCGTGATGTACATTAAAGTGTTCAGCCACATACTCTATATTGTCAAAAGTAGTGGGACACCTGCCTTTACACACACATGAACTTTAATGGCATCCCAGTCTAATTTTCAATATAAGGTTCAATATTGAGTGGGAAGGCTGTCTACAAGGTTTAGAAGTGTGTCTATGGGAGGTTTTGACCATGCTTCCAGAAGTGCATTTGTGAGGTACTGGTATTGGACAAGAAGACCTGGCTCGTAGACTTCGCTCTAAATCATCCCAAAGGTGTTCTATGGGATTGAGGTCAGGCCAATCAAGTTCCTCAACCCCAAACTCACTCATTCATATCTTTATTTACCTTGCTTTGTGCACTGGTGTGCAGTCATATTGGAACAGTAAGGGGCCATTCCCAAACTGTTCCCACAAAGTTGGGAGCATGAAATTGTCCAAAATGTCTTAATATGCTGATACCTTAAGATTTCCCTTCACTGAAACTAAGGGGCCAAGCCCAATCCCTGAAAAACAATCACACACCATAATCCCCCTACACCAAATGATTTGGACCAGTGCGCAAAGCAAGGTCCATAAAGACATGGATGATCAATTTTGGCGTGGATGAACTTGACTGCCCTGCACAGAGTCCTGATCTCAACCTGATAGAATACCCGTTGGGATGAATTAGAGCGGAGACTGCGAGCCAGCCCTACTTGTCCAACATCAGTGCCTGACCTCACAAATGCGCTTCTGAAAGAATGGTCAAACATTCCCATAGACACACTCCTAAACTTTGTAGACAGCCTTCCCAGAAGAGTTGAAGCTGTTATAGCTGCAAAGGGTGGGCTGACTCAATATTGAACCTTACAGATTAAGACTGGGATGGCATTTAAGTTCATGTGCGTGTAAAGGCAGGTGTCCCAATACTTTTGACAATATTGTGTATGTGACTGGACATTTTATTGTACATCACGGAAACAGTCTCTCAGCTTTACATAGGGAAGGGTATATAGAAGGTAATCAGTTCAAAGAGAGGTGGGGATTTGTTCAGGTTATGGTGTAAACGTGAAGTTTGCTGGATTTTTAATATACAGACAAGAATCTCCAATGGTTTAATCACATGCTTCCCTATAGGCTAAGACCGGGATGCCAATAAAGTTCATATGTGTGTAAAGGCAGGCATCCCAATACTTTTGACAATAAATATAGTGCATGTGAAATGTTTTTTCTGTATATTAAAGACATGATTAATTATGAAGGCAATCATGCAGCTTTCTTGTCTTCCCAACATACTGGGTGGAACAATGCCACAGGTAATACAATAGAGAATGTACCCTGTATTGGATGAAAGTTTTAACTTTAAGGCCCCGTTCACACCTGAGTGATTTTCTGCTTGTATCTCTAAAACTCTACAAAATCTTCACATCTGAGCATTCTGTCTCCTGAAACAAAACTCCTGAAGCTCAAAAAAGTACATGAGCTTCTTTTTGGCAGATTGCAAAAGTTTTTGGCCCCACAAACTTTAATAGAAAAGCCTTACTTGAGCATTTTACAAGCGTTTCACTGTTTTCTGTTCAAATAGCAGCTCTCCGCCCCTTATTTCCACTTCCTCTCCTGCCTCAAGTGCTTTCTATTGGTTAAAAAAAAAACCTGAAGCTGTAAAGCTGTAAAACGCTTGTAATACGCTACTAGAACCATACCTCCCAACTTTTGGAGAAGGGAATGAGGTACGCCTATTAGCAAAAGTATGTAGGTATAGGACACACCCACCTGCTATACCTCCTTAAAGGAGAATTATACAAAAAAAAAAAAAATTAGTTAAACCCACAAGTGCTTTTTGTTACACCAATTATTACTGCCTTTTGATATTTACATATGCAGCAATTTAGAAATTGGAGGAAAGGTGAAACACTTTTATATATATATATATATATATATATATATATATATATATTAACACCTTTAAGACCGCCCACCGCAGATTTACTGCTTTTACTGATTGATACTGATTTACTTGTTTAAAGCGCAAAAAATAAAAATCGCACAGGTGATCAAATACCACCAAAAGAAAGATCTATTTGTGGGGAAAAAAAAGGACGTCCATTTTATTTGGGTACAGTGTTTCACGACCACGCAATTTTCTGTTAAAATAATGCAGTGCCGAATCGCAAAAAATAGCCTGGTCATTAAGGGGGCAAATGCTTCCAGTCCAGAAGTGGTTATTAATACATGTATATTCATTTATATAATTATATTTTATTAATACTTTTTTTATTTTAGATAAATAACACATTTTATATACAACTATATACAGTAGATCAGACCAAATTGAGGGATGAGGACGTAAGAGGGACAGAGGTACTTTGTTCTAAATCAGGGACAGTTGGGAGCTATGCTAAAACACTTTAAAAAAATTGTAAAAAGCTCAAATAAAGCCTGAAAAATCCCAGTAAATTGATACATTCAGATGTCAAAGGAGTCTAAGGGTCCTTTCACACGGCCGCTCCGTGTGTCCGCAAATCATCCAATCCGTTTGCGGATGATTTGCGGACATAATGTAAGTGAATGGCACTGCGGGTGTCAGCGGAATACCATCCGCTGACACCCGATTTTCCTCCTGTCAGTTCTGTTCCGTTTTTACGAATGGAACAGAACCCCATTTTTCCTTCCGTGTAAAAAACGGAAAGGAAGGAAAATCGGATGTCAGCGGTGTCATCCGCTGACATCCGCAGTGCCATGTACTTACATTAGGTCCGCATATCATCCGCAAACGGATGGGATGATATGCGGGCACACGGAGCGGACGACAGAAATGTCATCCGCTCCGTGGAAAAAAAAAAAAAAAAAGTCCCGCAGCGGACCTTTCACACGGAGCGGCCGTGTGAAAGGAGCCTAAATGTTTACCCACTTGTTGTAGATTCAAAGCTATTCCCCATAGTGACACAGGGACAGGATGGGCTTTTTCCTTCTCCACATTTGTCTTTCCCCAATCCCCCAAAATGGAGTCAGATATTCTATTCTATATCTCCAATGCTATAGGACCCTACTCATATAAATTTTAGCAACTGGCCAGAGACTGCTTTCCTTTTTTTCCTCCTCTATGGATCCTATGTGCACCTACTTGGATATGGTGGCATCCCAGTCCATTTGTTAAACCCCAGCCAGTGGGCCGGATTCAGGCACTTTGGATGAAGCGGTGTCAGTAGCCCAGGTCCCAGCCACAGGTGGGCGAGTGGTGGTCAGGCAGGATGACCCAAGGATGTGGTTTGCCTGTGTGTTTGCCCGGATGGACACTCTGATGGTTCAGCTAGCTGGCAGGTTTCAGAAAATGGCACTGGTTTTCTCAATAGGCCTCCATGGCAGCAATCTGTGTTTATGTGTGCTTTTTGTCTTTTTTTGCCTTTCACTCTCCCTGGCTCTAGTTTATGCTCTCTCATGGCGGCTGGAGTGCTCCTGTGTTCCAGACCCCCGCAGCTCTTCTGGCTGTCGGTCGCGGTGGGTCCCTGCACATGCGCTTGGCCAAAAACTATACTGAGGCCTGGTTTCAAGCAGGCGCAGTTACTCTGGGCCCCCACAGTCGTGCATGAGCTGTTCGCTTTGACTTTCCAGTACATGAGCGTTAGGAGGCGCTGTGGTGACATCACCAGGGCGGAGGATTTAAACAGCTGTCAGCCCCTGCCTCTTGAGAAATCCTAAAGGCAGTGTGCGGCATCTTCCCCAGGCCCTGTGTGTCTCTTCGTGGGTGGCCTGGGGATGCAGGGATGTTCTTAAAGGGGAAGATGTTTTTTTCCTTTCTTTCTTAACCTTCTTCTTCTAAGCATTTCGGTGGGACTGTGGAACCGCCTCCCCCTATCCGCGATGGACAAGTCACTGCCTCCCTGTGGCCAGCCCTCATGCCCAAGGTATATAGGGTGTCAGTGTTTGGTGACAGCGTGCAGCGTGAGGTTGCCGTGAGCCTGTGAGTCTAACAGTATATCTCTCTTCTTCTCTCTCCTTTGTCCGTTAAGCCCTTCTAGGTCAGACTGCTGGCATGAGAAGACAGAGATCTCGTCAGGCCTCAAAGTCGGCATTCTTCATCCAGATCCACACGCCATGGCTCTCCATCTAGGATACAACACCAGGGGAGAAGTTCTAATTCCTCCACCAGACACTACTCCCACCGCCATGACAGCTGCCCTGATCAAAGGGCCTGCTGGGGATGTAGGGCCCAGGTCGCTGAGGGCAGTTCGCTCTGTGAGCCATGCTATGCCAGTCAGGGAAAAGAGACAGACAACCAGAGGATAGAGCCTGTAGTGAGGCGTGTGATGAGAAAATGGGGTATGACCCATACACAGAGCCAATCTACCATTAGATCAGGCTCCCCTGTTGGGGATGCTCAAGAAGACTCAGTCCTTCCCAGCCAAGTTATGCTTCCATCGGGTGTTCAGATAGCGAGTTAGAGGGAGATGATTTCCCCGGTGGCTTTGAATTCGCTTTGGTTTCTCCCCTGATTACAGCAATCAAAGAAGCCCTAAAATAGGAGGGCATTGTGGTTGTGTCCTTGGCTGGCTGATCCGGCCTTTTAAACAGGCCTGGTGTAGGATCGTTTTTGAGGGGTCCTCGCTTTTTTGTAACAAACCCTACAGTGTTATAGCCTGGGCCACAGGTGGTACCCTAGGACAGACACCTATTCGGCCAAAAGAGGCCTCAGTCAAGGAGGGGAAGCACGGAACAGGCAAGGGACGCATGTTTCTGTAAACCAGGAGAGACTTCAGGAAAAACTGGAAGAGAGGTCAGACATTCTTTCAGAGGCCTGCCAAGAACTCAGCATCCAGTGGACGTGAGCCCTCCAAGTCCTTTTGAGATTTTGGCTCCACTTTTGACCTGTCTGGGCAGCATCAATCTCAGATTACTGGACCATCATGATGGTCTCCAGGGCCATTCTTGGTCCCTCACAAGTACCCCCCACTCAGGTGCGTCCCTACTCTGTTGCCTCAGTCGGAAGGAAAGAAGCGGATCTTTCTATCCTATGTGAAATAGCGTTGCAGTGGCAATACCGAAGGGCGAAGAATTTCAGGGCATGTACTCCCTTCTCTTTCTAGTTCAAAAAAAGAACGGCTCATGGCATCCAGCAATAGATCTCACATATCTAAACAAGTTTGTCATGTACGAAAGATTCAAAATGGAGACTCTATCTACAATGCAACAAGTGGTCCAGCCAGGTGACTGGCTAGTCTCCATAATAGATGCCTATTTTCAAATACCCGTTGCACAAGTGTTCCTCAAATATCTCCGGTTTGCAGTTGGGCAGGATCATCTTCAGTTTACCTGCCTCCCTTTCGGTCTCTCAACTTCACCTCAAGTGTTTTCAAAGGTTCTTTTGGCCTTGGTAGCTTTCATCAGGACGAAAGGCATAAGATTTCTTCATTATCTCAACGACCTCCTCCTGCTGTCACATCACAGGACAGAGATCAGCTGCTGCTTCACAGGACCCAAGTCATTGCCACTCACATGGAATTTGGTTGGCTACTGAATTTAGAGATGGAACCAGCACAATGCCTAGTATACCCAGGAGCCCGGTTCAAAACAGTCAAAAATACTATCTTCCTGCCCCTGGGGAAGATCCCAGTAGTACGGAACAGGATGCACTCAGCCCCATCTTCCTCACACCTATGAGCCACTCAATGCCTCAGAATTATTGTCACAACAGTTTACACAGCCCCCATGGTCAAATGGGCCCTTTGGAGGATGTGCCCTTTCCAGAAGGGGTTTCTTCAACAATGGGACCATGACAGGAGCAATCAGCTCATTTATATAATATTGAGCATGAGGGAAAGCCTCTTCTTGCTGCTGAATCATGGGAATCTGCTCAAATGCCATTCCATCGCCCCTGTTCCCTGGGTCACAGTTACGACTGATGCCAGCAGTACAGATTGGGGGGCTCTCTGCAGGTCAGAAATTGCCCAGGGGAGATGGGATCTCCACTCCTGCACACCAGTTTTGAACATCCTGTAGCTATGGGCTGCCTTTTGCACCCTTCAGGTCTTCCACCATTTGATAAAGGGGAAGTCATTGCTGTTAAGAATGGACAATTCCACAGCGGTCTTCTACGTGAAGAGACAGGGAGGGACTCACAATCTTAAGCTTCTTTAGGAGGTGGAGCTAATCATGGCATGGGCCCAGAGGAATCTGGCCAAAATGTCAACCTATGTCCGTGGAGCCCCGAACTTTCTGTCCAGGTTCCGGAAGGACAACGAGTGGTCCCTTTATATGGAGACATTCAGCTGGATTCTTTCTCTGTAGTTGATCCCGAGGTCGACCTGTTTGCATCCCCATGCAATTTCAAGCTCAGGAAATATTACACTTAGGCCCATTGCAACCAGGCCTTCAGGGGAAATGTCCTAATGGATCAGTGGAACGTCAGCAGGGCATACGCCTTCCCTCCAATTCCAGTCATCCTCAGTTTCTTACAAATTATTTGAGCGGAAGCAGAGGTAATGGTAGTGGCACCATACTGGCTGAACAGGCCATGGTTTCCCCTAATAACACAGCTCAGCTTTCAGGACCCGGTGCCTCTTTACCTCAGACAAGACCTTCTGTCCCAGGGGGCAGTGCTGCACCTGTGCCAAAAACGTCTGAGACTGATAGTCTGTTTTTTGAGAGGGAGCAGCTGGAAGCCCTGGGCTGCATGTCAGGAGTCTACCCTCATGAGTTCTAGGAGGTCGAGCATGAATAAAGTCTATGGGAGAATATGGGCCAAGTTTGTGTACTTTTCATCTTCCATGGGAAGGTTTTACAGGGACCCGAGGATGCAAGACATCCTGGACTTTCTTCAGTCTAGCCTTGATCTAGCCCTATCAATCGGATCCCTTAGGGTCCAAGTGTCGGCCCTATCAGTCTTCTTTGGAGTTGAGTGGGTCGGTCATCCTCTAGTTCAGCAATTCTTCAGAGGGACAGCAAGACTCAGGCCCCAGAGGAAACCAAGATTCCCAAAATGGGATCTTCCCCTATTTCTCGACTCACTCTCGGAACCGGAAGCCAATAGGGTCAGCCTTACATCTATTAAGGATCTTTCTGCCAAATCTGCCTTCCTAGTGGCCATCACATCAGCCAGGATAGTTTCTGAGATTGGAGCCCTCGGCCACAAGGAGCCGTTCCTAACCTTTTTTCCAGACCAGAGGTACTCATATCCATGCTCGACCCAAATCCTAAAGTTACCTCGGTCTTCCACGAGAACCAGGAGCTCGTCCTTCCTATCTTTAAGGCTCCAGAGGCTACCGAGGCTCATGCGCTAAATGTGGGAGAAACTCTAAAAGAGTACCTCTGAGCTTTGGCTTCCTTTAGGAGATCTGTCTGTTTTTATCCTTTTCTCTGGGAAAAACAGATGAAAATGTGCCTTGTCCAGATCTATCGCTTCATGGATTGTATAGGTCATCCAGCAGACTTATAGGGCAAAGGGCTTGACTCCTCCAGAGGCAGTGACATTGCACTCCACTAGGGGAAAGCTAGGATAGCGGCATTTTGGGCCTCTATCAACACTTTTATGATGCATTTTTTTGTGCAGCTTGCATCCTTATCTTCTTTAAATTTTGGTTTAAAAGTCCTGTCGGTTGACAGGGTAAATTAAAATTCTTCTTTTGTTCAGCAATCCCACCCGTGTGGTGTCAGCTAGTTATTTCCCACATGTAGGCTGCCATTGAGGCCTACAGGAAAACTGAACATTTCCTATCAAATACTTGTTGTAATTTTCCTTTCCTGATGGACTCCATGGTGAACGAAGTTCCCACCCTTTTGTGCTCGAGAGTCAACTAGTTACGGAATGCAGTCTCTGGACAGGTGCTAAAATTTATGGGAGTAGGGTCCTATAGCATTGGAGAGGAGGAGGTGTAAACCCACGTGTATGCTTCCATGGAGTCCATTAGGAAAGGAAAATTATGGTAAGTATTTGATAGGAAATTTTCAATTTTCTCTGTTGCATGGCTATCTTGACAGCGCGTTTAAGTATTATTGCTAGAGAAAGCAGTCATACATCGGAACAACTTATTTCTCAAACTCCTCCCTATCACTGCAGATCATCCTCAATCTCAAAAACTAACCTACAGGTGTGCCCCTTTTGGTATGCCTGGGATACCCTGAATCTGAGGATGTTGATATTTCAAATGGGTTTTCTTAACCATGGACCAGGTCTATTTCTGGCACTTGTTGTTTATACGTTAAAATCTGTATTTTTTGCTAGAAAATTACTTAGAACCCCCAAACATTACAATTTTTTTTTAGCAGAGACCATAGAGAATAAAATGGAGATTGTTGCATTACTTTATGCCACACTGTATTTGCGCAGCGGTCTTACAAACATAATTTTCGGGGAAAAAATACACTTTTTTTAATTAAAAAATAAAAAAACTGTAAATGTGAAAGACAATGTTATGTCAAGTAAACAGATACCTAACATGTTATGCTTCTGTAACACCCTCCTAGGTAGGTGTGAGGAAAAAGCATATATGTGGCCTTGTCTGCTTATCAGGGGGGCCTGATCAGTTAGTTCATCTGTCACATGCTTTCAGGTGTGGTCTGTTGAGTCTGGGGAGTCTCCCCACTGTATCCAATGAGGGACCTTGTTGGACATTGGAGGAAACCTGGCCAATAGCACATCATGGTTTATGACTGTCCAAGTGGGCGGTGATTCCCGCAGTGCACCCTGGGATTGGAAGTAAATCCTGAGGGAGCATGTGACAGAGCGTCTTTTGGCAGGAGCATCAGCCGCAGGAGGAGGTGACGGCTGTCTCTCTTCCTGACAAAGCGTGAAGGTGGTCCAGGCAGTCGGCCTAGGGACCGGAGGTTGAGCTGGGCTGCAGGGGATCCAGAGTTGCTAACCGAGTGGAGCTGCTGTGCCAAGATCTTCTGGATCTTCTGTCGTGAGTACTCAAGATTTGCCCAGGGGTCTGCCTAGGAGAAGGGACCACTCCAGAGAGGTCAAGGGGGATCCAGAAGCCAGCTAACCGGGAGTGTACAGTAAAGGAGGTGCCAAGTGTTAAAGCCCTGAAGTTTGGGGAGTAAGGGCACTGAAGTGTTCAGCAATACAGTTTGCATTAAAGTCAGCTACTTCAGGAAGGGACTTTTCCACAGTCAGAGGTGAAGTTGTAGTAAACGGCCGAGCCCTGACCAGCGTCAGTCAGAGTTAACCAGCGTCAGTGAAGCGTTAATCAGCGTCAAGCAGCATTTTCCAGTGTCCCTGCCTAATTGTGCATAGTTCAGTTGTTGGAGTATCCCACTCATCCCTTCTCCTATCCAAGTTCTCAAATAAACCTAAAAACCCAAAGAAACTGGACTGGTTCTTGTCTGAGATATTCACACTTGGGAAACATGCTTAAAGGTACTGTTGTTGCTAGCGGTAACCCAGGGGGACCCACACTCAGCAGCTCCCTTGGGAGTAGTGCTACACTACAAATTTGAAAATGCTTGTGGAATGGCAAGAAACATTGGTACCTTAAAATCTCCATAGGCGACGTTTTAAAAATTTCTACAGGTTACCAGTTTAAAGTTACAGAGGAGGTCTAAAATTATTGCTCTTGGTCTATCAATCGCGGCGATACCTCACATGTGTGGTTTGAACACTGTTTACATATGTGGACGCGACTTGCGTATGCGTTCATTTCTGCGCACAAACTCGGAAGGACGGGGTGCTTTCAATTTTTTCTTTTTTTCTTATTTATTTTACATTTTATTTTTTTATTTATATACTGTCCCTTTAAAAAAAAAAATGATCACTTTTATTCCTATTACAAGGAATGTAAACATCCCTTGTCATAGAAATAAGCAGGACAGGTCCTCTTTACTGTGAGATCTGGGGTCAAAAAGATCTCAGATCTCACATCTTCCCTTAAAAGAAAAAAAATAATGGAATTTTTTCAACATGAAAAAAAATGGGCCCTTTAAGGCCATTGGGAGGAAGCAACGTATTACGTCACTCCAGTCCTCCAAGGCCATAGTGTCAAATGGGGGCCATCTTGCCTTCACTTGACTTCCTGCCTGGAAAATGGTTGGACCAGATTGTTTTCCCCACCACCGACGGCTCCGGTAAGCGGGGAAAACGATGGGTAGTGGTGGTGGTGGTGGTGGGGGGGGGGGATGTGCGGGCATAAAAGTGATCCTGTAGCGAATCAGGTGCTGGGACCACTTTTATGTGAAAGAGAACCGCACACCCTGTAGGAAAATACTGGGGTGATGGCAGCTATGTTCTGCCATAACACCGGTATTTAACGTAAAAGTACCGACGTAAGACTTCAGCTGGTGGTCCAGGAGTGGTTAAAGGCTGTGTCAGGGTCTGAATCTGAACCTGGAAATTCTTCAGTGTCTGTAGCTTGTCTTGCTGTGTCACCTGAGGTGATGGACAGGTCCCTGCCTGACCCCTAGGGCAGCCAAACCTTGTATCTTTTTTCTTTTGAACCTTGAACTCTTTACTCTTCCCATGAACTTCCTGATCTAAGCCATGTCATTGTACTTCCTGTTTCCCAGATTACTGTGCCCTCTCCAGCTGGTTTCTTGCTCCTTCTAGTACCTGCAGCTGCCTTTATTTTTTCTACCACTTGCACTAACCTTTTGCTTGTTGCTCAACTATGCTTCTGCTTCATCCCAACCTAAAACTACATGTTACTGACCTTTGGCTTGTTTACTAAGTTTGCTTCTGCTTGATCCCTACCTGCTACATTTGTTAACAGACCCTGGCTTGTTCAACCACTGGTGGACCATGGCCTGGCACTAGCATGCAGGGAAATCCATCTCCACAATCAGGAACTCAACCAGTTAGTGTTTGGCTCCATGTCTTGGTTATCCTGCTGCATAGGCGTGTTCAGGGGGTGTGCCGGGGGTGGCTACCTGGTAATTACAATCTACCTGTCAATTATGGGTAGGAGACGAGTAGACCATAATCCTTCCTTGCTCACTCCTTGGACCTGGACAGGAGGGGCAGTTGGGGTGGCAATTACTGGATCTGATCTGTATTTTCCTCCTGCAGCCACTGAAAGTCTGCTTTTCTTCCTCTCCTTCCCACTGGCATTCAGTGGCAGGAGGAGGAAAATACAGTGGATCAGTACTAGTATATGCCCCCCCCCCCACCACTACCCCTACCCCTACTCTCCCTCCTCTTTTTTTCAATCCCAATCACTTACCGTGTTAATTCATAACTGAAGCATAGTAAACTGTGTTTGTATGTTTTAGTTTGTGAATAAACAGGAAGCTGCTAAGCGCAGAGCACTTTTCATCCATTCACTGTCCTTAGTCCCTTTCTCTGTCTCAAAAGTGAGACATCATGGGCCTGCTTAGACCCCTGATGTTTCACCAAAGCCCCCCAATGAAAATCCTAAAAAATTTGTAAAAAAAAAAAAATATATTGTAAAAAAAAAAAGTAAAAAAAAAAATAAAATAAAAAATAAATAAATAATAAAATTAGTGACAGCATCTTTTGCCCTACTGACTGACACTACTGACTGACACTATCCACAGCTCCACTGACACCGTCCATGTTTAAATGCATTTTAAAATACTTGATTACCTTTATTTTATGAGTGTGAGTGTTTTTTCATGTACACGCATGTGTGTTTGAGCTTTGCCATGCACACCCTAATGCAATAGGCTTTGCACACTAGGGATGGCCTTGCGGTTCGCCCGGCGGTCGGTTCGTGGTGAACTTTGCTTGTTCGCAGTCTGCCGATTTTGCAAACATATGGTGTGATAGACCAGTGCCCACCCAATACCACATATTGAAGCGGGGTGTTATCAGAGTATACTTTTATAAGTGTATTTGTGTCCTGCAACAATATTGCCTCTTTTGCTGCATTAACTCTGCTACACACAGTGCCAAACGTACTGGCCAATTTTTTGTACAACTGGTGTCATAGACTAGTGGCCCCCCAATACCACATATTGAAGCGGGGTGTTATCAGAGTATACTTTTATAAGTGTATTTGTGTCCAGCAACAATAATGCCTCTTTTGCTGCATTAACTCTGCAACACACAATGCCAAACTCACTGGAAATTTTTTTGTACAACTGGTGTGATAGACCAGTGGCCCCCCAATACCACATATTGAAGTGGGGTGTTACCAGAGTATACTTTTATAAGTGTATTTGTGTCCTGCAACAATATTGCCTCTTTTGCTGCATTAACTCTGCTACACACAGTGCCAAACGTACTGGCCAATTATTTGTAGAACTGGTGTGATAAATCAAACAGTCACATCTGGCGCTCCCAGGACGCCATCACATGGCTCCTAAGTGTGGGCATTTTTTAATGTGTCCACTGCTGACAACAGTGTTGCCATAAGCAGCCGTTTGCAGTCAACGCATAAGTCGCGGTAAGCCCAACACTTACCTAGGGACGACCACCTTAAGAAGGCACCTGAACTTCCATCACCGAGCCCAGTGGGAGCAACACCGTCAGAACCCACAAATCCACACTCCAAGCTCTCACTGTCCAGCCTCTTCTTCTCTCTCCTCACAATTGTTCTCCACTCCACCATAGCCCGCCAACTACTGCCATATCAACTGGTGGACTCGGAGGCCTTTCATAAATTTGTGGCCATTGGAACACCCTAATGGAAGGTCCCAGGCAAGAAATATTTCTCGCAGAAGGGCATTCCAGAGCTGTATGGCCATGTTCAGCAGCAAGTGAATGTATCTCTGGCACACAGTGTCGGTGCCAAGATACATCTGACCACAGACACATGGTCTAGCAAACATGGGCAGGGAAGGTTACTTTTACTGCCCACTGGGTGAACCTTCTGACGGCCATAAAGCATGTAAACCGTGGCACCCGAGCAGATTTGGTTTTACCGCCACGGATTGCATGCAGGTCTGCCTCTTCTTCTCCTCCTCCTACTCCATCCTCCCTCTCATCCTCGGCTGACTCCTCCTTATCCGCTGCTACTGTCTCTTCCGCTGCGCCACCCAAGATCCCCAGAACCTATTCCACATGCCAGGGGAGATGTTGCCATGCTGTGCTGCGTCTGTTGTGCCTGGAAGCCAAGAGCCACACTGGTCCTGCGTTCAAAGGCAGATCAGTGGCTGACACCACACAATTTGACAGTTGGTAAAGTGGTGTGTGACAACGGTGCCAATCTGCAGAGCACGCTTAAACAGGGAAAAATAACACACGTGCCATGCATGGCACACGTCCTGAACATGGTCGTGCAGCGATTTGTTGCCAAATACCCTGGAGTCCAGGACATCTTACTGCAGGCAAGGAAAATCTCGGGCCATTTCAGAAGATCTTACACAGCCATGGCTCGCCTTGCTGAAATTCAGCGGCGACACAACCTGCCCATCAAGGAGCAGGAGCAGGAAGATGACGAAGTCGCAATATTGGATGAATTCCCAGGGGGTGCTACTCAATCTGAGGCAAGTTAACAACAGGAGTCTGAAGAGGAGTCAGAGGAGGATGGTGCCGGGGCGGATGAGGAGGAGCAAGAAGAGCATGCTTTAAACCTGTCTGGGATTCCTGGTGTTGTCTGAGAATGGGGGAGGAGAACGAGGACCAGATTATCCTGGATGATGAGCTGGAGCCAGGCCACTACACCGCATCCAGTTTAGTGCAAATTGGGGCCTTCATGCTCCAGTGTTTTAAGGGGGACCCCCGTATAAAAAGCATAAAGGGTGGGGACCAGTACTGGGTGGCAACGTACTTAGACCCTCGGTACAAACAAAAAATGGTGGAAATGTTACCACCATCACAAAGGGCGATCAGAATGCAGCACTTCCGGGCCTTGCTGCGAGAAATGCTGCATTTTGCTTTTGCGTGCGCTGGCAGAGGAATTTCCAGTCACAAACAGACAGTTGCGGGTAGCAATCCGACAGCACCTGCAAGAAGAGGGTGGTTTGAAGATGTGAAAAGTGCTAAAAATACTCGCGCCAAGTAATTAGATAATAAATTAAATGTGCATGGAAATAGATCAAGATTGCAGCTGCCACACATCCACCAATTGGGGAGACAATGTAATAATAACTTGAAGCTACCCTCAATTAAGCAGCGCATATCTTACCATACAAACATGTGCTTGTAAGTCATATTTATACCTCTGTGTATTAATAAAGTGCTATAGTGACATAAACGGGGTGATTCCCTTACTATGATGCCAGTCCTTTTTAAAAAATATATAAAGGTGCATGTGTATCAATCAAAGAAGGTGCTCTTTTACAACTCAAGTAATAATGTACCAATCTTATATGTGTAAATACTCAAATAATATAAAAATAAAGTGCATACACATCAATCAATAATGTGCTTATGTGCTCTGTGCAGCTTAAAATTGATCACTCAAAATCCAGTGCAACTTACAATTTATCACTCAAACTCCAGTGCATATACGTCATATAATATCCCAGTGAGGTATTCACGACCATGCAGGGGAACAGTGGTGGTGGGTATCTCCCATGCACTCATGCAGGGATGGCCAGAGTGTGAGCTTACCAGAAAAATATGATCCCTGTTACCTTATGGCAACCTGGATCCTGTAACGCTTTTTGATGATTTCAGATGTTAAATAGCCCTCTTGTCCATATGTATAAAAAGGGGGAAGTGATTGGCGCTGCCAGCGTATCTAACAGATATATAGAGTAGTTTTTCTAATAATGGTTATTTGTTATCTAATAAGATGTATAAAGTTGATTGTTGTAGAACCAAGTGATTAGTGCATTTTAAATAAAAATCATATCATCTCCAATACATAGCAACACAACAGTATAACCATATATATTTGCTATGGTGCAAGAAAGTGCAAAGTGCCAAAAAAGAAATATAAGTGATAAACCACTCAAATTATAAATCTATAACCAAATCGGGTGAAAGATCCAAATCCAAAAGTGCTAAGTGCAATGGATGAGATCCCTTAATAAATATTATGAATCTCTTATAAAAAGAAATTAATTGATCCGACTGTAATCAAAGTGTGTGGATTGATGGTGATAAATTGGGTGGCCATCCGAAATTAAGATGAATAAATATATCCGTGATTAAATATAACTTCAATAAAACCAAATAGCATATATAAATAAGTATAAGTATAAATACAAGAATTAATAAAAAGTGCAAAAAACAGGCTGGTGACAAGGGGTGTCCAATACAGTCTTATATGGGTGCAAAGTCCATAGAAAAAATTGAGGTGCTCTTTTTTGGGGTGTCCCGGGGTGAAGTAAGTGGGCGAGAAATAGGGTGCTCTCCCTCTCCTTAGGTCCCACGCTTACCAGAATTAAGTACCCCTACAGGGGTGAACCGCAGGTCGATAAATAGGGATTGCTCCCATACAGTGGTGGTCCGGTCCCTGATTCTGTCCGGTTTGTGCCAATACACCCGGTCACACTCCAAAGCAATATAAGGTGGCTTACAGCATCGATATCCCAATGGGGAGGGAATAGCCAGAACAATCCCAGGACATATATAGGAAAAAGATGCTTCCAATAGTGAAGTAACGTTTTGAAAACTCTTTTATTTAGTATAATCAGACAAGTACTCACATAGATAGCTCAGTTCAAGTATATCCGTATGGCTTAGGAGCCGCAACTTCCTCTCTAGCGGTGATCGCTCAGGAATGGCGTGCGTTTCAACCGCCGGATGCGGGTTCCAAGCCTCCAGATCAATCAGCGGAAGTGATGTGGTTACGCTCTCGACATGTTTCGTCGTGCTGACGTCATCGGGAGAAGCATCATCGGGAGAAGAAGACGCTTGCCCAATTTGCAATGGAACTGTTGGCTTGCCCCCCGTCCATTGTCCTGTCCAAAAGGACGTTCAGCGCATCAGGGGGAATCGTGACCAATAAGCACACTCGCCTAGCTCATGACATTGTTGACTACCTCACATTTATAAAAATGAATGAGGCATGGATCTCTGAGGAATTCAACACATGTGACCAGTAGACCATGTTTCATTTAAATTCCTCATGCCAGGCCACAAATATCCGCCGGACCGCCATCCACCCACAACAATTAATGGTCCTTGTCTTTGGTAAATACAGAGGCAGAAAAGGCATTTCATGTCCATTGAATGCCTAATTTTTGGGGCCTTTTATGGCCGACACTTACTTATTTATCCTGTCAATGCCTAATGTACCTCCAGCCACAGAATACAACGTTCTTAGCTGTCAGGTGAACAGGTAAATATATGAAGAAAAGTGAAAGAATGGTGATAAAATGATGATCCACCTGTACACCTGTACCTGGCCTGGCTGCCTTCCACCTCCATCTATGTCATTAAAGGGCCATAAAGACTGCACTGGATATATTCTGGTCAACAGTTGTCATTTGGAGCCCTGGTTCAGGGAAGGGAACATTATATTTAAAATGCATTGCAGAGTTCCCTCCTGTCCTGACAAGTAGAGCGCCACCAACCCCTGAATACGAGTGCTAACTACCGATGAGCTTTTTAGTCACCAAGGACCCAATATTCCTCATATGCTGTGCCGTGGTGGATTTACTTAAGCTTGATCAGCCTGATCCATAAGAGTGGAGGGCAATAAGTGGGGGTGAGTGTTCTAGCTGAGGGGAGTGGAGCACAGAGGTGGTGGACACTTTTGGTGTGTTTCTGTTCGGCTGACACTGGAATCTCACTGGATCATCATTTTATCACCATTCTTTCACTTTTCTTCATATATTTTACATATTGGATTTTTATACATATACCGTATTTTCCGGCGTATAAGACGACTGGGCGTATTAGACGGCCCCCCTAATTTTCATTTTCCGGTAATACTTATACTTAGGTTACCTTGGAGATATTATACTTGGCGTATAAGACGACCCCCCATTTTTGGGGGATTTTTTTGAGGTTCAAAAGTAGTCTTATATGCCAGAAAATACAGTATATGGTTTTTCACCTGAATTTTCTCACTGGATTATTTTCCACTGGACTATTGTTTGGACTGGATTCATAGTTCACAGTGATTATTTTTTCACATGTATCTGATTATTTTTCACATGTATCTATTTAGTTTTATATGTATGTATTTATTTTGATCACATATATTGTGTCTACACTTTAATTTGAGCGCTGCTAGGTGGGATCACACTGTTTCACTTTATTTGCCTTAATCATATATAACTGGTTAGCACCAGAAAGATGAGTTTGTTGTTGTGTTCAAATTCATAATAACCCCCGGGTCTGCTGGTGGCTATAAATATATTAGAGATGAAATCATCCATTCTAATATGGAATTCCCAAAGTGGTGAAACTGGTCAGGCACCTGTATATATCCACCCAAACCACCCCTAAGAAATATATGCAGCACAAGTTTGGTGTCTGAAAATAGGGATGATCAAACTTTTCAAAAGTTTGGTTCGACCAGAACACCCAAACTTCCCGAAAGTTTGGCCCGGATTTCAGAACCCCATTGAAATCAATGGGACCCGAACTTCGGTAATCAAAAAACACAATTTTGAAGCCCTAAAACCCAATAAATGCCTCTAAAAAGTGCCTAGTGTTCTGGGCCATGCCCCAGGGACTATTAATGACACGAAAAAAGTTCTTAAAAATTGTCATTTTTGATAGAGAGCCAATTATTGAAAAAATTATTGAAAAAAAAATGAGATTTCTTTGGATTTAGTGTCTGGGGGGTTTAAAAAGTGTACCTGTGAAGTTTCAGCTCTGTAGCATTTCCAAAACCAGAAAAAAAAGTTTGTTTGTATTAGAATTGCAATAGAACAGGCATATGGCTCCGCTATTTTCACACCTTGCCGGTTTTGTAGCTGGCGTTTTTTTGGGCATTTTTTGGGGGTTATTGGAGGCAGGCATAACATCAGAACTTCTGTGTAGGGGTATATATACACACACACACATGTATGTATATATACACATACACATATATAGGTGTGAAAGTAGCAGAAACCTATGCTTGCGCTAATGAAATAATTTACACCCATATGGCTTCTCTGCTATAACACCTATATGTGTGTATGTGTATAAATACATATAAGTGTGTGTGTATATATACCCCTATACAGAAGTTCAGATGTTTTGCCTGCCTCCAAAGACTCCAAAAAAATGCCCAAAAAAACGCCTGCTGCAAAAATACACCTGGGCGTTTTTGTAGCTGGCGTTTTTTTGGGCATTTTTTGGGCGTCTTTGGAGGCAGGCATAACATCAGAACTTCTGTGTAGGGGTATATATACACACACACATGTATGTATATATACACATACACACATATAGGTGTGAAAGTAGCAGAAACCTATGCTTGCGCTAATGAAATAATTAACACCCATATGGCTTCTCTGCTATAACACCTATATGTGTGTATGTGTATAAATACATATAAGCGTGTGTGTATATATACCCCTATACAGAAGTTCAGATGTTTTGCCTGCCTCCAAAGACCCAAAAAAATGCCCAAAAAAACACCTGCTGCAAAAACACACCTGGGCGTTTTTGTAGCTGGCGTTTTTTTGGGCATTTTTTGGGCGTCTTTGGAGGCAGGCATAACATCAGAACTTTTTCGTAGGGGTATATATACACACACACATGTATGTATATATACACATACACATATATAGGTGTGAAAGTAGCAGAAACCTATGCTTGCGCTAATTAAATAATTAACACCCATATGGCTACTCTGCTATAACACCTATATGTGTGTGTGTGTATAAATACATATAAGTGTGTGTGTGTATATATACCCCTATACAGAATTTCAGATGTTTTGCCTGCCTCCAAAGACCCCCAAAAAATGCCCAAAAAAACACCCGCGCCAAAAAAAAAACGCCCAGGTGTGTTATTGCAGGCATTTTTTTTGGGCCTTTTTTTGGGGGTCTTTGGAGGCAGGCATAACATCTGAACTTCTGTATAGGGGTATATATACACACACACTTATATGTATTTATACACATACTGTACACACATATAGCAGAGAAGCCATATGGGTGTTACTTATTTCATTAGCACAAGCATAGGTTTCTGCTACTTTCACACCTATATGTGTGTATGTGTATATATACATACATGTGTGTGTGTGTATATATACCCCTACAAAAACGCCAGCTACAAAAACGCCCAGTTGTGTTTTTGCAGCAGGCATTTTTTTGTGCATTTTTTTGGGGTCTTTGGAGGCAGGCAAAACATCTGAACTTCTGTATAGGGGTATATATACACACACACACACTTATATGTATTTATACACATACACACATATAGGTGTTATAGCAGAGAAGCCATATGGGTGTTAATTATTTCATTAGCGCAAGCATAGGTTTCTGCTATTTTCACACCTATATGTGTGTATGTGTATATATACATACATGTGTGTGTGTATATATACCCCTACACAGAAGTTCTGATGTTATGCCTGCCTCCAAAGAAGCCCAAAAAATGCCCAAAAAAACGCCAGCTACAAAAACGCCCAGGTGTGTTTTTGCAGCAGGCGTTTTTTTTGGGCATTTTTTGGGGTCTTTGGAGGCAAGCAAAACATCTGAACTTCTGTATAGGGGTATATATACACACACACTTATATGTATTTATACACATACACACATATAGGTGTTATAGCAGAGAAGCCATATGGGTGTTAATTATTTCATTAGCGCAAGCATAAGTTTCTGCTATTTTCACACCTATATGTGTGTATGTTGTTAAGGAAATTTTCCTAGTCCCCTCTCTTTTCCACTTATTAGTCAATAACCTTTTTCTATACAAAAATCTAGCCAATGTTGTTGAAGCTACTACCATTAAAATAAGTAATGAATGATAACTGCTAAAAATAAAGATCATATTTATTTTACAGAAAATAAACTTTAGATGAATCAATTATGACATAGATGATAAGATCTTAAGAAACAGTGATCTTTACAAATAGTGTTGCAAATGGACAAAGTTACACAGAATCATACACGAGACAAAGGATACATGACCAGATATAGATTACCCCACACACACAGAATTTCTACGTTACCATCTTGTGTCCTAGTCAGCCTTCAAATGCAATAGAGGAGGAATGAGACCCCCAGCTTAGGCTTATATCTACCCCCTCTCAGGGGAAGACCCCCTCCCTTTGCATACCATGTATGGTCAAGGACTTCCTACACCTAAACCCAAAAAGGTTCAATTACCATTTATGGTCACCTTTACTATATAGTCAAAAAAAACAGATGGTCAGCATCTTAAAGGATGTTAATTGTCTTCCTTTTTATGGTTCACTCAGCTAGGTTTGATGATGAAAGGAAAGGATGGGGAATTACTTGGTCAATACATTTTAAACCAAACCCCCCCCCTCCCCCTTAGCAAACATATGTTCTCAGTAGAACAGGAATTGGCACCCATTTTGAGTATCAGAATGTCCACACAGCATTTCACTGTTATTCATATTAATAAACAGAATAATGTCCATTTCAGGTAAAAAAAACACTAGAATTCAATATTTCCAATACATATCCCCCTGAAGTTCATAACTTTGAACTTAAAATTTTGTACCCACCCACAACAGCCCAGAAGGTCCAACCCCCCCACCACCACCACTACGGCCTCCACTTCTTTTCTTGAACATGACAAAACTCTTTATCTGTTCTTATGAACACATCAACATAAACTTGAGACTGAAAAGTCATAGAAATCCTGGTGTCTCTGAGAACTCACATCTGGACCATGAGTGCATGTACAGCGATGTTTACTCACTCCTCTGCCTTGGAAGAGTGGAACTCCAACATCCATGGCGGGATCCTGGCATCTTTTAACCCCATAACAAGGGAATGCTGTGTGATGTTTGCAAAGATTGGATCGGACCGCGAGATGGCACTTTTCAACATGGTTAAGGAAAGTTCAGTCTTGCACCTTTGTCTCAAGCTATGGCATGGTGGTAGTTGTTGCTTCTTCAGGTGGTGGTAGGGAAGGCCTCCGGACAGTTGTGCATGAATACAAAAAGAAAAAAAGAATGTCAGAATACAGTTATGGGGGGATCAAGATTGTTGCAGTTGTGTGGCCATTAAGGATTATTAATGTTAACAGGTAAAGCTAAGGTTAAAGCAGTAGGCAGGTCGAGGGATGTAAAATATAAGACCTGGATATATAGGGATACTCTTTTTTCATTGGTTGTTAAATATGGTTCTGTGGGTTCCCACCGGACTCTTGAAGCTGAGTCGGGAAGAATGTTATAATTCACAACAAATAATTATATGGCTGGTGCCTTAGTTACATTATCTAAGAGAATAGAAGATAGAAATCAAAAGAACAACTTAGAATATTAAACTAGGAAAGGGAAGAAAGATAGGTAAGTAATGAAAAATTAGTAAAAGGGATGAAGGGAACAAAGATAGATAAGTAATAAAAATGAGCAGAAAGGATAATACAAATAAAAATTAAAAAAATTAAAAATATAAAAATTAAAAATTAAAAAAAATATAAAAACTACAGATTTTATGCTGCTCCAACTAAGGTTTTTATTTACCACCTTCAACTTGGGATAGTTACTGAGCATTGAATCTGTATTAAAAGAAAAAAAAAAATCACTAATACATAGTTGCCCTGAAATCTATTGTTGACTGCACTGAAAAAGGAGAAAAAACAAAAAGCGTTGCAGCAACTACTTTACAAAAAGGGCAACTCCTCTCCCGCACTAGTGATCAGCGGTACGAATTTGCAGGTCAGGTACACAGATATTAAGGAGAGAGTAAAAAGGTTGATAAAAATAAATAAATACTTTTTAGACTTTAGATAAACCTGACTGCACTTTCTGACTCCAATTTAGAGGCTTCTCCCTAAGAACAAAAACAGAAATAAAAAATACAGTATGTTGTTCTAGGGTCCTCTCTTAAATTCGCACAATACCCCACATCGGTCTCCTAATAGTTACCCAAATCAGGACAGCAACAGGGTGGAGTTCACTAAAGCTGTGGCCCTAGGACTGTATACAGTATGCCCATTAAAAAACTTAACCTGAGATATTTGGATTAATCTATTTTGATCTCAAGATATCACCCAAATCATCCACTCTGCTCCTCCTAAGGCATCCTGATTTCCAGCTCCCATGTTACCTCCTCCCAGGCTCACTATCAGGACTGCTCCAGAATCTATAGAAGCCCATACTCCAGTATGTCCAGCCAGCTCCTACTCCCCATCCACCACTAGGTGATCCCTGAAAACTAATTTATTCAGGGAAGCCTACTCTGCTTCCACCAAGAACTTTACCTCAGCCAACTCCATCAGATCATTTCCCCCTGCAGCTATTATCTTTTTGTACAACCGCCTCCCCTTGGATTATTAATCCCTTAAGTAGGGCCCTTCTATTAACGCATGGCAGAAACTGCGGGCGCTATTCAAATCCTGTTGCCCAACGTCTAACTACCAAACTTTTAACTTACCAAACTTTTAACTCTGCCCCAAATCCCAAAGGAAGTTTCTGCAGATGTAAAGGGATGTCATGTTTGATATGAAGTATTTTCTCTGGGGTAATAGGGGTACGTCCCGGTGTTCCTGCTATATCCATGCCAAGGACAAGAGAAGATGTGCAATAGATCCCCGAGGTAGTGTACCCCGCTGAGTATAATTTAACCTGATGCTGAACACAGTGCATCACTAGACATTTGATAGCAGCACCAGTGCCCTGGTCTCAAATAATTTTAACTTTGTTTAGGACAGGTTGGGACAATACCTCGGCATCTATGATACATGACCCCTTCCTTTTCCAGTATTGCTGACTCATGATTCTGTCCGGTTTCCTTTGACATAACACAACACTTTCCTTTCTCTAGCACCCGTCAACATCAATCATCTGAGGTGGTCCAGACTCATAAACCATCAGAACATAATGGACTCTGGGGTGTAACACTGTAGAGTCGGATAGGATAGTACCCAAATTGACCAAGGTATACGCACAATGTTCAGTCCCTGCAATTAGGGATGAGAACAGTGCAAATCTGGTTTTGACAGCCATGGAACGGAGTCATCCACCAATCCATATGACTCATAGTAAACCTGGATACTACCCCCACCTGCCCGTCTTTGCGACGTGGAAATTGTCCCACTGAGGAAGAGGCAAACACTTTTCCTGGGTCCTGGAACACCTCTCATTGTACCTGGGTGCTGGACAGAGTAAGTGAGATTTCCTAACCCCTTCACCAACATGTAGTTCCAGACTCCCCAATGTGTTCCTGAGTACCTTCCGGTCAATAGTGTTTAAAGCACCCAGTGCCATGCCCCCAGCTCCTGCAGTCTCCAATAAACCCCTCTTTAACCGAACTATGGGAATAGTCTGAATATCCGGATTGAAATTAACCTTCCAACATGTACACCTGATTCTTTACAAAGGCTGCACACCTTGTGACCCGTTTGTCAATCCGGTAATCAGACAATGTTATCCTTCACCCATACAACATAAACTGCGTACACTATTCCGATAGGACTGACATGGAATGCAGGAGCATAGTACAGCACTGGGGAGCTGGTCTAACTGGCATGCAGGACACAGAATACTAGTTAAGGTACACAAGGAGTCTAGGACAGGAAGGACACCTATGGGCACCAACTGAGGAGAATACAGCATGCCCACCTGTATAATGAATGTGAGGACCCTTGGAAAGGCAAAGGCACAGATTCCAAAGCTGGCTACACACCATACAATTTACATACATATTTGCTGTATTATGCCTCTTCAGATTCACCAAAACCATACAATACGAGGTCAGACCTAAACACTCTCAAATTGTATGCAAGCAGGCAGGCCCTCGTATTACATATCTGAAGGACAATCCAAAGGAGATTGAAAAACAAAAAATGCATAGTGTATTTCCAGCTCAAGGAACTTCTGCTACTGGGCACAAACGACCAATATCGAAAAGCCACATAAAAACAAACAGAAAACTTTAGGAGCAGATAGTTGCATGGTGTCACTCGGCAGGAAGTAACCTTGAAATACACTTGGGGACACACAGAGAGACTGCTAGGAAGACAAAATTACATTACCCCCGAGGCAATGAGCTAAGTTTGAAAAGAAAGGACTGGCTTGGTGTGTAACTAATTCAATTAACAGCAGGGTGTAAACCAGTCGTAAACACAAGTATAACAGCAGATCCTTACAAGTTAGATCCATGGAGCTACAAATACCATCTGTTACTGATCTTTGGGCATAGAGCAAACATATCTGTAACAGATCTATTCAAACTCTGGACAATTCCAAAATACCCTTACCAATAAATGCAGTAACACTGCCAGAGATTCATAACACTTCTTCAACCTAATATAGGTATTTAGAGTGACAATTATCCACTGCAGTCCTAATCAAATTCTCATCTATAGAACCTAAGTAAGACTGAGGATGACCAATCATATTGTCAGTGGAAATATGGCATAGCAGACTTAAACTAGTTGGTTTTGCTTATCAGTTTAGGAAAGAAACTCATTAATACCAGGGCTCTACATATGTCGGATCAGAACATACACTACACAAGGTCTAGAACCAAGCACAGCCAAATGGACTGACATCAGAAGACCCATCTAAATAAACCTAAAAAAGAAAAATTAATTTTATATAAAGGTGTCTCTGAAGGCTGTGATCTCCTTTGGTTCTGAAAGCCATGAAACCCAATTATCGAATCTGAAGGATAAAACACCAATAAATTTAGAACTACAAATAAATATTACATTTTTTCTTCCTCCTAAAAATAAACTGATGATTAGGTACATGTGACAAAAAATTAGCATATGAAACACACAATTATACAATACATTACATTCCATAAAGAAAGACTTAAACATTTTTCCTAAGTTGTTTTGGAACAGTGCACTTTTTCAAAAACCAAAAATTGTTGAGCTCAAACTAATTACCACGTGGATTTTGTTTAAGGTATACCATTAATTCCCAAAAAAAAATTTTCACCATGGTCAAAAATGAGCAGCTCTTAAAAAAATATTTAGGTGGTACCATATCTTCACAAATCATAATACCTCACAATGACACTCTTTAGAACTGTCTCTCTGGAAAACAAAACACATGTTAGTGAATACACATCTCAGTTCACTATTAGAGATCTCACCTTTCACTGTAATGAATTACCAGGCAATTTGCATGACAATACACTGACAGATCTGACTAGAAAGGAGGGGGGTCGTGGGCTGTCAGCAGCTGTGACAACAAACTTCAGAGCACACAACACACAGTTCATGTATTTCACAGACCAAACTTACTCTCACAATTAGCTATGTTAAAGACAAACTCTAGACACCACAAATACCGGCATGTTTTCTATAATAACCTGTACGTCTTCCTTTCAATTCCTTAAAATCTGTTTTGTAAGTTTGAAATTCTTTCAAAGACCCATCCCGAATCATTTCATCATTCTCATCCAGTATGGACGCATTCTCTAATTTAGGATTTTGGAATGGGACCCATGATCTAGGCTGTTCATACTTATTACACCTAGGCCATGTTGCAAAGCGCGCGGCGTACACTTCAAAATCACGTCTCGTTGTCCTGTATAGATTTTGTTTCACTACGTTTTCAATGGGACGTGATAGACAGAATCGAGCTATGTGGCCAAATAGTCCACATGCATAACATTTTATCCTATCTAAAGTTGTACAGCGTCTCTTAACATAAGGCTTTGTTTTAGATGACTGAGAATGTTCGATGGCTACGACAGGAAAGGTTCCAACTGGATTAGACGCTTTTTCAAATACTTTACAAGATATAGGGGCAATTTTGTGAGAACTCCTACCTTCCATGGATTTATCCCTGTTGGTACGTACATTAGGTGTGGATGTTCCACTGAATTCGGACATAACCAAATCAGTTGCTTTGTTATCCACTCTTTTTGAAGACTGAGCAAGCTGCTCCTGGCAGCTGACAGATAATGATTTTACTTCATTTTCTGCATCCTTCAGTCTTTTTACCAGCTGATGAACTTCTTCCTGTAATCTCTTGTTTTCTATTACTAGGTGAAGGTAGCTAGCATCAGAATTTGACTTAGAACCTTCTAAAGTACTGATGTTACTTTTGGCTATATCTAGAGCTTCTTTTAGGGATGCGTTTTGCAATTTCAAATGTTCATACTGTCTACTTATCCACCTAGCTGCAAAGATCAGCGGAGTCTTTCCCGCTCGCTTACTATTCCCCCTGTTCATAACTGCCACAACTTTGGGGTTGTGACTTGTTGGACAGTTTCTGCTTGTCCCTACTTTGAAGTGTTGCTTGGAAAGATTTCTCCTTTAATCCCAAAGCAAAAGCATTCACTTCCTCTGCCCTGTTCAATGATTCTAGCATCCATATACTCCAAGCATCTCTTTCATTTGGGCGTGTCATCTTTTTATGATGAGCATACCACAGCTCCTCCCATGCTTTAACCTTAAATGTCTTTTTTTTTTTTTTTCTTCACAGGGTACAATGGGGTATTAGCTGGTGAACTCACTTTCACCAATATGCTCTAATTCCCTCCAATTGAGCCAATTTCAATGGATATTGAGGTAACCTAGGGAGGATAGCATCTGGTTCTAGTTTTACTTGCAAAAGTTTTTTATTTTGTAAGACATATGTAGATTAATAACATACAATCTCAGGAAATATTGCATAAGAAAGGTATACAATGTGTCATATACAGAGCCCTCTCGGAAAGGGACTTTGTAATGATAACAATGGCAACAATGCAATACGAGATAGGCATGGTTACTAAAACAGTATTACTAAAACGTCTGAGAATCAGAACAGAATCCCAGCCCGCAAGCAAAGCACAGAAAAATATAACCGTGGACCTCCATGTAAGTTACAAATGCCCTCTGTAAACCAGGAAGGGGAACCCCCCCCCCTGAATCTTATGAACTGGGGTTGCATATAATCACCCTCTGAAGATATAGGTCCTGAGAGAGGTAGATACCCTATAAGCCACAAGAAAGGAGGAAGTATGGAATATCCGAAAGGAAGAAAAGGAAAGGAAAAGAAGGAAAGAACACAAGAAGAGAAAGGGGATAGGAGAAAGGATGGAGATGCTGGAGTGGATGCAAGAAGGGATCGGGTGGAGAAAATACAAAACACAGACAATTAGGATGAGGGAGGTGAGATGTACAGACGCCAGGGTTCCCATACTGCTTCAAATTCCGCTTGCTTGTCACGGAAGATGCTGACCATCTTCTCCTGGGTCATGATCCAAGAGATTTTGCGTTTAGTCGCCCCCATTGAGACCGAGGGGGACTTCCAAGCCCGAGCCAAGGTAAGCTTCCCCCCCAACAACATGAAATGCATGAGCTTCAAACTGGTTCTGGGCCCTTTTACTCCAGAGCCAAGAAGCAGTGCTACTTCCGGGGTCCTGGGAGCCGGAAGCCCGGTAACTTTGCGGATCAGACTAAACAATTTATTCCAAAAACTACGGATACGCGGGCATTCCCACCAAATATGGAGCAAGGAACCCTGATGTCCGCACTCGCGAAAGCAAAGAGGATCAGTCCCCGGGTACATTCTGGCTAGACGGGTGGGAACAAGGTACCAACGCGTAATAATCTTAACATTAGCTTCAACTAGAGATATATTCAAGATACCTTTAAAAGCCCTCCGGAAAATGGAGTTCCAGGTGTCCGGTTCCCACGATAGCTCCAGATCCCTTTCCCAGGAAAGGGCGTAACCGGGCTTGTCAGGTGAGTCGATCAAAGCCCTGTAAATCAACGAAATACCTCCCCTCTGGACTTGAGCTTGTGCACACCAGCATTCATATGAAGTGGCCCGGGGTTCAACATCTGAACCTGCGACCATAGATGATAGGAAATGTCTAATCTGGTGCAACCTAAATTTTTCTGAGGAAGGCATATCAAGCTTACTCATACAGTGTGCGACTGACAAGGGGCCCTGAGGTGAGAGGAAGTGTCCTATCCTGAATAGTCCCTTGTTGGTCCACCATCGAAAAGCCCTTATGTTTAGTCCCGGAACAAAGTCCGGATTGTTAAAAATATGTGTCAGGGGTTTGTGAGCCGAGATAAGTGTAGGATGTGTATATAGTCTATCGCACAGCGCTAATGAGTGAGAGAGGGAAGGTGCCAATACAGGAGGTCTCCTACTTGGAGGAGCCCAAACCAAGTAATCTATGGTGTGATTAGGGACCGATTGTCGTTCCATATCAACCCAATCCGGTCTGCCCCCCATAGCATATACCACCGAGAATTGTGCCAGTTGGGCTGCCTGGTAGTATCTCCAAAGCAGGGGGACCCCTAGGCCCCCCTGTAAGCGGCTTCTGAAGAGGACCCTCCGCGGGAGTCGGGGACCTCTGGTGCCCCAAATAAACTGAACCATCTTGGATTGAAGACTCTGCAATTTCCCTTTAGTTACCTGTATCGGGAGTGATCTAAAAAGGTACAATATCCTGGGGAGAAGGTTCATTTTAACAGAATGAACTCTTCCCAACCAGGAAATGTTCCCTCTGGCCCAAAGTTCCATATCGGTAGACAATTTAGCGAACAGAGGCGGGTAGTTGGCTTGGTACAAAGAGGAGATGGAGGCGGTCAAATTGACCCCCAGGTACGGGATAGAGGTGGTGGCCCAGGAGAACGGAAAATTTTCCCGGAGGGTCTGCAACATTGATTGCGGGAGACTCACGTTCAAGGCTATTGACTTAGAGAGATTTACCTGGAGGCCTGAGATTTTCCCAAACTCATCCAACAGTCTGAGAAGATTGGGACTAGTAATGAGCGGTCTCGAGAGGAAAAGAAGAAGGTCATCAGCGAACAATGCGCACTTGTGTTCTCTACCCCCGCACAAAATCCCTTTAATATCAGGATGGCTTCTGATTGCTATAGCCAGCGTTTCGATGGCCACCGCAAAAATGAGGGGGGACAGTGGACAGCCCTGTCTGGTCCCCCTGTGTATCGGAAACGCGTCCGAATAGTGGCCCTGCAGTTTCACGTGCGCAATAGGAGAAGAGTAGAGGGCTCTTAAGGTGTTTAGGAAAGAGGGGCCAAAACCCCACCTGCTCAAGACATCAAACACATATGGCCATTCAACCGTGTCAAAGGCCTTCTGGAGGTCCAAGGAAAGGAGGAAACCCTGTTGGGGTCTCCCTCCATCCCAGGGGGCCCCCAGAAGAGAAATGATGTCCACAGCCCTTCGGATCTGGTCAGGTCCCTGCCTCCCCGGCATGAACCCCACCTGATCTTTGTGAATATAGCGGCCTATAAAATCCGCCAACCTATTGGCCAATATTTTCGTCATAATTTTTAAATCGTTATTAATCAGTGAGATTGGTCTATAATTTTTAACGTCAGAAGTATCCTTGCCCGGCTTCGGGATAACCGAAATGTATGCGGTATTGGCCGAAGCCTCTAATTGCTGTCCCTGCCTAAGGGAATTAAAAAAACGCGCCAAATGCGGGGCAAGCACTGGACCAAACGCTTTATAATAACCCGAGGAAAACCCATCAGGCCCGGGGGCCGAACCTTTTTTCAAATGCTTAATTACCTCTAAGATTTCTAGCTCCGAGATGGGGGATTCCATGGATTTCATATGAGCCTCGGAAATACTAGGTAATGCCAGGCCATCCAGGAAGGCCGTCCTGCCCTGGATGGTCGCTCCCTCACTAGGAGTGTACAACTGAGAGTAGAATTTGTAAAAAGCGGTCATAATTTTTTGTGGGTTCTGAGTCATGGATCCATCCGAAGTCTTAATTTTGAGAAAAGCATAGGATCTGGGCCTGGGGGAAGGTTTAGCAGCTAGCCGGGGTCCTATTTTGTCGGTTTGGTAATAGAACTGTGCAGAGGACCAACGTAAACTTTTCTCTGCCCGGGTGGTAAGAGCCATGTTCAGGGCCAGACGACCCGCTTCCAAACACTGTCGCGACGCTAGAGTTGGTTTTTTCTTATGTGCCCTAGACACTTCCCGGAATTCCTTCTCCAGTTTAGCTATATCAATTTGATTTTCCCGCTTAAGTTTCGCCGCCAGCTGGATAAGCTTACCCCGCATGACAGCCTTATGAGCAGCCCACACGGTTTCTGGTGAGACCCCGCTTTGAGCGTTCAAATGAAAGTATTCAGTAATGTCTTTTTCCAGCATATTGCAGAGAGAGGGATTACTGAGCAAAGATTCGTTCAGACGCCACCTGCGCACCCCATCCCGTGATCTAGGGGACAGGAGGTCCAAGATGACCACGGAGTGATCCGAAAGAGGTGATTCCCTAATATTCGCTTTAATGGCCAGAGGGACCTCAGCCGATGACAAGAAAATGTGGTCAATCCTGGCAAATGTGCCATGAGGGGCAGAGAAATGTGTGTATTCCCTGGAGGAAGGGTTGAGTTCCCGCCATATGTCTATCAGACCCAGTGAGTTAAGTTGCTTAGCGATGGTGAGACCACGTTTGGGTGGCCCCAAGACCCTAGGGCGCCTAGGGCTGGACTTGTCCAACATCTTATCCAATGACGTGTTGGAGTCACCCCCAACTATCAAGGTACCCGTTAAATACGGTTCAAGCTTCGCCCACATTCTGGTGAAAAACCTAGCCTGTCCCTGATTGGGGGCATAGTAGGACACAAACGTGTAGGAAATCCCCTCCATTGTCCCTGACACCAGAATGTATCTCCCTTCCGGGTCTCTAACTTCTGATGTGGGGGAGAAGCCCAAGTGTTTAGAAAAGAAAATGCCAACCCCTTTTGTCTTATTAGCTGCGTTAGCCAGGAAGAACTGTGGAAATTTGGAGTGTATGAATTTAGGCAAATAAGTATCAGGGAAGTGGGTTTCCTGGAGCAGGAGCACTTCAAATTTTTGGGAGTGTGCATGTTGAAAATATTTCCGTCTCTTAACTGGGGAATTCATCCCCTGAACATTGTGCGATGCAATTTTTAGAGGAGCCAGAGATGGTTTACTAACCGCCATAAATCCAGAGAGGAGCTATAACGCCAATGAAGGACCCACCTGAAGTTCCGAGGAGTTCGGGAAGTCGGAGGAACCGGAGCACCATCACAGCAGTCCACCCACCGTCTGAAGAGGAGACAGAGTCCACTCCAGCATCTGAAGAGAAAGCAGACAGATAAGAGAGAGAAAGGCAAAGAAGAAGAGAAAGAGACGGGGAAGAGGAAGACCAACCCAGAGGCCCCTGAGGCATGTAAGCCAGGGGAGCCCCCTCCCCCCCTAGGTCCGGGCCAGGCCCGCCTAGGCCCAGACCATGAGACAAGCAAAAGTTACCTGTCCGCGAAAGTTGCAGACAGACGTCTGACGCCGCCCAGGGCATATTACACTGGACGGGGTCAGAGGGAGGCGCAAAGCTCGCGCCCCAGACCTACCCGGCCCCAACCCAAATGCTATGATAACGAACATAAACTTAAATACAACATTGTGGTGAGAACCAGGGCCAACCATCCGACCCAAACCCCCCACCCTCCAAACATGTATGTCATTCCGGATGATGAATCAAGGAGTGATGAATCCCTCTACTTCCTCTGGGAGGTGGTGGAAGGACCCGGGCAGAGGCTATACCAACCCAACGGGCGTCAGCCAACAAAACCATGCGACCCCTAGGTCGTCCACCAACCCCCCAAAGCAAAAATGTGACTCCCACCGCAAGGATGAGGTATGGGGGATATCGAGCAAGAAAAGAGCCGTACAGCAAGATTTCAATGTACGGCCAACCTGTAAAAAAAAAAAAAAAAATAGCAACAGATAGCAAGAATTTAACCAACTTAACACACCCGGCCTGATCCCAGGCCTGAAATTAACCGGGAACAGAGTTCAAAAAAGAGTCCAAGGAGTCCCCTATCTGAGAAAAAAAAAAATGAAAACATTTCTCAGAGAGAGGAGGTGGAAGAAAAATTTGGAACACAAAAAAAAGGGGCTGGAAAGCAGTTCAGGTGACATGCGAGTCCTTGGATCGCTTAGATTGCTTCTTCACCCACGCCTGGGCAATGGGGCTGGCTGGAGAAGGCCTTTTGGATGGGCCAGCTGGAGCCGGGGATGTAGAACGTGAAAGTTCCAGGGAGATGATGCCCAATTGTAGAAGGAGTTTTTCGCCTTCCTGAAAGCTAGAGAAACCAAGTGTCTTACTCTTGTAGGCGAAAGAAAGACGAAATGGGAACGACCACCAGTACTTGATTGCCTTTTGGGTTAAAGCATGTAGAAGCGGTTTAAGAGAACGCCTTTTCTGGATCGTCAGGGGCGATAAGTCCGCGAATATTTGGACCGGGTGTCCTTGAATTTCCAGACGATCAGAGGACCTGGCCAGTCGCATGACTTCTTCCTTCACTTTATAAAAGTGTGGCTTTACCACAATGTCCCTGGGGAGATTATCCTTCCGGGGTGCTTGAAGGGCCCTGTGTGCCCTGTCTAACTCCAGCCTATGTGCTGGGATGTTGGGAATCAGGGAGGCAATAAATCCTTGGACAGCGTCATGGACATCCCGAACTGCTTCAGGCAATCCTCTAATGCGAAAGTTGTAACGCCGTGAGCGATTTTCAAGGTCATCAATTTTGGAAATGGCGGTTTCCAGGCGATCTGTTAGGTCCTGAATGCGGTCAGTGTTTTGGTTCGTCCTGGAGACTGTTTGGTCCATCTTGGACTCCATGATTTCAATTCTGGAACCCAGGTTTTGTAGGTCTGCTTGAATGGTGTGTGTGATTTGGCTTGCTGTCTGCGCTAAGCCATCAGACAGCATCTTAGAGAAGGCCGACATCATAGCATGAAAGTCCAAAGAGTGAGCAGGGGGAGTAAGCTCAGAGAGGTTGGATACTGAGGGGCTGCACTGTAGGCCTCGGACTGGGGTGTGGAGTAAATCCCCTAAGGTGTGCCTGATGAGCGACTCTGTGGAGGTAGGGGATGGGACCGCGATGATGCTGGTACTCACTGCGCCTTCCGGGAGTGCATGGGGGGTTGGGAGACCCCCTCCGTCGCTGTCCTCCATCCCCTCTGTCCCGGGATCTTGATCCTCCGGCGCGGGCGGCGCCATCTTGTGTAGGCCTGGAGCCTCCGCTCCGAAGCCCGGGTTGCGGGAGAGATCCCTGCGGACCGTCCCCGAGGCCATAGAACTGATCCTTGGTGTGCCCCGAGTTGGATGGTGGGGTCCTGTGTCGGCTGCGCTGCTCAATGTGGCTGTATGGGGCCGGATGGTCTGGGGCGAGACGGAGCCTCGGAGCTAAGCGGCCATCTCCGCTGCTCCGCGCATGCGCACTGAGAAGATATCACTTAAATGTTTCATCGACTGTAATTCATTAATTTGGAATGCAATTTAGAGGCATAGATAAGTCTGTGAGGACGTTATGATCTCTCAGGGTGAAGCTTGTCAGAATTTCTGCTTGCTCAGAAATGATATTGAATGAGATCAGGAAGGCAAATTGTAAAGGTGGATTGAGGAGAGAGGGATCCGCTGTTTAGGATAGATTGTAGCTGAGGCAGAAAGCAGGATAGGCTGGGCTTGAGCAAGTGAAGGATGGCAAAAAGTGAAGAATTCAGTGCCTACCCAGTCCACCGTGATATATGGATCGTCCCTTTAGGAAAAGTCCTGGATGCAGTGTCTGCTAGGCCTCAAACCTGTCTGCCTCCCTGCAGCGTGTATTTCGGACCAAAAAGCAGGATGAAGGTTCCAGGGAGGATCAGATTAGCTGTGGGTACACCGACTCTCCACCCAGGTGATCCTGGGAGCCGGATGGCTGCAGATTGGGGAGTAAGGTAGGCGATGCTCCTCTCTTGCCGATCCTGCTCAAACCCCTTTTTTGTAATCAACCCCGCAAAATATAGGCATCGGCCGATACCTATGCTCCCATAGGGCAGCTGGGGTGAGTGATGGGGCTCAGGATGATGTCCGGCAGCAAGATTATGGTGGATTGCCTCTTAGGCCTAACTAGGCCGCGATTGTAAATCTGCTCCCGGTGGCTCGATTTTGAAAATAATTGGATGATCGTGTCCCCCAGGGTCCTGAGAGGCTGGATGGGGCAAAGATGCGCTGCTCAGGTCCGTATTTAGAGAGGATTGCCACGGATTAGCTATGCGATCGGCGGCGCTCCTCTCCAGTCCGCTTCCAGCCTACTCTGCAAATTTTTACTGATCAGGTCCCCTGGGTGATAGGGTGGGCGGTATTGAGGGTAGATTGTCCTCTGGAGAGGGGATGGAGAGCGGATGCGGCCGGATACTGCTTTAGGAAAGGCCGAGGCTTTTCCTGCGAGTAGGCCGCGGCTGGATGGCTGTGTTCGGCGGCTTTTTCGCTGTAAATTTTAGGTTTATCTGGTCCCCAGGGGTTAGGGTAGTTGATGTGAGTGGCGGATTCTCCTCTAGAGAGGGGATAGAGAGAGGATTGCGGTGGATTATTGCAAGGAGCCGGCGGAGCTCTTCTCCTAGACGTTCGCCATGTTCCTCATCCGGCCACGCCCCCTATCTGGTTCTAGTTTTATCTTAACAAGGGGGCAGTGGATCATAATTCCAGTGTTCTCCTCTTTAGATTCATGCTTTTGGATGAATCACTGGGCAAGCTCTCTGCAAAACTTGTGTCTGGTTCCAATTTACATAAGGCGATTATGCTGTTTCTACCATTTGGTGCTGGTCAGGATCTGAAGGGATATTTATTTCCACTCCATCCTCAGTAAATTGTATTTGTGCTTTCATTTGGGAGAGCAAATCTTTTCCTAGCAAATTGCAAGGAACTGAATCGCTCAAGAGCAGGAAGGCTTCAGTTTGAAAGGGTCCAATTCAAACTTTTGTGGGAGTGGTTTCCAGTAGGGGGATATGATGTGCCCCCTATACCAACTCCCCTAATTGTATTTTGAATGTGAAGATTTACCTCACTGGATTTCAAAACTGAACGAGCTGGCCCGGTGTCTACTAAAAATTTAGGGTCTGATTATTTAATGGCATTTGTACATAAGCACTTCCTTTCTCATTTGTTGAGATTACAGGTAACACCGGGAGCTCTCCACATCACTTAGAGATTCCTCTTACAGATTCCCTTTTAGGTCGTGGTGGCCTAATTTGTCTTGGAGCTCTACACTCCCTCTTGAAGTGTCCTGGTCTGTTGCAGTTGAAGCAGACAGGCTTCCTTTTTGGTTTTAGGCCATGATCTGCACTGTTCAATTGATCAGTGACAATGCAGATCCTTTGAGGTTTCAGTGACTCCCAATCAGCTATATTTCTTTCAATAGCAGTTGCAAGTGACAACAAAGAGGAGAGGGGCTTATCTCTCCAGTTTGGATCAATTTTTGAGTACTTTGCTAATAAGGCCTGGGTGATTGCATAAGGCTCCAATCCTGACAATTCTGCATCTTCTCCCTGTTCATCACTCTCACTACTCTGGGGATTTGGCTCTAGTAGCTCCTCCTGCTTTTCTCTAATCCTTAGCGGCATTTGGTGTGTTTTCGCCTTAATTCTGACAGTAAAAATATTCACATCATTAGCCCTATTCATGGATTCTACCATCCATGCACTCCAAGCATCTCTTTCATTTGGGCGTATCATCTTCCTGTGGTGACTATACCACAAGGCCTCCCAGGCTTTAGGCTTAAAAGTCCCTCTTTTAGAATACTTCTTCCCAGTCCAGCGATCCCAATCTTGAATATATTTCACAACCCAAGGCCCATATTTATAAATCATCTCTTCCTTTGGGGTCAAGTGGTAGGGTTCACCACGGTTAGACGCCCTCTTTGAAGCGATTTTATTACCCATCCTTACGGATTATGGACCCTGAAATTGATTTCCCAACTTAAGCGGTTGCCCCCCAGAGGTAGCTAATCTCTGGCCAATGATTGAGTTGACAGGTACCGCCCCTGTCACCGTTGCTGCCTTTTTCACTACTTGTCAATATAGAATTTTTCCTATGCTGACTATAGTCCTTTAAAGTTAGCCTGGAGATTCCTGAACTTCCTGCGAGTTCAAATCCCCCCCCCCCCGTGGACTTTTCCAAAGTATTCTAAAAAAAAACCAATGACTATTACTTCTGTTATCTCAAGAAAGATTAGCACAAACTTGGATGATCAGAGCCCTTTGAGTGCTTGGAGTACAGAAGGCAGTTAATAAGGGCACGAATATTTGCAAAATTATTTGAGGCAGTTATAATATAAACAGTGTTCACAGGTCTAATTACAAAGCTTACAATCCCCAATTAGTAGATTACAAAGAAAGATAGTTTCATACACATCAAGAATATTCAGTGCGACTTCGGCCCACAGTTGCGTTTCAATCACAAAGATTGGGAAGCGTCTTGACCAAAATCTCTTTCAAGGCTCAACTGAAACTACTTTTTAGCAGAAAAACACCGATTGTATAGCCACTGCCTCCAAGAGTCCCAATCTGAACCCTTATCATTCACCCTTGCACCCTCCTGCAATGAGGCGCAACTTAGCAGTTAGGATGTTTTCTCATTCACTCTCAGTACAATTTTATTTTAATTATACTGTTCATATCAGTCTCATCAAGGTATTAGTACAGACAATAGGAGAAAAAGAAAGGCAAAAAAAATGAAAGTTCTTTTAAGAGCTTGCTAATTTTGAGACAGAGATGAGTAAAACAAAGACAATTAGCACTTAATAGATCAACTCTGTCTCAACAAACTCCTCACACGAGGCACCATTTGTTAAGGAAAATTTCCTAGTCCCCTCTCTTTTCCACTTATTAGTCAATAACCTTTTTCTATACAAAAATCTAGCCAATGTTGTTGAAGCTACTACCATTAAAATAAGTAATGAATGATAACTGCTAAAAATAAAGATCATATTTATTTTACAGAAAATAAACTTTAGATGAATCAATTATGACATAGATGATAAGATCTTAAGAAACAGTGATCTTTACAAATAGTGTTGCAAATGGACAAAGTTACACAGAACCATACACGAGACAAAGGATACATGACCAGATATAGATTACCCCACACACACAGAATTTCTACGTTACCATCTTGTGTCCTAGTCAGCCTTCAAATGCAATAGAGGAGGAATGAGACCCCCAGCTTAGGCTTATATCTACCCCCTCTCAGGGGAAGACCCCCTCCCTTTGCATACCATGTATGGTCAAGGACTTCCTACACCTAAACCCAAAAAGGTTCAATTACCATTTATGGTCACCTTTACTATATAGTAAAAAAAAACAGATGGTCAGCATCTTAAAGGGTGTTAATTGTCTTCCTTTTTATGGTTCACACAGCTAGGTTTGATGATGAAAGGAAAGGATGGGGAATTACTTGGTCAATACATTTTAAACCAACCCCCTCCCCCCTTAGCAAACATATGTTCTCAGTAGAACAGGAATTGGCACCCATTTTGAGTATCAGAATGTCCACACAGCATTTCACTGTTATTCATATTAATAAACAGAATAATGTCCATTTCAGGTAAAAAAAAACACTAGAATTCAATATTTCCATTACAATGTGTATATATACATACATGTGTGTGTGTATATATACCACTACACAGAAGTTCTGATGTTATGCCTGCCTCCAAAGATGCCCAAAAATGCCCAAAAATACGCCAGCTACAAAAACACCCAGGTGTGTTTTTGCAGCAGGCGTTTTTTTGGGCATTTTTTGGGGGTCTTTGGAGGCAGGCGAACCATCTGAACTTCTGTATAGGGGTATATATACACACACACTTATATGTATTTATACACATACACACTTATAGGTGTTATAGCAGAGAAGCCATATGGGTGTTGATTATTTCATTAGCGCAAGCATAGGTTTCTGCTACTTTCACACCTATATATGTGTATGTGTATATATACATACATGTGTGTGTGTATATATACCCCTACACAGAAGTTCAGATGTCATGCCTGACTCCAAACATGTCCTCAAAAAAGCCCTATAAACGCCTGCAGCAAAAAGCAGGGTGACAGGGGTGAAGCCATATGCCTGTTCTATAAGTGTTCTAAGAGAAACGATCTTTTCTCTATAGCGGTCACCCTGACATGGAAGGGTTTTGTCACCCTGCCATAGCAGTCAGAGTCAGTTAACCCTACACTACACTACGGTCCCCTTACACTTAACACTTTCCCTACAGAAACTAGATTATTAAATCTAACTATAGTGGAAAATAGTACCCTAACTACACTATATATCCCTTTCCTCACACTAATAATTGCTAAATGACACTTTGAAGCAGAAGTAACAGAACTGCTTCCACTCTCTTCCACGTCCCTGTATTACAATGCAAGGAATTTGGCGGGGCTATCTTATATACTGGGGGGCGTATTCACTAATGATTGGCCTCTGGACCCCCTAGTTTATCCATTGAATAGATGATTTTACCTCTGATATATTTATAACTACCAACAGACCTGGGAGTGTGCAATACTGTCTGCACATCATTCTTTTAATTTTTCTGTTAAAAATATACACTTGAATGTTGATTTTTTGGGGGGGGGCTAAAAACTGCATGCTGTGTATCATATTTTAAATGTTGTCTACTCCGACTAATACAATTCTGTCTATGGGCTCTGTACAATATTTCTTACTATTTTCTGAGAAAAATAACTACTTTCCTGCAGACTTTTGAGCTGAAAAATTGTACGCAGTATCATCAGCTCCATCTGGTGACCAAAATGTGGTATTGTTTTCTCATTGTGGTATTTCAGAAAACGATACCATGTTTTGGCCACTAGATGAAGCTGATGGTACAGGCCAGTGTTTCTCAACTCCGGTCCTCAGGGCACACTAACAGGCCAGGTTTGCAAAAAAACTGAAATACATCACAGGTGATAGCATTTGTTGCTCAGTGATTGCAGTACTCTAGTCTGCATCTCCCCAAGGTAATACTTAAAATCTGGCCTGTTAGTGTGCCCTGAGGACCGGAGTTGAGAAACACTGGTACAGGCAATAATCTCTTAGAAAAAATATGGGACATTTTGTTCAATTCACACAAATGCTTCTGACATTCATGTAATAAATGTTTTTTTAAATAGGGCCCCAAATGTTTAAATACTTTCTAGAGAGTGAGTACATAATTCCTTATTTCTTGATGTGAAATATTGTATATATTCTTTAATATGGATTTTGAGCAGAAAAAAAATAAGTTTTTTATTTCATTTTTAAAATGTGGCTTCCAACATCTTCCATGATGTCTGTGGAGCCTGTACAATATTTCCAGCTTAAAAAATATTGTAGCCTGTACAATAATTTCTCAAGGAATAAATACTCTATGTGGACTTGACGCCCATTGTCTTGAGACAATATAAATAATATATATATATATATATACAGTTCATATAATATATAATATAAATATAATTTTATATTATACATTAGTACATCCGAAACATGCTTTACCTATTGTTACCCATATTTGATGTGTTACTTAATGCTTTAAATTCAAAATCCAGGACCGCTTTTTTCTGTAATAAAAAAATATAAACTCTAGTTTTCATGTATTGATAAAACCTGTCCAGTCATTGTCTCTGAAATTGTGGCCTGATAGACCTGCTTACATAATTTGCATTGAATCTGAAGATTTTCTTGCTATTTTCTCTAAAAAAATACACTCTAATTTGTATTTTATGTTTTTTTTTATGCTTAAATCTGCCTAGTCTCATCTTCTTACATTTCAGTCCAATGAAGCTGCTTTCATACTTTCCAGTCACTGTATTAAATGCATGGCTCTGAAATTGAAATATAGCACTCGAATTTGTATTTCAGGGCTAAAACTGCCTTGTCTTTGGAATGTTATGTATTAGCAGGAATTGTGTTTTCCCATGGTGCCCTCAAGTTGCATAAAAAAAGGATCCTCCATTTGCCAAATTGTATGTTTTTTTTGGCATTGGTACATGTTCCTTATGGCATTGCCCAGATCTTCATTTTGTTTGAAAATTCCTTGTCTATTGACCTCAAAAATGGGCAAAATTGGTTTTAATGATTCAGCCCTGCATTGACTTTATTGGAATTTAGATTAAAGTTCTCAATGTATGGATTTTACTATACCTGGTTTAAATATTTACTGCAGGATTGTAAAAAGAGATACCTTGAGAGGTAAAGCATATCTCCACAGAGTTCTAACTGCAAAAGAAAAATGTAAATAAATTAACTCTCCCACTGCTCATGCTGAATGCCATTCCAATCAAGATGAACCTTTTTTGAAAGGTCTGAATAGGAACCAACAATTCTAAGACTGTTAAACTGCTGTGCCCCATAGCAGTGGTTCCTCCCACAGACCTCCACATCACTACTGTGCTCTTTGGTGAGGTGAGGATTGGTAGCAATGCAGAGGTCAACAAGAGGCAGGATTGGTTTCTGCAGACTTTACAGGTTTCTTCTTGATTGAAGAGATAACACATATACAGTAAATAATTGTATGCCATTGTATATTACTATGTTAGTTTTGTTTTCTTTAAAGTTGAACGGTCAGACATCGCTTGTCCATGGATTAATTGCCGGCTTGTGTTCCAGCCTGGCTATGGCTTCAGTCTCCTACATGCCAGCTCACCCAGCCATGATTCCTTGGACTCCCACACACTCCTGCTCCTTCCAAACGGACATTCTGGTAGCTGCAGGCCTGCCCAGGGAAGCCGACACAGTGTCATCTACTTGTGTCCCTGTCCCTTTGGCGGTGATACATGACAGTTGAATCTCCTCTCCCTGCACCTCTGGTCAGCACACACCGACTGTTGCAAGGAGTTTTTATCTGCCAGCACAATCCTACCTCTGTTAGTTCAATCCTTTTATATTTTGTATGTTTTTACTTATTAAATCGATACACTTAGATGGCTGCGCCTTCCTTTCTCTCCTTATTTACAGTTTATTGAAGCATCCATTATCCTCATTGAAGAAGTGCAGCAGCTATCCAGATAGTGGATTTCCTTTTTTTCATTGATTCCATGTACTGACTTTAGGCCTGTACTTTTTCTTTGCACTAAGGGACTTTTTTATTCGGTTTCCTCTTAAATGAAGAGATAACACATATAAATGATTGTATGCCATTGTATATTACTATGTTAGTTTGAACTTTACCCATAACAACTTGATAAAAAATAATGTTCTTTAGCAGGGAACATACATTCCACATTATTAATTATGCTACCAAAATTAGTGTGTGCTAAAAATTGCTTCCAGCATTGCTCCGGTTTCTTCTTGCCGGAGGCAGCCATTTTGCTGAAGCCCAGAGCCCCAGCAGTAAATCATAAAGTGGAACTAAACCCATTGATTTAATGATTTAAAATACAGTTACATTCCTGGAATGCTGGGATTGCTAACTGTCACATTTGCTTGTGTCCTTAACCAAGCTGTCAAACTGTCAAATGGCTGGTGTCATAACACATGTGCAGCACCATGGCAGTTGCAGATCAAATAGAAGCAGCTTCTTTTGCTGTTAAGGATACGAGGGTTTATTTCTGCTTTAAAGTGATTGTAAAGAGCAGCCCTGATTCTCCTATTCTGGGGTGCCCCGGCGTAGCTCCTGGTTCCTACTCTTCATCGAGTGCCCTCATGGAGAGCTGCTTTCCATGGGGTCACCCATGTGGGCATGCTCAAGAGTCCCACTGCTGCATCCATGGACACAGCAGGACTCGACCCCACCCCTGGATTTGATTGACAGCAGCGGGAGTCAATGGCTCCTGCTGCTATCAATCTATCCAATTAGGAACCGAAACAGCGGCTGAAGCCACTGGGTTCATGTTCGTCGCTGGAATGATTGAGTTCAGGTAAGAAAAAAGGGGAGATTCTGGGGACAGCTGAAGCTGAAAAGGGTTTTCATCTTAATGCATAGAATGCATTAAGGTGAAAAACCATGAGACTTTACAACTCCTTTAAGGCTGTTAGCAGTTCGGCCTCTACAATTTTGGCAGAACCTAAAAATACCTAAAAATGGAGAGCAACTGAGCATGTGCAAAGCAGGATTAGACAGTGTATTGCTGTATTTTAAACAATGTAGGCACTTATTTTAAAGTTTTACATAGCTATACCTGCAAAAGGAGCCGGCCTTAAGTGATCTAGCAGGGCTTAATTTTCTGACTATAGTTCCACTTTAAGGGCATTCAGATTTCTTATTGCACTTTTTGCAAAACTAATGTTTGAGTTCTAACATACATTCTTTTTTTCTATTGACACGCTAATGCAGGGGACAAAGAATAGTAACCGTAGACAAATGTTTTAGTGAACAATCTAAAAGGACAATCTAGAGTGTATACAGCACACAGTATATCAAATATTTAGTTGGCAATTTGCCTATTCAATATTCATCCAAAAGATTTAAACATTTCTGAAGGTAATGCCATGTGAATATAACTGACATTACCCAGTAAGGGTTACTTTTTTATTTCTGCTTAAAATTTTGAAAGAATATTTGGGTAAATCTTCCCAAATAATGGAAATCCATTCACTCATTTGCTGCAATTGCTGTCCTTGGTGACAAACCTGTGTATAAATACCATGTGACTCTCAGTCAAATGTCTTTTTTTATTGTAAAAAATTGTTATGTCATGCCTTTACATCCTTCTAGAGTTAACCAGTAAAGCTAGTGTCTCCATATCAAGGAAGCAGTGAGTGCCTGCTTTTTAGATACAAGGAAGCAGCGAGTGCCTGCTTTTTAGATACAAAGTCCAAATATGGTCAATAACAGGCGGCCCCTGGGTTATAAACAAGCTAGGGACTGTAGGTTTATTCTTAAGTTAAATTTGTTTGTAAGTTGGAACAGGTACATTTTTTTTAAGTTAAGCTCCAGCCAAAAGAATAATTTTTAGTTTTTTTTTGGATACCATAGGGAAGGGTTAACACCCCTGTACCATTTGTTTTGCTGTCTGTGCCGCTGTACTGAAGATTTCACCTGACTTTCTGTCCCTATGACAACTGGATTTTGAAATTTTTGGGTTGTTGTGGAAACAAGGACTAGTGATAAAACTTCAGTGGAGACACCTTTTTCCTATGATAACTCTTACAGGAGTGAATTTCCCTTCCTAGGGGTAGATTTCTCCTCACTTCCTGTTGTCTTTCTCCGTTTGTAAGTAGGAGTCGTAAATCAGATGTTTGTAACCCGGGGACCACCTATATGTCACAAGAGACTTCACTCCATTTTTTCAATAGCATACACATAAACATGTGCAGCACAAGAGATTTTATACTGTAATGTCAACAAAGAGGAAGGAAGAACATGTTCCTCTTTTCTCTCTGCATCTTCAGGTGTTTCTGGCCCTAAAAAGGTATCTATTAATTTAAAAAGATTAAAACTAGTTCACAGCATGAATAGTGAACTGCTTAGGGTCTATTTTATTGGTGAATGCCTCTCAAAGAACCTTGTCAATACTAAAAGGCATGTGGGCTAGGATCAGAAATGAAGAGAGGATACATGCTTGCTATGGGGATAAAAAGCCTGCCTGCCTGGCATGGTAGGCAGGTTAGATTCAGAGAGGAGAAATGCATTTTCTTTTAAACAAAAAGTACTGAACTTGTATTTAAAACACAGGTGCATTCCAAAAAAAGAAGAAGAACCATGGCTCCAAGCACTTCAACATACATTACGCCACATCAAAACAAAAAGTTGACTGTTGGGGATGAATGGGGAGAATTTTCAGATAGAATCTACATTCACTGAGTGATACATAGGATTAAAAGTACCATAATGCACTTTACACTTTGAAGAATAGGTGTAGACAAATATCAGTGATCATTCTTGATGCAATTTTTGACTATTTAATCTTGTTAAAAATAGACCAAATTGGCAAAAGTTATAAACAAATGTGGAATGTGATTTGAATGAGAAAAACTGAACCTTAACTGAAAAATGGGCAAATGTCAGGCGAATGTTGGCTGTATTGACCATTCATTGTTTAATAAATAGACTATTACACAGTAAATATACAAGATTAGTTTACAGACAAAATTAGTAAAATTGGACATTATTATTTATTTATATATTTTAGATAGAATAGGACACAGAATCACATTTTTTATTGGTGTATGTCTCTCCCAAGAAAATTACTTTCTTTTTCTTGATGATCATTGTCACTGGTGCAGAAAGTGATAGGGAATCCAACATTTTACAGTTGTTATCATTGTGTAGGAGTGCATTTTACCTAGTTTTGGGTAGTTTTCCACTCACTTCCATTTATGCCTCTGTAAATCACATCGATGGGACATAAGACATGAGTTAAAAATGTGACAAGGTTTATGACTATTCCCTACTCTAAAGTGTCCATGACTTTTGCATCAAGGTTGCATTGGTAGCATTACCACAGACTTGAATATAATTATTAGGATGAAAGGCTGAGACTAAATCATCCAAACAATTCTACTTTTGCCTCTTTTATTTTTGGACAATAATGGATGTACATAGACAGCAAACAATTATTTTACGCATGTGCTATTTTTATTGTGTCACAGGTTAATAAACACAAACATGTCTATTGCCATGTATTGTTCTACTTTTCCTGACACCTGCTTTATTGTCTTGTTTATAAAATAGGGTTTTTGCACAAAGTTCTCAGCAGAATAATTCATAATCGCATGCTGGGTTTTAACTTCATGTAAACATTGACTCCTGTCATATTTAACAAGTGAATTACTTACACAATGTAAAACACGGTTAGATGAACAGCATATGGCCACATAGGAACAAGTCAGCCTAAAATATTTCCCCGGACTCCTGCTTAATTTTTGTGTTGCCTAATAAGATTCTTTCTTAACACGTCAGAAGATTTCTATTACCACAGTTCCTATTGTAATGCCTTTACTATACCAGTAATAATAAGACTTTAAGGCTTTGCAATGACTTTACTGCAAAATCGTGTTTTAAAAGTTCCAGTTTTTTAATTATTATTCATGAAAATCTTGTTATTACTGAGCTGAACACATGACATAATTCCTGGATATACCATAATTCAAGCAGAGCTTCAACCAAGCTAAAAATATTGGTCAACTTATGGGCTGCTACATGGTGATGCAATAAGTACTAGAGCAAAAATCAATGCACAAATGTGCAAGCTAGCTGTAGTCACACAGACAAATTTAGAATAGGGAGGAGGTTAAGGTTTTCCACTATCATGGGTTCACCGCAGATATGTTTAAAGTGTGTGGTCTTTTTTTAACTGTGCAAATCCCCCAGAGTGAATTCTTTGCAACCAAAATGCACTGCCTAGTCTCTGAAGTTAGCCCATCTCTCTTAGAAGGGCCAGTAATGGGGGTCTGTTATGTTCTATCCCCCTTATTTTAACCATTTGTCAGTGTGTGTTGGTGAAGAGTAGGGAGAGCTAACACACTTTGTGGGGAGAGTTATACAGTGTTATACTGCTCAATTACAGTGGATTACAAAGTTGTGGCCTACATATTCTTGTTTTTTTTTTTTTTTTTTTTTAGTTCTTGCTTATCCATACTGTTTTCTGCTAGGTATAAAAAATAGGTTAGGGTTTATTTTGGGGGGAGAATTTTATTTTATTTTATTTAGCAAGGGCAAATTTTGTTTCCATCTTGGAGCTGCAGCATACACTTGGTGATGACACAGACAAAGTTGGTCTTTGTTTGCAGCACTTTACTACTAGGGAGGAGCGAAGCAGGTAAACTTTGGTTCCCTGGATTTTCCCCAATAATGGTAGGAAGTTAGTGAACCCCACCAAACATAGTGCAGAACCCTATTTAAATCTACTGTATGTCAGTTGAATCATATTTTATTTACTGGCCTATTTTCAAAGGAAATTGGCAAGATTTTTTTTAAAAACATCATGAATATCTGGACACTCCCTTAGAGAACATGTACCAATGCAAAATAAATAAATAAATAAAAATACAGTTCCAGGATATGCCTTGAACCTATGCAGGAAGTTATTGAGCAGCACAATTTACCTCTTTAGAAATGATTGTTTACTTTAAAAACAGCAGCCAGGGATCTGTCATTTAGTGGCAATTGTGCAACGGGTAAATATCTGTTGCAGTAGCAGCAAATAATAAGGGAGATGTAGAACCATCATTGGGTGGCAGGGAAGCAGTGCCGAGTAGTGGGGTCATTGTGATTGATGAAGAACTACATTAATGGATTTACATGGGTAGTTTTCTTTTTTTTTTTGTAGTATTTTTTTTTTTTTTTAGTGAAGTACCTTTTTATGGTCACAAACAGAATATGATCTGCCACATTAAGTCTAGTTACCTCCATCCCTGAAATAATATACAAACAGAAACAGAGTATGGGACTTTAAGTGAGGTCAACTAGACGTATAAATGTTATTATTAATTGAATATACATATAACAATAATCATATATGGATGCATACAGAGAAGTAGCATATAATAAATTAAACAATACATATTCAATATAAATAAATACAGTATAACAAGAATCAAACATAGATCTCTGAGGGGTATGGCGGATTCAATATGATATCATAATCTCTGTAAGCTTGCAGTCTCTAAATAGGTCAAAATCGGGTAAAACATCTGAGTAATTGTAGGCTCGACACTTTTCATGGACCTCCGTCCATTCATCAGGGGCATGAATATATATGATATATCTAAAGATGGAAATATGTTTAATATTCTTTTAGAAGTAATTAAAATCTAGTAGAAAGGTGTGTGGGAAAACCACTACCTTAAAAAGTGTCATTCCTCCACAGAGGATCCAATACTGGAAGGACAACAGAGCCAATCCAAGGAACGTCTGACAACACTCAACACGGGGGGGGGGGGGCAGCAGGAAGGAAAATACCTCATACATAGTGAAGTGCAAATTACGAGGGCAGTACTCCAGAGAAGAATAATAAAAGCACACTGGGACCAAAAAGATCTGGAATAATAAATATATAAAATCAATAGAGTAATAAAAAAACTCAGACCAGAGATTCATATGGGTTGTGACATATACGTTATGCAGATAAATTGTCCCAGAAGGAGTGCCGAAGGTATGACCACCAAGATAACAAACTAATAGGAGGTGCCCAGAGATAGTGCATGAAAATGGTGCATATCATAGTAGAGTGAAATGGAAAAAGTGAAGAGCAAAAGTGTGCTGGAAAATGTGACACAAAGAAAGCAGAGAAAGTGGTGCACCAATGAGCACATAAGGGGTGCCAAAGTGGGGTGCTGAAGTGAAAGAGAGAAAAGGAATAAGAGAGAAGGGAAAAGAAGGGAGGAAAGAAGAAGAAAAATGGGAGTGGGAACATAGTAGTGGTGAAGTGCACAGAGAGGTGACCAAATCATCACATGCTGATGTCAAATACAAAAATGGTAAAAATAAAGTGCTCAGTAATGGTGCATAAATACGTGGAAACCGTAGGACTAAGTGAGAAGAATATTGCCACAAAATTACCAGATCAGAAAAGTATACAAAGATCAACCAAGAAAGTCTAGTAAGGTGAATGCCGATCCGATCCCCGCCGCCTGCCCCGACATGTGAAAGTGAGTCCTCGCCAGCGCCATGCAGGCGTCGGTATATATGGACAGAAGCTACTCCTCCCACATCCGGTCAAACAGGCCGGAAGGTGGGTGGGAGCGGGCCGCCCCTGACGTTGGTGGAATAAATGGTAACCTTGGTAACATGATGCCAGCAAGGCGCGATGTATCAGGTATACCCAGCATGGCGCCGATGGAAGGCATGGCACCCCGCCCACAAGCCCAGATGCAAAGGCAGAGACAGGCCAGCGGGAGAGGCGATGGCCACCTATCGCAGCCCCGGATCAGGAGACCCGGAAAAGCTCAATGGACTCCCACTCCACATTGGATAATGGAAGAACTTATTAGGACACATAATATTATTAGAATGCATAATACGGTAATCGAATATAAGAAGGGAATATACTAAATATTGATGAATAAATAAAAGTCTAAGGCGAAAAGTCACAAACAGAATATGATCTGCCATTTTAATATTTTAATACAGAGTTTATGATATACCCCTCAGAGATCTATGTTTGATCCTTGTAATACTGCATTTATTTATTTATATTGAATATGTATTGTTTCATTTATTATATGCTATTTCTCTGTATGTGTCCATATATTATTATTGCTATATGTATATTTAATTAATAATAAAATTGATATGTCTAGTTGACCTCACTTAAAGTCCCATACTCTGTTTCTGTTTGCATAGATTTTTTTATGGTGTGAGTGTCTTTATTTACTTTTTACATTGCATGGAGAGTGAATAACAAGGGGTACTAATGCACCCTGTATTGTTTCACTGGGGGGAAGATATCTGTTTCCAATTACAAATTATCGACATAAGAAATGAGTAGCTAGCATGCTAGTAGATATTAAACATAGCATAAATAATAAGTAACAAAAAGTGGTGTGCTTATCGTATATAAAAGATAAATATAAATTATCAGTGTTGCCAAAGCACAGAAAGAGGAGGAAATTGCTAAATCGATTAAGAAAGGAGATAACACCTTCACCTTCACCTTCAGTCTTCTCAGAAATAAATTGCACTAACAATTACAAGTTGGGGAATCATATTGGTTCTAGTAGTGACTGTTCATTTTTAGGATTTCTGGAGACAGAAATGCAGAGGAACTGACTCAGTTAAAGACTAATAAAGCAATGGGTCCTGATGGTATTCATCCCAGAGTTCTAAGGGAACTTTGAGATATAGTTGTGCGACTGTTAATGGATCATTTTAATCAATCTCTTCTAACAGGAGAAGTTCCCCATGACTGGTGGGCACCTAATATTGTACAGTAGCTATCCACAAAAAGGGCAGCAAGATAGAAGCTAGCAATTACAGGCTAGTGAGTTTAATATCAGTTGTATCCAAGTCAATGAAATCACTCCTGAAAAGAAGGATCATTGATCACTTAAAATACACAACTTGCTGGACCCAAAGCAGCATGGCTTTACTGAGGGCAGATCATGTCAGACTAACCATTTTTTTTTTTTTTTTTTAGTATATTACCAATATTTTGGACCTGGTGGTGCTGTGGACATAGCATATCTTGATTTTAGCAAGGCATTTGATACAGTTCCACATAATTATCTAATACAAAAAAGTTACAAGCTAGGACTTAACCCTTGGGTGGCTCAGTGGATATGCGGTTGGCTAAAGGAAAGATACCATAGTGTGGTTGTAAATGGGGTTCACGGAGAACAGAGATCAGTCACTGGTGGGGTACCACAAGGCTCTGCACTAGGCCCTGTTTTATTTAATCTTTATGTAAGTGATATAACTAAATGTTTGTTGGGCAAGATATGTCTTTTTGCTGACGACACAAAGGTTTGTAATAGGGCTGACATCACTGGAGGTGTCTATAACATGGAACATGATTTGACATTGCTGGAAGATTTGTCAAAGAATTGTGTCAGGCTTCAGCAGCTAGGGAGGCCAAATAAATGTAGCTACACATGGAAACTGAGACCAACAATGTATATATCTTTTAAGTGAGATTTATTTACAGTGAAACACACAAACAAGCATACACAACAAACAAGAACCAACCCCAAAGACAAAAATAACTAATGAAGCTAACAACTGACTATATATAAATATATACAATATAAGGACACCGGTTACAGGAATGCAAAGAAGAGGGGAAACAAGACTGCGTACTAGGACAGATAGCAGGAGCAATGCAGAGGGGTACATGATCGATACAGTTAAGCAGTATGATTGCAAAATGAGCAAACAGTGTGACCAGGCAGTGGGAAAAGTGAATATAATTCTAGGATGCATCACTAGAGGTATCACCAGCAGGAGGGAAGAGTTTCTCATTCCTCTATATACTGTAAATCTTTAGTGAGCCCTAATTTAGAAAAATGTGTCCAGTTCTGGAGACCTTTATTACACAAAAATATTGATAAAACAGAACAAGTTCAGAGATGGGTAACAAAAATGGTAAAAGGTTTGGGGGATAAAACATATCAACTTCAGGATCAACTTCAGGAACATAATATGTACAGTCTGGAGGAAAGAAGGAAAATGGAAGACATGATTGAAACCTTTGAAAACATCAATGAAGTGAATAAGGTTCAGTAGGGCAGTTTTTCCAATATGTAATCAAAATCAAGAACACGAAAACATGACCTAAAACTAACTGGAGGAAAGTTCAAAACAAATCTTAGAAAGTATTAGTTTACTGAAAGGGTAGTTGATGCTTGGAATAAACTACCAGCGGAGGTTGCGAGAGTGAGACAATCAACAGTAAATGGCTTCAAACATGCTTGGGACAAACATAGATCTATAGTCGGACAATAAAGGTAATGGGAAAAAAAAAGGGCAGACTCAATGGACTACTCGGTTCTTTTCTGACGTCACTTTTCTACGTTTCTATGTAATTAAATTAAACAAGTGAAATATAATAAACTGAATACAGTGAAAATTGTGTAAATAATTCTCAAGCATGAATACACAAAAAAATATGGTATATAATGATACCGTAATAAATAAACTGTACATCAAAAGCAAAATGACCTACACATATACAGATGCAAAGTAAACAATGCCTTAACAAGAAATTTGATACAACTCAAGTGATAACAAACAAAAAATCCTCATGTACGTTCTACTCCTAATAGACCTCCACCACAGTACTTCACCCTAAAAGACTTACAGGAAAGATATGCAAAGATACAAAAAAAAAGAGAAGTCATATAGCACATGAACCAAACACTGGCTCTGGTCTTCAGAATGGAAGAAATCAAATGGTACATACATTGAATATTCACCACCCCTCCTCAGCATCGATCCTCTCCATACATCACATCCATGTTACAAGAGAGAAAAGAAAGCCAGACGCTCCACAGGTTGTAAAACCAACTGAGATCTTTATTAAAAATATCATTTTTAGTATCATTTAAAAATCACATTTTATGAAAGTAATAAACAGCTCTGTACAAGAAATATCCATCCAGGACTGCATAGAAAAATGTATGGGTACATCCATGGGGACATCACGACACTAAGCTCTGCTTTATGCGTTTCATCATAACTAACGTAGTTGGAAGCTTGAGCATTGTGCCTGTTCATCATGTATTTAATATCTTACATGGGCACTGGAAAAACAGGAAGTCAGGCAGCATATCACAAGCCAAGTCTCACTTTGGGAAAAACCTTATGAGCACCATCTTGAGGCTTAAAAGTATAATTGCTATACTCCAATTATACATTTAAAAAAAAAAAAAAACATCATACATCACTTTTTCCTTGCATTTGTTTAATAATATATTTTTTACATTTTTTTTATGGGCATTGGAGGATACATTTTTTTATTTTGTATATATGAACTGATTTTATTGTTATAAATTTATTCCTAAAAAGCCTACAACCACATACAGCCTAAAGGCATCTCTGAAGCATGTAATTTAAAGTGTTAGTATCTTTTTTATATCCTCATCAAAGTCACATTAATAGGAATCCATCCATGCTGAATGATGTTTTAAAATATATATATTTTTTGTTTATTAAATGCACCTTATGGCGGTACCCAGTTCCCTTTACCCTTTTTGACAATATCCCATTAACCTATTAACCTTGAAAATTGGTAGACGTTAATATCAAGATTCTCCCCACCCACCCATAGACTTTAATAGATTTCAATGTTAAGTTTGGGTTTCACAAATTTCAAAGATATTTGATTAACCTTCCGCAAATTGAAACATTGCAGATTCACCCACCCCTTGTTCATAATGATAACATGTGAAAAATCTGCTTCTGTGCACTTAAAGTCGAGCTATTAGAATATTTACAAGTGTGCACAAATAAATTCCTGACATGTCATATAACAAGAATATAGTTTAAAAAAACTGAAGCCAGGGTCAGGGCTGCAAGCAACTGACATAGCCTAGGCTGGGAGTTGTCATCTTGGAGAACAATGTCATCAATCTCCTGTTGGCAAGAATACATATTCTCCTCCAATCCTTCACCCTGTAATCACTAATTGACTGTGGCCATAACGTTGTAATTTTTTAACAAGTTATGGTCAGTGAGTGGCATAAAGTCTTTTAAGGATTGATCTGTGTGGGACATGTGAACATAAGGCTACTGCACAGGCATCAGGACTTACATGACTGGGGCATGTAGGGGGGCACGTTTGCTTTGGGGGCTCTTTTCTCAAAGTGGGGCTATTTTATATAAGTGGGAGCACTTCGGACTTCTGCACTTATCATCTGAATGTCATCTGAAAACGTCTTCTCTCTCCACAGGTACGTCCCCACTGATGCAACTTCACTCAAACCTGCGTTTCTGAAACTGCTCCTCTTAATGCTTTTGTCTTTTAACCACTTAAGCCCCGGAAGATTTTACCCCCATTCCGACCAGGGGGTATTTTGCGATTCGGCACTGCGTGAATTTAACGCACAATTGCGCGGTCGTGCGACGCTGTACCTAAACGAATTTGACGTCCTTTTTTTCCCACAAACAGAGCTTTCTTTTGGTGGTATTTGATCACCTGTGCGATTTTTTGATCACGCGCTATAAACAAAAAAAGAGCGTCAATTTTGCAAAAATAGCAATATTTTTCACATTTTTTTATATGAAATTCCCCCCAAAAAAAATGTAAAAATCAAAATTTTTAAAAATTTTCGGCCAATTTATTTTATGCTACCTATGTTTGGTAAAAAAAATCGCAAAAAGCGTATTTTGATTGGTTTGCGCAAAAGTTATCGCGTTTACTAACAAAGGGAAAGATTTTTGTCATTTTTGTTGTTTTTTTTTTTAACGCGTAATGGCGGCGATCTGCGATTTTTTTTGCGGTACTGCGACATTGCGGCGGACAGATCGGACCCTTGACTGACATTTTTGACACTTTTGGGGTTACCAGTGACATTTCTACATTAATCAGTGCTATACATATGCACTGTTACTGTAAAAATACACTGGTAGTGAAGGGGTTAACTTTATTTGGAAGGGAGGGGCTGTGTGTGTCCCTAGGGGCGTGGTTTCTACTGTGATTGGCTGTGGCTCTAGCTGTAAGGACACTGATCAACGGATCTACATACCAGATCCGTTTTATCAGTGTCTTTGCAGCGAGGAGAATGACAGGCAGTTTGTTTACACAAGCTGCCTGACATTCTCCCTCTCCCCCGCCGATCGCCGAGTGACCGGCGGACATCGGGTCCGCTGGTCACACGCGCGGGGGGGGGTCCGTGACCACGCGGGAGCGGGAGCGCGCCCCGGGGGGCGCGCGCTCGCTCCCTAGACCCTCACAAGCAAGCAACATAGCCCTACGTTAGTTTGCCTGTGAGGGGCTGACCGCCGACGTAGATAGTCGTGCGGCGGTCGGCAAGTGGTTAACTATGGTACGTCCCCACTGATGCAACTTCACTCAAACCTGCGTTTCTGAAACTGCTCCTCTTAATGCTTTTGTCTTTTAACTATGGTACGTCCCCACTGATGCAACTTCACTCAAACCTGTATTTCTGAAACTGCTCCTCTTAATGCTTTTGTCTTTTAACTATGGTATGTCTAAGCTGCCCACTCCACCCATTGCTGAATCTCTGAAACCTGCTTTTTCCATGTTCTGTTAAATATGTTGTGTTTATTTTGTTTAAGCATCTGTAGACTGTTTTTGCTATGTTTTCTCTTACCTTTAATGTATAACCTCTTTTATGGCCTCTAGCCTTTGGAGTCATCTCTATTAGGTGTCCCATATAAATCAGTTTGTGAAGTGAAATTCCTGGTCAGTGTAGCCAGCCTTCCTTTATCAACTCTTGATTAATTAATTGTAAAGAACCCTCCCCCATCCCTTACAGTATATAAGAAACCACTTCTTTGGGAAGGCACGTGTGCTAGGGGGGCACGTTTGCTTTGGGGGCTCTTTTCTCAAAGTTGGGCTATTTTATATAAGTGGGAGCACTTCGGACTTCTGCACTTATCATCTGAATGTCATCTGAAAACTTCTTCTCTCTCCACAGGTACATCCCCACTGATGCAACGTCACTCAAACCTGCGTTTCTGAAACTGCACCTCTTAATGCTTTTGTCTTTTATCTATGGTATGCGTAAGCTGCCCACTCCACCCATTGCTGAATCTCTGAAACCTAATTTTTCCATGTTCTGTTAAATATGTTGTGTTTATTTTGTTTAAGCATCTGTAGACTGTTCTTTGCTATGTTTTCTCTTACCTTTAATTTATATCCTCTTTTATGGCCTATAGCCTTTGGAGTCATCTCTAATAGGTGTCCCATATAAATCAGTTTGTGAAGTGAAATTCCTGGTCAGTGTAGTCAGCCTTCCTTTATCAACTCTTGATTAATTAATTGTAAAGAACCCTCCCCCATCTCTAGCAGTATATAAGAAATTATTTCTTTGGGAAGGCACGTGTGCTACGGGGGCATGTTTGCTTTGGGAGCTCTTTTCTCAAAGTGAGGCTATTTTATAAAAGTGGGAGCACTTCGGAATTCTGCACTTCAGCGACTGCACAAAGCGATTGAACAACGAAAAGCTGATTCAAACACCACACAGACTACAGGTGACCTTATTTGACCCTTCTGTTCTCTCTTCTTGTAACATGCACTCTCTTCCACTTCTTCTGACAGCCCTGTCCTCTATCCTTAAACTCTCTCTCCTTCACCCCTCTTCTTCACCCCACAGCTTATATATATCACCCTCACTTCTGTCCTCTCCTTATTATTGCACATACCATCTCCTGCTATTTTTTAATTCTTACGCACACAAAATCTCAAGGACACAGGGGCATGTCCCTTCATATAAATCACACTCTCATATTACTACCCTCACCTTTCTGCTTCTCCTAACCTCTGGAGACATATCCCCAAACCCTGGGCCTCCATCTTTTACCCTTACTTAACACGCCCATTACCCTGCACCCTCTGGCCACAGCCGCAATCAGCACAATTTAGTTCCCATCTCTCTTCTTCCCATGACCAGACTCCCTTTCTCTTGCGCCCTTTGGAATGCCTTCTCTGTCTGTAATAAACTCACCTCTCTCCATGACCTTTTTATCTCTAACTCATTTAATCTATTCGCCATCACTGAAACCTGGCTTCACGAATCCAACACCACGTCTACTGCTGCCCTATCCCAAGGTGGTCTTCTCTGGACTCACTCCCCCAGACCCAGTGGACGAAAAGGAGGGGTGTTGGGATCCTTCTAGCCCCACATAGCTACTTTCAGGTACTTCACCCACCTCCCTCTCTGTCACTCTCCTCATTTGAGGTACACTGCATTCGTCTTTTCTCCCCTGTTTCTCTAAGGATAGCTGTGATCTACCTCCCCCCTGGACCAGTATCGACCTTTCTTGACGACTTCTCTGCCTGGCTACCCTACTTTCTCTCTTCAAAAATCCCCACAATCATTCTCGGCGATTTCAACATCCCTATTAATACTAACAATCCTGCCACTTCCAAACTCCTCAGTCTAACCTCCTCCTTTGTCCTGAAGCAATGGTTACATGCTTCTACTCACTCTGAAGGCAATACCCTTGACCTGGTTTTCTCCCACCTATGCACTCCACACAACCTTTCAAACAACCCTTTCCCTCTCTCTGATTACTACCTTATTATTTTCACTCTCTCCCTCTCCTCTGCCTCCTCTCCCTCTAGCTACCTTACAGTTACCCGCAGAAACCTACGCCATCTCAACCCTTCTCTTCTCTACTCTGCTACCGACCACCTCTATGACAAAATCGCACCCCTTTCCTGCACCAACCTAGCCACTTCTGTCTACAACACTTCACTTTTAGCCTCCCTAGACACACTGGCCCCCCTCACTACACATCGATTCAGGCCCTAACCCCTTCAACCTTGGCAAACAGATAACACTAGAAGTCTGAAAAAGTACAGCCGTGCTCTTGAGCGCCAATGGCGAAAGACTAGGTCTCAGATAGATTTCCACCAATATAAATCTGCCCTCCATAAATACAATTTCAGTCTCCACACCACCAAGCAGACCTATTTTATCACTTTCATTAACAACTTGTCATCCCGCCCCCGGCAACTTTTCGCTACATTTAATTCTCTACTCCGTCGTCCACTACCTCCTCCCACTGACTCACTCACTGCCCAGGAAATTGCCAACCACTTTAAACAGAAGATTGATACAATTCGTGAGGAAATCATTGCTGTTCAGATACCTTCCATGCCTCACGCTTCATGCCCACAGGTGCAATCACTACTTCCCTCATTCAACCCCACTTCTATAGATGTGGTTGCTAAACTACTTGCTAACGTCCACTTAATGACCTGCCCTCTGGATCCTGTTCCCACGCAAATGCTACGTTCACCCTCTGGCCCTATTCTATGCTCTATAACCCACATCTTCAATCTCTCCCTCTCTTCTGGCATCTTCCCCAACTCTCTAAAACATGCACTAGTCAGCCCCATACTTAAAAAGCCCTCACTGGACCTAACCGATCTTAACAACCTATGCCCTATTTCCCTGCTCCCCTTTTTATCCAAACTCCTTGAACATCTGGTCTAAAACCGACTGTGCGACCACCTTGCCGAGAATAGCCTCCTTGATCCACTTCAGTCTGGGTTTCGGCCCCAACACTCCACTGAAACTGCTCTCCTAAAACTGACAAACGATCTACTAACTGCCATAACCAATGGACACTATTCTGTACTCCTACTCCTGGACCTTTCTGCTGCCTTTGATACGGTTGACCATCCCCTCCTCCTCAAAAAACTCTACGCCTTTGGTCTCCGTGACTGGTTATCTTCCTACTTATCCAACCGCACCTTTAGCGTTACTTACAATTTTACTTCTTCCTCTCCTCTTCCTTTTTCTGTTGGGGTCCCCCAAGGCTCTGTTCTCGGACCCCTCCTATTTTCAATCTACACGTCCTCTCTAGGTCAGCTGATAGCCTCCCACGGCTTCCAATACCATGCTCTATGCTGATGATACTCAAATCTTTTTATCCACCTATCAGCTCTCTCCCTCAGTCTCCTCACGTATCACGAATCTACTATTTGATATATCAGTCTGGATGTCACACCATTACCTCAAACTCAATCCATCCAAGACTGAGCTTATAATCTTTTCTCCACCACGTGCCCCTTCCCCTGATCTCTCTGTCAATATCAATGGCATTACTATCAGCCCATCCGCATGCCAAGGTCCTAGGTGTTGTTCTGGACTCTGAACTCTCTTTTAGGCCCCATATCCAATCACTGTCCAAATTTTGCCGCCTCAACCTCCGCAACATCTCCAAAATACGCCCCTTTCTAACCAAAGACACAACAAAGCTCCTAGTTCGCTCCCTGGTCATATCGCGCCTCGACTACTGCAATTCACTTATCATTGGCTTACCTCTACACATGCTATCCCCCCTTCAATCCACCATGAATGCTGCCCCAGGCTCATCCATCTCAACAATCGCTCAGTGTCCGCTACTCCTCTCTGTCAAGCCCTCCACTGGCTTCCGCTCACTCAACGAATTAAATTCAAAATACTAACAACATCTTACAAAGCCATTCACAACTTAGCCCCCAGCTAAATCACTAGCCTAGTCTCAAAACACCAACCGAATCGCTCTCTTCGTTCCTCTCGAAACCTCCTTCTCTCCAGCTCCCTCATCCCCACCTCCCATGCTCGCCTCCAGGACTTTACCAGAGCCTCACCAATCCTATGGAACTCCTTACCCTTATCTGTCCATTTATCTCCTACTTTATTAGCTTTTAGACTATCTCTGAAAACCCTCCTCTTTAGAGAAGCCTATCCTACCCACACCTAACAACTGTACCTCCCTTTTTCTCCATCAGCTTATCCCCCGCAGCTACTGCCTTTTGTATCACTTGACCCCCCTTCTAGATTGTAAGCTCTAATGAGCAGGGCCCTTTAAATCCTCCTGTATTGAATTGTATTGTAACTGTATTGTCTTCCCTTATATTGTAAAGCGCTGAGCAAACTGTCGGCGCTATATAAATCCTGTATAATAATAATAATAATAATTACTTCAGTCCAGGAATAAAAGGCTGACCCTGAATGACACCTAAAACAATTGCAGATAAAGCATTGTCAGGGGGAGAATTTTGATTTCACAGTGATAATGTCTTTAGTCTGTTTTGCTAAAGAAATGCCAAGCATGGAGGACTTGCCATAATTAACTTTATATGTAGCTCAGGAAGAGAGTTTATCGGGTTGGTAAGTGAGACTATGACATTGTCCACGTATAATTTTATGCGTTACTTCACCTTCTTGAATGCCTGCAATTAAGGGATTAACTTAAATGGCTTGGGCTAAAAGCTCCATCACTAAGGCCAAAAGTACAGGGGATAGTGGGCAACCCTGCCTGGTGCTGTTGGTGAGGCTAAAATGATCCAATGTTATTCCATTAGTCCACACTCTGGCAGTTGGGATAGAGTAGATACTGAGTATGGAGTTCAGGATGTTTCCTCTAAATCCAAATATGTGGATTTAAATCCAAATTTGTCTTTATATAGAGCTAATGGACACAGTCAAATGACTTCTCTACATCCAAAGAGAGGAGCAGAGAAGGAGTTCCATGATGTTCAGTCCACTGCAGAAGGTCTATGAACCGTCTGGTTCCATCAAATGCCTGTCTACTGGCCACAAATCCCACTTGGTCCATATGTACCAGTTGTGGTATAAGCAGTAATAATCTTGTTGCTAATAATTTGACTAATAGAAATGTAAAAAAAAGATCAGGCGCCTATGGAATTTTTTGGTAACACCAATAAATAAATATTTGAACACTCAGATCTGCTGCTGATCCACTATAGATTAACTATATATGGATAAGGGAATTATAAAAAGGTCAGTGCAATACCTGTTGGTTCTCTGATTAAGGAATAACAAGTTATATTGTATTCTGTGGGGCTCTGTATATAAAGTGCTATCCAATTATAGAAATAAAATTAAAATTGATCAAATCCACATTTGTATTTGTATAAGTGCTGAATGCAATGTAGAGCTCAAATATATAAAAAATCTATGTTCAGTATGCTCAAAATGATTATCAATAAAGTGCTAGTGTGTGTATTCAAAAAAAATATAAGTATCACACAAATGTGTTACAAACAGTGTAAAATGTGAAAATCAATATTTATATCAAATTAAACTATGACCATTGTGCATTCAAAAGTGCTGGTGAAACTTAATAATCCATGCTGTTATTACACCAAATATAAATAATTAAAACGAAATGTGATAAAAATATATCAAAAATAAATAAATAAATAATATAGTTTAAAAAAAAAATGTGCATTACAATCCAGAGTCCATAATAAAAAAAGTCCATGTAAATAGAAAGGAAAATCCAGTGATAAGGTGCAATTAGTGCTGAAGACTGATTCAGTGTTCACAGTGATCACACGTGTCCACTTCCACCAACAGGGCTCCACAATTTGTACTAGATGGAACTCACCAGAAGTAGAGCTGGTAATATTATAAACCAGCAATAAAGCATATATCCAGTACAGGAATTAGCCCAATATGTATCACCTCCAGTATATTTATGCTCCCATGAGATGGCTCAAGGGTATCATATATAAGGGAAGAAGACAGGGATGCAACAATAGTGTGATTCCGTATAAAATAATTTACAAGCTACACCGCTGTAAACCAAGGAACCCACGCTTGCGGCGAACAGCTGAGCGGCCAGAGCGGCGGGAGATTTGACTCATGCCTAGATCCTAGTGTCAGGAGTGACACCAACATTTGTGAGTGTAAAAAGTTTTAGTTGTCTTAATAAATTATTTTATGGATTGTAATGCACATTTTTTTCAGTATATTATTTATTTATTTTTGATATATTTTTATCGCATTTATTTTTAATTATTTATATTTGGTATAATAACAGCATGGATTATTAGGTTGCCCCAGCACATTTGAATGCACAATGGTCAGAGTTTAATTTGATATAAATATTAATTTTCACATTTTTACACGGTTTATAACACATTTGTGTTATACTTACATTTTTTTTTTTAATACACACACTAGCTCTTTATTGATAATCATTTTGAGTATACTGAGCATAGATTTGTTATATATGTGAGCTCTACATTGCAGTTAACACTTATACACATACAAATGTGGATTTGATCTATTTTTATTTTATTTATTTAATTGGATAGCACTTTATATACAGAGCCCCACAGATTACAATATAACTTGTTATTCCTTAATCGGAGAACCAACAGATATTGCGCTGACCTTTTTTAAATATGACTTATAGTTTTGTATCAGTATTAAGGAGGGAGATGGGCCAGTAGTTAGCAGGTGTGTCAGGGGATTTACCTGACTTGGATATGGTAACCACTAAAGCCTTCAGAGACTCCTTAGGGATTGTTGCCGTGTTGGCAGTGTGATTGAAGGCTTTGCAGAGGTAAGGGGAGAGTTGGGAAGACAATTTTTTTATAGTATTCCCAAAACCATCGGGGCCACAGGCTTTAGGGAGTGGGAAGGAGGAGATGGCTTTTTGCAGTTCTTGGGTTGCGAAGGGAACTAAAAGCTGGTCAGGGCATTCCTGGGGGATTGTGGGTGATCGCAGGTCATGCAGGAATTGTTGTATCCCTGCTGCTGGCAGGGAGGGTATCAGAAGTGTTGAGGTTATACAGTTTTGAATAGAAGAAAGCAAATTGATTTGCTATATCTTTAGGGTGGGAGAGTTTTTTACCTGTATCACCTAAAATGTAAGGGATCCCATTTTGCGCCAGTTAGTGCTTGTATTGCCTGACCAAAAAAGCGCCAGGCTTGTTACTTTGGAAATATCAAGTAAGTCATAATCTTTTAAAATAAAATTCAAATCTGTACCATAGCATTTCTCCTAGTTCTTGCAAAATAGTTTTCAGTGTGACTGCAATCTGAAAGGAGGAATTCCTTTTTTTTAGCTTGTTCCAGAGTTTTAATCTGGTGTAAAAGATGAGTGACCTTAGAATTTCTGTTTTTTTTTTTTTCTTGTGAACTCCTATTTTCATCAGGACACCCATTAAGAAGGACCTGTGGGCATTCAAGAGCACAATAGGGATCTCTCACAAAGCCTTTTTTTTCTTAAAAAAAAATCTCAATTTCAGAACCAATCTGTTCTTTATATGGAGAACAAGCAATAAGCGAAGAATTGAGTCTCCAAATCTTCCTAAAAGGAGTGGAGGAGGTAGTGCCCAATTTTCTACTGATTGGGGCGTGATCTGACCATGTAATTAAACAAACTTTTGTGCCCAAAACTGCTTGTAAGTTAGTGGAGTCTGTCGAGAACAGATTGATTCTTGAATAGGACTTTTGAGCAATAGAGTAAAAAGTATAATCGCTTTTTATATTGTGGTAACATCTCCACGTATCATATTAATTCTCCCTGTCTATAAAGGAGGAGAGGGCCGAGGTACGTTTCTGGAAGGTGTTGGTGGTATCTAGAGTGGGATCCCTTATATCATTAAAGCCTTCACAAATAATTAGGTGGGAATGCCTGTAATGGTGAATTTTATGGATTAAATCATTATAAAAACATCTTTGGTTGGTGGTGGGGGCATAGATATTGGCTATGGTGACATGTGACACATCATTAATATTAGCAGAGAGAATAAAATAGTGACCATTGGGGTTCATCACAGCATGTTCAAAGCTAAAAACCAGGGAGGCCCTGATTGCTCATGACTCCGCCTTTTTTTTTGCGCTGGCGAAGAAATATGTAAACAGTTTAACTGTTTGGTTTGCAAGAGCATTTAGGGGGATTATTGGCTTAAAAGTGTGTCTCCTGAATGCATAGAATGCCTGTTTGTAGGAATAAGGCCTCTTTCCTTAACATCAACGCAAATGGCCTCAAAGTGCAGTATAAGCGTAATATACTGCATATTGAGGCCATTTGCGTTGATTGAGGTTATTGTACAAGTCATAGTAGGTGAGTGTGAAAATGTGTAAGGAGGCTGAATGGGATTTCAGCTTATTGCACTCTTCTGTTCTAATACACAGAATTACAGTGCATGTAATTGAAAATGCTTTCTTGACAAGATACATATTCAAAAATCAGTGCAGCGCTAAAGAGCAAAAAAATATAAAATTGAAGATAAAAGATCAAGAAATAGTGCAGGGAAGACGTGCAACAGTCCCAATGGGTGATGAACGGTGCCAGTTGGATAAACTGTTTGTAGGTGACACAGTGCAAAAAAAAACCCCATCACTGGTTCCACAAGCTGCTCACCTCATAGGTAGACCCCTGAATCAACAGGTAGGTCAAACACACATTTCCCCTCTGGGGTAACCAGTATGGAAATACAGGTGTCTCCCACACACATCCACCAGGATTTGGAGTGCTCAGAAAAAACTTGCAAGAAGGGACCAGACTTGTCTCTCAATAAATAACAATCCCAGACTCCTCAGCAGATAGCATATAGAAAATAAAACATATACATAGTGATTTCTGCTAAAATAGTTCTCCTTTAACCACTTTACCACCGGAGGATTTTGCTGTCTTCCGTCCAGGCCACTTTTCGGCCTGTGCAACTTCAACTGACAATTGCGCAGTCGTGCGACGCCGTACCCAAACGAAATTTACGTCCTTTTTTTCCCACAAACAGAGCTTTCTTTTGGTGGTATTTGATCACCTGTGCGATTTTTACTTTTTGCGCTATAAACAAAAAAAGAGCGTTTATTTTGAAAAAATAACAATATTTTTAACATTTTTTTATATGAAATTCCCCCCAAAAAAGATGTAAAAACCAATTTTTTAAAAAAATTTTGGCCAATTTGTTTTCTGCTACCTATGTTTGGTAAAAAAAATCGCAATAAGCGTATTTTGATTGGTTTGCGCAAAAGTTATTGCGTTTACTAACAAAGGGAAAGATTTCTGTCATTTTTGGTGTTTTTTTTTTTAACGCGTAATGGCGGCGATCTGCGATTTTTTTTGCGGGACTGCGACATTGCGGCGGACAGATCGGACCCTTGACAGACATTTTTGACACTTTTGGGGGTACCAGTGACATTACTGCAGTAATCAGTGCTATATATATGCACTGTTACTGTAAAAATGACAATGGCAGGGAAGGGGTTCATTTTATTGGAGAGGGAGGGGTTAATGTATGCCTGGTGCTTACTGACGTGTAGGGGGGGAGGTGACTGAGTGAGTCATGGACAGATCGGATGTCCAGCTATGCTGAACAGTCCGATCTGTCACTCCCTGTCACTATGGAGATCCGCCCGCTGTGTTTACACACAGCGGGCGGATCTCCAGACTCGATCCCCGACGATCGCCGCTGCTCCTCCCCAAGCGCGCCCAGAAGGGGGAGTGTCTGACGACGTTAATACTACGTCGTCAGACGATAACGAGCCACTCTGCCGCAGTAGTATTACTGTGAGCAGACGTAAAGTGGTTAATAACATAAGAATTTCACTTACAAGAATAGCACTGTAACTTGCTTGGTATCCACAGCCTATACAGCAACAGTAGATATCATGTGTAAGCAGCTCACATTTGGATGACCGCGGGTGCCATCATGTAGCTCCTCTCCTTTCTCCATACGCATCACATCCCATGGGCTGGACTACATCAGTGGAAAAAGAGGCATAATAGACACCCACTTATTATAGACCCAGGTGCAATCGTCATGGGCCAGAAGTTAACCATCTTCATGTCAACGAGATAAGCTTCGAGACAGCACGGAAATATTCGTATATATGCTTTATAAATAAAAACACAAGTACCAAGGCAGCTAACAACCCGGTAAATAAAAAAATACCAACATCTGTACATCAAAATAAAGTGACAGATGGTAATCAACCCGTAATTGTAGATAAAAAATCCTATTGGCATAAAAATTATAGGTATCAAAAACCTCCAAGATAATGCTAAACTACGCATGTGCCAACGCCTGTAAATATATGAAGTAGGAGAAAATTCTCATATCTAAACAAGCTAGACAGTAAACCCAATATTACTATGTAACGGAACCGCAACCCACACTGTACTTGTGGACTTCCGTCAGTATACGGCTACCTCCCAGTCGTGAACATAGATATCAGATTTTCCAGCCGCCCCCCATACAAAGCTAGCCGACAACTTAGCTTGTACTGGAATCTTCTCTTTTACTGAAAAGTTTCACACTCAATTTATAGACACATGAGCACATCTCCCTCCTGATCAGATTACCACACACAGGTCGGGGCTTGCCTGATTACATTATCATATGCAAATGAAATTGTATAAAGAAATAGAATTAACCTGAACTAATTATCTTGCCATCTGGACAGAACAATATGTGAGTCCATTAACATTTAACAATGGAACAGACAAGCTTAACACAATACATGTCTCACCTCAATACACAAACAATAGGGAGAGCCTGTCTTTGACATTGAAGTTCAATACACATTATGATAAGTAAACACAGACCCCATTTGAAGCAATCCAAACCATTAAGTATCTGCCTTTCACTCCCAGTGACAGTGAGTACCGTCACATACTAAAAACAATAAAAAAGGGGGGGGGTACACATATCATGCCACTGCCATCATCGATCACAATAACGATGAGCTAGCAATTAACAAATCACATAAAAAAGACCAAAAAACACAAAAAAAGAATTAGCGATCCGAAATAAAACAGTTAAGATCAAATTCAACATTCAGACCCAAGGGGACAGAAACCTTAGTTTCATATATCCAGTATGATTCACGACAACTCAATTGCCTAATAAAATTGCCCCCTCTCCAATGTTTTTTCACTTTTTCGATCCCCCCCCAAATTTGAGTCTCTTTGAGGATCTTTACCATGTCATATCCTTAAGTGTTGTGAAACATTATGGATTCTTAGTCCTTTTTTTAATATTATTCACATGTTCCCCCCAGGCGTATGTGGAGGGGTCTGGAGGACCTACCAATGTATTTGAGACCACATACACATTCTAACATATAGACTACCCCAAAGGTGGAACATGTGATCAAATCTTGAATTTTGGAAAGGATCTTAGCAGAGACCACCTGCTGTAGGAGAGTGGGGGGAGGCAAACGGCAGGTCTATGTGGGACAACATTTGATATGTGGTAGAAAGACATGTGTATTCCCTGTCATATGGATGGAAACGTCCACGTACATCAGTCAGGGAAAAAGAGAATGCCCAATGGGAGAATCCAGGGGACCAAGAGCCAGAGGGGTGGAGTATGTTCAGGTCTCAGGAGGGTACCAGAATGAAGTCTCCCACAATTAAGACATTATCTACAGCAAATTGGGTTTGCAATCGTTTGCATCAACATGTATAAAAAATTTACATCTGCAGGGGGAGGTAGATAAAACCAGTTTTTACATGGGGGGGGGGGGGGGAATCAGCTATCAATGCATGCAGGATAATGTATCTGCCTCCTGAGTCAGTCTTCATCCCCAGAAGTTGAAAGGGCAGGGACCTATGCACCAACACACTAATTCTTCTACCATAATTAGAGTAAGGCGCATGGTAATGGGCGCAGACCCAGGCCCTTTTTAAACTCAGGACTCACGCCCCGACACAGTGGGTTTCCTGCAAAGTACAGATGGGTGGGTGGATTTTGTGGAGAAAATTAAGCACCAGAGTTAAGTCCTCTGACATTCCACAAAACTACAGAAAAGTTAGCCAAATCGTGGAAGGTAGAGATAGCAGGAGAGGATTAGCATACCATAGACATCACTAAACATCACAGGACCCATTAGAAAGGAAAAACCCATTTTCATATCAATAATTTTTATTAGTTTTTAAAGAAACAATAACAAAAGTAAACACGAGTCAGTAGTCGGAGCAAGGATACAAGCTCAAGTGACAAATATATACAATAATAAAACAAAAAATAACAGATATGGATAATATCGTATTGGTACAAGCAGGATATCATGGAGCAAAATAACATAACAACAGGGTAAAATAGGACAAAACCAGCGGGTAGTGATGGATACTGTAGTCGTGTGTATCAGAGTGTAGTTTCGTATGGGAGGAAGTAACAAGTGTCATAGGGGATTAGTGTAGTATTTGCTTTCTATCCATGGCTGCCAGCGGGTATAGTAGAGGGCACTTTTGGAGATGGAGTATGAATATGCTTTTTCATGTGAGAATTGGAGATTTATGAGGTTGACTACTTCCATGTGGGATGGTGAGGTAGTTTGTGCCCAGTGTCTGGCAATAACAGTTTTAGCAGCTACCAATATGTGAGTCATCACTATTCTCATACTAGGGGGGATGCGATCTAAGCCCAGGTATAAAAGAGTCAGGGCTGGGTCTAGAGTAAGAATTATGCCAGTGGTGTCATAAAGGATTTCAAACATCTTTCTCCAAAAACTGATAATGCTCTTACAGGACCAAAAAACGTGGAGTATGCCACCAATTTTGCCGCAGTCCCGCCAGCACAGCGGGCTGTGATGTTTATAAAATTTAGATAGGCGATATGGTGTCAAGTACTATCTGGTAAGGATTTTCTGAGACTGTTCCTAGTGGGTAACACAATGTGAAGCACTATAGGTACTGCGGAGCACTAGCTTCCATTGAGATTCGGAGAAAGATGTTTGTAGTTCCTCTTCCCATTTGAGCATGGGTTTAGTTTTAAAAAAGGTCAATTTGGAGTGGAGGAGGTTATAAAAAAGCGATATGCCCTTGGTATTGACGTGGGGGGAGGTGAGATACTGCCATAAAGAGGTGGGGAGGTACAGCTTTGGTGGTGGGTGTTTGGAAAGGAAGCTAAAGATATTGTTGTCTGGGTACATGGCCATCTTGTGCAAATGAAATTCTACTTGTAAAGCAGAGAAGCTTTTTAGGGAGTCCTGGGAGTAAAATTGGTCTACGGAAAGGATGCCAAATGATGTTAACTTAGATGTGTTAACATAGGGGCAGCAAGAGCTCCAAGGTTTTCACTGGGAAGGTGATTGGGGAAGATGTGACAGAGGGATCCAGCTGGCTGGTTAATATCCTCCAAGCCCTGATTGTGGCTTGGATAGGAAGAGGAAGTGAATGTAGGTGTAAGGGTTGCCAGAAGCCAGTAGTAGGAGGTGTAGGTCTTCCAATTTGGACAAATTTGATTCGATATCTACCCAGGGGAGATGCGATGCTGAGAGTTTGAAAACCAATGTTGTAAGGGCGATAATTTAGAGGCGAGATAATAATCAAATATGTCAGGAAGATCCAAACCTCTCACCATTCTGTGTTTCACAGTGTGGGCATAGTTGCACCTAGCCCGTCGTTTTTGCCAAATAAATGTATGTAGGGTTCTAGATAAATTAGCGAGATAGTGTGTTGGAATATGGACTGGAAGCGTGCAATATAAATATAGAATTTTGGGAAGGCACATCATTTTGAAGGCGGCAATCCTAACAGCCCAGGATAATTCTACCTTTTGAAATTTGCGAGTATAGTAGCAAGAAGGGGCTTTAGATTTGAAGATATTAATTTGGATGTCGGGAAGGTTAAGTTAATACCTAGATATGGGATATCATGGTCCGCCCAGGTGTAGGGCAGCAAGTTGGATAGGTGGGTACGTGCGGCCGGGTGTAGGCCCATGTTAAGGATTAAAAATTTGGTGTAATTTACCTTATAGTAGGACACAGTGCTTGAAGTATTTGATGTGCAGCCGGAAGAGAGACAATGGGATTCTTGAGGCTCAGGATCACATCGTCTGTGAAGAGACTAATACAATGATGTGAACTGTTGAACTTAAATCCCAAAATGGGGGATGCGTACGGATCGATTCGGCAACTGGCTCTATCAGGAGATTAAAGATCAGGGGTGAAAGAGGGCAACCTTGTCGTGTGCCATTCGTTATGGAGAAATATTTAGATAGGAGGCCTGAGGAAAGGACTGTGGCCGACGGGGATGTGTATAAGGACAATATAGCAGAGAGGATAGGTCCCGAAAATCCAAATTTGACTAGCACTAGAGATGGCCTTGCGGTTCGCCCGGCGGTCGGTTCGCGGCGAATTTTGCTTGTTCGCAAATTCGCAAAAAGTAAGACTTTTGCCGATGTTCGCTAATATGTCCGCGCCGCCATTTTCTTTTTCAGTCACAAGAACTTTGACCCATGACACAGCCGTCAGGTGGAAAGGGACAGCCAATTGAAACATTCCAGCACATGGACAGTCCCCCTACCCTATAAATAGACCCGAGGGCTGGTATTTCGATATAGGTCTAGTATCTTTTGAGCTTAGGGAGAGGTATCCTGTGGTTGCTTTAGGGGCAGTTAGAGATTGGCTGCAGTCACACAGAAATCGCTTTGTCAATGTCCACAAAAGTCATTTAAAATGCTCCAATGTCATTTTAGGGTCTATTACAGTCTCTTTACTATAGGGGCAGGTATCCTGTGGTTGCTGTAGGGGCAGCTAGAGATTAGCTGCAGTCACACAGAAATCGCATTGTCAATGTCCACAAAAGTAATTTAAAATGCTCCAATGTCGTTTTAGGGTCTATTACAGTCGCTTTACTATAGGGGCAGGTATCCTGTGGTTGCTGTAGGGGCATTTAGAGATCGGCTGCAGTCACACACAAATCGTTTTGTCAATGTCCACAAAAGTCATTTAAAATGCTCCAATGTCGTTTTAGGGTCTATTACAGTCTCTTTACTATAGGACCAGGTATACTGTGGTTGCTGTAGGGGCAGTTAGAGATCGGCTGCAGTCACACACAAATCACTTTGTCAATGTCCACAAAAGTCATTTAAAATGCTCCAATGTCATTTTAGGGTCTATTACAGTCTCTTTACTATAGGGGCAGGTATCCTGTGGTTGCTGTAGGGGCAGTTAGAGATCGGCTGCAGTCACACACAAATCGCTTTGTCAATGTCCAAAAAAGTCATTTAAAATGCTCCAATGTCGTTTTAGGGTCTATTACAGTCTCTTTACTATAGGGGCAGGTATCCTGTGGTTGCTGTAGGGGCAGTTAGAGATTGGCTGCAGTCACACACAAATTGCTCTGTTAATGTCCACAAAAGTCATGTAAAGGGCTGCAATTATTTTGGTATTGCTGTGCAGTGCACTTAAAAAAGGGGGGGGGGGTAATCCACAGTATAATATACTTTGTAGAAAGCATAGTATAGTGGATTAGTACTATTATTGTGCACTGTGCAGCATTGTGACAGGTGTGGTGGTGAGACTGAGCGTTTCTGCAGCAACACTACACACGGTGACAAAAGCACTTATAATGTATTATAACTGGTGTGATAGACCAATTGCCCCCCCCCCCCCCAATGCCACATATTGAAGTGGGGTGGGTGTTATCTGAGTAAACTTTTTCAAGTGTATTTGTGTCATGCAACAATATTGCCTAGTTTGCTTAGTGAAGTCTGGTACACACAGCGCCAAACTCACTGGCCAATTTTTTGAACAACTGGTGTGATAGACCAGTTGCCCCCCAATAGCACATATTGAAGCGGGGTGTTATTTAACAGTATACTTTTCTAAGATTGTATTTTAGTCCTGCAAAAATTTGGCCTCTTTTGCTGTGTTAACTGTGCTACACACATTGACAACAGATACTGGCCAATTATTTGTAGAACTGGTGTGATAAACCTGTGGCCCCCCAATACCACAGATTAAAGCGGGGTGTTATCTACACAGACACATGGTCTAGCAAACACGGGCAGGGAATATACAGGCCTGACACTTACGGTTCTGTGTACTGTGAATGCCTACCGTACCTCTAGCCATCAAAAACTACGTTTTTTGCTGTCAGTTCAAACCATGTGAGCTAATTTTTGGAGCCTATACAGGCCGACACTTATGGTTCTGTGTACTGTGAACGCCTACCGTACCTCTAGCCATCAAAAACTACGTTTTTTGCTGTCAGTTCAAACCATGTGAGCTAATTTTTGGAGCCTATACAGGCCGACACTTACGGTTCTGTGTACTGTGAACGCCTACCATACCTCTAGCCATCAAAAACTAAGTTTTTTACTGTCAGTTCAAACCATGTGAGCTAATTTTTGCAGCCTATACAGGCCGACGCTTACTTCTGTATACTGTGTGAATGCCTAATGTACCTACAGCCACAGAATACTACATTCTTAGCTGTCAGGTAAACCCATGTGGGCTATTTTTTGGTGCCTTTTATGGCCGACACTTACTTCAGTTACCTGTGAATGCCTAATGTACCTTCAGCCACAGAATACTACGTTCTTAGCTGTCAGGTAAATGCTTGTTGGTTAATTTTTGGGGCCTGGAATGGCCGACACTTACTTCTTTATCCTGTGAATGCCTAATTTTTTAGACTGGAAATGAAAAACAATGGGTCTGTAAAGGTTTCGCCAAATTGTGGAATGGATGCGGACCCATTTTACAGATGTGTGAATGGACCCAATATGTATTAGACAATGTATTTACCGGCTGCTGTCAGTTCTGGCTGATTTATGAAAAAATATATATATTTTTTGCTGGGAAAAAAATAAATAAATTTAGGGCAACTTTTTCAATTACAATACTTCTGTTATGACATTGTCCATGTGCTGGGACTATTTGTGCACAGCTAGTACGTCTTTTGTGGCTGCAAATATGACCTAAAGGTTTTTAAAGTTCGCCTCCCATTAAAGTCAATGGGGCCCGCCGCGAACTCGTGGTTCACGAACTTTTGAGAAAATTTGCGGCTGGCGTTCGCGAACCGCCCCGGCCGATGTTCATCCATCACTAACTAGCACTGCTCGCATATAGCTCCAGTGAATGAGGTCAAATGCCTTCTCTGCATCAATAGAAAGGAGCAGAGAAGGCGTTCGAGTGCACTCAGCATGATGGATAAGGTTAATTAGTCTCCTGGTGGTGTCAGGCGCCTGTCTACCCTTGACAAATCCAATTTGGTCAGGGGCTATTAGGGTAGGGAGAATAGTCAATATCCTATTAGCCAAAAGTTTCGCATAAAGTTTCAGGTCTGTGTTTAATAAAGAAATTGGTCTAAAATTAGCTGGGAAATCGGGGAATTTACCCGGTTTGGGAAGTGTGGTTATGTGGGCCCGGAGCATCTCATTAGGGAAATATTGCTTGCTTATGGCATTGGAGAAAAGGCAGAGGAGATAAGGGGTGAGTATGTCTTTCAAGGTGCAATAGTATTCATTGGTGAGACCGTCTGGACCAGGAGATTTGTTCAATGGGAGAGATTTCAGTGTTTGTTGAATCTCCAGTGGAGTAATGGGACCGTTAAGAAATTCTAGGGAAGACGGAGAAATGGTGGGTAGAGTCAAGTGTTGTAGAAAGCAAATGCGTCAGCTATTTCTTGGGTGTGAAGCAGCTTGTTTTTGTGAAAGGGGTGAATGAGAGATACAATCTTAGTTTTAGTTCTCCTGGCCTTCAATCTATTTGCTAAGAATTTCCCAGCCTTGTTGTGTAGGGCATAACATTTTATGCGTAGCTGTGCCAGCAACTTGTCGTGTCGGTCACAGAAAAGTCTGCATAAGTCGTTTCTGAGGGAGGTTACGTGGGAGTATGTGGCTTGGGATGGGGCTTGTTTAACGTGGCAAGGGTGTATGTATTTCAGTTAGCAGTTGCTTTAGTCTGGCCGTGTAGATTTTCTTCATTTTGGAGCCTAACTGGATTAGGATGCCTCTAACAAAGGCTTTGTGGGTGTTCCAGAGGAGGGAGGGGTCCACATCTGGAGTGTCATTGTTAGAAAAGAAATCCAACAAGTGGGATTTAAGGGTTTTAAGGGTATCAGGATTCAAGAGTATGGAGTTGTCTCCAAATGTAGGATAAAGGCTGGGCCTGGCCAGTCATAAGGGACATGTGAACCGCTGCATGAACGGACCAGGTAATAGGGGATATAGCGGTAGCAGTGACATGGGGAAGAACGTGTTTGTCCACCAAGAACACATCAATTTGCGTGTAGGTGTTGTGCCTGGGGGAGTAGTAGGAGTAGTCACGTTCTTCAGCGTGTTGGTAGGGCCACACGTCATGTAAATACTCTGAGTTAAGGAGATTTGTTAGGGTCGGTAACCTGGATTTCCCCCTGGAAGAGGGGTCCATGACGTGGTCCGCCACCAAGTTAAAGTCACCACAAATAATGAGGTTTCCTGACTTTACCTTGGCAATTTTAGAGCACAGTTTGCGTAGAAACTTCAGCTGGTGGGCGTTTGGCGCATACACATTGACCATAGTATACTGGCAGTTGTTAACAGTACAAGTGAGAATCAGATATCTGCCGTCTGTATCTAACACCACTTGAGATGGGGTGAAGGATACAGAGTCTCTTACCGCAATCATAACACCCCTCTTTTTGACTGGGGCCGAAGCCAGGAAAATATGTGGGTAATTGTTGTGAGTACATCGAGGGGCAAGGTCTCTCTGTAAATGAGTCTCTTGGACTGCTATAAAATCTACTTTGGCAGTGGTAGCTTCAGTCCACAGGGAGTAACGTTTGGCGGGGTGGTGTAGAACCCTGGCATTTAGGGCCATCAAGTTAGGGGCATTCAGTCAATTAAAAGGAAGTGACATAAGCATGTTCCAAAACCACTGGACATGAGGGTTGGGCGTAGAAAAGGAGTATATGGATAGACAGTTAATAATTGTTACCTTAGGTGAATCCGTGAGGCGAGAAAGGCTGTATCCACTAGTAGAATGCAGTGGAATGCAATATAGACAAAGTTTGTTTGTTGAGAGGGCGAAACATCCTGTAGGAGAAAAAACAAAAAAAGCAAACATAGTGCAGGTGACCGTGCGTGTCAGCTTGACTAAATATGCAGAACTTAGATGGTGGTCACATCAATCCAGAAGAAGGTGGATGTCCGACGGAGAGGTGATCCAGAAGGAATTGCCACCGGAGGAACTGCAGAAAATAACAGTAGGGAACAAAGAACACAAAACTGTGAATAAGTAAAAAACAAGGTCAGAAATGACCAGAAGAGCAGCGGGTGCTGCAGAGCCAGTTGGGAAGTGAGTACGGTGGGTGGTACTCATGGTTAATAGCAGGGCCTGGTGAACCCGGTGAAATGAGACATTGCTTCATTTAAGACTTGCGTTGGGAGTTCCGTGGTCTTCTGGAGACGACTTGCCAGTTGGGTTGGACAGGGTTGAGTGGTTGCGATGCATGGACGGGTTGCGAGTCAGGGAGATCAGGGACAATACCCCACTGGCGGAGAAGACGTACACCCTCGTCAATCGTAGAGATAGTGGAGGAGTGTCCTTGGTGCGTCACACATAGTTTAGCTGGGTATTTCCATTTATAAATAGTTTTGCTGTCACGCAAGGCTTTAGTGATAGGATTGAGATTGCGCCTAAGTTGTAAGGTTTATTGAGAATAGTCCAGAAGAACTTGTATCATGGCCGCCTGTTCAGGAATTTGGTGTTTGCGACGAAAGGATTCCAGGATTTTTTCTTTTGCCTGAAAAAAGTGGATTCTCAGCAAGACATCTTGGGGCACTTCCTGAGGAAGAAAGGATGGTTTGGGGATGCGATGAATTGTATCAATTGTTAAGTCCTCAGGAGTTAAACGAGGTAGCATCATTTTAACAAGTCCCGCACGTAGTGTAGAAGTTGGTGAGATTGAATGGATTCTGGTATGCCTCTCAATTTTAAATTGTTACGGCGCGACCTATCCTCAAAGCTCAGCAAGCTTGGCCGTGATGCGGTGTAATTCTTCACATTGGGAAGTGTGAGAGTCCACCATAGTATTGTAGGATGTAGTAAACTCACACATCTTATGCTCAATAGTGTCAACTCTGTCCCCCAGGGCATGGATTTCTTTTCGGCAATATGAGATAGAGGACAGTATGTCATTTTTAATTGATGTGCGAAGCGTGATGAGCATATCTTTTAAAGTAGTATCGGATACAGGTTACAGGTTGGCCAGTGGTGGGAAAGGTAGAGAAGGGGTCTGGTGCTGGTGGGATGGCAGTTGACGGAAATGAATCAGAGCTCATCTCCATGGAAGGCACATGGCTGAGGGATGGAGAGTGTTCCTGCCTGGTTTTTGATTTAACAGGGCTTTGTGATGAAGGAGTGGACAGTGAGGATGTCTCAGAATAGCCAGAGTGGTAATCCACCTGCCATGGTGCTGCTGTCTCTCGCAGTGCACCATGTCCGGAGTCTTCCCCTTCCAAGTTGTGTAAGTCTACCGCTAGAGAGCCAGCGGCCCAGTGTGCGCGGGTGTCTCTGCCACAATAGCGGAGACCAGCTGCGGTGGAGGGGAAAAACTCAGAGAGTTTCTTTACAGGCAGGGGGTCTGATCGACGTCTACGCATCTTCATGCGGGTGTGCGGATGTTCTACCGTTCAAGGAGCAGGCACTTGCGGCTCAAATGAAGCTGTGGATGAGAGACAATGTAAAATTATCCGGGCCCACGCAGGAGCTACTGGACTACGCAGCCATCTTGTCCAGTGGTCGCCATGCCCCCTCAGGAAAATTTTTTTTTTTCCATCATGACAACTATATAGAGCACAAGTTACATAGTATGTAACCATAGCTTCACATAAAAAAAATGTGTACATGCATTAAATTAATAACAAAAAAACAAAACAATGAAAACAAGAATGAACAGGCCCAACCAGGGTTAGCATTGGCCAACCCCCCCTCCCCATCCCCCCACACCGCGCATCACAAAACCTTGAGAAGCACTTGAGTCCCAAATTTAGTCTCAAAGGGCTGAACTAATTAGAGGACATGTAACCAAACAGGGGTGCCCCATTTCTCATAGGGGTCGCAGATATATCAGTTATCGATTTGCAGGCTTTCACTGCCATTAAAGATGCTGGAGCTCTTTTAAAAATGTAATAAAATATTAAAAGATAAAAAAAAGTCACCAGCTACTGCTTTTGTAGCTGCTGACTTTAATTTTTGGAAGCCTGGCTGAAGAACCTCTTTATTGCATAAACGTTCTTAAGCCCCCACTACTTACCTTTCCTTAAAACCATTTTGTTTGTGTCATGTGCGTTGCCCTTGCATGTGTTCTTTGCTATGAAGGCCAGTTATAGGTGGGGGCAGAAGCCATTTTCTTTGTACACAGAAAAAAAACCTGACGTGTTTTAATCCCTCTATCCAAAACTAAACAAAATGACCTTTAGTTATACAGCATAATAATCTTTTACGTGTTGCCCTTAACTTTTCTTTGGGTAATTGCTTTTCAGAGTACAGAAACAAATTATATAAATATACAAAAGATGCATTTAAATCATTCATAGTTACATAGTATATAAGGTTGAAGAAATACATCAGTCCATCCAATTCAACCTCCGTGTTTGTATGTGTGTGATTTTATTCTCTATAGCTCTATATATTCTGCTTCCTGAGGAAGACATCTAAAAGGAAGTTGTCAACACTCTACTTAGTACCACTTCCACATTTTAACTGATCTAAAAATAAAGAACCCTTTCCCAAATCTAAGGTTAAACTTCCTTTCTTCTAACCTCAAAATGTGGCTACATGTTCTCCTCAGGGGCCTTAGGATAAACAGTTTTTCTCAGTTGCTGGAGTCACCGTTGATACAGTATATGTGCACATTGTAATAATCTTCATCAAGACTGAATTACTGTAATCTATGTAATTGATCCTAGTAGCTGATGTCCTGCATGCCCTTTATTTAGTTTTTATATAATTGGATGATAGAAGCCAGCATAACTTCACCTCTTTCACTAAGCTGAAATGAAAATTCCTTTGCAAAATGAGCATGCTTTACACCCTTAGAAAATCAGCCGCAGTATGTCAGAGGATACTTTGAATTGGCTGTTAAAGAAATACATCATGAAAAAAAAAATTCTTGACCTTAGAGGAGCATAATAGACAGGGCTATAAAAAAAGAATACTAAAGAACATGTTTTGATGTTGAATGTTTAAAAATTCACCATATAAACAGTAACCTTTTCCTTTGCCTTAGAAGACTTTACAGCAGAGCTGCAACCAAAACTAAGAAAAATGAGTACTCAGCTAAAAGTTGAAAAAGCAAAACCAACTTTTGCTGCAACATTCACCTTCAGTATAGAGATTTCCCCTGCAATTTTTTATTTTTTTTTGTCTGCCGCTAAATGTCCTTTAACCCTAAAGAACTCATCGCTTTGTCACTCTTCATTCTTCTCGTCCAATACTTTTATTGAGTTTTATAAAACAGCCATAAAGCAAGTTACAAAACAAAAACAGAAGTAGAAATACTGTTATTGTTACAGAAGTATTATAAATGTTATACTGTATAGTGAAGTTTGCACAAAAGGAAGGAACAAAAGAAAAGGTAGAATTATTAATATGATATTCTGAGATATTAAGATTTTGAGAAGGTATTCAGAACATGGCTGTGGGGGGGGGGAAAAAAAAGGAAAAGGAAGAAGTCAGCAGGGCGTGGGTAGGGTAAAGTGGGTAAAGGAGAGGGCATCGAGAATAGAACTTATTGCTTATACCACAAAAGTTAATACAAAGTAAATAAAATATGAGTCTTAACTACCAAGCATTCAGAACCTGTTCCTCAAAACCCGGTGATAGGCCATGTTTAATCCAAGGATCCCAAATGCTTATAAAAGTACTAAATTTATCGCAATCCATGGATTCCATTTTTGCATGTAATAATGCATTATTCATCCTATGTTTAACTTCTACAAGATTCAAAGTTGTAGTCTTCCAAGCTTTGGCTATGGTTTGTTTAGCGGCATTAAGAAGCTGAAGGAATAATTTGAATTGTTTTTGTGTCAGGCATGCAGGTTATACATTTAAAATGGCAATCACCAGATCTGGAGTAATATCTATTTCAAACATTTTAGATGCTAGAGAGAATATTTATTTCCAAAAAACTGTAGCAATTGAGCAATTCCACCATATATGAACATGTGTACCTATTTCCGTACAACCAATAAAACAAAAGGCCGGATAGTTTGGTGTGAACTTGGCGATTCTAGCTGGTACCAAGTACCATCCTGAGAGAACCTTGTATGATGATTCAATTGCGATAATATTTGAAGAAGAAGATTTTGTTACAGACCAGATTTCAGACCATTCTGATTGGTTAAGTGTATGGCCAAAGTCTGTTTCCCATTTCCTGACATAGTTTGGTGTATCGACGTCTGGATTATTGCCATAACAGCAGGCACGGTGAAGTGCCCTGTACATACCTCCGGAGGTGAGAGGCTGGAGTGTCTTTCCAGGAGTCTGATATCCTCAGTACATGCTTTTGCTGGCCCGTCTGGGTCCTGTTTGGAGGTGAGAGGCCAATCTAGCAGGTGGAGGGATTTCACAGATTGGTGTGCACTTTTCACCAGATTGCATTTCTGATTTGGACACTTGGACACTAATGCACATTTATTGGATTTTGAGCACAATCACAGCTTGTATGGACTTCAGATATTGATTATATTAACATCATTTATGTTTATTGGTGCACGTCTGGCACAGCACATTTTTTGTATTTATTTTGATTTATTGTGGGATGTGAACAAGATTGGTGTTTGCTTCCGGCTATATTTGTTTTATGCACAGTGATATTCAAGCACTTTTTCAGTACATTATTCACGCACAGTGTTTTTACCTATTTTGAGTGTTATATCACATATTTGGTTTTGCGCTGATAGTTTTTTTGTTACAATTGAGAATATAGGCTAGAAATTAGACCTCTGGAGTGTGGGTAGTTGATACAGATACGCTCAAATTTAGAAAGCTGATTCAGAATGGTACCATTTGTTATAAATGGGGTATAGAAATTTAATTTGGAGATATCGAAAAAGTTCTGAATGTGGTAAATGATGTGATTCACAAAGTTCAGGAAAACTTAGAAGATAGAAGAGCTAGAGACCAGATTAAATAGCCTTGACAGGCCTGACCTAGACCATGCCCGATATGAATTTGGGAATTCCCAAGCTGGATAAAAGGCTGGATTTCTCAGAAAAGATTGTAGTGGATTGTGTGTAGACTGTAAATTATAATTAGTCTTTAGTCTATCCCATAAAGAGTGAGAATGCGTATCACTTGTCATTCTTATCCTATAAGAATGTGTCTTGTAAGTACATGAACTGATTGTAACTGCAAAATGTTAATACCAGTTCAAATGGTTGGAATTGCAAAAGGTTGATACCAGTTCAAATGCTGATACTTACATTGCTTACATTTAACAATTACATTTAATGATATAGTGGTTATTACAGAGCTGCATCAACTTGTTTCTTTTATATCTGTCTAGAGTTGTGGTTTAATGAAAGAATTATAAAAAGTTATTGAAGACTTCTATTTGGATAATACGGAAGATACAGGAACACTAAGTGTTCAAAAAACACACCACTGCTTTATTAAAGTTACTTTTCCATTTAAAATGCTCAAATATATTGAAGTTATTTAAGATGGCCAGTAATTCATGCTAAAATATACTAGATGATATGATGGCGTCACCCTTGAAAAATTCAGCACAACTAGGGTCCAATTTCTCCTAAACTTAAATGTGAACACTTGAGAGGACTACATAATCACTAAATTCTTCAGCTAGGGCCAAAAAGATTCTACCACACTGTTCACAGCCCCAGAAATACACTATGGAAATATTTAAATTATAGTTACACTTAAATGACATTTGTTCTAAGCTAACGCTCTTCATCTCAGGTCCTTTAAATCTTCATCATATTCCAAACATGTTTTTTTTTTTTCAGTTCCTCTTCCTCCACATTTTTCTTATTTAGGTAACTTAAGGGAAAATTATTACTTTGCAGCAATTTCGGGAACTTCTTTCACATCTTTTGCTGTTGATTGTGGGTGTGCTGTGTGGAGCTGCTACTAGCGGCGCTACCTTTTGTCCCTTTCTTTTTTTATTACATTCATTACTTCCCATTCTGCCCTTAATGTATTTATTATACTCCACCCTACCCCTAAAAATGTTATGTGGTTGAGGTTTTTTTTAAAATGTAACTTTATAGTGCCACTTCCACTGTCTCTCTTATTTAGTTGAGGGGTTTAGTGTTGTTTGTTTAAATTCCTCTCATAGAAAAATTATTAAACAATTACATACTGCAAATAACATTTTTACAGTATGTGTTTATTTGTACTATTATAGATTTACAAAGACAAAGAAAGAAGCAATGAAATGAAAATGCAGGTGGTTGAACCAATTTATTTGATGTACACAATAGCTAAGGATAAAGATTAGCTGTGCCAAATGTTGAGAAAATGTAGAATATGCAGCCACCTAGAGAAAAGCAAGGACAAAATCTGAATAGCTTAAGTATTTCTAGTGTTCTTGTAATTGTCATTTAAAAAAAAGGGGCAAAACTAATTAATGAAATGTAGAAGTGCATCATTATATTACATTTTTTTTTACAAATCATGACAAGGACATTTTGTTAATGAATAGACAATAAGGGAATTCAGAGCAGGCATCTAAAGATGTCGATATCTAAAACATAATCTGTGGGGACCAGGTCTAGTTAAATTGCTCTTGCCTGGTGTGATCTGAGACCATTACTCCTTCATCCAAATATCACGGTTTCCCGGTCTTATTTATATAAAATTGAGCGTTTTAATTTTCCCACAATTTCAGCAAAATTATGGAGATTTGGAGCCAAAAATATGCAGTGCAACTGCAGTAAATGCTTAGGAATCAATGGGGAAGGGGATAATAGGGTGTTGTTTAAGGGTGCTTTATTGGCCCTTTGTAAAGACAAAACCTAACTAACTCTAAGCCTACACCCCCCCCCCCATTCTAAGCCTAATCTACCTAGCTCTGTAAAGAAAAGATTGCTACACTTACCTATTCTGAAGCAACTCCGGTCTGGTCCGGTCCCAGGATGAGTTGTCGGCACTGGATTCAGTATGTAGTCAAGGCAGAAGACAATGGAAGCCCCACAGTAAGTCTATGGCTGCTCTCACTTCCCAGGTATTTCCCATCCATTGTAGATTAATCCCATTAATTCAACAGAAGTGAAAAAACAAATCACAAACTTTAGCTGATATATAAATAGTATATATTCAAAAAATCCATAAATGTTGTGAATCAAAATTGTGCAAAAAGATCAATAAAAATCCATAAAAAATGTGAGCAATGATGTGCAATGATAAAGGTGTCACCAGTGTAGAATCCCAGCGACCACTATCCACCATCAAGTGCAATGGCCACTCACCCTAAATCAAGAAAAGAATGCGTTTTCATAAGAGGTAATCCTAATCATGGGATTCACTCCGTGGCAAATGGTAATCAGCTTAGTTGGAAGCAATAATTCCCTTGAGAAAGTCACGTGATTGAGTGACGATGCGCGTGGGGAAGGAACGAGGTGACGTCACTTCCGGTTGCGGCCGTAAACTGGAAGTTCCTGTCCTACACCTCTGCTGCTGAACTATCTCTGCCTTAACTGTAAGTGTCTACATGTTTTTTTACCTAATAAACTTGATATACTTCACCATGGGAGCCCCCATTCTATCTCTTTGAGCATTACTGGATAAGTGCACAGAGATCTACCTTACAAAGTGACCAAGTAAACTAAGTAAAGAGTGGCCAGCGAGGTGCTGAACCCCCCCCCCCCCACACCCAAGCCATTAGGAGAAAAGGAGGAACCCATTGCCTGGATCTGTGAACCAACAGCGGTACATGGGCGTCCGCAGGTAGGGGCAAGGGGGAATGGAATCTCAACTTCCCCTTTCAAGTGGTTGTTAAGCCACTTTATGCCATCCTGTCTAGTCTGTTTAATAATCCTGTGTGTCTGTGTTTTAAAAAAATAAGCCGTTCTTTACCAGTTTACAAAGGGCCAAGCGCTGCTCACGTGACCCGTCGGCTCTCTCCTCTCCCCGTCTGACAGCTGCCTTCAGCGGGCGGGGCTAAGGATTCCTCACTGATGTCAGTCGGGAGGGGAGTAGAAGGGGAGGGGGGAGAGGAGGCGGGTCACGTGAGCGGCGCTCTGAAAACTGGTAAAGAACTGCTTATTTTTATAAAACACAGATACAGGGGCACACAGGATTATTAAACAGACTGTAGAAAGGATATGAAACTTTAAATGAAACTACAGGAGCAGACAGGGAGGGAGGGGGGAGAGAGGGGGGAGGAGGAAGACAGGAGGGCTGCGGATGATGGAGGCACGTAAACTGACCACGGTGTCGGGGCTCAGCAGCCATGGTATATGGTGGTCAGCAGTGTTGCTCATCTTAGTTTAAAAAAGTAATTAGTTACAGTTACAAATTACTTCTCCCAAAAAGTAATTGAGTTACTGACTCAGTTACCACATAGAAAAAGTAATTAGTTACTCAGCAAAGTAACTGACTTTTTTTTTTTAATATTCTATAATGCAATTACATTCTATAACATCTTATAACACAATAACACACTGGTGGTGGGGGTCTAAATCCTCCTGACCTGACTTAAGTAACTTTTTTTTTTGGTATCTGCTGGCTGCTGCTGTCTCTGGACTGGGTGGCCGCTGCTGGTGGTGGGCGGCTGCCTGGCTGGTGGTGGAGTGGCACACTGGTGGTGGAGTGGGCGCTTGGCACACTGGTAGTGGCGTGGCACACTGATGGTGGCGTGGGCGCTTGGCACACTGGGGTGGCGTGGGCGCTTGGCACACTGGTGGTGATGTGGCACACTGGTGGTGGCGTGGCACACTGGTGGTGGCTTGGCACAATGGTGGTGGTGTGGCACACTGATGGTGGCGTGGGCGCTTGGCACACTGGGGTGGCGTGGGCGCTTGGCACACTGGTGGTGATGTGGCACACTGGTGGTGGCGTGGCACACTGGTGGTGGCTTGGCACAATGGTGGTGGCGTGGCACACTGATGGTGGCGTGGGCGCTTGGCACACTGGGGTGGCGTGGGCGCTTGGCACACTGGTGGTGATGTGGCACACTGGTGGTGGCGTGGCACACTGGTGGTGGCTTGGCACAATGGTGGTGACGTGGCACACTGGTGGTGGCGTGGCACAATGGTGGTGGCGTGGCAAACTGGTGGTGACGTGGCAAACTTGTGGTGGCGTGGGCGTGGCACAATGGTGGTGACGTGGGTGGCACACTGGTGGTGACGTGGCACACTGGTTGTGGGGGTCCTCCTGACCTGACTTAATTTTTTTTTCTGGTATCTGCTGGCTGCTGCTGTCTCAGTCTGGACTGGCTGGCTGCTGGTGTCGGTGGCACACTGATGGTGGGTGGGTGGGTGGCTGGTGGGGGTTCTGACTGTGACTGTGAGTGACTGAGTCTGTGAGTTTTTTTTTTTTTGGTACCTGCTGTGCTGGTGGTGTGTGGCACACTGTTGTTGTCCGGGTCCCTCTGGGCCTCTAGCTCCGTCCTCCTCCAGGCCTCAGGCTCTCTCCTCTTCTGGTATGTGCGTTGGTGGAGTCGGTGGGGGACTTCCTGCTGCCCTATTGTGGTGGACCGGACCGGTGGTGTTATATACAGTACATGAGTGATGATGACTGACTGGCTGGCTGCAACAAGCCGCTTACCTGCCTGTTCGGGTCGCCGATCCGCCGCCCGCCCACCGGACTCTATGGCCTGCCCTCTTCTATGGCGCGCTGCCTGTTGCTGTTCTCCTGTGACTGTCCCCCGACGAGACGATCGTGACTCACTCCTGAGTCTCCTCCTCCTCTCTCTCCACTCCAGTACCACGGACAGCGGTCATAGAGGAGAGGGGAATACAGTTACATCTACTGCCATCTAGCGGCAGTAGATGTAATTGCAGTAACGCAGCCGAAAGTAACGGCAGCGGCGTTAAAGGGAAAGCACGAGTAATCTGATAGATTACTTGTTACCCTAAAAAGTTACTGCGTTAAGTAATGCCGTTTACTTAAACGCAGTTACTTCCAACACTGGTGGTCAGTTTACAGAGGGGAGGACATAGCCAGGCAGGATAAGCCAGGTATTTTAGGTGATAGAAGGGGCCAAATTACACAGCAAAGCACTGTGCTGTATAACATGCTTTAACCACTTGCCGACCGCCGCAAGTACATATACTGCGGCAGTTAGCCCCTCACAGGCAGAGTGACGTATATATACGTCACTAGCCTATGAGGCTCTGGGGAGCTCCCACGTGCTGCCGGCGGCGCGCTCCCGCGCGGTCACGGACCCCCCCGCGCATGTGACCGGCGGACCCGATGTCCGCCGGTCACTCAGCGATCATCGGGGAGAGGGAGAAAGGCAGGCGGCTAGTGTAAACAAGCCGCCTGTCATTCTCCCCTGTGTAGAAACAATGATCATACTGTTCTACTATGTAGGACCGTTGATCATTGTTCCTACAGCTCAAGCCACAGCCAATCACAGTTAGAATCACGCCCCTAGGGATACACACAGCCCCTCCCTCTCAAATAAAGTTAACCCCTTCACTGCCAGTGTCATTTTACAGTAACAGTGCATATGCATAGCACTGATTACTGTAGAAATGTCACTGGTAACCCCAAAAGTGTCAAAAATGTCAGTCAAGGGTCCGATCTGTCCGCCCCAATGTCGCAGTACCGCAAAAAAATTGCAGATCGGCGCCATTACGCGTTAAAAAAAACAACAAAAATGACAAAAATCTTTCCCTTTGTTAGTAACGCGATAACTTTTGCGCAAACCAATCAAAATACGCTTTTTTGCGATTTTTTTTTTACCAAACATATGTAGCATAAAACAAATTGGCTGGAAATGTTAAAAAATTTTGATTTTTACATTTTTTTTGGGGAATTTCATATAAACAATGTGAAAAATATTGTTATTTTTGCAAAATTGACGCTCTTTTTGTTTATAGCGCATGATCAAAAAATCGCACAGGTGATCAAATACCACCAAAAGAAAGCTCTGTTTGTGGGAAAAAAAGGACGTCAAATTCGTTTAGGTACAGCATCGCACGACAGCGCAATTGTCCGTTAAAGTCACGCAGTGCCAAATTGCAAAATACCCCCTGGTCTTTCAGCAGCCAAATCCTCCGGGACTCAAGTGGTTAAGGAAACAGGATCAATTTTTTTTTAAGTTAACAAATGCTTTAAAAATAAATGCTGCTGTTTGCTCTTTAAAAATAAATACTCAAAATAAGTATACTGACTAAGCCCCTCCCCTTCATGACATTGTTGCAAAGGGGCGGAGCATGGGTGACCTTAAAACGATGCCCTACCCTGAAAAAAGTTCTGCGGATGCCCATGCAGCGGTATGTATAAAAAAAAATGCCTTTATTGGTGTAATGTGAGGTGAGCGGCCATTGCACCTGTTTTTGGATTCCTTAGCTCACTCTGTCCGATACCACTGTGGATCTCACTCTAAGAAAAGTCACCAAGTTTATATCTCAAGATATCACCACTAAAGCCACATTTTATTCAAAAATTTTTTCAGCTGCACTTGGACGATTTTCTAGTTTAGTAGCATCACTCCGTTTTTGTTCACAAGGATAATTTATATCATTACTGAATTTATTATATTTTGTGCACTTGATTTATTGCTTTTTATTTGATCCCACACTTAGTGTGGCCACTCATCCCCATTTATAGGCACTAGCACTTTATTTGTCACGTTCTCATCTTCACCATCATCACGCAATATTCTTCCGCACTTTTATAGTTTTCCACACTACTTTATATTGATTATTGGATGTTATATATTTATTCATTGATTTTTACTATTTATCATCAAGCAACATTTCCCGCACTTTAATAGTTTCCCACACTATTGTGTGTGTTATTGATTATTTGATATCTTTATTTATTTATTGGATGAATTGATTATTGGATGTTGTATATTTTCATTGATTTTTATACTATTCATCATCACTCAACATTTCCCCCACTTTAATAGTTTCCCACACCTTTCTGTTGTTATTGATTATTTGACATCTTTATCTATTTATTCATTTGGATTGGTTTCTTCGCCATTCTAAAGGATTAGCGCTGATTCACCCCTTCCATTACGAAGTAATAATGTGTTTCCCTATAAGGCAGTCCTATTGGAGGGATAAATCCGTGGCAAGTAGTGATCAGCTCCTTTTGCTAAGCTGAACTCTGTCCTCCACTGCAGGCTGTGTCCACTACTGCCTAGGGGAACAGAGGGGGACAGAGGATGTAGTTCAGCTTAGCAAAAGGAGCTGGTCACTACTTGCGATGGAGTTATCCCTCCAATAATATTGCCTTATATGGAAACGCATTATTACTTCCAGCTAAGCTGATTACAATTTGCCACGGAGTGAATCCCATGATTAGGATTACCTCATATGAAAACACATTATTTTCTTGATTTAAGGTGAGCGGGTATTGCACTTGATAGTAGATAGTAGTTGCTGGGATTCCACACTGGTGACATCCTTATCATTGGACATCATTGCTCACATTTTTTATGGACTTTTATTTATCTTTTTGCACAATTTTGATTCAAAATATTTATGGATTTTTTTCAATATATATTATTTATATTTCTGTGATTTGTTTGTGATTTGTCTTTTCACTTTGGTTGAATTACACGTGGGATTAATCTATCACTGTGCTTATTTTGCACGATATGCACTTTATATATATATTTATATATATATATATCATATTATGTTCACATTGAACATAATAACCACTTAAGGACTGGAAGGTTTTACCCCCTTAATGATCAGGCCATTTGTTTGTGATACGGCACTGCATTCCTTTGACTGAAAATTGCACTGTCATGCTCTGCTGTAACCAAATACAATTGATGTTCCCTTTTTCCCACAAATAGAGCTTTCTTTTGGTGGTATTTGATCACCTCTGCAGTTTTTATTTTTTGTGCTATAAACAAAAAAAGAGCGACTATTCTGAAAAAAAAAAAAAAACACAATATTTTTTACTTTCTGCTATAAAAAGTTCCCAATAAAAAATAAAAAAAAAAATCGATTTTTTTTTTCATCAATTTAGGACAATATGTATTCTGCTACATATTTTTGTTAAAAAAAAAATCTCAATAAGTGTATATTGATTGGTTTGCCAAAAGTTATTGCGTCTACAAACTAGGGGAAAAATTTATGTCATTTTTATTTATTTATTTTTTTATTTTAACGATTTTTAGCGGGACTGCGACATTGTGGCGGACAGATTGGACACCTAACTGACACTTTTGAGGGGACCAGTGACATTACTACAGTAATCAGTGCTAAAAATATGCACTGTTCCAGTACTAATGACACTGGCAGGGAAGGGGTTAACACCAGGGGCGATCAAAGGATTAAATGTGTGCCTAGGGGATGCTTTCTAACGTGTGGGGGATGTACTTACTGGATGAACACAGAGACTTGTGTTCCTAAAAAGGAGGAGCACAGAATCCCTGTGTTCATCACTGACAGAACAGTGGTGTTCCCTGTTAAGTGGAGTTCCACCCTTAAAAGTCACTTTGCCCCATCTGTTTGCTCTGTGTCACCTGAAAAATAAATGGATAATCACAATTTTTTTTTCTTTACTTACCTTGTTTTAGAAGAAAATATACTCACCTTACTTCCTCTTCCTCTCTCTTCAGCCGTGGCCGGTGCCGTCACTTCCGGCTTGCATTGATTCCTGGGAGCTGAGCGTCATCGCTTCCAGGAATCAATGCGCCTGCACCGGCCCCGCTCGTCATTTCTGGTGCAGGCATGTCATTCACTGCTAAACAGCTTCTGGGCATGCCCAGAAGCTGTGCAGGAATGACGTGCCTGCACCGGACATGACGAGACGGACCTGTGCAGGGCAATCTAGGATGAAGAGGACACAGAAGAGGACGCCGAAGAGGACGCGCTGGCTTCAGCTGCCCACACCTGAGATAGCAGCGCTGGACAAGACATTTTCAAGGTAAGTACAGTATTTCTTATAAGAGGTAAGTGCGACCCGGGACAGTTCAGAGGCTATCCATTGTGGATTGCACTTACCCTGACTGTCCCGGGGGTATTTTTATTAAAAAAAACTTTCCGAGGGTGCAACTCCGCTTTAACTTTGGCAGACCGCCGTTCTGTCTCTATGGCTAGTGATTGCGGGTGCCTGACGGACATTGCGTCTGCAGGACTCGCTGATTGGCTCCCCCTCTAGCTAATTGGTGCATGCACATGCCTCCAGCAGTGCGTGCGCGCCTCTACTAACTGCTACATGAAATGGCGTATAGGTACGTCGTTTCACATAACAGAGCCAACCAGTATAACTACGGCAGATGGTTCGCAAGTAGTTAAGGAGGGGTGGGCTCCCTCCCGGTATATATGCCCTACACCAGTCTATTTGAATGTGCTTTTATTGTTGGAGACTCACAGAAATTAGAGTTTAGGTCCACAGAAAATGGGGTGCCTTGCTGGGGGTCTGTGGCTTACGCATATATTTGAAAATGTGTGCAACTAAACCCCTTTTTTTTAACACATAGTGTTGGACAGGTCAATTTGGTTGGTCGCAGGCTGGTCGGTAAGTTGAGCTTGGAAATGTCTTCGTTTTTTTTTTTTATAGGTGCAGCACTGTCCCCTAGAGGACTGCTGAGAATTACACTTTCTGTATTCTCCTGGGTTACCCCTTAGCAACTGACAGCAGATAAACGGCAACTACATTTCTTAGCTCAATCAATAATCAGTCCTTCTCCTATCCAATGAGAACTTGGATAGGAAATGGGATGAGTGGGATACTCCAACTATTAACTATTCACAGTCTTGAGGACAGCTAACTGAAGAATGCGGCAAGGCCGCTGCTTCACTCTATCTGCTATCACTAAAGTTAAGATGCTTTCAATGTTCCTGCTTTAATATTCTCTTCAGGGTTCTAAACTTGGCACCCCCTTTACTCTCACTGCCTGTGTGCTGACACCCATCTGCTGACTCTAGCCTCTGGAGTGGTCCCTTTCCTGGCAGACCCCTGGGAAAGTTCCTTGCACTCACGGACACTGTTTTTCTAGAGTCACTGTTGCCTCCAAACTCCACCGGTCAGCCTCCACTGGACCTCTGGGTTCAGCCACACTTTCTGGCTGCCTGTGACTGCCTGTGACCACCTTCCACAGCTTCAGAAAAGGAGACAGCAGTCACCCTCCTTCTGGGACTTGAGTTCCCACCAAATGGGTTGCCCCATAATGCACCGAGACAGGAGCCTGTGCCAATCCCTGGGGTGGTAACAAAGCTTATGTGTCACTGGCTGGGTTTCCTCACTGTCCAATCTGCCTCACTATTGGATACAGTGGGGACACTCCCTCAGCCCATATGAATCACACAGTGGACACATGCAACAGGCCTAACTAGAAATCCTGCTCCCTGATAAGCAGAAAGAGCAACTAGGTTTTGCCTGCTACTCTCCTGATAAGCAAGCAGAGCAAAACTATTCTTCCTACCTAGCACCTATCTAGGAGAGTGCTACATAGGTATTAATGGCAACCTCCTCTGCGTGGGTTAGGTCGTTGGAGTCTGTACATGTCTTTGTTTTATATGTGATAATATAATAAAATAGATTTGCAAAAAAAAGTTGCATATTCACACAAATGCATGTATGAGCATAAATTGTTAAGTGACTTAATCAATTTTTACTTGGATATTTTTTTCAGAAAGTATACAAAAGCAAAAGGTAGATGGTTTGGCTTCAAGTTTCTGGCTGTAGTAAAAATAAAACAGTTCATAGCATGGCACTGTGTTGGTATCTTGCTGATATACTGTATATGGTTCCATATACAGGTCATATTGTCATTAAACATTGTTTTCTTTATTTTTACCAGGACAATATGACCTATCACCTCTGGCCTTAGTACCAACAAAGAAAAAAAAAAGAAAAAATCTTTAATGACCATGCTTCGTTGTCTCTGTCTGAAAAATCATTGAAGGTTTCCTCAGAGAAATGTCAAGTCTGTCATTGTTGTCTTTGTGTTCTGAAAGGCTTAAAAAGAAAAAAAAAGTTGCAGGCCAATAAATGTAAGAAAAGCATAAATAGACTACAAATTGCAATTAATTGCATCCTTCCCCTGAAATCAGTGACCTTTTACCCTCCACAGTCATTGCTCTATTTACTTTCTCATCAGAAAAAGCCGTGTCAAGGGGTGTAGTTATAAAAAAAAAAAAAAAAAGTGCATCGCTGTTTGTTCATTCAAATTGCATGTACTGTAAATTCATTTTGTGAGAGTGAGGCAAAATCAAATGTTCTCAGTTTATATTCTCTGCAGATTGAATGTGTGAATATGTAATATACTACATCATGGCTACTAGATGTAACTGAGTAAAGAAAAACCAGAAAAAATCCACGCTTAGGATAGAGAGACGGAGTGTAGGGAAAAGTTAAATGATAAAAATAAGAACGAATTGGCTGCAGCCCACTTCAAAATATAGCCCCAAAACGGGTTATATATAATATGTTTAAAAAAGGGGAAGTGCTTGGCGCTGCCAATGGATGTGTGAAATGCAATATGTGTGTTTGTATACCCCATTATAAACTGTGGACTTTCAGAACTATATACGTCCCTGGAGACTCTCTCTCCCCTTTTTTGCACCTTTGGTGCACGTTCTGGCCACTTTTCCTTTTTTGCACTTCTTCTACCAATTTTTTAGTGACATGTCACTGCTTTGAACTGGTTTATATGATATATATATATTGTTTATTTCTCTATTGAGCTTTTAACTTTCACTTTTCAATTGGAAGCTTTTTATTACACAGAAGTTTCTTAACCCTTGCACTCCACTAGGTTTTTGGAGTTTAATTTGGTTTGGACTATTGCGCATTATTACTATCAGCACTTGGCACTTTACTTCGGTTAATCAATCTACTGAGCCATTTTTCATCACTCTATTTACTTATCCCACTTTTCACTTTAAATAGCACTTATTGCACTTTGGTCTATTATTTGGCTCATCATTTGCACTATTATCATTCAAGTCACATCCTGTTACAGGATTTTTTCCTTTTTGTGGCGTTCACCACAGATGTTGCACTTTCTTTAGTGTTTTTGGAGATTTTCACTTCATGGGCACTGGCCTATTTATATTTTGAATCACTCTTTTAGATTTTGTATCAATTCTATTTCACATTTTATCCACATTATTATATAAGATCATTATGCATATTTATTGTCATTATTGATTGAAAGGGTCTTATAGTGCCAATTGTTCTTAAACCTCATATATAGCATAAGGGTTATTTATTTATTTATTTATTTATTTATTTATTTATTGTACCACTTATTCAATTTATTTGCATATTTATCTATTGCATTTCACTTCCTTGGTATTTATATATAGGATCTCCCACTGCATACAAACGCACATATTGTATTTCACACATCCATAGGCAGCGCCAAGCACTTCCCCTTTTTTAAACATAGATGTAACTGAGGAGCATACTTCCTATTTCTTATGATAATCAGTGTCATCTAGTGGCCATAATGTGGTATTTATTTTCCCATTTGCACATTCTCAATATGCAAAAAATATATAGCCTGAAAACATTCCGTTTTTTCTTTCTTATTCACACACACAGCTTTAAAGAATGAATAGCTTTGCACAATTTACGCATAAGGAAAAAAAAAAGTGAGTCTGCTTAACAACAAACCAAACACCATTCTCTAGAATTTATGGAATGTATATTTTTAATTAGAACAAAAATAAGTTACCTTATACCGAGAATAGGAACAGTATACATTTGCTAGCATGCACTTCTTTCAGGAAATTCTCCTTAACCACTTTGCCACTGAGTACCGTAGTACTACTGCGGCAAAGTGGATCGTTATCGTCTGACGACGTAGACCTACATAGTCAGACACTCCCCCTTGTGGGCGGCGCTCGCGCGCCGCCGGAGGCTCGCTCCCGCGCCGCCGGAGGCTCGCTCCCGCTGTATTCAGTCACAGCGGGAGTCGGGCCAGGGGAGGAGCAGCGGCAATCGCCGCCGCTCATCACCGATCGTCGGGGATCTAGTGTGGAGATCCGCCCGCCTGTGTAAACACAAGCGGGCGGATCTCCCAAGTGACAGGGAGTGACAGATCGGAGTGTTCAGCATAGCTGAACACTCCGATCTGTCCCCTGGCTCACACAGTCACCTCCCCCCCACACGTCAGTAAGCACCAGGCATACATTAACCCCTCCCTCTCCAATAAAATTAACCCCTTCCCTGCCAGTGTCATTTTTACAGTAACGGTGCATATATATAGCACTGATTACTGCAGTAATGTCACTGGTACCCCCAAAAGTGTCAAAAATGTCAGTCAAGGGTCCGATCTGTCCGCCGCAATGTCGCAGTCCCGCAAAAAAAATCGCAGATCGCCGCCATTACGCGTTAAAAAAAAACACCAAAAATGACAGAAATCTTTCCCTTAGTTAGTAAACGCAATAACTTTTGCGCAAACCAATCAAAATATGTTTATTGTGAATTTTTTTACCAAACATAGGTAGCATAAAACAAATTGGCCAAAAATTTAAAAAAATTTAGATTTTTAAAATTTTTTTGGGGGGAATTTCATATAAAAAAATGTGAAAAATATTGTTGTTTTTTCAAAATTTACGCTCTTTTTTTGTTTATAGCGCAAAAAGTAAAAATCACACAGGAGATAAAATACCACCAAAAGAAAGCTCTGTTTGTGGGAAAAAAAGGACGTAAATTTTGTTTGGGTATGGCGTCGCACGACCGCGCAATTTTCAGTTAAAGTCGCACAGCGCCGAATCACAAAAAGTGGCCCAGACGCAAGACAGCAAAATGCTCTAGTGGTAAAGTGGTTAATATACATCAGAACTTTCAGAGAATGCATTATTGTCTCTTGGCAACAAACTGACAAACTTTTATTTACCTGAACCTTTGTTCCCCCAGCTGATGGTGTTCCCCCACATTCCAGCAGTGGACTTTTCCTCTGTGTCATCACATCCATTGCAGGGTTATGACCCTAGACTACTGGAGCATATTGGAAAAGATGCTATGTGGACCCATCTAGCAGCACGGAGGAGTTGAGGATTAAATTATTAACCACTTAACGCCTTGCCTGTAGACAAATGATGACAGGGCAGTGGTTTTGCTTTTCTGAGTGGATGTGTTATGACATCCTTTAGGAAAGTGCCAATTGTGTGGCCATTTGGCTGCGCACCAACACAATCTGTCACTGGCCGTGTTCACGGGATACAGCTGATGACTAATCCGAGTTCAGACACACTGAAAGTATCATGTGACCGCCGTGATGAATTTGAGCAGGTCACATGACAGTTGTACACAATGGATGGCTTTCTTTCATGCCATCCAATGAGTACCATGGTCAATTTGATGACATGGTACAGACAGGGCCAATAGAAACAAACAGTTCATCTGTACCATGTGATTAGCTTTGACCAATCACAGCTAATCACAACAAAACCGACTGAATCAATTCCATTCAGTAAAATGCTTACTTATAGCAATGTAATGAACTGCTATAAGCAAACATTATGTATAAAGAAAACAATCCTGATCACTTCCCCTTAGCAGTACAATGTTACTAAGGAAACAATACATTTCTCTTGTCACAGTGTGTTAAAAAAAATATTATTGCTGTATTTTTTTTTCAATTATAACATTTTTTTCTACTGTCACTAGTCAATGTCCCTGATCACCGCCACACCAATTATATTATAATGCTATATTGCACTGGTGACAGTATGTAAAATAATTTCCTCATTTTCCAACAAAGGATGACAAAAATGACAACTTCAAAAAACTCACCATACCTCCTATTAAATATCTTGGACTGTCTACTTTCCAAAAAAGGGTCATTTGAGGTATTTCTACTGTCCTGGCATTTTAGAGCCTCAAGAAATTAGATAGATCATCAGTACATCAGGATTGATCAATTTTCAGATATATCCCCTAGCTTTTAGACTCTATAACATTCACACAGACTAAATATTATTAGTGATGTCGCGAACATAAAATTCGCCGTTCGCGAACGGCGAACGCGAACATCTGCGAATGTTCGCGATCCGGCGAACATTGCAAACCGCCATAGACTTTAATAGGCAGGCGAATTTTAAAACCCACAGGGACTCTTTCTGGCCACAATAGTAATGGAAAAGTTGTTTCAAGGGGACAAACACCTGGACTGTGGCATGCCGGAGAGGGATCACACAAAAAAAGTTCTTAAAAATTGTAATTTTTTGATAGAGAGCCAATTATTGGAAAAATAAAAAAAAAAATAAAAATAAAAAAATTATTTGGATTTAGCATCTGGGGGGTCTAAAAAGTGTACCTGTGAAGTTTCAGCTCTGTAGCATGTCCGGAACCAGAAAAAAATACGAATTAGGGTTAGGGCTAGGGTTAGGCTTAGGGCTAGGGTTAGGGCTAGGGTTAGGGCTAGGGTTAGGGTTAGGGTTAGGGCTAGGGTTAGGGTTATTTTTATGGCTAGGTTTAGAGGGTTAGGGTTAAGGTTAGAGGGTTAGGGTTATGGTTAGAGGGTTAGGGTTAGGTTTAGTGTTAGGGGCTAGGGTTACGGTTACGGTGAGATACTTAGGGTTAAAGTTAGTAGCCCTACCCCTACCCCTCAAACTCTAACCCTCTAACCCTAAGCACTTAAAATAACCCTAACCTTAGCCCTGACCCTAACCCTAGCCCTAAACCTAACCCTAGCCCTAACCCTAACCCTAACCCTAACCCTAGCCCTAACCCTAATTCTATTTTTTTTTTCTGGTTCTGGACATGCTACAGAGCTGAAACTTCACAGGTACACTTTTTAGACCCCCTCAAACAATAAATCCAAAGAAATGTTTTTTTTGTTAAGTTTTTTTTTTTTTTCCAATAATTGGCTCTCTATCAAAAATGACAATTTTTAAGAACTTTTTTTGTGTGATTTAGTGTCTAGGGGGGTCTAAAAAGTGTACCTGTGAAGTTTCAGCTCTGTAGCATGTCCAGAACCAGAAAAAAAGATAATTTTTCAGTAGAGCAGGGATGGTGGGAACCCCTTTTACACCTATAGGATCTTTTTTTCCTGGTTCTGGACATGCTGCAGAGCTGAAACTTCACAGGTACACTTTTTAGACCCCCCAAACAATAAATCCAAAGAAATGTTTTTTTTGTTAAGTTTTTTTTTTTTCCAATAATTGGCTCTCTATCAAAAATGACAATTTTTAAGAACTTTTTTTGTGTGATTTAGTGTCTAGGGGGTCTAAAAAGTGTACCTGTGAAGTTTCAGCTCTGTAGCATGTCCAGAACCAGAAAAAAAGATAATTTTTCAGTAGAGCAGGGATGGTGGCAACCCCTTTTACACCTATATGATCTTTTTTTTCTGGTTCTGGACATGCTACATATATATATATATATTAAAAAAATACTCAAATACCAGCCCTCAAAGGGGCTTTTGGGGACAATATATATATATATATATATATATATCACAGAACAAAAAAAAATTACACAAATACCAGCCCTCAAAAGGGCTTTTGGGGACAATAGATATATATATATATATATATATATATATATATATATATATATATATATATATATATATCCAAAAAAACCCTCAAATACCAGCCCTAGGAAGGGCTTTTTGGGGTGCTGTCCTTACAGCAGGAGTGTACCAAGAACACTGGCTAACAAGACCGGGAACTGTCCCTAGCTATAACAGCAGCAGCAGCACCAGCACTTTCCCTGCTCTCAGTAACACAGAAATGATCTAAGATGGATGCTGCCCTTGCTTATTTATAGGAGGTGGGAGGGTGTGGGAGGGAGGTATGCTTATTGGCCTGGAATGTGTCTGCTGACTGTGATGTTCAGGGTCAAAGTTTGCCTCAATGATGATGTATAGGAGGCGGACCGAACATCGCATATGTTCGCCCGCAGCGGCGAACGCGAACGTTCGAAGTTCGCCGGGAACCGTTCGCCGGCGAACCGTTCGGTACATCTCTAAATATTATACACTGATTTGGGTTATTTTCACCAAAGAAATGTAGCAGAATATATTTTGGACTAAATTTATGAAGAACTGTTTTGTTCATTTTTTTTTTTGCTTATTTAGCAAAAATAAAAAAAAAAACAGTTGTGATTAAATACCACCAAAATAAATCTCTATTTGTGTGAACAAAGTGATAAAAATCTAGTTTGGGTACAGTGTTACATGACCACACAATTGTCATTCAGAGTGCAACAGCCCGTAAAGCTGAAAATTGACCTGGGCAGGAAGAGGGCAAAAGTGCCTGGTACTGAAGTGGTTAAGTCTGCTTTAACAAGTCCCCTTGACCTAAACAAATGATTAAACCTAGCAGTACAGACACAGCTCCCCTGCAACAGATAATTTTTAAATTTTCAATCGCTGAGCTTTAAATATTTGCAGAGCTAGGGGAAAACAAGTCCATGTTCCTACAGGCCTAACAGAGCAGTATTGTCTTGCAATAAGAAGCCCTAAAACCACATTGTGGGTACTCAGTAGGTGGAGAGCTTGTTCTAGCACCTCTACCTCCCTGGCCACTACTGCCACTACACAATAATAATATAATAAAAAAAAAAATGAATTGATTAAAAGCAACTTCCAATTCATGGTTCCTGGCAAGGAAGTGGGGTATTTGTGTATATTCATACGACTATTTAATCTTTTTTAGTGATTTTGTAACAATAATTTGGATAACATCAGTTGATTTCACAAACAGGATAATAGTGTTTTGGTTGGTTTTCAGTGAAACAAGGATTGCCCTACCTAAATGTTAATGTGGGTATAATAGGGGAGACACCATTTATTGGAGCTCTGTACCAATAAATATTTATTGGATAGAGCTCAGAGCTACAAACATAATATTAATTGTTATAGGATGGCTAGTGTGAATGTGTTATCCTACATTGTTAGGGGTATGTGTTTCCAAACAAGAGAAAACTCGGTAGGAATTGAAGTGATTAAACCCACAAATTAATTAAAATTATTTATGGACCAGTATTATCTGCATACTATTACTGAGGTTTCTATAGAGCAGATAAAGATGTCAGATCATTACAGTAAAACCTCTTATTAGAGTTGACAGGGGGTGGACCTAGCACATGAACGATTGATGCACACACACAAACAGCCTAAAGATACTCCAGCACTGCCACTCTTATTGAGGCGGCATGTGTTCCAACTGGAAGTGATTTCAGCGGTGCCAACGGCGTGGCCACAATACATTTTGCATTGTGGTCTTCCTGAAGATGCACACACTGTGAAATGCATTAATGTTGTGCTGTCGCCACTGCTGATGTCACTTCCAGTTGGGTATCCCACGTCACATCCATTTGTTTGGAACACACATTCACTCCATACAAGCGGCAGTGCTGGAATATCTTGACGCTGTTTATGTTGGTGCTCTTATAAGCACCCTTAAAATGTCAGTGCAATTACTTCTTTTATCCCCCAATTTGAATAAAAATACTGCACCATGATCTAAATATCTTTTTTGGGCTTGTTGCTTTCTATACATTGATCAGCCATAACATTATGGCTACCCACCTAATATTGAGTATGCCCCCTTTTGCTAAAACAGCCCTGACCCTTTGAGGCATGGACAACAAAGTAACATCCACATGAATGGCAGTAGGGATAAGCTTCGAGTTCGAGTCGAACATATGCTTGAATTGAACATTGGCTGTTCACTCGTTCATCGTATGACGAACAAATTGGTTTCTTCACGGGAACTTTGAATTCCTGCATTATCATGGACTCTGACCTCTGATTCCAATAAATCACCTGCTGGCCAGGGGAATCAAACCCACAACCATCTCAATTGCAAGCCTGGTATTCTACCACCTACACCACTGTCAAGCATGCTTGGGCTGAACACACTCTCCCTAACTTCTATCTCATCCACTGTGTGTAGGGTGAGACAGAAGTAAGTTAGTTAGGCAGGGAGAGTGTGTTCAGCCGAAGCATGCTTGACGGTGGCGTAGGTGGTAGAATACCAGGCTTGCAATTGGGAGGTTGTGGGTATGAATCCCTTGTGGGTGATTTATAAGTGGAATTCTTTTATTAATAATACATTGCTGGCTGGGAGAGAGATTTTTGCTTTTTACTGTTTGTTGAGATCAGATAGTGCAGTGTATACCACAAAGATATATATATATATATATATATATATAGGCACTTCAGTTTATCTCAGTATTGCTGAAAAAAATGGTGTGGGTTCCCCCCCAGTCCATACCGGGCCCCTCAGGTCTGGTATGGATTTTAAGGGGAACCCCGTGCCAAAATTTTAAAAAAAAAACAATGTGGGGTTCCCCTAAAATCCATACCAGACCCTTATCCAAGCACACAGCCTGGCTGGCCAGGATGGGGGTGGGGGCGAGCAAGCGCCCCCCGTCCTGAATCATACCAGGCCATATGCCCTCAACATGGGGGGTGGGTGCACCTTGCCCCCATGTTGATGGGGACAGGGGTCTCTTCCCCACAACCCTGGGCTGTGGTTGTGGGGGTCTTCGTGGGGGAGGCTTATCAGAATGTGGAAGCCCCCTTTAACAAGGGGGCCCCAAGATCCCGCCCCCCCCCGCTATGTGAATGGATTTTGGGTACATGGTACCCCTACCCATTTACCAAAAAATGTACAAAAAAAATCCTTTATTAAAAAATAGAAATAAAAAAATAGTGTCCCCCGATGATCAGGCACCCGCCTGCCCACCCGAAAAATAGAAAAAAACAAGAAGAAGCTCCTGCTTCTTTGGACGCTTCCTGCGCTATGAGCTGTTTTGAGTTTGACAGCTCTTTTATAGGGATCTAATGTCACAAGCTGCCCCACAATGCACTGCTCAGGTGCAGTGAATAAATGAAGCAGGAGCTTCTTTTTGTTTCTATTTTTCGGGCGGGCGGGCGACTGATCATCGGGGGACACAATTTTTTTTTTAATAAAGGACTTGTCTAAAACTGTCTTTTGTATTTATTTTTTGTACACTTTTTTGGTGAATGGGTAGGGGTACCATGTACCCGATATCCATTCATATGGGGGGCCGGGATCTGGGGGCCCCCTTGTTAAAAAAAATAAGCCTCTTCTCACAGACCCCCACAACCACAGCCCAGGGTTGTGGGAAAGAGATCCCTGTCCCCATCAACATGGGGGTAAGGTGCTTTGGGGTGGGGGGCAGAGCCACTGGAGTCTTCTTCCACTCCTCCATGATGATATCACAGAGCTGGTGGATGTTAGAGACCTTGTGCTCCTCCACCTTCCATTAGAGGATGCCCCACAGATGCTCAATAGGGATTAGGTCTGGAGACATGCTTGGCCAGTCCATCAACTTTACCCTCAGCTTCTTTAGCAAGGCAGTGGTCATCCTGGAGGTGTGTTTGGGGTCGTTATGTTGAAATACTGCCCTGCAACCCAGTCTCCAAAGGGAGGGGATCATGCTCTGCTTCAGTATTGCACAGTACATGTTGGCATTCATGGTTCCCTCAATGAACTGTAGCTCCCCAGTGTTGGCCACACTCATGCAGCCCCAGACCATGACACTCCCACCACCATGTTTGATTGTAGGCAAGACATACTTGTCTTTATACTCCTCACCTGGTTTCCGCCCCACACAGGCTTGACACCATCTGAACCAAATACGTTTATCTTTGTCTCATCAGACAACAGGACATGGTTCCAGTAATCCATGTCCCTAGCTTGCTTGTCTTCAGCAAAGTGTTTGCGGGCTTTCTTGTGCATCATTTTTAGAAGAGGCTTCCTTCTGGGATGACAGTCATGCAGACCAGTTTGACGCAGTGTGCAGCATATGGTCTGAGCACTGACAGGCTGACCCCCACCCCTTCAATTCCTGCAGACATGCTGGCAGCACTCATACATCTGTTTTTCAAAGACAGCCTCTGGATATGACGCTAAGCACGTGCACTCAACTTCTTTGGTCGACCATAGGGAGGCTTGTTATGAGTGGAACCTGTTCTATTAAACCGCTGGATGGTCGTGTTGCATTTCAGGCCATCTTTACGTAGAGCAACAATTCTTTTTTTCCGATCCTCAGAGAGTTCTTTGTCACAAGGTGCCATGTTGACCTCCCAGTGACCAGTATGAGCGAGTGAGGGTGATAACACCAAATTTAACACACCTGCTCCCCATTCACACATGAGACCTTGTAACGCTAATGAACATTGGGGAAGGAAAATGGCTAAATGGGCCCAATTTGGACATTTCCACTTAGGTGTGTACTCACTTTTGTTGTGCAGTGGATTTGCACAGAGCAGTCTGGATCCTCCTCTTCTTGGGTCCCTCTTCTGTGATCCTTATCCCTTCCTCATGTTGAGTGCCCCCACAGTAAGCAGCTTGCTATAGGGGCACCCAAGCCGAGTCACAGCTCCGTGTCCATGCAGACACGGAGCCCTGACCCAGCCCCATCCCCCTCCCCCTCCCCCTCCCGATTGGCTAGCTGACTTTGATTTACAGCAGTGGCAGCCAATGGCGTGGCTGCTGTGTCTTAGCCAACCAGGAGGGAGAATGTCGGAATGCTGAGACACTCGTGGTCATTGCTGGACAGAGAGGGACCTCAGGTAAGTGTTAGGGGGGCTGCTGCACACAGAAGGCTTTTTATCTTAATGAATAGAATGCATTAAGATAAAAAAAACCTTATGACTTTACAACCCCTTTAAGCATTTTCCTCGCAAGCCTCCTATGACACTCAAAATTGTCTCTTTTAATGTGCATGGCCTAAATAGCCCCTTTAAACAAAAATCTCTGTGGCAAGAGATCAAAAATCTCAAAGGAGATGTACTCTGCGCTCAAGAGACTCACTTTGCAGCAGAAAAAAATACCTAAATGTTCTGACAAGAACTTTCCCCATATATTCACTGCAAGTGCTTCAGTCAAAGAAAGATGAGTTCTGATTACAAATAAGCAAACAAATAAGCAAGCAGCCTCATGCAGCCTTCAAGCTGCATGAGATTCAGTATGGTCCTAATGGCAGTTACAAAATCCTGGTTGGAGACCTCAACAATACGACCTATACCTTAGTTAATTTGTACACCACCAACATGGGCCACGCAGCATTCCTCAAATCACTAATGAAAAGAATCAAAAAAATCTGCAAAGGCCAGCTACTCCTTTGCAGAGACTTTATTAGTTTCACAAATAAATCTATGGACTGCTCCTTGGGCTGTTCTCAGCAGAGGTAAGAGCTGCAATCTTTCTTAACAGAGAATGACCTTTATGACACTTCTCAGAAAGGGAATATATGTACTATTCTGCTCCCCACCAGACATTTTCCAGAATGGACCTATTTATCTCTGACCTGACACTGCTGCAAAGAACCCTCTCTGCATCTATACACTCAATATCCTGGTCAGATCATGCCCTGGTGTCAATAGAACTGAGGAAATGTCATTTGCACAGCCCTACATACCTATGGAGGAACAATGTTGACCTTTTTTCCAAACCTCAACATAGGACTCGCTTATCTCAACAACTCAAATAATTTTTCATGCTAAACAATACACCAACAGCCAATATAATTTCAATGTGGTATGCTCATAAGGCTTTCAGAAGAGGCCTAATTATACAGGCAGCAGCCAAGGAAAAGAGGCAGAAAGCATCAACTTTAAATACTTTATTAACTGAACTTAAAAGTCTAGAACAAATACATAAACATAACCCCACCCCCAAAATCTCTAATGATCTCTTCAATTGCATTTTGCCTATCAAAGTTTCTAAGAAGGTTATAATGCAGCTCAAACAACAAATCTCCTTCCAGTGGATAGACAAAACCCCACAATATTTTGGTATGAATTTAGCCTACCCGACCTCACAAACGTTTGAAGCTAACTTTCCCCCCTTTTAGACATCATAAGGAAAGATCTAAAACACATCTCTTCTTATGAACTATCATTGTCCGAAAGTATAGCAGCTATGAAAATGATGCTACTACCTAAGCTCATATGGTACTTCAGAACAATTCCCAATTGTTTAACCGAGTCCTTATTTAGTCTGTCAAACAAATTACCCAGGCAATTTGTGTGGAAAAATAGCAGGGTGAAAATCTTATACTTATTGCTTATTAGGCATAAATATATGGGCAGGATAAGTTTCCCTGTAGTGCAAAACTATCCCTATGCAGCCATTTCGGCCTGGAGAAGCTTTTAGTACACATAGAAAAAGCAATTCTAGAATACGGGGACCTTCCATCACTGCTATTAGCTAAACTCACATAGGCTCCACTAACATATCGAGAGTTTCCCTCTAAAGGAGCCACAATTAAGGCCTGAGACAAACTACACACTATCACTTCAACTAGGGAAAGATATGAGGATTTTCTAGCCAGGTTATGTCCTCAGAATGGCTATTGTGGGCTGCCACCAAGGTGTTAAGGGACAGAGAACACTTGTCCACGGAGACTTCAACAGTATCCACCCGCTCTCCAAGATGGCGGACCTCACGCTGTGTCTGAGACAGTCTCTGCACCATATCGGTGTGTATGGAGGTCCACAGAGATCGTAGAATATCCTTTAACAGGGAAGCTGGCACAGGCTGGTCTCCAGCAGGGAAGGCTGCAAAGGGATCGGCCATTAATGCAGGCTGGGTCTGAGAGTGTTCAGGAGCTGCTGCTAGGTCCATTTGCGCGCCGCCATAACTTTCAGGGGGAGAGGAGCCCCAGCAGGGCATCTGTTTTGCAGGGCTTTTAAAAGTAGGAGAAGGTGGGGTAGAGGAGCCTGAGGAGTTCCCACTATCAGGATTAGCAACTTGCCTGAGCGGCGGGGATCCATCCTCTGCGGGACTATGGGATCTCTCACGTGAAGGCCGCCACTGCTGAAGCTAACCGGCGCCATGTTGCCTGAGACCGGCGGCGCTGGAAATGAGGAATCCGTCCATGCAGGCGAACTGGTGGGAGCCCTTCTTGCCCTTCGCCATCCGGGAGGTAACCAGGGGGCAGATAGAGGTGAGTGGGTCATCCGCGTGAGCTGTGGAGGCTGTAGTCTCGGGTGGCCGAACGGAGCTGCAGAGCTATGCAGTCATCTCCAGCGCCGTACACCACGCCCGATATGAGGATTTTCTTATCCAAACTCTCAAATATTTCATCCCTAACCTGAGGGTACTCCTGTGGTTACGGTGCAACATATTGACATATAAAGACCTACTATCCGAATATGCTGACCCCTTACCTCACTCCCAGATTTAAGTGCAGCATTTTCACGCAAACCACCCTAACATCCACTATATGCTTCATAAAGAGTTGTGGGAATGTCTACAAAGACATTTTAACAAAGTCTCTCATGGTTTTACTCCACTCTCCAACATAAAGGGATCCTTCCCAAGTCCTCTAATATGATCAACTGGGAAAAAGATCTGGGATCCATTGTCAAGGTCTTACCTTGCCTTCCTGTTGGCAGCCATCTTGGACATGTGCAGGGAGTCACCTTGCATTTGTGTTTGAATCACGTGGTGTTGTACACAAAGTTGTTTTTTTTCTGGATAAGCCTAAGGAATCACCAAAGCACATCCCTTTTAATTTGAGAGACTTTTTATTTAGAGACTGAGTCACTTCCACATTTGCACATATTTGTTATTGTAGCATTGGGGGCTTTGTTCACATTTTTCATGGTCTTGTTTACAGGTTTTTACCATTGATCATAAGTTTTGTATTTGTTTATATATGCACCAATGTTGTGAATGTCATTTGTTGAGCGCACTCATTTTTCTTTACACATATTGATGTTAGACTGACTGGTCTGTAGTTTCCAGGCATATATGCCTCTGCCACTTATTAAATATTGGTACCACATTGGCTTTTCTCTAATCAGCTGGTACCATTACAGTCAGTAAACTGTGCAAAAAAAGTTAGGAACAAGAGTCTAGCTATAACCTGACTGAGTTCCTTAAGTACTCTAGGGTGTAAGCTAACTGGTCCTGGTGATTTATTTATGTTAATTTTTTCAAGTCTATTTCTGACACTGGCTTCTTTTGGCCACGAGGGTAAATTCTGTGATACATTATTAACATTACAGTCTTGGTTACTATATCCCCCATTTTCCTTTGTGAAAACTGAAGAGAAGAATGCATTTAAAACCTTTGCCTTCTCCTTATATTTTATAACTAATTTCCCCTAAACATCTTTTATGGGGCCAATATGCTCTGGCTTCATTTTCCTAATGTTAATATATTTAAAACATTTCTTGGGATTGTTTTCTACTCTCCACTGCTATGTGCCTTTTGTGGTCTATTTTAGCAGCCCTGATTGTGCTTCTGAACTTTCTACAGTCAGGTCCATAAATATTGGGACATCAACATAATTCTAATCTTTTTGGCTCTATACACCACCACAATGAATTTGAAATGAAACAAACAAGATGTGTTTTAACTGCAGACTTTCAGCTTTAATTTGAGGGTATTTACATCCAAATTAGGTGAACAGTTTAGGAATTACAACAGTTTTTATATGTGCCTCCCACTTTTTAAGGAACCAAAAGTAATGAGACAATTGGCTGCTCAGCTGTTCCATGGCCAGGTGTGTGTTATTCCCTCATTATCCCATTTACAAGGAGCATATAAAAGGTCCAGAGTTAATTTCAAGAGTACTATTTGCATTTGGAATCTGTTGCTGTCTACTCTTAATATGAGATCCAAAGAGCTGTTACTATCAGTGAAGCAAGAAAACATTAGGCTGAAAAAACAAAACAAACCCATCAGAGAGATAGCAAAAACATTAGGCGTGGCCAAATCAACTGTTTGGAACATCCTTAAAAAGAAAGAAAGCGTCAGTGAGCTCAGCAACACCAAAAGACCCGGGAGACCACAGAAAACAACTGTGGTGGATGGCCGAAGAATTATTTCCCTGGTGAAGAAAACACCCTTCACAACAGTTGGCCATATCAAGAACACTCTCCAGGAGGTAGGTGTATGTGTGTCAAAGTCAACAATCAAGAGAAGACTTCACCAGAGTGAATACAGAGGGTTCACCACAAGATGTAAACCATTGGTGAGACTCTAAAACAGGAAAGCCAGATTAGAGTTTGCCAAACAACATCTAAAAAAGCCTTCACAGTTATGGAACAACATCCTATGGACAGATGAGACCAAGATCAACTTTTACCAGGGTGATGGGAAGAGAAGAGTATGGAAAAGGAAAGGAACTGCTCATGATCCAAAGCATACCACCTCATCAGTGAAGCATGGTGGTGGTAGTGTCATGGCGTGGGCATGTATGGCTGCCAATGGAACTGGTCCTCTTGTATTTATTGATGATGTGACTGCTGAAAAAAGCAGCAAGATCAATTCTGAAGTGTTTCAGGCAATATTATCTGCTCATATTCAGCCAAATTCTTCAGAATTTCACAGAGCAGATGGACAATGACCCAAAGCATACTGCAAAAGCAACCAAAGAGTTTTTTAAGGGAAAGAAGTGGAATGTTATGCAATGGCCAAGTCAATCACCTGACCTGAGTCCAATTGAGCATGCATTTCACTTGCTGAAGACAAAACTGAAGGGAAAATGCCCCAAGAACAAGCAGGAACTGAAGACAGATGCAGTACAGGCCTGGCAGAGCATCACCAGTGAAAGTTTGATTTATGATTGTTAATCTGTCCCATTACTTTTGGTCCCTTAAAAAGTGGGATGCACATATACAAACTGTTGTAATTCCTACACTGTTCACATGATTTGGATGTAAATACCCTCAAACTAAAGCTGAAACTCTGCAGTCAAAGCACATCTTGTTCATTTCATTTCAAATCCATTGTGGTGGTGTATAGAGCCAAAAAGATTAGAATTGTGTCGATGTCCCAATATTTATGGACCTGAGTGTATTTCTTTCCTTGTATTGTTGGAATGCTAAGGTAACCACTCAGCCTTATATTTTTGAAGGCCTTTTATTTCTCTTTTATATGCTTTTTTTTTCTAACAATCATTTTTTATTGAAAAAAGGTATTTAACATAGTCTCGTTCAGTACAGAGTTATTGTGTCTGTTGTAGAAAACAATTACCCACTTGAACATTTTTATTTTGCGTCAATAGAAGAGTCATAATAAAACAAAATACAAACATTTCCAATGAACTAGTTATATAGGACCCCCCAATTGGGGTAAGAGCATGTCACCCCAAATGGGCTCAAACTGTGATCAGGCCCTGCCGGAAGCCTTAAGAATATACCTCCTTAAGGCTGAACATTATTGTCAATGGAAGAACATTATTCAAACATGTAAACAGTTAATTGTGAAGATGGTGTACCATCTCTTCTAATCCATGAAGTTATGTCCATACTACAAGTATTCCTAAATTCAGTTAGATGTGTGGTAAGGCCTGAGTAGTTTCTTCATGTATTCCACTTTGTATGGTAAATGTGTGTCTTATGTTCTTCATAGGCATTTCGTTTCTCAAAGTGGCACTGCATATTTACTCTAGCAATTACTGATTTAACTGTAGGTACGTTTGTAGACTTCCAGAGATGTGTCTATGCCTGACACATCCAATGTATGGTGGGAAAGCCCTTTCTAGAAAGGTTTTAGGATATTACAGTTCCATAGAGTATGTAGCAAGTTGCCTTTGCGCTGACAATTTCTCCAGCAGAGTGGTGAAGTATTTGGTTAAAATTTATGCAGTCTCATGGGTATCATGTACCATCTATGGAGTACCTTCTAAGCATTGTCCCAATGGTCCATACGGGTTGATACATTCTTGTTCATCTTAATGGCATATTTTTATTGTATTAAAGAGAATTTTTGGTTCAAATCTGTCTCCCATTTTATCATGGGTACAATCTTATTAAGCAGAGGGTAGTAGTTACAATATCTATAGAAAAAAGAGATGCCCCTGATAGGCACAACATAATTATTCATGATGACGTCCCAAATTTTCTATTTCATGAAGGGGGTTGGTATTGTGGTAGTGGGTAATCTGGTTCAATCTATACATTTCTATTGATCCCTTATCTACTCCTCTGCTGTCAGTAATAAAGTTTATACCCTTAGTTTACCTTTTTTTACTCGTCAGAGACTCTCTGGAATTTACCTTGCTCTCACAACTTGCTGATCCAGAGGGATGATCCTTGGTGCTGTCCTGTATAATCAATAATACCACCTACACCATAGTATCGGTCTATGCTCCCAATGTGAGACAAATCACGTTCATTTAACATCTCTGGCAGCAAATACAACCACTCGTCAAGGGCCATATTCTTCTGTGTGGTGACTTTAACGTGGTCCCCAATTTTCAGTTTACCTTTTTTGCAGAGAAGCCAGGAATTAGATACTCGGAAGCTTTTACTGGTACTTCTATGGTGCGAGATTGTTCCTCAGCTTGGTTAGGTCTAATTTGTGTTGACCAGGCTACTGTAGTGGCCTGAATGGCGGAGTATTCAGAGGTAAGTGGCTTGAAATGCATGCATGAGGCTAATGCTAAAGCTGCCAAGTTATGGCCTGGAGTAACTTCTCTCTCCATCTCAACCCTCTTGTCGAGAAAATCAATAGCAGAGCTGGTCTAGGAGTGTTGCTTGATGAAAAACCTGTGCATTTGGTAATCTCAAACCACCACATTCTCTATGCTTATATAAAGATGACATGGGTACTCAGGCCTGCCAAAATGTATTTACTTACCATACTAGCGAGGCCAGAATCAAATTGCTGGGGTGGTGGAATGGGGAGAGATTTGAAGAGGTAGATCAGTTTAGGTAGTATCTGCATTTCCCCCTATCTATGAAAATTAAACTTTCCCAATGAGTGAAATATCCAAAGATATTTGGTTAAAGAGTTTGGGGAAATCGACTTTATATAAATTATACGGTGGGGAGATTAATTGTATGCCTAAGTATGTGATAGATGGGAAATCCCAGTAGTGAGAGTTCTTTGAATAGCGGATAAAGATTCAGTCGGAGTAGTCAATGTTAGAATGATATCATCTGCGACCAGAGGCATACCAGAGGTGAATACCTGAGCTGTGGGATTTGTGTAAATAGACATTATTGCACAGTAAATGAAGCCTGATAAACCATATTTTGTTAGGGTCTGGGATAAGTAACCGCAATAGACCCTATCAAAAGCCTTCTCAGCTTCCAATGCTAAAAATACGGGGGGCGTGGCCAGAAGCGGATCGCGGCGGTTGTATGTTTCCAGAGCTCCGCCGATTTCGTTTTGTAATCCGCTGTAATCCTCACTAGATTCCCCTTCTAGAGGGATATCTTTTACCCCCATCTGCTTCACAACATCCAGGGGACCCGGCCGGCACAAAATTTAAAAAAAAAAAGAGACATTTAGTGGACGTCCGGCCGCGGCCTAGTCGCGAGTGAAGCCGCGGCCTTTCCTACGGCGGCATCCGGCCGCATCCTTTTCGGACATCCCATCAGGAAGAAAGGATATCGCGGCCTACCATTGCCCTTTCATCTGGGAGGCCTAATCCACGAAGATTTCCGGGAAAAAAGCCTCCGTTTTTAATCATCGAGCCGCGGCCTGCACACGTGTAAAGCCGCGGCCTCTTCTACAGAGGCACCCGGCATCCTGAAGATACTTCTATTTTCACAGGCTAAAGGTACCAGATGACCACCTAGGGACCGTGCACTGCCGCCCTGCTCTCCCTATACCACAGTCCAGGCTTAAGAGATCGCATCACACATGAGGAGATCGGACCGTGCATCATCCGCCAGTCGCTCCCGCTCACCCAGGGACCCAGACACCCAGAAAGAGAAACAGATTCCAGAAATCTTCAGGGTACACCAGAAGGAGATCCCATCTTCACTTCAGGTCTCAGGTAACAAAATGTCTGCTCCCCCCGGCTTACTGAGCCAATCTGACTCTCCCCATGCCTCATCCACTGCCATCCATCCATCCGCCACCATCCATCCACCTGCTGGCATTAATCCACCCGCTATCACCCACCCTTCCGCAGCTATGCCTCCACCCGCCACCATCTATCCTCCCAATCCCACCAACCCATCCAGGGCTCTATGTTTGGATGATCTGAGAGCACTCGCAGATGATATCAAGTCCTCTTTTAATTCTGCCATAGCGGATCTCCGTAGAGACATGCAGAACGTTACCAGTAGATTAGATGAGGTGGAAGACCTTACTGATCGTCATGAATCAGAAATAGATGATGCACAAAAAGCCCTTACCTCTCACTCAGTTCAACTAAGAGAAATGAATAGACACTTAGAAGATTTAGAAAACCGAGGCAGAAGGCATAACATAAGGATAAGGGGCCTTCCAGAATCCATTGAGACCCCTAATCTCACAAGATCTGTCTTATTCATTTTCAACGATCTGTTGGAAAGACCACATGATTCGGATATCGAAATGGAAAGATTGCATAGAGCCCTCAGACCCAGAGGTAGAGAAGGAGACCCGCCTAGAGACATAATAGGTTGTGTGGTGAATTTTCAATTGAAGGAAGAAATCCTAAACAAAGCCAGGCTTCGGGGCAGGATCACCTTTCAGGGAGCTGAGATTAAATTGTTTCAAGATCTGTCGCAGATCACTTTGCAAAAGCGAAAATCCCTACGCCCCCTCCTTGACATTCTGAGAGACAAAGACATACCCTATAAATGGAAATTCCCATTCTGCCTTTCGGCAGGTACCGGGGGGGGCGCACAGCGCAGCTCCGTTTCCCTGAAGATATACCAGCCTTTTGTGATTCGCTACGCATTCCCCTAGTTCACATCCCGGATTGGAACTTCTCTTCCCCTCCGCAGAGGCCCCGTCATGAAGAAGCCATGGATATACCTCCTCAAGATTTTGCTAGAGCCTCCAGACGCAGAAGAAATTCACCTCATAGATCACCCTCCCTGGTGAATCGCAGTTCCCCAGGAAGAAGCGGCGTTCCTTCTTCACCAGTCCATAGGAAGCCAAGAACAGAATAATCATCACAACAAAACATCTTTCTTTAACCTGATCTTACTGAATTTTGATGGAATGGGTGTCTGTTTCCGACTCTAGTTGCTTCTCAAAAATCTAAATTTCCTTTAACATCTTAATTATTAGGAATAACCAATACAGACCCCTGTTGTCCATTTCAAAAGTGATACACTCTATTACTGGGCTTCTACCCACGATTCATATAAATATGCCTACCAGAAGTATCACTCTATGCAATTAGACAACATTATCTAACTCACAGCTCATGCTGATAGAAAAAAAAAAAAAAAAAAAACATATATATATCAGTAAATAAAGAGCGAATTTCTCAGACATATTTAGAAGGTATGGGTCTCAAGCGGACACCTGGCTCTCTTCAATACAAGTTTTTGATCCTGTAAGGTTTATAGTTACCTGGTCATTGTATTGTCTGTTTCACTCATGCTTTTTCTAACTATAATATGTATGGTTGGACTAACAATATTTTATAGGAACTGCTCTGGAATTTTTCCACTAGATGGCGATGTTGAATTACGAATAACCCACTTCCATGTATGCTTGACTGATACACTTTGTCCAGTTTATTCTACTTGAAGGTATGTTTCACTTTTCATGTTACACATGCCTGTTCTGCAGGCCGTGATCCTAACATTGCGGCTTTGGGGAACAGGCATTGACATATACTTTGTTGTTCTCCTTCCAGTTTACACTTAAAGTTATACTCATACTAGTCCTACCACTCTACACTTTCAATTACACATCCTCACGTTCTTACAATGTAGTTGTGTACCACTCTTACACATTCCACTCGGTGATCCTTTGTATTCGGTCCAGTTATCCTCACTCTAACTCATACACATTGATTTATGCAATCCTGGCAGTCAAACTGCATAATAATATTGGCTATAATTACGGGAGTTGCAGGGCGTGCACTGCCTTAAACTCTCTTAGGCTTTATTAACACCAAAAATACAGTGTCACCTTCCTAATCCTTCCACGCACCTAACCAGTTCAAGACATTCTTGAACTAAACTAACTGACCTCTATTAGTGCTGTAGCTGGTCTACAAACACTGTCAGACTACTTCTCCTAATTCCTATATTTCCCGTCTCCCTCTCTCCTCTCTGATCCTCCTCTCCTTCCCCGTACGTCTAAATCTCGTGCTCACCAAATAATTAAAGAGTAGTGACTCATAAATTTCCTAATAAATAGATATAAATTAATCTAAACAGATGGCTCCTACACGTAAATCGAATTCACAAGGAGACACAATATCCAGACCCGCCACCCTGAAATGTGTCTCGCTCAATACCAAGGGTCTCAACATTCCTGAGAAAAGATCCCAACTCTTGCTGTCCATGAAAAAACTTAAAGCGGACGTGATCCTACTACAGGAAACGCACTTCCGATCTGACAAGATCCCCAAAATTCATTCAACAGATTTTCCAACCATGATACATGCAACGAATCCCTTGGCCAAAACCAAGGGGGTATCTATCCTCGTGTCTAAATCATTGCCCCTTAAAATCTCCGACACTTTAATTGATCCAGAGGGCAGATACCTTTTTATTAAAGGACATATCTGGCAAACCCCAATAACAATCGCTAACATTTACAGCCCGAATAAAGCCCAAGTTTCCTTTTTTAGGGATACGTCGGCTTCCCTTGCAGCCTTCCAAGAGGGAGTGGTGATCTTGGGAGGTGACTTCAATGTGGCCCTTAACCCGCTTGAGGACACCTCCACAGGAACAGCTTCTTTGCCATTTGCGGCTTTGCGTAGAATCAAGCTGCAATTGCAAGAACTCACTCTACATGACACATGGCGAATCACACACCCCAACACCAAAGATTTTACATTTTTTTCAGCCCCTCACAATAGATACTCCAGAATAGACTATTTCTTCATCTCCCAAAAAGATATCCCTTTTATTGACAGCACCTCCATCGAACCCATGTTTATATCAGACCATCACCCAATTACACTGAAATTAATTCTTCCAAACACTAACCAATTCACCAAAACTTGGAGACTAGATCCCACATTACTAGCCAATCCCAAAATTACAGATGAAATTTCTACCCAAATCTCAGAATTTTTCCATCTCAATGATACCCCTGACTCTTCCCCTTTATCACAATGGCAAGCTCACAAATGCAATCTCAGAGGACTATTCCTCAAGCTTTCAGCACAACGTAAGAGAACCCATCAAAACTATATCAACTCTTTACTACAGAAAATAAGCTCTCTAGAATCATCACACAAGAAATCAAAAGCCCAATCCACTCTTTCTGAACTAGAAGAAACAAGACAATTACTGAGAAACTAATTTAACAAAAAATTCAGAAAAAGATTCACCCTATCCCAAAAATTATTCTATGAATTCGGTAACAAAAGTAGCAAATACCTAGCCAGAGCCTTGGCTTCCAAAAAAAGCTCACATATAGTCCATTCCCTAACTTCAACACAAGGTGGGAAGCTCAATACAAACGAAGATATAGCAAAAGAATTTGCAAATTACTACACCAAGTTGTATAACCTGAATGATCCTTCCACTCACAACTCACATCCCCCAGACAAAACACAATTGTTTAAAGATTTCCTGTATAAAAACGGCTTACTTGCACTCTCCCCGGAGCAAGCTGGAGACATTGACGGACCTCTCACGCCTGATGAATTCAACACTGTAATCAAACTGATGAAGTTGGGTAAAAGTCCAGGACCTGATGGACTACCCTTAGTGTACTACAAAACCTTCGCAAATACTTTGGTAGACCCTTTTCTCCGAGCATTCAATTCCCTTGCCTCATCTAAATATGATAACCCTTCACTTTTAGAAGCACACGTCACAGTGATCCCCAAACCAGGAAAAGATAACTCCCAACCATCTAACTTTAGACCCATTTCTCTACTTAACGTAGACCTTAAAATTTACGCGAAGATCTTAGCAAATAGGCTACTTCCCTTCATCCCTTCCCGCTGTTCTCCCGACCAAGTTGGCTTTATCCCGGGAAGAGAGGCAAGGGATAACACCATAAAAGCAATAAATATTCACCACTATCTGACCTCGCATAAAAAACCGGGCTTTTTCTTGTCCTTAGATGCGGAGAAGGCGTTTGACAGGCTGGGACTACCTAGAAGCGGTACTGAATAATTTGGGATTGGGTCCCAGACTTCTAAACTTTATACTAGCTCTTTACCATAATCCCTCTGCCAGAGTAAGAGTAAATGGCCTCCTGTCAGACGCCTTCCCCATCACAAATGGAACAAGACAGGGCTGCCCTCTTTCACCCCTGCTATTTATTCTAACATTAGAACCTTTATTGAATTCCATTCGTACTAATGATAATATAAGAGGAATCGAGATAGAGGGCAAACATTATAAAGTTGCAGCTTTCGCTGATGACATCCTTCTCTTCCTTTCCAACCCTCACATTTCTATCCCACACTTACTACAATCCCTCAAAACATACAGGGACCTTTCAAACCTTAAAATAAATTATTCAAAATCCCAAGCCCTTAACATTACTCTCTCCAATAGCCTAGTCAAGAAATGTGAAAGAAACTTTCTTTTCAAATGGACTTCTGACTGCATCACATATCTTGGAATACAGCTTCCCAAAAGACTCTCTACGTTATTTGAACTAAACTATGTCACCCTTATGAAAAATATTAAACAAGACCTATCATCCTGGCAAAAAGCACATTTCTCATGGTTTTGGGAGAGCTGCAATTTTTAAGATGAATATTCTTCCTAGATTTCTCTATCTTTTCCAAACCCTCCCAATACATATACCGATACAATTCTTTAAACAAATACGCTCCCAATGCAGAACCTTTATATGGGACCGCAGGCCTCCCAGAATCAATTTCACACAACTCACGAAACCTAAACTAAAAGGAGGCTTGGGTATCCCTGATTTGCAAAAATATGCATACGCTTGCCATTTACAGCGCATTGTGGAATGGAGCACCCGAGGCAGGGAGAAAGATTGGGTGCCATTAGAAAACTTCTTCTCTCACTCTCCCTTGGCGACCCTCCCTTGGTGTCCTTTTGAATCTATATCCTCAAACACGCTTAAACACCCCCTGATAGGTCCTACCTTTAAATGCTTCCATAACATCTACAGAACTCAGAACTTCACCTCCGTCCCGGGTCCCCTTTCACCCATCTTACACAACCCTCAATTCCCGCCAGGGCATAAAAACTTGCGCTTCGCCCACAATTCTTTCAATGACCACACAAGGATTATACATTTTCTTGACCAAGGGAAGATTCGCTCATACGAGGAGTTGACTTCCCTCCCTCACTTTTCAGGGATCCCATTCTGGAATTATGTCCAAATCAGAAATTTTGTGCTTCATAGCCTAAAAAACATCATTAAACCCATTAAATTATCATCTTTTGAAGAATTATGTTTTGAACCTAACCATAAACCTCATTTAATATCGAAATTATACGCTACTCTCTGGGAAAACACAACCCCTGGAGATAGCCTTTTTTGTGAAGCATGGTCAACCGATCTACAAACCACTGTATCAGATGCCCAGTGGACGAGGATTTTTTATGCTGTCCACAAGGGGTCCGTCAATGTCTCCACCCAAGAGAATAACTTTAAGCTTCTATCACGATGGTATCGTACACCCTCTCTCCTTTACCGTTGGAACAAAGACATTGAAAGCAAATGTTGGCGTTGCCATGAAAATGAAGGGAGTTTGCTTCACATTTGGTGGAACTGCCCCGTTATCCAAGCATTTTGGAAACAAACACATAACATTATTCATGAAATAACACTCACTTCACTACCATACTCACCCCTCTCATACTTATTCCATTTACAACCTCACGCTAATAGAGAATACTGCAAATCCTTAAGTATGTTCCTAGTCAATGCAGCTAAGCTATGTATACCAAGACACTGGGGCTCCCCTCAGGTCCCCTCCCTTAAAGACTGGTTCATGCAAATTAACAAACTGGCAGAGATGGAAGAGCTCATTGCCATCTCCCATGACTCACTATTCAAATATGCCTCCACCTGGAATCCTTGGAACAAATTCCGAGAATCAAATATGTACATCTCAATTATGAAATGAAGACCCTTTTTCCACTTAAAATACAGCAACATGTAACTCTTTAACCTATTTACTCAAACTTAACAACAACCCCCTAACCATCACCTATACATTTGCCTTCTTGTATTGAGTCACTACTCCCATTATCCAAACCCCTCCCCCCCTCCCCTCATTCCCCACCTCTACCCCCTTTCTACTCTTATCCTTCTCATTCCATGGGAGAGGTTGGTGCTGGGAACCAACCTCTCCCCTCTATCACCTACAGCTAACTTCTGCATAATTCAATTATATCATTCAAGTAACTGAATTTATCTCTGAATCTGCAACACTATTCTGCTTTTCACTTAGCAACTTGATGAAACAAAAAATACTCCCTCACCTGCACCTATTCTGTTATGTTATGCATACTCATACAAAATTTTTTCTGAATTCTGTTATTTGGAAGTGAAACTCTGTTATATGCATTACTGTTTTTATTCAATTACACCTCGAACACCGAGAATGTTGATCGGATTGTTCAACTGTTTGTATGATTTATTTCCATACTCTTTGTATCAATAAATCGTTTTGGAAAAAAAAAAATACACAGGGTTCTTGTTTTAGGTCCACATAACGGAGTAAATCCACCATTCTCTTCTTTCCGTCTGGGGCTTGATGCCCTTTTACAAAGCCTACTTGTTCCATGCCTAACCATAAGGGAGTAACTTTCATCATACTATTGGCTACTATTTTCACATAAATTTTTAGATCAGAATTTAATAAGAAAATGGGATGAAAGTTCTGGGGAATAGATGGATCTTTCTTTGGTTTTGGGAGCGTTACAATGATGGCTTGGAGCATTTCATATGGGAAGGAACTAGATAATGCAGCCTCATTAAAAACATCTTTAATATGTGGTAGTAAAATCTCCAAAAAGCTCTTATAGTACTTGGCGGAGAAACCATCCACCCAGGGGGACTTATGCATTGATAAGGATTGAATCACTTCAGTAATTTCAGTGACATCAATCAGCCTATTTAGCCTCTGAAGAGTCACCAAGTCCACCGAAGGAAGATTAAGGCGTGAAAGGAAATTAGTTATTTCTGAGTTTGCTGGGTCTCTGAATCATTATTGCGATTATACAGTGATTCATAGTACTCCCCAAAAGCATTTGAAATGTCTTGAGGATTATGGTAAACAGAATTCTGCTTATAATGTTTAGAATGCATCTAAACGTTGTTTCAATTGGTTAGCAAGACATTTACCAGCCTTATTTTTATGAGAATAGGAGAGTTTTAAGCATTTAAAGAACTTGTTAAAGTCTGAGATTATGGTTTGACGTAGTTCCTCCCTGCAGGTGTTGAGCCGTGCTAGGGATGTTGCTGTACCAGGGCAGTTTATTTTATGTTGGGTTTCCAATTCCACTATTTCTTTAAGTATTTGGGATTATTTTTGCCGAAAATAGAAATGGAAATTTAGTATGGGAACAGTTAAGATCTTTGGAGTCTATAAAGTGAGCCTCTTTGACACACAAAACATCATAATGTTGGGATAGTGCTTCTTTCCAAAGGGGACACCTTTTAAAAGGGCTGTTAAGACCCCCTCACATTAAAAGGCATCAGTTAAGGTGGAGCTTACCCTTCAGAGCCTAAAATCGCTCAAGACACGCCGCTGTGAGCTGCTGGTTGTATCCCGGAGTCTGAAACTCACCACTCACACATCTGTTCCCTCTGGCTGTGGGCCCCGCCCCTTTTCATATGCATTTTTACATTTTAGTTTACCCACCCTTTGTTTAATATGTTTATAAAACACTCACATTTTTCCCCAGTGTTCAATGTTCCCAGGATTTTATCCCATTTACTATCATGTAACATAGAGTGCAGTTTAGGGAAGTTGGCTCTTTTGAAATTCAGTGTACTTTGTTACCCTTGTGTTTCCTTTTCCTGTGATTTATACTGAATGTAATTACCTTGTGATCTGTATCCCAAGTTGTCCAGTATTTCCACATCCGCAATCAGGTTTTGTTTTGTTTGTAATCAGTAGGTCTAGTAATGCATTATATTTACGAAATGCTTCATAATTTTGTCCTGTCGCATGTTATACTACAAACTATTTCCTTGTTAGTTGTTATAAGGCTGCAATTGGGACTTGCCAACCTACTTAACTTGTGTTTAGGTATTCTAGTTATCCTACCGTTAATGTCCCCAATATTACCTGCTGAACCTTTCTCTTTGCTGGCTACCACTACATCTGCCCCCCCCCCCCCCCTCCAACACCTAGTTTAAAAGCCCCTCTAACTTTCTGGCTATCTTCTCTCCCAAAAAAGCTGCACCCTCCTTTATTACGGTGCAGTCTGTCCCTGCTCAAGAGCCAGTAGCTGACTGAGAAGTCAGCCTAGTTCTTCTGGGAACCTGAACCATTCCTTTCTACACCAACTCCTCAGACACTTGTTAATTTCCTTTATCTCCTGCTGCCTCGCTAGTGTGGCTTGAGGTACAGGCAGTATTTCTAAGAATACTATCTTGGAGGTCCTTCTCTTCAATTTCCTTCCCAGCCCCAGCCAGTATTCTGTCCATTTGATCCGCCCCAGGTAAACAACATACAGTTCAGCGATCATGGTCTTTGTGAAAGATTGCCCAATCTGTCCTTCTAATAATTGAATCCCCCTACCCCCAAAATCCGTCTTTCCTTACCCTAATGGGTCATTCACACTATAAGATTTTCTGAAGCCTTTTTCCTTGAGACTTACCAAAACCATATAATATGAGGTCAAACCTAAACACTTTCAATTTGTATGCAATCTGGCAGGCCCTTGCACTACATAGAAAAGGTAAATCTGAAGGAAATCTAACCACAAAAATTAGATAGTGTGTATCCAGCTTTAGCCTTGCCCCTGTCCTCAATGGAGGCATTGTTCCCATGGCAGCTAGGGGAGTCACTCTGCTCCAGCAATATCAACGCAATTGTAAGCTCCTTGAAGGCCTGGAAGAAGTGAATGTACAGTATACTGTACATGTAAAAGCCCTGCATATATTGACACCACTATTTAAGTACCTTCAATTAATAAAAATATGTAATATTAGTAGATTTAAAAGATACTGAATATATTTCTATAAATATTATTATTACTATTATTAATCTCCGTATCATCAAATTAATGTAATACAAAAAAGAAAAACGCATACATAAAATACCATTTTCAACAAAAGTAATGCAATTCAAGTGGCAAATATCAACAAAACAAGAAATGTTACATTCCAGAGTTATCAATACAGGCATAATATACATAGAGAATCAAATACAGTAATGCCGAAAGTGAAATCCATGTTGCTATAAAGACATGCAAGGTAAAAGTGCCAACAAAGTTGAATTAGATTAATGTGAGCAGGTAAGATAAGACCTGCAATACTTTGTAAATTGTTGTAAATGGCATAGGGGAGGGAAAAAAAATACATGTGAGGGGGGAGAGGAAATAGGTTTACATCTGGGAGCTTTTGAGCAATGTATATGGGAAATAAAAAGATACTAGACAGAGATACAACAGACGTGAGTGTGCAGTCCCAAACTCCACTGCAGAGGCGTATCGATGGAATAGCTAAAACAAAAAGGAAAATGAGAATCATGTGGTGGCTAGAGTTTTTAGGGTGTCTGAAGAGGAATAATATCTACATCAACCATTGAACTTTACATTAATTCCATGTGCCCTCGCCAATTGGTTGCTGTTCCTCTTTTATCTATCTGCTCCGGGAGCTGCGATGCGCTCCGGCCTCCCTCCCCTTCCTCCTTCATGCTTGTGATGCGGAGGTGGGGGCGGGTCTGGCCGCGGCGCATCGGCGCCACGCCTCTTCTGTGTTGGTTAAGACGCCACTTTGTTGGCCGTCTGACCGGCACGCTGACTCACCATCTACATTCCTCCACGAGGCGCCGACTCCCACTTGGCACACTGCTAGCGGCTGCCGATGCTTCTCCTCTGGATTGGCTGCATGACGCTGGGAGCTCTCCCAATGTACGTTTTGGGTTGAACATTGTTTCTTCGGATCATCATTTTAAGGCACTGATCTATACTTGGTAAATACTCTGGACCTCAGTCACTTTATTCACATTCCTATTCCTCCACGTCCTTTTTACCTTTTGGAACAGTGGTCTGTTTCTTTACGCTTCTTCAATATTATATTGTTTCACTTTAACCAATTCTCATTCACTCTGTTTTATACTTTTCACTTTGGGTCATACTGGTGAATTTCTATACTTACCCTATGTTCACCATTTATTCAACTTCACTATTGTTTTTCCAACATCTTTATTGACACTCTCAATATCCTTACATCTTTGGGGCACCTCATGTTGTTTTTGCTACTCTGCTTCTATTCTTGGCTTTGGGAGTTCATCAATCTTCTCAACTCTATAATTGGTTACTATATTACTATTTATAATGTAATATATACTTCATTACAACATACACATCTAATCCTATTTTAGAAACCATATTTGATAAATCTTTGAGATGCTTGTTATTCCTCCTACTACCAAGATTTCTTTACTGCAATTCCATTGTTCATCCCCATGCGTGCCTGGTATTGCTCCCTCAGCTCCCGGGGCGGACGGTATAGAGGTCCTTCCATGGCGAGTCCCCTGAGGCAACAGCTTCAACTTAATTGTAAGCAACTCTATACACCAAACATTTTTTCCTAATGGGCATCCATACTGTTATATGCATTGTGATTTTTATGTTATTTCCCCTTTTTTTATAGTTAATCAATTGCACCAGCTCCTGAGGAAGTGTTATATACACGAAACGCGTAGAGCATACATAATGCAATTACTATGGATTATATACTACCTTGTTACACAATGTTTTTATAATTTTTTTTATACTCATTATGACATGTACTTGTATACCCTTTTTGATATGCTATGTTTATTGGGATCTACTGTATTGCATTACTGTCTTTATGATGTTACAACTGTGCATACAAATAAATCAGATTACATGTGCACCATTTCATGTTTTTTGTTTGGATGTGTATGCACATATACTCTTGTGTATAATTTCTGATGGTCATTTTTAATCACACGCCTCATTTAAAGTCCCAAAAAAAAAACCTTTTTCATATTTATTCCATGTGTTGGGAGTCCATCACCCAGAGCTCCTCCATCCACATGATGTCATTGACAATGTTTACCCATTGAGCTAATGAAGGGATGGACGTGGATTTCCATAAGGTGGATATCAGCTGTCTAACACCTGAAAAAAAATTTGACAACAAACAAGCTTTTTGAGATCTATAAGAACCTGGAAGATTAGATAACAGAGTGCTGTCCGAAGTTGGAAAAATAGACTTGTCATAGATCTCATTATAGATTGTGAATTAATTTTGCCAGAACGTGGAAATCCTATCACGTTCCCTCAGATGTACAGATATGTTCCTCTAGCTTTGCTGTATCACCAGCATTCATCAGAGATTGATATGGATATGTGGTGTAATGAGACCAGATCTCTGTACCACCTAGAAAAGAGTTTATATTTTTTTCTTTTGCATGACAAGATACAGAAGATTTACAATATGAGTGAACATTATATGCGGTATGCCAATACTCAGGGGAGATCTTGTACCCCAAGTACCATGATAGATAGACCATGATCTATTGAATGTGGGTAAAGTCCCATGGGAGTAACGTTGAATGGTTTTATATACAGTGGAAAGTGTGTGGCGAGGAGTTTCTGAGGAGGAGCACAATTTTTTAAACTCAGTTAGAGGTCTATGTGTGAGGCCAGTAGAGTAGTAGTGATTTACAAAATGAGGATAACTAAAATCTTGTGAGCCAATTTACAGCATATGGGCTACAAGTGAGGGGGGGGGATGAAAAGGCCTACAGAAGGGTGTATGAATCAATGTGCTGTAAGCCAGGTGGTTTTGGTGTATGCAGAAAATGAGGGTGTGTTTGGCAAATCAGGGTAGTTGCAGAGGGGTGTAAGTGGACTGGGTTCTGTTGAGAGCAATAATGAAAATTGTAAACAATATCATTTGTGGAACGTGGCTGTTGTGAGAGGGGAAAGAGATTGAAATGAGCAAAAAAAACTGGCTATAACCCCAAGGTAACACCCGGAGGTCATTAGTAGGTTTAGGATAGCTGTGTGTATAGCTATGTCAATTTTTTTTCCCCAGCTTTGCTAGATATTCCAAGGTAATTATGAATGGATTACTTTCTGGGTTATTGGAAGGGGGAGGACTTGTTTGTGGATTGTAAGTTTGGGACTGATAGCCATTGACAAAGCTGCTCCTTTTTGGACAAAAAGAGACTTTTACACTTCACTTTAAGACACACACAAAAACACACAATTTTGATCTCAAGAACATAACTTTACCATTTGTTTTAATATTTTGTATTATAACATTTATTCTGTAATCTTAAACTGATTGTAAACCCCTACATATACTCAGTGAAGTAACAAGTCTCAGGTGATAAACAGAGATAAAACAAACCCCTCTATTTAAGTTTCACCTGTTTATCTGCAATTTTCTCTTCTCTACAGCCATTCAAAGTCCAGAATTTATAAAGCTTGTTTGAGCATTCAGAAAACAGGGGATGGAGAGCTGAAATTACACACTGCAGAGCTCAGTGAGGAGAGCTCTGAGAGCTGTTTGGAGAGAAGGGACACTCACCCCTTCACACAGCACATAGGAACAGAGCCAAGGCTGTCAATCAGGCACTGTATGTTGGAGGTCCCTCTTCTGTCACCTTTCTTTTCTTACTGTCAGGAAAACTTGTCAGAAGTGATTCATTCTGATAGCAGAACGAAGCAGCGGACAGAAATAATGCTTAGTACTCTTATTTGAGACAAGTACACAATACAGAGGGATATGCATTGTTCATCTTTCATGTCTGAGGTTTACAATAGGGATGATCAAACTTTTGAAAAGTTCGGTTCGACCAGAACACCCGAAATTCCCGAAAGTTCGGTTCGGATTTCAGAACCCCATTGAAATCAATGGGACGCGAACTTCGTTAATCAAAAAACACCATTTTGAAGCCCTAAAACCCAATAAATGCACCTAAAAAGTGCCTAGGGTTCTGGGTCATGCCCCAGGGACTATTAATCACACAAAAAAAAAAAGTTCTTAAAAATTGTCGTTTTTGATAGAGAGCAAATTATTGAAAAAAAAAAAAAAAAAAGAGATTTCTTTGTATTTAGTGTCTGGGGGGTCTAAAAGGTGTACCTGTGAAGTTTCAGCTCTGTAGCATGTCCAGAACCAGAATTATAGCATACCAAACCTTCAAAAATGACTTTTTTGCATCAGCACGAGACACAAATCTGCGATGGTAACCTTGGATAAATTGGTCTATGCACAGAGCAGTCAATTTACCCCCTAGCTAGCTCACTTTATTCTCTTGATATGATTACTATGCAGTAACCTATGAAGGAACGGAACGGCTCCTCCTCGTGGTCTCTGGTCTCGGGCACAGTTTTGATCCCATTTGGGGGTGCCCGGGAGCGGAGGGTATGGGGTGAGCCCGACTATTTAATTTACCTGTACGGGACAACAGGAGATGGGAGATACTAGCCTTTGTGTGTCAACTGGTGGTCAAATAATACGGTTTAATGTTGTATATCACGTCACTCTGTTTATGTTTTAATTTGGGTTCAATATGAAAATATGTTGCTTGCATCGCTACTTAATTCTATTTGCTTCTGGGTAACAGATGAAGCATATGTCACTTCTGAGCTGTTTATATTGTCAATGCGGCCACTTTGTGGTCTTTTGGACTGTTGTATTACTATTGAATAGCCTTTTCTTTTCTTTGTATGTTCTTGAAAATATTCAATAAAAATCTTTAAATTAAAGTGTTAAAAAAAATGACTTTTTTGCTTAACCGCACCTTTCTTTTGCTCCTAATCAACGGCACAGCCAATGTGTATGATGGGGACATAATGCAGTGCACTGGGAACAAGATTAGAATTTTTTTTGGAAAAAGGTACTGTCTCTTTAAATGTGCATATAATTAACGGGTGTATTTCCACAATGGGCTATTATTACCAAATGTTTTTAAGAAGTCCAAAGATGTATGTAGTTGCACTTTATTTCATGTAAAATGGTGTTTGGTGCACTTTAACTTGAATTCTCAGAAGAAACAGACATATATGCACGGATCCATTGAGGGTTAGGGTTAGGGGTAGGGGCCACAATGTAGTACAGAGTGAACAAGATTAGAGATGTTTTGGATGAATACTGTTGTCTCTTGACTTTGAATAGAAGTAAAGGATGCTTAAAAATTGGGACTTTGGTGGTGCCGACGATGCCTTGATACCATATCCCTATGAAAGTGCTGGTCATGAAGGCAATAATTGCCTTTGTAAGGAAAAAAAATTACAATGATATGCATCTGTGTGACAGGTGCGCAAAAATTGTTGTTTGGGTGTTGGCGGAGCCATACCACTGTAAGCCCAAAGAGCTGGTGTTGAAGAAGGCGTAAAAATTATGAAGGTGCGCACCTGTGGAACAGGTGCGCAAACATGGTAGTTTTTGTTTAGCATAGCCTCCCCACCGTAACCCCAAAGAGCTGGTGTTGAAGGAGGCCAAAAAATTGTAAAGGTGTGCACCTGTGGAACAGGTTCGCAAACATGGTAGTTTTTGTTTAGCGTAGCCTCCCCACCATAACCCCAAAGAGCTGGTGTTGAAGGAGGCCCAAAAATTATAAAGGTGTGCACCTGTGGAACAGGTTCGCAAACATGGTAGTTTTTTTTAGCGTAGCCTCCCCACCGTAACCCCAAAGAGCTGGTGTTGAAGGAGGCCAAAAAATTGTAAAGGTGTGCACCTGTGGAACAGGTTCGCAAACATGGTAGTTTTTGTTTAGCGTAGACTCCCCACCGTAACCCCAAAGAGCTGGTGTTGAAGGAGGCCCAAAAATTGTAAAGGTGTGCACCTGTGGAACAGGTTCGCAAACATGGTAGTTTTTGTTTAGCATAGCCTCCCCACCGTAACCCCAAAGAGCTGGTGTTGAAGGAGGCCCAAAAATTGTAAAGGTGTGCACCTGTGGAACAGGTGCGCAAACATGGTATTTTTGTTATAACCAAAATGAGGTTCTGTGAACGTAAAGAGAATGAGAGGAGGGTTTGAGGGTGGCACCATGGTCCAGGCTTAAACTGAGGCTCAGCAGCCACATCACAACGATAGCCTAGTCTACAAGGTCTGCATCAGGTGCATCAAAGCTTGATATCCACGACTGATTCATTTTAATGAATGTCAAACGGTCGACTGAGTCGGTGGAGAGTCTCGTTCGATGGTCTGTGACGAATCCTCCTGCTGCGCTGAATGCCCATTCCGATAGGACACTGGAAGCAGGGCAGGCCAACAACTCCATGGCATACTGGGCCAGTTCTGGCCAGTGGTCTAATCTTAAGACCCAGTATGCCAGTGGATCGGCTTCGTCACATGAAAAGCCCTCTGTGTCACTTTGTGCCCTGACGTAATCGTCCACCATGTGATGCAGACGCTGTCGATGCGATGTGGCAGCTGAGAGGCCTGGGCGGTGAGAACTAAAAAAAGACCGAAAGGCATCCGTCAACCGCACGCCTTCTCCAATGCTCCTCTCGTGACCAGCAGTAGAATCCATGGTCGGTTGTCCCCGCCCCTGCACCCTACGGGAGTCGGGGAACGTGTTCACCAGAATCCTCTTGAGACTGTCCTCAAGGGATTTGATCCTGTGGACTCTCTGGGTGGATGGGAAAAGCTCCGAGACTTTTGACTTGTACCGGGCGCCCGAGTTCGGCACATCGCAGATCTGGCAGACAGATTGTTGGGCGGGGCTGGGGATGACCCAGCGGTCATGGTGCATGTGGGCACTAATGACAAAGTTAAAGGTAGGTGGAGGATCCTTAAGAACGATTTCAGGGACTTAGGTAATAGATTGAGGAAAAGGACCTCCAAGGTGGTTTTCTCTGAAATACTGCCTGTACCTCGAGCCACACAGGAGAGGCAGAAGGAGCTTAGGGAAGTTAACAAGTGGCTGAGGAATTGGTGTAGGAAGGAGGGGTTTGGGTTCCTGGAGAACTGGGCTGACTTCTCAGTCGGCTACCGGCTCTTTAGTAAGGATGGGCTGCACCTTAATGGGGACGGTACAGCTCTTTTGGGGAGAAAGATGGCCACCGAGTTGGAGGGGCTTTTAAACTAGGAGACGGGGGGGAGGGCTCAGAAGTAGAATCAGTCAGGAGGGAGCAGAGGACTGAAGGCAGTTGTAGGGTCAACAGCGACAGTAGGTCAACAACATCAATTGGCGGGTCTGTGCGGGAGAACAGCAGACCAAACAGAAATAAACAAAACCGCCAATCACGTTTAACTTCCGTAAAACTAAGAGGGGTATATGCTAATGCCAGGAGCCTAGCTAATAAGATGGATGAGTTGGAAATGTTAGTACATGAGGAAGACATAGACCTTGTGGGAATAGCGGAGACTTGGTTCGACCTCTCACATGACTGGCTGGCCAATATCCAAGGGTATTCGGTGTACCGGAAGGACAGGGTTGGTAAAAGAGGGGGAGGGGTATGTCTCTATGTCAAGAACAATATAAAGGTGCTAGAAAGGAGTGACATTACGGATGGGATGAGCATGGATTTAGAATCTGTGTGGGTTGAACTCGATAGGGAAGAAGATAAGGGAAAAGTAGTTGTGGGGGTTTGCTATAGGCCACCTAACCAAGGGGAGGAGGTAGAGCTGGAATTTTTAGCACTAATAGGTAAAGCGGCAAAACTAGGATCAGTCATCATATTGGGGGACTTCAATTATCCCGACATTGACTGGGAAGAGGGGACTGCACACTCGCATAAGGCCCGGCTATTCACGGAAACCTTACAGGATAACTACATGTCGCAGTTGGTGGATTCCCCTACTAGAGAGAATGCTATCCTGGATCTATTGATCACTAATGACCCAGACATAATCTCGGAGGTAGGAGTCCAGGACAACCTGGGCTCTAGCGATCACAGGATGATCACATTTAGTATAAATAACAATATAAAAAGGCAAGTGGGGAACATAAGAACCCTAAACTTCAGAAGGGCAGACTTTCCAAAATTGTACTCATTGATGGAAAGGGTAAACTGGGACCAAACCCTGGGATCACTGACCACAGAGGAAAAATGGGAATGCTTTAGAACAATATTAAGCAAAGGCATCTTGCAGTGCATTCCTATGGGGAATAAATTTAGAAGAGACAAAGCCAAACCTGGCTGGCTAAACCGTAGCGTTAAAAAACTTATTAGGGGAAAAAAATTGGCCTTCAAGAAATATAAATCAGAGGGCACAGTATCGGCCTTCCAGCAATACAAGGAGGAAAATAAGAAGTGTAAACACGAAATCAAGATGGCTAAAATCAAATTTGAGAGACAAATAGCGGAGGATAGTAAAAAAAACCCAAAGAAATTCTTTAAATATATCAACAGCAAAAAAACTAGGGCAGTGCATATTGCACACATAATTAACGATGATGGGAGGATGGTTACAGAGGACACTGAAAAAGCAACCGTGCTGAATTCTTTTTTCTCGTCAGTTTTTACGCAGGAAAAGGAAGGGTACACTGACCATGACTGTATGGTTAGTAGTAATACACAGGACTTGCCACTATGGCTAACAGATGGGGAAATCAGGGAAAGACTGGATAAACTTAACACAAACAAATCACCAGGCCCGGATGGCGTACATCTGAGAGTGCTCAAGGAACTCAGTATGGTTATATCTAGACCACTGTTCCTGATCTTTGCTGACAGTATTAGGACAGGAGATGTACCAGGGGATTGGAGGAAGGCTAACGTGATTCCGATATTCAAAAAGGGCCAGAGACATATCCCGGGAAATTATAGGCCTGTCAGTCTGACATCAATAATATGTAAACTTTTGGAGGGGATGATAAGGGACTATATCGTAGAGTATGCTAAAGACAACAACATCATCAGTAGTAACCAGCACGGGTTTACAAATGGGCGTTCTTGTCAAACCAATCTCTTAGCATTCTACGAGGAAGTGAGCTGTGAGCTAGATAGGGGGAGACCAGTGGATGTGGTGTACTTGGATTTCGCTAAGGCGTTTGATACAGTTCCCCACAAGCGCTTAATTTATAAAATAAGGTCTGCAGGTATCGACAGCAGGGTTTGCTCTTGGATACGGAATTGGCTAAAAGGCCGTGTCCAAAGGGTAGTAATAAACAGCGCATACTCAGACTGGTCTGAGGTAGTAAGTGGGGTGCCCCAGGGCTCAGTCCTGGGACCAACCTTGTTCAATTTATTCATAAACAGCATTGAGGAAGGGATCAGTAGTTCGTTATCAGTTTTTGCAGATGACACAAAATTGGCCAGGGCAATAACTGCACAGCATGAAGCAGATATCCTACAGAATGACCTGGACAAAATTACGGAGTGGGCAACGACATGGCAAATGAGGTTTAATGTGGAGAAGTGTAAGGTTTTGCACTTGGGGACCAAAAACATAAAAACACAATACACGTTAGGAGGGGAACCCTTGGGGGAATCAAAAATGGAGAAAGATTTGGGAGTCTTAGTTGATGATAGATTAGGCAACAGCATGCAATGCCAAGCGGCAGCTTCCAAAGCCAACAGAATATTAGCATGCATAAAGAAAGGGATGTATTCCAGAGATAAGACTATAATCCTTCCACTTTATAAAACTCTGGTCCGACCGCATCTGGAGTATTCTGTCCAGTTCTGGTCGCCAGTCCTCAGGAGGGATGTGTTGGAGCTGGAGAAAGTCCAGAGAAGGGCAACTAAACTGATTAGGGGGTTGGAGGACCTTACCTATGAAGAGCGGCTGCAATCGCTCGATTTATTTTCCCTGGAGAAAAGACGTCTGAGAGGGGACATGATAGCAATTTATAAATATCTTAATGGGGATCTCAGCTTAGAAGAAAAGCTGTTCATTCGAAGGAATTGCATGAGGACTCGAGGACATACAATGCGATTAGAGGAGAAGCGTTTTAACCTCAGGCAACGTGGGGGGTTCTTTACTGTTAGGGCTACAAGATTGTGGAATTGTCTACCACAAGAGGTGGTTTCTGCGGGTAGTATGGTGACTTTCAAAAGACTCTTAGACTTACATCTCAAGGATCAGGAGATTGAGGGCTATGTTAGATGATTACAGTCACACACACCTACACAGGTTGAACTGGATGGACTATTGTCTTTATTCAACCTCGCCTACTATGTAACTATGTAACAAGGGATTTGATCCTGTGGACTCTCTGGGTGGATGGGAAAAGCTCCGAGACTTTTGACTTGTACCGGTGGTCAAGTAGGGTGGCTAACCAATAGTGGTCAGTCTGTTTAATGGCCTTGATTCTGGGGTCCTTTCGCAGGCTCTGAAGCATGATGTTTGCCATGCGTCACAAATTAGCGAAGGCCTCAGAAGCTGACTCCTCGGGGTCACTCAAAACGACATTATCTTGAACGGCTCCTCCTCCTCCCAGCCACGCACTACTGCAAAGTGTCCCGAGGGAGTCAAACTAGGCCTTGCAGATTGCCGCATGTCTTCCTCTTCCTCCTCAAACCCTGCAAAATTTCCCGCAGAATCGTCCTCCTCCTCCTCTTCCACCCCAGGATCCTGCTCGGGCCTCTGGGAGCTAGGCATAATGGGGTCAGGATTCTCAGGATAAAGGGGCCTTGAGAGGCAAGGAAGTCCTCCTCTTCCTCCTGCTGCTCTGCCTCCAGTGCCCTGTCCATAATGCCACGCAGAGTGTGCTCCAACAAAAACAGTACCGGTAGGGTGTCACTGATGCATGCGCTGTCCCGGCTGACCATCCTTGTGGCCTCCTCAAATGGCGAGAGGACAACGCATGCATCCTTAATCAAAAGCCACTGCCGTGGTGAAAAGAAGCCCAGGCGCGCAGAGCCAGTGCTGGTGCCGTACTTGCATAGATATTCATTGAGGGCCCTCTGCTGCGTGTACAGGCGCTGCAGCATAGCCAAGGTGGAGTTCCAGCGGGTGGGCATGTCACAGACGAGGCGGTGTACCGACAGGTGAAACTCGCGCTGCACTTCGGCCAAACGTGCAGTGGCACTGTACGACCGCCTGAAGTGACTGCACACCCTTCTTGCCATCCTTAGCACATCCTGCATTCCTGGGCACGAGTTCAAAAACCGCTGTACCACGAAATTCAGGACATGCGCCAGGCATGGCACATGGGATAACTTTCCCTGACGAAGGGCGGCCAGGATGTTTGACCCATTATCGGTAACCACCATCCCTGGCTGCAGTTGGCGTGGTGTCAACCACCTCTGGGCCTGTGCCTGCAGAGCCCCAAGAATCTCAGGGGCAGTGTGCTGCCTGTCCCCTAGACACACAAGCTGCAGCACTGCGTGACACCTTTTGGCCTGAGACATAGAATAGCCCTTTGAACGCTTACGTGGTACCTCATCATATTCAAAGGACCGTTCTGCAGAGGAGGGCATGGTGGAGGATGGGGAGGAGGAGCAGGAGGGGGTAGAAGTGATCGATCTACCCGGATCAGCGACACCACCAGCTGTTTGCAGACGTGGGGGCAACACTGGCTGCAGCACCGAGCCCTGGCTACAATCCCTTCCGCTGGCAAGCAGTGTCACCCAGTGAGCAGTGACAGAAATGTACCGTCCCTGCCCATGTTTGCTTGACCAAGTGTCAGCCGTCAGGTGTATCTTACGGCTGACTGACTTGGCCAGGGACGACACTACATTGCCTTCCACATGTTGGTATAGGGATGGCAGGGCCTTACGGGCAAAGTAATGCTGACTTGGCACCTGCCACTGTGGAACTGCACATTTTGCGAAGTCACGGAAGGGAGCAGACTCTACCAGGTTAAATGGTAACAGTTGCAGAGCCAGTAGTTTTGCCAAACTACTGTTTAGACGCTGGGCATGTGGGTGGCGGGGAGTATACATTTTTTTTCGTTCCAGCATGTGTGGAATCGAAATTTGGCGTCTAGATGTTACAGCTGGTGGTGTGCTGGAGGTAGATGTGACACTGCCTGCTATATCATCATCCCTGTCAGTGGAGGCTGCCAACAGGTGACGAGTGACTATAGCAGGGCCAGGAACAGACTGATGTGCAGGTGGAGCATGAGGAGGAGCGCGAGGAGGACTAGGAGGCCGACTGACCGATCTTTGGCCCTTTTGTGGGTTCTTCAAATGCTCCTGCATACGGGCCGAGTGGTGGGTTGTCAAATGCCTGTTTAGGCAGCTTGTACCAAGGTGGTTGACATTTTTGCCACGTTTTATACCCTTCTTACAAATCTTGCAGATCGCAACTGTTTTGTCTGCATGGGATGTCTCAAAAAAGGCCCAGCAAGAAGAGGTGTGTATAGTGGCCCGGGAGACAACAGGTGCGGCCTTAGATGGAGCGGGCCATCTGCTCTCCCCTCTTGTTTGCTCTGCCTCCTCCTCAACCTCAGACCCAACATCTGACTCCATAAAGGACTGAGCATCAGGCCTGGCCCGGGAGACTACAGGTGCGGCCTTAGATGGAGCGGGCCGTCTGCTCTCCCCTCTTGCTTGCTCTGCCTCCTCCTCAACCTCAGACCCAACATCTGACTCCATCAAGGACTGAGCATCAGGCCTGACCCGGGAGACAACAGGTGCGGCCTTAGATGGAGTGGGCCATCTGCTCTCCCCTCTTGCTTGCTCTGCCTCCTCCTCAAACTCAGACCCAACATCAGACTCCATAAAGGACTGAGCATCAGGCTGGAGTAGATGGCCGACACTGTGGTCAAACAGCTCAGCTGACTCCTCTGCCATGTCTGAAGTTGGGTCTAAGGGAGGACATGAGGTGGACATGGACTCATCTGTATTTGTTCTGACAACTGCAGAAGACTGACCACTTTTCTCTGCCTGGGTCACTGTAGTTGCAGATGATGCCAATGATGAGGGTTTGGTCATATAGTCCACCACCTCCTGTACATACTGTGGACGTATAGCTTGGCCACTGCCAGAGAACAATCCAAATGGTGGCCTGGCTGAGGACTGACCACCACGTCCACCCCTGCCTCTAGACACCCTAGAAGCTGTGCCCCTTTCCGCAGCAGGGCCACGTATGCCTTTTCTTGGTCCACCAGGCATATTTGACACTGAGGGGTTGGCAACTGTGTGCGGTGAAAAACGCACACTGCTATGCGACCCACAGTTGTCGCTGAATACAGCACAGCAAATGCGTGTCACGCACAGTTGCAAAGGCTTTTGCACAGTGGATCTAACGCTTTGAAGAACAGGCGTTAAGTTGTCACTGAGGCGTTGGCAACTGTGTGCGGTGAAAAACGCACACTGCTATGCGACCCACAGTTGTCGCTGAATACAGCACAGCAGATGCGTGTCACGCACAGTTGCAAAGGCTTTTGCACAGTGGACCTAACGCTTTGAACAACAGGCGTTAAGTTGTCACTGAGGCGTTGGCAACTGTGTGCGGTGAAAAACGCACACTGCTATGCGACCCACAGTTGTCGCTGAATACAGCACAGCAGATGCGTGTCACGCACAGTTGCAAAGCCTTTTGCACAGTGGACCTAACGCTTTCAAGAACAGGCGTTAAGTTGTCACTGTATTTTCCTGCCTAGCAAGCACGTATACCTGCTGTAGATATATCAATTCAGCAGCACTGTGCAACGTGCTCACTACACAGAACCCTCACACTTTCACTTTCACTTTCCCTACAGAAACTCAATTATTACATCTAACTACTGTAGTACAAAGTTCCCTAACTACACTAGATATCCCTTTCCTCCCACTAAATAAAAAGCTCCATACAGCAGAAGACTGACACTGTCCCTTAATTTTTTTTTTTTGTAACTCAAAAAACCAGCACAATCGCTGTATCTAACTACACTGGCTGTAAGCTGAATGCAATTCTGCTATATGGAGCTTTAGAACCACTCGTTTATACAGAAAATGTAGTGTTCCAAAGCAGGAGTCAGAGAAATGCTTCCACTCTCTTCAACAGGCTATGTATCACTGTGCTAGGGTTTAGGCGGGGCTATCTTATATACTGTGGGGCGTATTCACTCCTGATTGGCCTCTGGTCCCCGTAGTCACTCCAATCACATTCCTAGGAGACTCCTGCCCCCTCATTGGCTTTTGCTGACGTTTCTGGGCCAATCACGGGCTTTTAAAGCCCAGTTCCTGTCCCAGTGCATTTTGGGCGGTTCTGGTGGCCGAATTCCGAACTTTTACCGCAAAAAGTTCGGTATTCGGCCGAATATCGAACATCCAATGTTCAGGTCGAACCGATGATCGACCCGAACCCTTCGATCATCCCTAGTTTACAACCACTTCCCACCCAGCTACTGCACTTAACCTTCCTAGCGGTACTCCCGAGCATGACTCGGGGTTAGATTTTAGAGCCAAAAGCGGTAACCCCGAGCCACACTCGGGGTAGCGATAGGAAGATCGCTGGATGCTGGTAGAGGTTTTACTTACCTTTTCTCCAGGATCCAGCGAAGTATGCGGGCGGTATGCGGCGGCGGAGCTTCCTCCCGATCATCTGCGAGCCCCGGCTTCCGTCTCCTTCGACGTGACGTTCGCAGGGGGGTGGAACCGGCGGCAAATTCAAATGTAAAAACACACCAAACACACTGATACCATTCAAAATAAAAATACACGTGTATATATATATATATATATATATACGTAATTCTTGTGAATGAGCAGCCCAAACCAACTGTATACATTATATATATATATATATATATATATATATATATATATATATATATATATATATATATATATACACGTGTATATATATATATATATATATATATATATATATATTATATATGTATACATAATATATATATAATAAATGTATACAGTTGGTTTGGGCTGCTCATTCACAAGAATTACATGCAAAATAAAGGTACCGCTTTCAGCCCCTAAAATCCAAAAGAATCATACCGCCAGGGAGGTTAAACAACCAAGTGGGAGCTTCACTGTTGTGTGTGGACATACCCGTATGTCCCTCAGAACATTGCCCCGCAGCTACGCACTCCCGATGTGCCTGTGTTCCCTGGGCACAGCACTTCACTGCTCAGCATAAGGGATCTGTGATTGGCCCTTCTGATCACATGTGTCCAATCACAGTCATCGGGTCATGTAATTAGAGCCCCCTGTCAGTTAATCAGCTCTGCTTCTCCTCACACAGAGCCCGCCAATAAGGAGAAGGAGAGCTGATCTGTTTGCCAGCCGGGATAAGTGAGTTGTAAAGCACTTACACACACTGATTATCCAGCAAGTGTCCCCGCACATATGTCACAGTGATCATCCACATCTGTCAGTGCACCAGTAATTAACATAAAATCACACAATACCAGTTACATTCACATCTGTCAGTGTACCAGTAATCAAAACTGTCACACAGTACCAGTGATCACCCACATCTGTCACACAGTACCCGTGATCACCCACATCTGTCACACAGTACCCGTGATCATCCCCATCTGTCACACAGTACCAGTGATCACCCACATCTGTCAGTGTACCAGTGATCAACATCTGTCACACGGTACCAGTGATCATCCACATCTGTCAGTGTACCAGTGATCAACATCTGCCACACAGTACCAATCAAATCTACATCTGTACCAGTGATCAACATCTGTGAGATGGTACCAGTGCCAAATTCACATATATACCAGTGATCAAATCTGTCACACAGTACCAGTGATCAACATCAGCTATATGACAGATGAGAGTAGCGGGGAGCTTTCTCTATCAGACTCAGATTCTGAGCATGAACCAGTTGAAAGCAGTGGGTCAGCAACAGATTCTGATGAGGAAAGAGTCCAAACAAAAAGGTTCAGGAGATCTGGGGAGGAGCAGGCAACCACCAGTAGCACTGCAAATCCTGGGGCAGTCGCACATATTCAGGGCAGCATTCCCAGATGATAGGCCAGGTGCTAGTAGTGTGGCGTCCTAACCACAACAACAAGTTAGGGCCCATACTAGCTTCCCAAATGTACTTTTTTTATCCCACATGGCTGCCAGCTAATTTGAAAGAACCTACAATTCCCCCTTTTACAGCGCAGCTTGGCCCTCAGATACAAACAGAAAATGTTACCCCGTTTTATTTTTTTTTATTTATTTTTTACTGAACTGCTAAATTACATTATAGAGCAGCGTAATCTGTGTGCCAGCCAATATATTGCCAGCAATCCTTATTCATCATATGCTTGCCCATCTGTGTGGAAGCTCCTTACCGTGGAAGAATTACAACATTTGTTTGGACTTACATTGCAAATGGAACTGACAAACAAAATTAAAGTCCATGCCTACTGGTCTACCCAACCTTTAGATCATATGCCAGTTTATTCTTCTGTTATGCCCAGAACACACTATGAGATGATAATGAGATTTTTACATTTCAATAATAATATCCCTCCTCAAAATCATCCTGATTACAACAAACTGTTCAAAATTCGTCCACTAATCAACTTTTTTTTCCTGTAGCTTCAAGGAAATGTTTACTCCCAACAAAAATTTGTGTGGATGAATCCCTAAAAATAAAAATAAAAATTTCCTTTTTTTCTCATGTGGTTCGAGACCGTTGTTCATTGTGAATAGCAATGTACGTACATTGGGGGACATTTTTTGATCAAAACTGTCTTTGTGTTTTTATTTACTACTCACTGTTTTTTGGTGAATGAATAGGGGTACTATATACCCCATACTAATTCACATGAGCAGGATGATATCTGCAGGCTCCCTTGTTAAATTGGGGCACCCCTACAACCACTGGGCCAGAGTTGTAGGTAAGAGGTCCTAGTCCTCATCAACATGGGGAGAAAGTGCTTTGTCTGGGGTCGATCCCAGGCTAAGTACCCCCATGTTGAGGACATGTGGTCCTGGCATGGTTCAAGAGGGGGGCTGCCCACTTTTTTCCACTATTTCATGACTTGCCAGGCTGTATGCTTGAACAAGGGTCTGGTATGGATTTTGGGGGATCCCACTCAATTTAGAAAAAAAAAAACAATGAAATGGGGTACCCTCTAACCACTGGGCCTTAAAAGGCATTGGTAGGCAGCACTTATAGGTGACACTGATGAGGGGAAACTAATTGGTAACACTAATAGGCAGCACTGGTGGGCACTGTTGGGACTGCACTGATAAACAGGGCTGTGTAAATATCCCTTTCACACAAGCTGGTTACCAGCTCTCCTCTCCTCATGTTGTCAGCATGAGGTAAGGAATGCAGATAACTGGCTTGTGTTTACATCATAATCAGTTGTGGTTGGGCACAGCTGATCACATGGTAAAGGGCCACTGTGTTTGGCCCTTTACCCCGATCTGTGATCAGCTGGGTCATAAGGACACAGCGAACACAGAGCATGCCGTCCGTGTGCCTCAGGGGGTGCGAACATGGAAGGATGTCATATGAAACGCTTGTTTTTTTGGCAGTCCCTCCTGAAATACATTCCAGACCTAAAGGGCCTGTTATGGATGGGGAGTTATGGTTGTTAAGGATGCCAGTGGACAGATGTAAAAACCTATTGTCAGGAAAGGCTCATTCCTGTCCACACAAGATTGGTCTGTGGCCAATTCGCAGGTGCATGTGTGTGAACGGGTGCATAAGCAAGCACAAATGACAGGTGGGCTATTTTAGCTGCACTAGGGCCTTGGCCTAGAGTAGACCATTTAAAATGTAACTATCTGTTGCACATTCAGTGTCTCTAACTTGCTTAGACAGAAACTAGGATTTTGCAGTAAAACCCCCACTAATCTCTGTAGGTGCAGGCACTGTGGAGCAATTCTTCTGCAATATGCACAGCCGAAGCAGTGAATTAATTCCAGTCTCAGAATATAATTTTAACCCTTTTTAGAGCACCTGCCCTGTGTTTTTTACACATCCGAGGGATTCCAAAATGTCAGCACTTCTGCTATGAAACTTGAAAACACATTTTTCCACAGTGCCTGCAGCTACAGAGCTGAGCAAGGACTTCTTTAAATCTCATTTACTGCTTTTTAAGAAAATACAACTACTTGAATGTTGAAAGCCTGGACAGATTCATTTTAAGAAAGGGAGAGTAAAAAAAATTGTTGGTGTCTGCAGACCAGACAATATACCTACTGTCAACCTTCTCAGCTTGAGAATTTGAAGCAAATTGCTAATAGACAATATTTAGTAACCTAAACATCTGCTGTCATTATATATATTTTTTTCTTCTTTTATTTACTGGCTCACATGTTGAATTGTAAGTATAGACATACATGAAAAATAAATGCATTCAATATACTATATAGGATAATATAAGATAAAGTAAAATGTATGTATTTGCTGGCCCACACTAGCCAGAGTTTTTTTTTTTTATAATTTATAGTGAAGAAATATGACATTACTCACTGCACCAGCAGTGGACTACAAAAGAAGACATCTGTTGTAGCTGTATATTGTAACACAGAATCTAAAATCATTTTGCCAAGCAAGAAGCTGTTTCAACAATGTTATTTATGATGCCCATGCTGTCATTCCCAGGATTACCTTGGAGAAGAGTGTCAGCAGGGGATGCACTCTGTAAACCTCTTACATAGATGCTTTTGGTCTGTAGGTCTTTGTTGAATTTGAAAAGAGAAATCACTGGTTGAAACCATCAGATTTATGACACTTCCCAGGAACCAGAAAAAAAAAAAAATGAAAATATCTGCAGTAAACCTTTACCTTGTAAATAGAGAATGCATCAGAAAGAGAGGTAGATTAGTGGATTTATCTGAGAAGTGACAGTTTTCTACACTGCAGAAGTGGCAAAATGTAATAGGTTTTGTAAGGGATTACATGTTTTAAAAAAAGGGAATGGAATACATTTCACTGAAATCTAAGAATTTTGTTGAGTTCAAAAAGATTTACATACATTATTTTGTAACACTTTGTTAAAACATATTTTACCAAGTATGGTACATACAAACCGTACTGTATATAACTGAAGACTTCAGCTCTGTAATGCGGTAACAGCCAGGTTTGAATGAGAACATAAAGCAATAAGAAATTTTCTGTATGCTTCGTTTTTTCAGACATACAATATGGCCAGCTGTACATGAGACTTTAAAATTGTTTAGTAGCATGAGATTAAACCCTAATTTTCAAAATTAAATGTGTTCCAAGTGCAGCAATTTCCTAATAGGTAGTTGATCTTCCGCTACTAAATGATCAAGAGTTGTGCTAATCCCTAAAGCCATAGTCATGCTTTGTTCTGTGAGACCAGAATGTTAAAGTACAGGCCTCCAGTTGATTCTTAGCTTTGGCATGTAGTCCCTTTTTTATATGTATACCCTGAGCTCCAGTTTTAACACAGACAAATTGGAATCTCAGCTCTCCACAGTTGCAGATAGTTTAGGTGAAATCCCATACTTTATTCTGCTGTTGGAGCAGGTCATATTATTTAAAATATGACTACATATACAGACAGATTTATTTATTTATTTATTTATTTATTTTTTAATCTCTGATGTTTATTTCATACTCTACCATGCATTTCCCATCTTATCAGTATAATATATAGGAGAAAGGTAATGCACGTCTTCTGATTTTATGTGCATTTTCTTTTTTTTCCAGCAAACATGAAAATAGATAAGGCTTTTTACTATTAACTTCTCATTTTATATTCTATTTGATGGCTACATATTCATTTCATTCATCATTCAAAGACAGATAATCAGGAAGTCATCACCTTGCCAAGACTGGGGCTTCTTATGAACGAGGTGTAATTCCACACCTCAATATGCAAATATTACAGATAATAAAGTTTAAAATTGTTTGCAGTATTGGACTTGTCCTTTTACTGCATTGTGGTGTCAGATTCAATTAGTGTCAGATATAGTAAAAGCCTGTTTTGAAGGTCACTTTTTGAATTGTATTTTGGAAGATGTGCTGCATAATGGGAATTAGGCAAGAATACGATTTCAATTTACATTAAAATACAGATTATATTAATTACATTGTTGAGTAAGACAGCTCTAATCTACTTTCCTTTTTAACTACCAGATATATTAAGATGTTTTATCTAATAAACAGAAAATTTTAATTTGATTCAGCTTCAAAAAAGCATATTTTAGCCATTCATCTTGCAGCATGAAAAATTAAAAAAAAAAAAATATTACTGGATTTTTAAAATAGTTTACTTAACCAATTCTCAACTGTAATCTGCAGAATAACATTTCTCAGCATAATGCCCCATGATGTGGTAATGCTAAAGCAACTCTGGTTTTCTGATGCCCAATAAATTCCAAAATATTGTTTCTGCAATGGATGACATTAAATACATACCTATCCTATACTTCATTTGCTGAAGCTGGTGCTTGTTATAAAATGATCAAAGCAAACCCTTACATTGCCCAATATGGCATCCATATAGGAATTAAGTTTAAAAAAAATGCCACATTTTCGTTTTTCAAACACACGCACACGCACACACACACACAAACACACACACACACACAAACACACACAAACACACACACACACACCTACCTTTTGTTTTTCAGTAGCATCAAAGCTCAGTTCCACATGCTATTGTTAAAAATTAGCAAATGGCTGAACAAGATCAGTTGTGTTGTCCTTTAAAATAGGGTTTATGTGTATCAGTTGTAAACCATTTGCCAAGGGTCTTTTGCTGTTTCCATTGTTGAACTGTGGTCAAATATTGGACCCTTGCTCTATAGCAACTGTGTCAAAATATAATCAGCAGTAGTTTGATCTTTTGACAGAGTTTACCTATTGCATTTATGGTTTCTGTGCTGCCATCTAGAGTTTGCAGGCAGAGATTTTTCCTCATAGAAATTGATTTAGGAGCCAAGTGGGAAAGGCTACAAACTTCCCAGATAGATAGAATGTCCTGCTCATCAAGGAAATCATGCACCAGTATATATACTTCATTTGCTGAAGCTGATGCTTGTTATAAAATGATCAAAGCAAACCCTTACATTGCCCAATATGGCATCCATATAGGAATTAAGTTTAAAAAAAATGCCACATTTTCGTTTTTCAAACACACGCACACGCACACACACACACACACACACACACACATTAAACTATAAATGTACCCCTTTATGTAAAATAAATAACACAATTTCAAATAAATAAATAAAGTCCTCCTAAACAAGGAGTTTTAACACTATTTTGCTGATCCACGCCAGCTGCGTTTTATAATCACATGCTGTTTTAGCACTATTTTATTGTATGTGTTTATTTGGTTGAGTGGGAATAGAGGATTAGTGTTTTTGAAAAACGGGTTAAGCACTGTTTGGCAATTTTTCTTTCTTCTATGAAAATGGCTGATTGGAATTTGAATTGAGGATATCCATACATGGAAGGAAAGAGGAGGAAGGAGAGGTGGGGGATCCCATCTATACAGATATTTCCCAGTCCCAGAGCGCTTTTTGACTGAACTTACAATAATTGTAAGGTCACATAGATTCAAGTGAGAGCACAATGAAGGGGGGGGCACAATAAATTTTGGAATATGAGCACTGCATGGAAAAAAAATGAAAATACACTTGTGAAGAATTATTTTTTTAGTATATTATGTATACACATTTTTTAATCTCATTTTGAATTTTGAACTGCACAGACATATTACTAGAACTTCAAGGACTATATTATGGCTAATGGACATTATTCATTCTTGGTGTTTTTCAAGATAAACTATCACTATTGATTAAAGATCCACTGGATATACACTCCTAGTTTTTGGGGTTAGGAGGACTTTATATTTATATTAATTTAATATTGCGTTATTTATTTAGCATAGAGCGGCACATTTATGGTTTAATGTTTCATTACAAATAAATGTACGGAAAGGTGTTAGATGCCAGCAGCTCACGTTATTATTTTGGTGCATCTAGCAGCTCACAAAGTCTTTCTATATTTGTTTTGGCACACACATACACACACACACACACACCTACCTATTGTTTTTCAGTAGCATCAACATTCAGTTCACATGCTATTGTTAAAAATTAGCAAATGGCTGAACAAGACCAGTTGTGTTGTCCTTTAAAATAGGGTTTATGTGTATCAGTTGTAAACCATTTGCCAAGGGTCTTTTGCTGTTTCCATTGTTGAACTGTGGTCAGATATTGGACCCATGCTCTATAGCAACTGTGTCAAAATATAATCAGCAGTAGTTTGACCTTTTGACAGAGTTTACCTATTGCATTTATGGTTTCTGTGCTGCCATCTAGAGTTTGCAGGCAGAGATTTTTTCTCATAGAAATTGATTTAGGAGCCAAGTGGGAAAGGCTACAAACTTCCCAGATAGATAGAATGTCCTGCCCATCAAGGAAATCATGCACCAGTATATATACTTCATTTGCTGAAGCTGATGCTTGTTATAAAATGATCAAAGCAAACCCTTACATTGCCCAATATGGCATCCATATAGGAATTAAGTTTAAAAAAATGCCACATTTTCGTTTTTCAAACACACGCACACGCACACACACACACACACACACACACACACATTAAACTATAAATGTACCCCTTTATGTAAAATAAATAACACAATTTCAAATAAATAAATAAAGTCCTGTTTGTTGGTACAAAGTACAGAGGTATCTTAATATATGGATATATATCTACATCAGGTGAGGCAATATGTAGGTAAGTATAAAATAGCTGTATACAGGCTATTATCAATATTCATTCACTATTAAAAAGTTAGAAAGTGTGTGCATGTGTGTGTATACAATATGTATATTTACACACTGGAATTAAGAGAAACAGCTGGATACTCTTACCTTTGCTTTATTCTCCTACTGCTTAGTTCAGCTTTCCAAAGTGAAGAAAATACTTGATTATTAGAAAGCATGTGACTTCTCAATGCAACTGCTCCTGAAAACTGGGATAATCCTGAAAAACCATTGCTTTCAGTTAGGGAGCAATCATAACTCTAAATGAGATTGTTCCATTGGTAGCTTACACATATTAGATGTTCCTGCTTTCAGAAGCTGAACCATGTGATATGAACAAGGCATGTGCTCATTTTAAGGGTAAAGGCTAAGTTCACTCTTGGGAGCATGTTACACGTAATATACATATTTAGGGTGTAACTTATAAAATGCATGTTTCGGCAGAAACAAGTGCATTTATTTATTTTCCAAAAAGGTGAACTTACCCTTTAAAAAAAAAAAAGATGATCAAAAATAATCCTGCTCTAGTTATTATAATTAATAAAAACCCTCAGCTCTCCAATGCTAAACTGTAACCACTACCTCTGAGCTCCGACATCTCATGATAAAAAACACATACACATGCTACCAAAGAGGACCCCATTAACACTTCCCACCCGTAGGATGTGATATGACCTCATGGACTTTGAGTGGTGATATCTGAATGATGCCTGCAGCTGCAGGCATCATTCAGATATCATTCTTTTCCACCAGCGATTCCCTGCACAGTAAAAACAATCTTAGTGGCTGTTCAATCACTTGATTGTTTTTACAGATGGTAGGAGGGGACATCCCCCCTCCCGCTGCACTACCGATGCTCCTACCGGCTCATCTATGGGATCGGCGAACTGGAGAATGAGTCCCCCACCGGTGGAATTTTACCACAGAGCTGACCAAGAACCAGATGGTCCTCAGCAATCTCTTTGACTCTCGGAGGCTAGGTGCATCATTATGACCTCACTTCCAGCACCAGTAGATGTAAACACTGCCGTGTTTTCGGTTGGAAAGACTGGGTTCATTTTTTTTTATCTCAGGCTTTTCAACCTAGAGGAGGAGAGATGTGGGGTCTATAAGACCCCACTTCTCTTTGTAAAGAGGACATGTTGTGCCCTATTCCTCTTACAAGGGATGTGTACAAGTGAACAAAAAATAAAAATTTAAAGGGAAAGTGTAAAAATAAAAAAATAAAATAATCAATTAAAAAAAAAATTTTAATTGCTCCCGTCCCTGCATGTTTCCACACAGAAGCATATGTTTGTCACGCCTGCATATGTTAACGGTGTTCAAACCACACATGTGAGGTATCTTTGCAAACTTTAGAGTGAGAGAAATAATTCTAGCACAAGACCCCCTCTGTACTCTAAACTGGTAACCTGTAAAAGTTTGTAAAGCGTAGCCTATGGAGATTTTCACCAAAGCCTGGCAACGTGTGACATAAAAGTTTACAACAACTGCCTTTTTATTTCCTAGAGTCTGTGCATGCTAATATTAACATAACATCAATCATTCAATTAACACATAATTGTGATTTCATAAGTAAGTTAATTTTACAAAAGTGCTAGGATCAGATGGCCTACACCCGAGGATCCCTAGGGAACTCAGCCAGGTGATATTTAGACCATTGTTCATAGATTTCATGGACTGTTTACTGACTGGAATGGTACCAGCTGATTGGAGAAAAGCCAACAAGGTACCAATATTTAAAAAGGGCCAAGATATATTCCTGGAAACTAAAGGCCAGTTAGCCTAACATCAATAGTCTGCAAGCTATTGGAGGGGATGATAAGGGACTATATCAAAGATTTTAGTAATGGAAACAGTATAATTAGTAGTAATCAGTATGGATGTATGAAGAATCGTTCTTGCCAGACCAATCTATTAACATTCTATGAAGAAGTGAGCTGCCATCTAGATAAAGGAAGGCCTGTGGTTGTGGTGAATTTGAAATTTGCAAGGCATTTTAAACAGTTTCCCACAAACGAGGTCTGTCCGCATGGACCATAGGATATGTACCTGGAATAAAAACTGGCTACAGGAGCGGGTCCTAAGGGTGGTGATTAATAGCAAATACTCAGAATGGTTTGATGTGATAAGTGGGGTCCCCCTAGGATCTGTCCTTGGACCAATTATGTTTAATTTATCCTTAAATGATATAGAGAATGAGATAAACAGCTCAATCTCAATATTTACGGATGATCCAAAGTTAAGCAGGGCCATAGCTTCAAAGTAGGATGTGGAAACCTTACAAGAAGACCTAAATAAAATAATATGTTGGGCAACTACATGGAAAATGAGGTTTATTGTTGAAAAAAGTAAAGTAATGCATTTGAGTGCTAAAAATACGAATGCAAGTTACTCGCTAGGGGAAAACCTCTGTGGAATCTAGGATTAAAAAAGGACCTGGGGATCCTAGTAAATGACAGGATCAGCAATGGCATGCAATGCCAAGCTGTTACAAACAAAGCCAGCAGAATTTTGGCATGCATTAAAAAGGGGAGTCACTGCAGCGATAAAACGCTAATTCTCCCACTCTTAAACTTTTAAGTACTGTATGTTATACACAACTCCTTTTTTCTTTCAAATGGTTTTTAATGGCTTTGAAATACAAAACCAGTGTGTACAAGTATGCATACAAAGTACATGTCACAAGAAATTGAGACCAATCAGCTGTCTATGGTCAAAGAATTAGAAATAACAGAAAAATGAAATCCTAACTAAGCATAAGAATCTAAATAAATACCACAATTAACATTGCCAAAATGTACCATTCCTTACATTAAGTAAGATACTAGTATTTTAAGAGGAAGTTTCTAGAAATTTTGCAACCCACGATCTCCATGTGTCTGAAAATTGAGTAAAGTGTGAAGAGTATGCAAAAAAAAGTTTCATAAAGGTATTGGGTTTTTACTTATCATCTGATACATTGGGTATGTTAGAGGTTCTGAGGTAATAGTAAGGTGGGCTGCAATAAGTACATGGGTAACTATGAACCAAAATTGCATGGGTATGCCATCAATAGGTAGGTGCAAGACTCCAGTAACAGATGCCATCAGGGAAAACCCTGATTTCCAGAAACAATTGCATTCCAGCATTAGATGTAATAATGTCCCCTTAGATCCACACCCTCACCAGCAAATGCTGGAAGATCCTTTATAATTTTGTGATAACCTCATAGGTGTCAAGTAGCTCCTGTGTAAAAGTTTCAAGGACAGATCCCAGTGATTTGCACAATGAGAGTATTTATAGGTGGACTGAATTGCTTTACACCATGTAGACATAGTAAAAGTAGTGTTTAAGTATTTCTCCCAAGTCAACATACTGGAGGACTTAGTGGGATTGTTATTATATTGTAGTTTTAGGTAAAACCAGAAAAGACCTTTAGGTTTTTGGTAAAAAGTAGTTAAATACTCGCATATATCAGCCTTTAAGGTGTATTGGGTGTCTGGGTATTCAATATGGTAGTAATGTAGCTGAAGGTCTGATAGGCTACTGCTTTGGTGAATTGTAAGTTGAGTTCTTTGTATGTAGTGTCTTGTCTGAGAGATCCTCTATTTACCTTCATGGAAGTAATGAGGTATTCATACGCTCCTAGTAGAAGATCTTTATGGAGTATTGGTGTACCTTGAGCGGTATGTTTGCGTAATGCACCCCATACAGCTAAGGTAGCATTAATTGAACGGAATGTAGAGAAAAAGAGTCGGCTTCGAATTAAGTTTGCTAGTAGCAGGAAAGGTAGGTCTCTCTGTGATACTATCGCCCTTTCTATGTGTACCCAGAGTTTATCAGTATCGTAGTTAAGCCAAACTTTTAATTTGTTTCAAGAGAGCTGCGTGGTAGTATTTACGTAAATTAGGGAACCCTGCTCCTCCACTCTGACATTGTTTAAGTAGTATGGGGAATGAAAGTTTAGTCATTTTACCTTTCCACGGGAACTTTCTAAACATATTTTTGACCGAGGAGTGGAACATTTCCAGTAGCCATATAGGGATATATGGAAATATGTTCTAGATCAGTTTTGATTATAAGGTAGAGGTGGGTAGAAACATAGGCAAGGTAGAAAACTTTGTGAAATTGAGTTCATACAATGAGACAGAGCTTAATAATTTCAATATTAGTTGAACCCTCTCCAGGGAGGAAGCTGGGGTCATCAGAGTTAATACTGCATCGTCAGCAAATAGGCCGATTCTGTGGTCTCGATCAGCCACTCGGGTATCAGTAATAAGGTAGTCCTTCCTAATGATCTCCGCCAGAGGCTCCATTACCAGTGAAAAGATTAATGGGGACAATGGACAGCCCTGTTGAGTACAGTTAGCAATATAACATTTATCGGACATAGCGTTTGAGGAATATACCCATGTGTACAGTGCAAAAATTGCTGAATAGATAGGGCCCAAGAATCCAAACTTACTCTTGCTCTCAAGTACCCCCAGTGAACCTTTTTCAGAATCAAGTGTCAAGAAAACTATCAGCAACTTTCGAATTTCCACGATTTTAAGAAGGTTGTACATTCTGCGGGTACCATCTGGGGCCTTTCGGCCTTTCACAAAGCCTACCTGATCTGCTTTCACTAGATGTGATAATCAATCTATTGGCCAAGATCTTACATTTTCGGGTCTGTATTGAGGAGCGATATAGGCCTAAAATGTTGGGGGCTGTCTGGCTTCTTCCCTGGTTTAGGTAAAGCTATAATAACAGTCTGAAACATCTCTTCAAAAAAGGGGCAAAGGTACTAGCTTTGTTAAAAAGATTGCAAAGATATGGCCCTAGAGTAGTTTCAAAAGCTTCATAATATTCTGCAGAAAAGCCATCTTCCCCTGGCGACTTGTTGGGAGGTAGTGAGTGGATAGCTCATAGTTCAGAGACTTCAGCATAGTGTCGCCAGCTTAACTGACTGAAGAAAGTTGTTAATGTTGGTATCAGTAGGTTGAGATGTTGAGGGGTCAGAGTTCATTTTAAATAAGCCAATATAATATGTACGAAATGCATTAGCTATGTCAGTGGGGGGGTGTACAGGTTTATCAGAGCTAGGATCAATCATGTGGGATAGCTTTGTGAGTTGTTGTTTTTTGTGTATGTAGGTAGCCAAGAATTTGCCAGCTTTGTTTCATGGAGTATAATGCACTGCTCTTCAATTTTGTAGTAGTTTTTGATGATCAGATCTAAGGAGTAGTCCTATATCTTGTCTGCAGTGAAAAAGTGCAGATTATAGTGGGGGTGAAGGGTTAGATTTTTGCTGTGTCTCGAGTGATTTTAGTTTGGTTAGCAGTATAGCTAACGCCTCTTTTCCCTGGAGGTTGCTGGAATTAACAAATCCCTGCTGTGTGCTTTATGGGCGTATATAGAGAGAAAGAGAAAATATTGGTCTCATGTGAATGGCTGCAAGCAAAAAACTCATCAATCTGACAATGAAACATGTGTGTAGAATTGTTCAACAGAGCAGTATTGTTATACCACAAATGTACTGGGGCCACATTATAGTGCTCTTTGATTACCAGCAAGACCTGTGCTAGATCTCACCATGTAATTGAATAGATATTAACTGATGTAACTTTTTAGAAGCGCAACAGTTCAGACACAAATAAATGTATTCTAGAATAAGATTTATGGGGAGCAGAGTAATACGTGAAAGCCTACTCAGTGGAATTGGCACATCGGCACATATCATACAGTTTAGCAGAGTGTAAAAAGGGCTGTAGTCCATGTCATATGATTGCTGGGGAGAAGAGCAGTCCATGCTTTGTTCACCACACAGTTAAAGTCCCCACAATATAACAGAAAGCCCTTTTTTATTTTATCCACTCATTTTGTGAAGGAGTGGATAAAAGGTAGTTGACCAGAATTAGGAGCATATAGGTTAACAAGGGTATAAGTAACATTGTTTAGGTCACAGATAGAGATTATATATCTCCTCACTATGTCTCTTATGACATCTTGAAGTTGGAAAGCCATGGAATGTTTTATGGCAAATAACACTTTGCGTATTTTGGAGGATGCAGAAGCCATGTCTATCTGAGGAAATAGTTTCCTGTACACGCAACATATCCCCTTTCAAATTTTTCGCCTCTTGCCACATAACCCTTCTTTTGAAAGGACTGTTAAGTCAATGGGCATTCATGGAAACAAACTTAAACACCATTGCAGTGAGAGAGAGGAATGCTGTGTAGGGGTAGGATGGAATCTAATAAAAGGTGCAAATAGAAAATAGCATCTGGGGGTAATAGCATGGAACACCTCTTGGAGGAGTAAGGAAGATTGTTGGGCAGGTGTTGGTGGGAAGTAAGTTCCAGACAGACATTGCCGATTGTTCTACCATAGTTTGCAGGTGGTCAAAAGAAAAAAACAAGAGTCAAAGATAAAACAACATAAGTAACATAAAAAAGAGAAGAGATTAACTTCAACATGCGAGCAGTTTTGCATAGGAGCAATGGTGGTATAGCTCCCAACACCCAGCAGCAACTATTGCAGGTGTTAAGCGACCCAAAACCTACATCAACGTGGCTCTATTCGGAAGAGATACACCCTGGGGTTGATTTAGATGCTGCTGTCATGGAATCTTTTACTCTCAGGTACAGATACCTGACACCTATTAGTTAGTAATACCAAATCAGATATGTAGCTACATAGAGATCAACAAGAATCTGTTCGTTTGCATCAGAGTCATCTGAATTTTTTTTTCTCCGCATTTGAGATTAAATATACAATATGATGTATATAAAATAGGTTTTATCAAAAATATAGTTTTACCAATCAAAGGTTAGTAGAAACTTCAGCAAAGCTCAGAGTTAAAAGGTAATAATCCTGTGTTTGCAATTTTTTTGGAGGAGATCTTATATCAAAGATACAAATGTCTTGCAGTCATGATTTCAGACAAGCTATCTGTCAACATCTAGATGAGTTCCCAATTTCCAGGTTCAAATATTCCAGCAATCATCAGATTTATTTATGGCTTTTTGCACATTTGCATATAAAATAAAAGAGATAGAGACAAGAGATACATTTTTCTAAAGAAAGTAAGAAAGTTGATTGTTTCAAAGTATTTTGGTACGTCTCTTTCACGCCATCATAGTGTGTTGTGATAAGTCAGCGTATATCAAGACTCCAGCATATGGGTCAGGTAGCTAAGAATGTTGCCATGCAAATCTCATAGGTCATCTTTGACATGACAGAAGTGTATTCGAGCTATGCCGTTCCACAGAATCTTGTCAGGGAGCTACTGAGGTTTAGGCAATCTCTGCGCATAATCCACAATAAGTTCTCTGTTATGCGTATCTTGAAGCAAAGTAGGAATTAGCTGTTGCACATATTGCCGAAGTTCAGAGGTGGGCAGGGATTCTGTGTTCCTGCACAGTTTAACGTTATTCCTGTGAGATCTGTCCTCCAGGTCTGCCATCTTGTTTTTCAGTAGTTCTAATTTGTGATCTTTTTCATTGTGCACACCCACTAACTCATTGTTTGCTGATGCAAACTCGCTCATTTTGTTTTGTATGCGATTTGCTATTTCTGATTTTATTTGAGACAAACTCCCTAATATTCCTGTGCAAGGAACCTCACACGGATACCAATATCTCTTTTATCATGGTGTCACTAATTGGTTGCCCAGTGGTAGGGAAGTCATGGATCTGTTCAATGAGTTCAGCAGTACTGTCCTGTGGCATGTCTCCCCCCTCTCTCCTGCAGACGTATGGGTAGAAGAGAGCTACTTTGCTGTCTTCTGTGGGCTGTGCAGTGGAGTGTTGCACAGAGATGAGCGGCAGCTGCTGCAGGATGCAAGGGAGCCGGGTTTGAGTTTGCCTTGCTCCTCGCAGCGTGAGCTGCCCAGGGAGCTGCATTGATGTGTAGAGGTCGCGGCGCTATCTTGGTAGCATGGTGTGCTCGCTGACAGGAAGAATTCCCTCAGCTTGCAAGGGAGGGGGGTGCCGCCGGTTTTCCTTTTGCCCATGTCAGCTGGTAAAGCTAGCGGATGGCTCGGGGACCCAGATGGAATGAGAAGTGCTGCCCCACGTCGCTCCAGAAGGGTTGGAGAAGGTGAAGATCACAGGGCTCTCCTCTCATGTGGCCTTCTTCCTCAGAAACTGGCGACGCCTCCCTTCCCACAATTTCTTTTTTAAATAAAATATTTTTTCACTTTTTTCACCCTTTGTTTCATTTCAGTGTTGGTGATTTTTTTACAATCTCCGCAGTGACTTCCTTTCGAGCAGCATGCCCTACAGCTATGATCTAATGGCATTTCTGAGGGTGACAACAGTAGACCACTTCTGCAAAATGTGTGTTGAAATAGCCTCTTGAAGTCTCCATCAGAAGCCCATTTGACAAGGTGATAACACAAGAGAAAAATTGGAGACAAGGAAGAGTGTTGTCACCCTATAATACAGTTTTTAATATATTTTTATTTTTTGCTAAAGTGTTGACATACACATTCCTTACTGCATAACGTTAGAAAAGAATGCAGAAAATAGCTTTATTTGGTATTTAATGTGCATAGCAAACTAAGATAGGACCCTGGTCATTAAACATTGGTGTATGGTTTTCTTGTTGGGTTTAGGGATAGAGTCAGGTGAATTGCAAAGGTTTCTAATAGACCCATGGCAATCCTGGACACTTAGACTGAAATGTTGTGGGCCTTCTAGCATACTATGACATTTGGTTTAATCTATATGTTTGTCTCCCATATCAACTCCTTGCCGCCTTTCCTCTATTTGGACTTGTTTATTTTTCCTACTCACTTATCTGCTATTTTTTCTCTGGTCCTTAAGTTAATACCTGAGATTGTTTTTTATTGTACTTAATATCATCTATGCAGGAGGTTTCCACTAATACAATTTATTTTACAAACAAATGTAATATAGCTAAAGTTTTATGAATATGGCTACATTAATAATTAAGCATATTACTGATGCTAAAAGCAATCTAAACATATGAACAAAATTTAGCATTGATTGATCTGTTTGTCAAGTGGAAAATTCTTCAGGTGAGAGCAACAATTACTGTAAAGGAGAGCATGGACACTTAGTAGAAGACCAAAGGCACGTGCACTGGGTTTCAGGGTCTAGATGTAATCCTGCAATGCAAGCATATAGTGGAGATTTACCCTTCCCCTTTAATTTCTTTTAGTAAATAAGGCCTTCCAGTTTACATTTGGAGTATAAAAATCTGTCTAATAGTTCACTCAAAGTGACTGTAAAGTCTAGTTTTTGTTTTTTTAAATAACAAGCACGTTATATTTATCTCCTCTGTGCAGTGGTTAGACACAGGGCAGCCCACATCCACCTCTTTTTGGGTCCCTCTTTGCTTCTCCTGGCCCCTCCCTCCTGTCGAGTGCCCCCACAGCAAGTAGCTTGCTATAGGGCCACCCTAGCTGAGCTGCAGCTTTGTGTGTCCATTCAGACACAGAGCTGTGGTTCAGCCCTGCCCCTCTCTCTCCTGATTGGCTAACTGACTTTGATGGCCGCAGAAACCGATAGTGCCGCGGCTGTGTCTTAGCCAATCAGAAGGGAGAGTCCCAGATGGCCGAGGTACTCCTGGACATTGCTGGAAAGAGATGGGGCTCAGGTAAGGATTAGGGGGTGCTGTGGAGGCTGCTTCCCACAGAAGGCTTTTTATCTTAATGCATAGAATGCATTAGGATAAAAAAACCTTCTGCCTTTACAACTCCTTTAAACTCACTATGGCTGTAGAATTTCATCAGTCCAAAAAGATTTCACACAACAGATGATTCATTTTACCAACAGCATCAAAATTATAGTCACCGGCAACAACAACATGTGTTATAGATAAAAGAAACACAGAGTTAAATGTACATTATTACATATTAGGATAAAATAATATGATTTGTTTAGATTCATTAGATGATTGTCTAAATTGTTGAGAAACTTGCAGATGATTGTCTGGTCTATTTGTAATATAATGATGATCAAGTACCACCTTAATCTATTCATTTCTACATCACGTAAGTGAAATGGAATAATGCCATTTAATTAGTTATAATTTACAGTTTAATTAGGACATAATAAAGGGTAGTGTATTCTAAAATCAATTAGCTTGTTCTGTTTAATAAGCACAACTAATTAGTTCAAAATCCCTACAATTTCTTCACTTACCCGGCAGCGTATAAAGCTAAAGTTTAGTATTCATTTTTTTTTTTTTCAGGATATAGCACTATACACATCAGGTTTATGTAATGGTATGTATCATATTTCCTGCAGGTGCTTCTGCTCAAAATCCTCTGCACTGTGTCCCCTTCATATATACCAGTTACTGCCCTGGCTCCTATTTAGAAAAGTTTGGTCACACTCCCATGATGTATCGAGTTCTGTAAATGTGTAATGAAGATGCTGTTATTCAACTACTCCTTTCCCATTCCCCATTCTCCTCCATTCACAGGCCTTGATGCATCATAGGAATATATTAAGACAAGTTCTATGAATGGCAAAAAAGGCAAGAGGAGGTGATGAGCAGCACCATCTTCCTGATTAGAAGCTTCTGCTGTTAACCTTAACTGCCTGAAGGTGGCCATTCCAGGAAGTATCTGGCACATAGCACAGATGATTTTGAGCAGAACCAACCACCAGTAGGTAATGCAATACACACCATAACACATCACTAATGTATATGGCGATGTATCCTGAAAAACAAAAATGTTACTAAATTTCAGCCTTAATTTATTTATTTTTTTATTGATACCACTGACCATGGGCAGCTCAAGATAATTTTTTTGGGGAGGTGGCGTGTGGGTGCTGGGAGTATACATGGAGGAGATAATGTGGTGCACGTCGAACTCTTGCAGGCATAGTCATAGGTGGGTGTGACTGAAAAGTGGGTGTTTCTTTACAGTCTGCTCCATTTGTATAGACAAAATGAGGCACACTAAAGAGATTGTTGAAGTAAAATAAGCCAAAATGGGACATAACCCCCAGTATATGTCAGGGCCAGCCATAACCCTCAGCATGGTATAATAATTAACCCCTGGCACAGAGCAAAAATAAACACTCAGTCTGGCACAATAATTAGCCTCGAGCTTAGTAGAATAATTAACCCCCAGCAAACCAAGATAATTAACAACAAGCACAGCACAATAATAAACCTTCAAGATTGCACGATAATTAACCTCTTAATATGGTACAACAATTTACTCGCAGCTTAGCACGATAATGAACCCCCAGCACAGCACATGGATAAAAAAACACAGGAATGTGCATTATTAATTTCCCAGAACTACACAATAATTAACTTCCAACATTGTATAATAAATTAACTCCAAGAATATAGCAGTTGGAATGCCCCCTCACTGTGAAACAAACAACAGAATGTATAGAGTGAAGAAGTCAGCATTATGTACTGTATAGTGTGTGGGGGATCCAGATTGAGCACAACAGTATGCCCCCTGTACAATGGTGATCCATGTGCCCCCAGTACAATGGTGGTCAGTGTGCCCCCTGTAAAATAGTGGTCAGCGTGTCCCCTGTACAATGGTAGTCAATGTGTCCCCTGTATACTGCTGTCAGTGGCCCCCTGTATATTGGTGGCCAGTGCACCCCCTGTACAATAGTCATCAGTGTGTCCCCTGTACAATGGTGGTTGGTGTGTCCCCTGTATACTGCTAATCAATGGCCCCCTGAATACTGCTGGTTAGCGTGCCCCCCCCACACACTGATTGACAGCGTGGCTGGTGGTCAGTGTGCCTCCTCCATACTGAAGGCTAGTGATGGACGAACTTCGGCCGGGGCGGTTCGCGAATGCCAGCCGCAAATTCTCTCAAAAGTCTGCGAACCGCGAGTTTGCGGCGGGCCCCATTGACTTTAATGGGAGGCAAACTTTAAAAACCTTTAGGTCATATTTGCAGCCACAAAAGATGTACTAGCTGTGCACAAATAGTCCCAGCACATGGACAATGTCATAACAGAAGTATTGCAATTGAAAAAGTTGCCCTAAATTTTTTTTTGTTTTTTTTTTATAGCAAAAAATATATATATATTTTTCATAAATCAGCCAGAACTGACAGCAGCCGGTAAATAACTGGGTCCATTCACACATCTGTAAAATGGGTCCGCATCCATTCCACAATTTGGTGGAACCTTTACAGACCCATTGTTTTTCATTTCCAGTCTGAAAAATTTGGCATTCACAGGATAAAGAAGTAAGTGTCGGCCATTCCAGGCCCCGAAAATTAGCCCACATGCGTTTACCTGACAGCTAAGAATGTTGTATTCTGTGGCTGAAGGTACATTAGGCATTCACACAGTATACAGAAGTAAGTGTCGGCCTGTATAGGCTGCAAAAATTAGCTCACATGGTTTGAACTGACAGCAAAAAACGTAGTTTTTGATGGTTAGAGGTACGGTAGGCGTTCACAGTACACAGAACCGTGAGTGTCCGCCTGTATAGGCTCCAAAAATTAGCTCACATGGTTTGAACTGACAGAAAAAACGTAGTATTTGGTGGCTGGAGGTACATTAGGCATTCACAGAAAAAATAATTGTCGGCCCTGAAAGGCCCCAAAAATTTGCCATTCAATGGACATGAAATGCCTTTTATGCCGCAGTATGTAGCGAAGCCAAGGACCAGGAATTGTTGTGGGTGGAGGAATTTCGATGAAACCTGGTCTACTGGTCACATGTGTTGAATTCCTCAGAGATCCATGCCTACCTAATTCATTTTTAAAAATGTGAGGTAGTCTACACTGTCATGAGCAAATTGTGCAAGCTCTGGCCAGAGGTCAAGCCTGCCCACCCAGTAGTCCAGGGGTTCATCACTCCTCAGAGCGTCCACATCGGCCGTTAACCCTATGTAGTCGGACACCTGTCGGTCTAGGCATTCCCTCATGCTGGATCGGGAGAACAGCTGTCGATGGTTCGGCTGAAAGAAGGATCTCATATCTGAAGTGAACAAGACATCTTCCAACCACCCTCTTCTTGCAGGCGCTGTTGGATTGCTACCCGCAACTGTCTCTCTGTGACTGGAAATTCTGCTGCCAGCACACGGAAAAGCAGAATGCAGCATTTCCCGCAGCAAGGCCTGGAAGTGCTGCATTCTGACCACCCTCTGTGATTGTGGTAACATTTCCGCCATTTTGTGTTTGTACCAGGGGTCTAAGTACGTTGCCTGCCAGTACTGGTCCTTGGCCTTTATGCATTTTATATGGGGGTCCCCCTTAAAACACTGCAGCATGTAGGCCCCCATTCCCACTAAACTGGAAGTGGTATAGTGGCCTGCTTCCAGCTCATCATCCAGGATAATGTCGTCCTCGTTCTCCTCCCCCATCCACGGATAACAGCAGGGATCCCAGAAAGGTTTAAAGCATGCTCTTCTTGCTCCTCCTCATTCCCCCAGCACCATCCTCCTCCTCTGACTCCTCTTCAGACTCCTGCTGTTGATTTGTCTCAGATGGAGTAGCACCCCCTGGGAATTCATCCAACATTGCGACTTCCTCATCTTCCTGCTCCTCGATGGCTTGATCAATGACACAACAAAATGCACGCTCCAGAAAGAAGGCGTAAGGTATGATGTCACTTATGGCGCCCTGGCCGTGACTGACCAGTTTGGTGATCTCATTGAATGGCCGCAGAAGTCTGCATGCGTCCCACATTTGCAGCCACTGGCGAGGTGAAAAAAACCCAAGCTCCCCAGAACCTGTCCTGCCGCAGAGTTTGAACAGGTAGTCATTAACTGCACACTTCTGCTGGAGCAGCCTATCGAGCATATGCAACGTTGAGTTACATCATGTCGGGCAGTCACAAATAAGACGCCTGAGGGGCAGGTTGTGTCGCCGCTGAATCTCAGCAAGGCAAGCCATGGCTGTGTAAGATCATCGGAAATTGCCCGAGATTTTCCTGGCCTGCCGCAAGACGTCCTGGACCCCAGGGTATTTGGCAATGAATCGCTGCACCACCAAGTTCAGGACGAGTGCCATGCATGGCACGTGTGTTATTTTGCCCTGTTTCAGCACGCTCAGCAGATTGGCACCATTGTCGCACACCACTTTACCAACTGACAAATTCAGCGGTGTCAACCACTGATCTGCCTGTGAATCCAAAGCTGAAAGGAGTGCAGGACCAGTGTGGCTCTTGGCTTCCAGGCACAACAGACACAGCACAGCATGGCAACGTCTCACCTGGCATGTGGAATAGGTTCTTTGGATCTTGGGCGGCGCAGGAGAAGAGACGGTAGCAGCGGAAGAGGAGGAGTCAGCCGAGGAGGAGAGGGAGGATGGAGGAGGAGGAGAAGAAGAGGCAGGCCTGCTTTCAATCCATGGCGGTACAACTAAATCTACACAGGTGCCACGGGTTCCATGCTTAACGGCCGTCAGAAGGTTCACTCAGTGGGCAGTAAAAGTGATATACCTTCCCTGCCCGTGTTTGCTAGACCATGTGTCTGTGTAGATAACACCCCGCTTCAATCTGTGGTATTGGGGGTCCACAGGTTTATCACACCAGTTCTACAAATAATTGGCCAGTATCTGTTGTCAATGTGTGTAGCACAGTTAACACAGCAAAAGAGGCCACATTTTTTCAGGACTAAAATACAATCTTAGAAAAGTATACTGTTAAATAACACCCCGCTTCAATATGTGCTATTGGGGGGCCACTGGTCTATCACACCAGTTGTTCAAAAAATTGGCCAGTGAGTTTGGCACTGTGTTTATCAGACTTTACTGAGCAAAAGAGGCAATATTGTTGCAGGACACCAATACACTTGTAAAAGTATACTAGGCTCCAAAAATTACCACACATGGTTTGAACTGACAGCAAAGAACGTAGTATATGATTGCTAGAGGTACAGTAGGCATTCACAGTATACACAAGTTGGTGGTGGGCTGTTTAGGCCGCAAACATAAGCTCACATGGGTTGAACTGACAGCAAAGAACGTAGTATATGATGGCTAGAGGTACAGTAGGCGTTCACAGTATACACAAGTAGGTGGCGGCCTCTATAGGCCACAAAATTGAGCTCACATGGGTTGAACTGACAGAAAAGAACTTAGTATATGATGGCTAGAGGTACAGTAGGCGTTCACAGTATACACAAGTTGGTGGTGGACTGTTTAGGCCGCAAACATGAGCTCACATGGGTTGAACTGACAGTAAAGAACGTAGTATATGATTGCTAGAGGTACAGTAGGCGTTCACAGTATACACAAGTTGGTGGCGGGCTGTATACCGCAAAAATGAGTTCACATGGGTTGAACTGACAGCAAAGAACGTAGTATATGATTGCTAGAGGTACAGTAGGCGTTCACAGTATACACAAGTTGGTGGCAGGCTGTTTAGGCCGCAAACATGAGCTCACATGGGTTGAACTGACAGTAAAAAATGTAGTATATGATGGCTAGAGGTACAGTAGGCGTTCACAGTATACACAAGTTGGTTGTGGGCTGTTTAGGCCGCAAACACAAGCTCACATGGGTTGAACTGACAGTAAAGAACGTAGTATATGATGGCTAGAGGTACAGTAGGCGTTCACAGTATACACAAGTTGGTGGAGGGCAGTTTAGGCCGCAAACATGAGCTCAGATGGGTTGAACTGACAGTAAAGAACCTAGTATATGATGGCTAGAGGTACAGTAGGCGTTCACAGTATACACAAGTTGGTGGCGGGCTGTTTAGGCAGCAAACATGAGCTCACATAGGTTGAACTGACAGTAAAGAAAGTAGTATATGATGGCTAGAGGTACAGTAGGCGTTCACAGTATACACAAGTTGGTGGCGGGCTGTTTAGGCCGCAAACATAAGCTCACATGGGTTGAACTGACACTTTTTTTTACGCTCCAACATTTGAGCCACAGAAGCCTGCCCTTTTTCAGAAAATCGTGACGACGGCATCATGGAAGGTGGAGAGTTGGACAACTGTAAGGAGACAGGAGAAGGAGAAGGGGGAGGAGAAGGAGAAGAGGCTGGACCGTGAGAGCATGGAGTGTGGCTTTGTGGGTTCTGACAGTTTTGCTCCCACTGGGCTTGGTGATGGGATTTCAGGTGCCTTCTTAAGGCGGTTGTCCCTAGGTGAGTGTTGGGCTTACCGCGACCTATGCGTTGACTGCAAAGGCTGCAGATGGCAACACTGGTGTCAGCAACGGACACATAAATAAAAGCCCACACTGCGGAGCCATGTTTCGGCATCCTGGGAGCGCCAGATGTGACTGTACATGGTTGATGGCTCGCTCCTGATACATTTGCAGTCTGCTTTCTACCTCTTCTGCAATGCAAGTTCTGGCTGCCTCTCCTCCCTATCTGCCGGTCCGTCAGTCCGCCAGTTCTACAAATAATTGGCCAGTAACTGTTTTCACTGTGTGTAGCAAAGTTAACACAGCAAAAGAGGCCAAATGTTTGCAGGACTAAAATACAATCTTAGAAAAGTATACTGTTAAATAACACCTCAATTCAATATGTGGCATTGGGGGGGGGGCACAGGTTTATTACACCAGTTCTACAAATAATTGGCCAGTAACTGTTGTCCCTGTGTGTAGCACTATTTACACAGGGAGAGGCCACATTTTTGCAGGACTAAAATACACTCTTAGAAATTTATACTGTTAAATAACACCCCACTTCAATATGTGGCATTGGGGGGGAGCATTGGTGTAGCACACCAGTTCAAAAAATTGGCCAGTAAATTAGGTGCTGTGTGTACAAGACTTCACTCAGCAAACTAGGCAATTTAGTTGCATGACACAAATACACTTGAAAAAGCTTACTCAGAGAACACCCCACTTCAATATGTGGCATTGGGGGGCAGCATTGGTGTAGCGCACACCAGTTCAAAAAATTGGCCAGTGAGTTTGGCGCTGTGTGTACCAGACTTCACTCAGCAAACTAGGCAATATTGTTGCTTGACACAAATACACTTGAAAAATTTTACTCAGATAACACCCCACTTTAATATGTGGCATTGGGGGGGGGGGGGAGCATTGGTGTAGCAAACCAGTTAAAAAAATTGGCCAGTGAGTTTGGCGCTGTGTACCAGACTTCACTCAGCAAACTAGGCAATATTGTTGCATGACACAAATACACTTGGAAAAGCTTACTCAGAGAACACCCCACTTCAATATGTGGCATTGGAGGGGGGGGGCACAGGTTTATTACACCAGTTCTACAAATAATTGGCCAGTAACTGTTGTCACTGTGTGTAGCACTGTTTACACAGCAAAAGGCAACATTTTTGCAGGACTAAAATACACTCTTAAAAAATTATACTGTTAAATAACACCCCACTTCAATATGTGGCATTGGGGGGGACACAGGTTTATTACACCAGTTCTACAACTAATTGGCCAGTAACTGTTGTCACTGTGTGTAAGCACTGTTTACACAGCGAGAGGCCAAATTTTTGGAGGACTAAAATACACTCTTAGAAAATTATACTGTTAAATAACACCCCACTTCAATATGTGGCATTGGTGTAGCACACCAGTTCAAAAAATTGGCCAGTGAGTTTGTCACTGTGTGTACCAGACTTCACTCAGCAACTAGGCAATATTGTTGCATGACACAAATACACTTGAAAAAGTTTACTCAGATAACACCCCACTTCAATATGTGGCATCGGGGGGGGGGGGCAATTGGTCTATCACACCAGTTATAATACATTATAAGTGCTTTTGTCACTGTGTGTAGTGTTGCTGCAGAAACGCTCAGTCTCACCACCACTCCTGTCACAACACTGCACAGTGCACAATAATAGTACTAATCCACTATAATATGCTTTCTAAAAAGTATATTATACTGTGGATTAGCCCCCCCCCTACCCCCACCCCCCCCCCTTTTTAGTGCACTGCACTGCACAGCAATACCAAAAAAATTGCATTCCTGCACATGACTTTAGTGCACATTAACAGAGCAATTTCTGTGTGACTGCAGCCAATCTCTAACTGCCCCTACAGCAACCACAGGATACCTGCACCTATAGTAAAGAGACTGTAATAGACCCTAAAACCACATTGGAGCAATTTAAATGACTTTGGTGGACATTGACAAAGCGATTTGTGTGTGACTGCAGCCGATCTCTAACTGCCCCTACAGCAACCACAGGATACCTGCCCCTATAGTAAAGAGACTGTAATAGACCCTAAAATGACATTGGAGCATTTTAAATGACTTTGGTGGACATTGACAAAGCGATTTGTGTGTGACTGCAGCCGATCTCTAACTGCCCCTACAGCAACCACAGGATACCTGGCCCTATAGTAAAGAGACTGTAATAGACCCTAAAACCACATTGGAGCAATTTAAATGACTTTGGTGGACATTGACAAAGCGATTTGTGTGTGACTGCAGCCGATCTCTAACTGCCCCTACAGCAACCACAGGATACCTGCCCCTATAGTAAAGAGACTGTAATAGACCCTAAAACGACATTGGAGCATTTTAAATGACTTTTGTGGACATTGACAAAGCGATTTCTGTGTGACTGCAGCCGATCTCTAACTGCCCCTACAGCAACCACAGGATACCTGGCCCTATAGTAAAGAGACTGTAATAGACCCTAAAACGACATTGGAGCATTTTAAATGACTTTTGTGGACATTGACAAAGCGATTTCTGTGTGACTGCAGCCGATCTCTAACTGCCCCTACAGCAACTACAGGATACCTGCCCCTATAGTAAAGAGACTGTAATAGACCCTAAAACGACATTGGAGCATTTTAAATGACTTTTGTGTACATTGACAAAGCGATTTCTGTGTGACTGCAGCCGATCTCTAACTGCCCTTACAGCAACCACAGGATACCTGCCCCTAAGCTCTAAAGATACTAGACCTATACCGAAATACCAGCCCTCAAAAGGACTTTTGTGGACATTGACAGAGCCATTTGTGACTGCAGCCGATCTCTAACTGCCCCTAAAGCAACCACTGGATACGTGTCCCTAACCTGAAAAGAGACTGTAGAAGGCCTATACCGAAATACCAGCCCTGAAAAGGGCTTTTGTGGATCTTCACAGCGCTATATGTGTCTAGCAAACTCACCCTAATGAGCACAGCAGACCTCTCCCTACACTGGCAGAAAGCGGAATGTGAAATGGCCGCCAGATCGGGTCTATTTATAGGGTAGGGGGACGGTCCATGTGCTGGAATTTTTCAATTGGCTGTCGCGTTACACCTGACGGCTGTGTCAAAGTTCTCCCCAATGTAAACAAATATGGCCACCGTGAACGACGACATGTGTCCGAAAATTTGGCGGGTAGCGAACAAGCAAAATTTGCCACGAACCAACCACCGGGCGAACCGCAAGGCCATCTCTACTGGTGACCAGTGTGCTCTCCCTATACTGGTTGCCAATGTGCCCCCTCTATACTGGAGGTCAATGTTCCCCTGCTATACTGGTGGTCAGTTTGCCCTTGTACAATGATGATCAGGGTGCAAACTGTATATTGGCTTATATTGTGCACCCCCTATACTGATGGTCAGGGTACCCCTTGTATACTGGTATGCACCATGCAGCCAAGAGAAATCATGGGGCCCTTCACAGTCTACCTGACAGGTCCCCCTCCCCCACTCAGTATGACTGTCTATATTAGTGTGTGCAATGTGTAGCTGCCGTATGTAGTGTCAGTTAGAGCAGTACGTACAGAAAGTGCAGTGAGCAATATGCAGTGCGGGACAGTGAGCAGTAAGAAATGGCAATGCAAAGGTCTGGAGTGTGTGGTATGCAGCAGGACAAAAGGTACAGGCCAGTGACCGGCATGTAGTAAACAGTATGTAGTACTAATCAAATAGAGCCATACACAGTACCCAGTGACAGTGCAGAGCAGGCAAGGATCTGAGTGTATTGGCTAGTGTTACCTGGATGTTACTGGAGGACCCTGCCCCATATCTACCTCTCATTGGGTGAGAGTCATTATGGGGCCAACCCCACCCCATGTTCATCTGTAATTTGAGAATGACACTCACTTAATGAGAAGTAAGCATGGGGGCGAAGTAACCCAGTTATGTCGCCAAGAAACCCTGCCCCTATGTTTACCTTACATTCGGCTGTATCCCTGGCTGAAACAGTCAAGTTTGGTGGGTGACACTTTGGGTCAGCGTTTTTATGTTTTTTCTAATAGAGGACTTGTCAATAACTGGTGTTTTGTTTTTTTTAAACCCTTTGAGCACTATATAACCCATACTCATTCATAGAGGATGAGCCCCCTCTACGGGGCTTCCAGTTTTTGATAAGCCCTTTGCCCGCAGACCCCACAAAACACTGGGCCAGCTGTAGAGAGGAGGCTCTTGTCCCCATCAACAAATGGACAAGGTGCTTTGGGGGGAGTCCCCCTGCCCCCAAACCCCCGCCCCATGTTGAGGCATGTGGCCTGGCATAGTTGATGCACTGGTTTGTCCCCCCCTTCCTTACCTGCCGGCCTGCATGCACAATTAAGGGTCTGGTATGGATCTTGGGGGGACCCCACACCATTTTTTTTATTTTTGGCATAGGGTTACTCTTAAAATCCATACCAGACCTAGGGGTCTGGTATGATTTTGGAAGGGGCCCCACACAATTTTTTTTTTAATTTTGGCATGGGTTCACCTTAAAACCCATACCAGATCTGAAGAGCTTGGTATGGATTGGGGGGGGGGGGGGCATACACTGTTTTTTTTTTATATATTTAATAATGCTATTCTGAATAAACAATTTCTAAAAATTCAAAACTAATTCTGAAAATGATTTGGTGCATTGACGCAATTTTTGATCAAATAATTTTTGGAATTTCGGGATTCATTTCAAATCTTCCTTTTGTATTTATAGATATCAAAATATTTGGTTATTAACCAGTTCTGGACCGGAAGGATTTGCGCCCATAATGACCAGGCCATTTTTTGCGATTCGGCACTACAGAAAATTGCGCAGTCGTGCGCCACTGTACCGAAATAAAATTGATGTCCTTTTTTCCCACAAATAGAGCTTTCTTTTGGTGGTATTTGATCACCTGTGTGATTTTTATTTTTTGCGCTGTAAACAAAAAAAGAGGGACAATTCTGAAAAAAATATATATATTTTTCACATACTGCTATATAACATTCCCCCCCCCAAAAAAAAAAAAATCAACATTTTTCATCCTTTTAGACCAATTTGTATTCTGCTACATATCTTTGATAAAAAAAAAAAAAAAATCACTATAAGCGTATTTTGATTGGTTTGCTAGTTGAACTATTTGTTTCATTTTTATTTTTTTTACTAGTAATGGCAGCAATCTGCTATTTTTTTTGCAGGACTGTGACATTCTGGCGGACAGATCGGACCCATAACTGAAATTTTTACACTTTTGGGGGGACCAGTGACATTACTACAGTAATCAGTGCTAAAAATATGCACTGTTACTGTAATAATAACACTGGCAGGTAAGGGTTTAACCTAGGGGTGATCAAAGGGTTAATTGTGAGCCTAGGGGAATGTTTTCTAATTGTGTGGGGGAGGGACTTGTGAAATGATCATAGAGACCTGTGATCATTTATAGAAGGCGCTCTGTGCTCATTTCAGAGACAAGGACAGTCAGCTGTGTTTACAACAGCTGACCGTCCTTCTCTCTCAGCAGGGAACGATCATGGGTGCCCGGCGCCAATTGCCCCATGGATCAGCATCCCTGCTGCTTAGCGCTCGCCCCCCCCTCCCCCAGCACCACTCCTGGGACTGATGTACCCCTACATCGTTTCGCGCAGCTGAGTCAGCCTGCCACAGTAAAACTGCAGCGGGCGGTAATCAGTTGGTCAAGGAGTGGTCAGACGCTGGCATCCTTAACAACTATGACTCATCTGCTGTTATCTTCTGTATTACTGGGCCTTCTGAATAAATATGCTCTACATGTTTCAAGAAATCTATCGCTTCTTCAAGAGCTTGGGCACATAAAATTCTGATGAATGAAATACAAATAATTACAAACATAAACTATGTTACCAAAAGTGTTGGGATGCCTGTGTTTACATACACATGAACTTTAATGGCATTCCAGTTTTAATCTGTAGGGTTTAATATTGAATTAGCCCACCCTTTGCAGCTATAACAGCTTTAACTCTTCTGGGAAGGCTGTCCACAAGGTTTAGGAGTGTGTCTATGGGAATGTTTGACCATTCTTCCAGAAGCACATTTGTGAGGTCAGGCACTGATAATGGATGAGAAGGCCTGGCTCGCAGTCTCTGCTCTTTTTTTTTTTGAAAGTATAATTTTTATTTAGAAAAGAAGGTTACAATTAATAAAGACAAATAGAAACAAAAAACCAACATTGCAAAATAAGGGACGGTGCCCCCATGTTCAGAGCAGTACATTATCAGATTTGTCAATAAAGATAATACAAGGCACTTGAGATCACAGGGAAACATGAAGGCTAAAAGGAAAACAATGAAATGTACCCAAGGGAAAAAAAAAAAAAGGAAACAGGACTCAGCTCAATCCGGAGTGATAGAGATCCCACTCAGCCCAAACCGCATTCAATTTAGCCATGTCATCATGGACCATTGCAGTAAGGTGTTCCATCCCCCGGATTCCGGATTTCAGACATTAATCGTAACAGGAGGGTTAGAAACATAGAAACATAGAAATATAGAATGTGTCGGCAGATAAGAACCATTTGGCCCATCTAGTCTGCCCAATATATCTGAATCCTATGAATAGTCCCTTGCCCTATCTTATATGAAGGATAGCCTTATGCCTATCCCATGCATGCTTAAACTCCTTCACTGTATTTGCAGCTACCACTTCTGCAGGAAGGTTATTCCATGCATCCACTACTCTCTCAGTAAAGTAATACTTCCTCATATTACTTTTAAACCTTTGCCCCTCTATTTTAAAACTGTGTCCTCTTGTGGTAGTTTTTCTTCTTTTAAATATGCTCTCCTCCTTTACCGAGTTGATTCCCTTTATGTATTTAAAAGTTTCTATCATATCCCCTCTGTCTTTTCTTTCTTCCAAGCTATACATGTTAAGGTCCTTTAACCCTTCCTGGTAAGTTTTTTCCTGCAATCCATGTACTAGTTTAGTAGCTCTTCTCTGAACTCTCTCTAGAGTATCTATATCCTTCTGGAGATATGGACTCCAGTACTGCGCACAATACTCCAAGTAAGGTCTCACCAGTGTTCTGTACAGCGGCATAAGCACTTCTCTCTTTCTACTGCTTATACCTCTCCCTATACATCCAAGCATTCTGCTGGCATTTCGTGCTGCTCTATTACATTGTCTTCCCACCTTTAAGTCTTCTGAAATAATTACTCCTAAATCCCTTTCCTCAGATACTGAGGTCAGGACTGTGTCAAATATTCTATATTCTGCCCTTGGGTTTTTACGCCCCAGGTGCATTATCTTGCACTTATCCACATTAAATTTCAGTTGCTAGAGTTCTGACCATTCTTCTAGTTTTCCTAAATCCTTTTCCATTTGGCGTTTCCCTCCAGGAACATCAACCCTGTTACATATCTTTGTGTCATCAGCAAAAAGACAAACCTTACCATCGAGGCCTTTTGCAATATCACTTATGAAGATATTAAACAAAATTGGTCCCAGTACAGATCCCTGAGGTACCCCGCTGGTAACATGACCTTGTTCTGAATGTTCTCCATTGACTACAACCCTCTGTTGTCTGTCACTCAGTCACTGCCTAATCCACTCAACAATATGGGAGTCCATGCTCAATGACTGCAGTTTATTGATAAGTCTTCTATGTGGGACAGTGTCAAAAGCCTTACTAAAATCTAGATATGCAATGTCTACTGCACCTCCACCGTCTATTATTTTAGTCACCCAGTCAAAAAAATCTATAAGATTTGTTTGACATGATCTCCCTGAAGTAAACCCATGTTGTTTTTCATCTTGCAATCCATGGAATTTAAGATGTTCCACAATCCTATCCTTTAATAGGGTTTCCATTAATTTGCCTACTATTGATGTCAGACTCACTGGTCTATAGTTGCTCGATTCCTCCCTACTACCTTTCTTGGGAATGGGCACGACATTTGCCAATTTCCAATCTTCCGGGACGACTCCTGTTACTAATGATTGGTTAAATAAATCTGTTAATGGTTTTGCCAGCTCACCACTAAGCTCTTTAAATAATTTTGGGTGTATCTCATCAGGACCCTGTGACTTATTTGTCTTCACTTTAGACAGCAATCTTAGAACGTCTTCCTCTGTAAAGACACATGCATCAAACGATTCATTAGTCATCCTTTCAAGTGGAGGTCCTTATCCTTCTTTTTCTTCTGTAAAAACTGAACAGAAGTATTCATTAAGGCAGTCGGCTAGCCCTTTATTCTCTTCTACATACCTTCCGTCCTTTGTTTTTAATTTAGTTATTCCTTGTTTTAATTTCCTTTTTTCATTTATATATCTGAAGAATGTCTTATCCCCCTTTTTCATAGACTGAGCTAGTTTTTCTTCTGCCTGCGCTTTAGAAGTTCTTATAACTTGCTTGGCCTCTTTCTGCCTAATCTTGTAGATTTCCTTATCATTAATTGCTCTGGGTTTTTTTTATAATTACAAAATGCTAGCTTTTTATTTTTAATGATTTGGGCCACTTCTGCTGAGTATCACAGTGGTCTCTTCCTTTTTTTGCTTTTACTGACAAGTCTAATGCAATTTTCTGTTGCCTTCAATAATGCACCTTTTAAGCAGTCCCATTTCTCCTGGACTCCATGTAATCTGTTCCAGTCTGATAAGGACTCATTTATGACTAATTTCATTTTTGAAAAGTCTGTTTTTCTAAAATCTAAAACTTTTGTTTTTGTGTGGTGTGACTCTTTCACAGTTCTTATATTAAACCACACTGACTGGTGATCACTAGATCCCAAGGTTTCGCCTACAATGACATCATATACCGAATCCCCATTTGTGAATACCAAATCCAAAATGGCCTCCCTCCGGGTTGGCTCCTCAACCACTTGTTGCAGAGACAACCCCAGTAGGGAATTTAGAATATCTGTACTCCTGGTAGAACTTGCTATTTTGGTTTTCCAGTTTATATCTGGAAGATTGAAATCTCCCATAATGATAACTTCTCCTTTCATTGTCATTTTAGCTATTTCTTCAACTAGTAGATCATCTAGTTCTTTAACTTGACCAGGTGGTCTATATATCACACCTACACGAGTTACTGCATGATTAGCAAACTGCAACGTAACCCAAACTGACTCTATGTTGGCCTCACCAACTTGTATTAGGTTAGATTTAATGCTATCTTTCACATACAGGGCCACTCCTCCTCCTTTCTTGCCTTCTCTGTCTCTTCTGTATAAAGAGTACCCTGGTATGGTTATGTCCCAGTCATTTCTTTCATTAAATCATGTCTCCGTAACAGCCACTAAATCTACATTCTCAGATGCCATTATTGACCCAAGTTCATTGATTTTTTTATCTAAACTGCGAGCATTTGTAGACAGGACTCTGAGCTTATCATTTCTTAACCTCTGTGCTTCTGACCTGTTCTGGCATTGTTTCGGGGGGCAATTGGACTCTTGTATTTCCACTCTTTTGCCCCCCCCCCCTTCCTAGTTTAAATACTCTTTCGCAAATTCTTGGAGTTGTTCACTAAGTACATTTGTTCCTTTGAGAGAAAGATGCAAACCATCTTTTTTGTACAGTTCCTTTCTATTCCAAGTAGAGCTATTTTGTACAGTTCCTTTCTATTCCAAGTAGAGCTATCATGAGAAACAAAGCCAAATCCTTGCTCTTGACACCATTTACTAAGCCATATGTTGAACTCCTTTATGCGCCTCTGCCTATCATTCTGAACATTATGCACAGGCAGAACTTCAGAAAATGAAATGGTGGATGCAAAATCCTGTACGTCATTACCAAGTGTGATAAAAGATTTTTTCACCTCTGACACTTCATTGCAAGCCAGGTCATTTGTCCCTAGATGGACAAGAACATCCACGTCCCCTTCCTGCTTTGCTTGCTTAACAATATTAATAATACGTCTTCTATCTCGTCTAGCAGTAGCACCAGGGAGACATCTCACAAAACCATTTTCTTTAAGCTCCACACTTCTTATGATTGAATCACCCAGCAACAGCTGCTTCCTTTGAGACTTCACTTTATCTTTTTTGTCCTTGGCTGCAGTCTTGCATACATTAGACATAGGAGTCGATGGTTTCTCACCCTCTGTGCTTGAGTCCATATCCATGTTGTCCTTACATTCTGAGAGTGCTGCAAATGAATTATGGAGAACCACCGACTGTGGGACATGTCTTCTATCCACCACTCTAAGTCTTCCAGAACCTACAGTAACCCATATGCCATGTCTGGGGGTCCTCTGTGGCAGTGGCATTGCAGCAATCCCAGCTGGAGTTTGTTTAACAGATAATTTAAATATCTCTGATTTCAAAAAATGCAATTTCCTGCTGCAGTAAGGAGAATTGCCTACAGATCTGACAGCATCCGAATCTCCAAAGAGTGGAACATGAAATAAATGCACAACAATTCCTGCACTGAACCAAGTCTGCCATTTTAAAGAGGAGAAAAAAAAAATTGTAAATATAAGTCAAACAAATCTTACCTTTTTTTTTTTCTTTTTTCCACCTTCCAGCCTACCTCCTGACTATCTCCTGCAATATCTCTTCACTGTACTTAAAATGTTGTACTTGAATGGAGTACTTGCAGCTAATGAATTAGGCCAGCTAATGAGTATGTCTCTAAATATACACACACTCCTTCACAGCTCCTCCCCCAGCAACAAATGTAACACCTTAATGAGCTGATCTCATTAGCAAATGCACAATAGCAAACACCTGACAAAATTCCTTACCTCTTCTCAAGCAATGGTCAGCAAAAAACAAGCCAATCTCTTTCAGTATCTCTTAAGTCTCCTGCAATATCTCTTCACTGTACTTAAAATGTTGTACTTGAATGGAGTATTTGGGGATTTTGTCAGGTGGACTATGTTGGAGCCAGTGAAGCGAAATAGCCCGCCTGGCTGCCAGTAATACAAAAGAAGACAATTTATTGGTCAATTTGGGGATACCGGGGAATGGAAGACCCAGCAGATAATGCAAAGGGTCCAGTGGTAAATGTAAACCAGTAATACTAGAGAGTAAGGACATAACCATGCTCCAGAAGGGTTGAATATCAAAACATTGCCAAAAATGTGGAACAAAGTGCCAACCTCAGCCCTACACCGCCAGAACAAGGCGGAGCTAGAAGGGTCAAATTTGTGAAGACGGGCTGGGGTTCTGTACCAAAAAAGGATAATTTTTAAGTTAGTCTCTCTCTCCACCACACATCTTGATGCCTTAAAGGCGGAAGTCCAAATCTTACTCCATAGAGGGAGGGGTATAGGACGTTGCAAAATCCTGGACCATTTCTGCATGTATGGGTGATAGTCTTCGGTCAGGGGGATAGAATCGTGAAGAATGTGATAAATAGAGGACACTAAATGTCCCTGGTGAGGACCATGGGCACATAAGTATTCAAATGCGGAAGGCCTTTCCAAAGACAGAGGAGGTGATAGAGATCTAAAAAAATTGCGTAACTGTAGGTAGAAATAAAAGGTTTGTTTGGGAAGTGCAAATTTGGCTTGCAACGTCTCAAAAGAGAAAAAGGTGCGAGATACCAGGTGGACTAGATTGCATAGTTGGAAGAGGGGGGCATGGGTCCAGGACCATACTCTACCAATATGGAGACCATCCGGGAGTAAAGGGTTAAATAGGACACTGGTCAGAGGAGGGCATGGCGAAGAGTGAGAGAACCTGTGGAAACACTTGCGCCAGACCTCCATGGTGATCCTCATGGGAGCCAAACACATCTCCCTCAACACCCTATCGGTGTGCAGTATGGGTGACCAAAGGAGGGAGCAAGGGTGGACCGGGTAGATCGCGCCCCGCTCTATCTCTGACCACCGATTGGGAGCCACCAGGGATGACCAGGAAAACGCCACACGGAGGTGAGAGGCATAGTAGTACTTAATAATGTCAGGAGCCCCAAGACCCCCCTCCTCTTTGGAGAGAACACCACCGTGGCAGCTAATCTGTGGGTCCTGTCTTTCCAGATAAAATTAAGAAAAGACAGCTGCAGAGCCTTAAGTTGGGTTAGGGGATTCGCTACCGAGAGGGTGTCAAACAGATAAAGCAATTTGGGTAAGATGGACATTTTTAACACATTTATGCAACCCAAGAGTGACAACGGGAATCCCATCTACTGTCGGAGAGACCTGGAAATGTCACCAAACAAGGGAACATAATTAGCACTATAAAGCATAGAGTGGGAGGGAGTCAGATGAACCACTAAATACTTGAGAGCCGTAGGGCACCATCTATAGGGGTATGAATTCTGTAGCTGGGTCAGCAGGTCTGGAGGGATATGTAAAGGCATGGCTTCAGTTTTGGAGGCATTAATTTTATAACCCGATATAGCACTAAAAGAGGACAACACTGTGTGTAGAGAGGGCAAGGATACCAGAGGGTTGGTCAGGGTCAATAGAATATCATCTGCAAACAAGGAAAGCTTGTATTCTCTGTGTCGCATCAGGACCCCAGTGATATCTGGGTGTGAACGGATGGCCGCAGCCAAGGGCTCTAGACACAAAATAAAGAGTAAAGGGGACTTCATGTCTGACGAGTGCCGTTAGACATGGAGAACCAAGGCGACACAAAGGCAGTGGACAATCATACTTGCGCCGTGACTGGGGCATAAAGAGCCTCAAAAGCTCGGTAGAACGGACCCTTCAGGCCAAATCTTTGTAAAGTGGAAAAAAGGTATGGCCAGCTGAGGCGGTCAAGGGCCTTTTGGGCGTCTAAGCTGAGTAACACTACCGGACGGGGGAATCGATTGAGAAGGTTGATCAGGTCCACCCTGCGCCTGGTGTTGTCACTTGCATGACGGGATTGTACAAAACCCACCTGATCCCAATCAATCAGTTTGGGGATAATGTTAGCGACTCTATTGGCCAAAATTTTTGTGAAGATTTTATAATCAGAGTTTAACAATGCTATTGGTCTGTAATTATCCGGGAGGGAGGCATCCTTCCCCGGCTTGGGGATAACCGAGATATAGGAATGAGTAAAGGTAGGATGGGGGATCTTACCTTTCAGCAGGGAAGCATAAAGCTCAAGGAGATGCGGAGCGATAGTGGGCAAAAAGGACTTATAATAAAGATAAGGCAAGCCGTCCGGGCCTGGTGCCTTATGTGAAGGCAAATGTTTCACCGTAGAGGCAAGTTTGTCAAAGGAAATGTCCACGTTCAGCTTCAGGAGGTCGGCAGCGGAAAGCTTGGGAAGGGACAAATCTTGAAAAAAGGGTTCAAAGTTATCCTGGGTGAAAGTGAAACCATGCTCAGGGGTAAGGCAATTATATAGCTTGCTGTAAAAATCACCAAACACCTTAGCCATGGTATAAGGACAGTGTGTAGGGGTTCCGTCAGATTGAATCAGGAGATCCGGGACTGAGTGAAAGGGCCGGGGACGAAGCTGATTAACCAGCATCCTATGAGGTTTATTAGAATATTCATAAAAACGCTGACGTGACCACGTCAAGGACTTAGCCATTTTGGACATTTCTAGGGACTTAAGACTATCCCGGAAGCCCACTACTTTTCGGAGGGAGGACACAGAGGGAGAGTTCACAAGCCGGGACTCCGCCAACCGAAGGTTGGCCAGGAGAGAAGATCGCAGACCCTCTGTCCATTTCTTCAGATGGGAGCCTTCCGCTATACATAAGCCCTGGAAAAAAGCCTTATGAGACTCCCACAATGTGGACACCTCGTTTACGCAGCCTTCATTTAAGTAAAAAAACTCCTGCAGGTTCTGGGTCGATCTGTCTCGGATCTCCTGAGATTGGAGAAGGCGATCATTCAAACTCCAATGGCAGGCCTTGGGGGGCAAGGAGGTCAGGGAAACCTCTATAATGATTGGGGCGTGGTCCGACCAGGTGATGGGGAGAATGTCAGAGGTAACTACACAAGGTATAAGAGGGGCGGAAATGAGAAAGTGATCTAACCTTGAGTGCATTTTGTGGGCTGCTGAGTAGAAAGAAAACTGCTTGTGAGTAGTATGCTTGATACGCCAGGAATCAAACAGCATGAGATCTTACACACCTGCGGAATGCTTTAACCTGGGACAGGAGCCGTCGGGAAGGTAGTAGTGACTGTCGGTCCCTATGTGGTGACATAATGAGATTAAAGTCACCACCCACCGCCGTGAATGGTTGCCACAGGTGGGAGGTGTAGTGGAAAACGTCATCAAGGAAACCTAATTGACCCGAGTTTATGGCATAAATGTTGAGTATCGTAAAAGAGGTGGACAGATAATCACAGACCAATGCCACAAATCTCTCCTGTAGGTCGAGCATGGAATCCCTAACCCGAATGGGACACTTTTTTTTATCAAGACTGCCACCCCCGCCTTGCCAGATGGGTCGGAGGCTAAGAAAGCGGTGGGGAAATACCTAGAGGCAAATTTAAAAGAACCATTTGAACGAAAATGAGTCTCTTGAACCAAAATTACATCCGCACCAGAGGTGCGGAATGCCTAAAGCGCTAACCAGCGTTTCTGTGCAGAGTTTGGCTTGCACCCGAGGGTTCTAAATGAGCTCAGCCAGGTGATTGCCAGACCATTATTCTTGATCTTTAAGGATAGTTTACAGACGGGTATGGTGCCAGCTGATTGGAAAAAAGCCAACGTGGTACCAATATTTAAGAAGGGGCCGAGATATATCCCGGGTAACTATAGGCCGGTCAGCCTAACATCAGTAGTCTGCAAAATTTTGGAGGGGATGTTACGGGACCACATACAAGACTTTAGTAATGAAACTGGTATTATAAGTAGTAATCAGCATGGATTCATGAAAAATCGTTCTTGCCAAACCAATCTATTAACCTTCTACGATGAAGTGAGCAGCCACCTAGATAAAGGTAAGCCTGTGGATGTGGTGTATCTGGACTTTGCAAAGGCCTTTGACACCGTTCCCCACAAACGATTACTGTACAAACTAAGGAAGGTAGGTATGGACCATAAGGTGAGTACCTGGATAGAGAACTGGCTCCAGGGGAGAGTACAGAGGGTGGTGATTAATGGGGAGTACTCGGATTGGGCGGGTGTGGAAAGTGGGGTCCCCCAGGGTTCTGTCCTGGGACCAATCCTGTTTAATTTATTCATAAATGATCTAGAGGAGGGGATATCTAGTACAATCTCAGTATTTGCAGATGATACTAAATTAGGCATGCCAATATCTTCTATGCAGGATGTGGAAACCTTGCAAGCGGACCTGAACAAAATAACGGGGTGGGCAACTACATGGCAGATGAGGTTTAATGTTGAAAAATGTAAAGTAATGCACCTGGGTGCCAGAAACCAGAAAGCAAGCTACTCACTAGGGGGGTGGGGGGAAACCTCTGGGTAATTCTAGGATAGAAAAGGACCTGGGGGTACTGGTAGACAACAGGCTTGGCAGTGGCATGCAATGCCAAGCCGCCGCAAGCAAAGCCAACAGAATACTGGGATGTATAAAAAAGGGGATTCACTCCAGAAATAAAGAGATTATTCTCCCTCTCTACAAGACTCTGGTCCGGCCACATCTGGAGTATGCTGTCCAGTTCTGGGCACCGGTCCTCAGGAAGGATGTGCTGGAACTGGAGAAAGTCCAGAGAAGGGCAACAAAAATAATTAGGGGAATGGAGGACATCAGCTATGAGGAAAGACTACAAGCACTGAACCTTTTCTCTCTGGAGAAAAGACGATTGAGGGGGGATATGATATCAATGTACAAATACTGTACTGGTGACCCGAGCATAAGGAACAAACTATTCAGAGAAAGGAGGTACAATAAGACACGTGGCCACTCACTAAAACTAGAGGAAAGGCGGTTTAACCTTAAAGTGCGTAAGGGGTTCTTCACTGTAAGAGCAGTAAGGATGTGGAATTCTCTTCCACAAGCAGTCATATCAGCAGGGAGCATCGATAGTTTCAAAAAACTAGTAGATGGAAACCTTAAAGACCACAACATACAGGGGTATACAATGTACGATTAAAAGCAAACACACACACGCATTCATAGGTTGAACTGGATGCATAGGTTGAACTGGATGGACTGATGTCTTTTTTCAACCTTACTAACTATGTAACTATGTAAACATTTAATAGTTTAGTCCCTTGACATTATATGAGAGAATTCTCAGAGCCATGGAGAAAGGGAGTCTAAACAGTGGACAGAAGCGTTGAACAATTCAACAAGTGCATCTTGCTCACTCAGAACATACAAATGACATACAGTTTCCGATGCAATCTGTGACACGGCCGCAAGACGCGGCACAGAGGCACTGATCCACAATGGCACAGTAACAGGGCCAGACCCAAACCAAAAAAGGTCTGGCAAAAAAGAAAAAGAAGAAGAGAAAAAAAGGATAAACCAAAAAAAGAAAAAAATAGCAAAAGGACAAAGCAAGTCCAAAAAACAGACAATAGGAACTTCAGTACAAACCTGAGGGATCTCGAAGTCTCAGGAAACCAAGACCGGAGTCCTGGTACTTGCAGGGCAACATGGGAGCCTCCAGATGACGAACTCCTATGAGGAAGAGAGATGGATCCCACTGGCTCTTCAGCAGAATAAAAAAGAAAAACAATAAGCTTAATGGCACAAACACATCCGTAAAAAAAAAGAAAAAATCATAGCCATAAAACATAGCTACTGTAAATCCTCATGGGAGGGGATAGGGTGACCACCCTATCAGGGTGGAAAAAAAAGGGCCACAAGATAACCTCAGGGGCCACAGGCCTAGGTAGATGTCACATCAGGACCAATGGAGGTAGATCTAGTCGGAGGCTTGAGGTGACGAGGTCGGAGAGGGGTCCCAACATTTCTTCTCTGTGGGGTCTTGGCGGGGGTCCACATGCGTCCAGGGGTGGACGGAACATGACGATTCAAACTGGACTGAGGCACAAGATCCTCTTCAGGCAAAGGTGGAAGGCCCAAATTGCGAATAAAGGCTTCCACTTCATGCAATTCACGCATTTGGTGTTGGGTACCATCCTTGGTGACCACCAGGCGGAAAGGGAAACCCCAGTAATAGGGGATGCAGTGTTTTTGCAGGAATGTAGTCACAGGTCTCAGGTTTCTTCGTTTGTTCAGGGTGGTAGGAGAGAGGTTGTTGAAGATTTGGATCCTGGCCCCATTATAATCCACCTGCGATTTGTTGCGAGTAGCCAATGTTAGGGCCTCCTTACTCTCATAGTAATGAAAGCGGACTATAACATCACGCGGTCTGGCTCCAGCAGGGGGTTTTGGGCCCAGTGATCTGTGTGCACGATCCAGGCACCAATCTATGTCGACTATATTGGGGGCTAGAGTGTTAAACAGTCCCAATAAAAAGTGTAGATTGTTGTCCCCCACAGTCTCAGGGATCTCCCTGAAGCGCAGATTTTGGCACCTTTCACGATTCTCCAGGTCCTCCTGCTGTAGTTGGAGTTGGGAGATGGAGTGTTTCAAAGTAAAATTTTCATCCTCCAAAACCTGCACATACTGCACCAGTTCATCAAATGTGTTCTCTAGGGTGTCAGTGTGTTCCCCAATGTGTGTTATCTCCCCCCTAAGCTCCAGAGAAAGTTTGACCACCTCTGCAGCCATATTCCGGGTCATCTTCTGAAGAAACACCTGCAGCTTCTCATCCAGGATAGCCGGGGCTAACATAGATGTAGCGGGTAATGAAGTTGTAGCCCCCCGAAGCTGTGAGGGGATAGGGGGATCAGGAGGATGGTCCAGACCCAATGAAGGATCCATCACGGTAAACGGGTCTGGCTCCAAAATTGAGGCCGGGGATTGCGGCCTAGTTAGAAACCTCTCCATAGCGGCCTGTGTGCGCGGCTCTAATGGTGCTCTATATCCTTGTTTCTGCTGTCCTATTTTTCCCATGGGGACCGGGGGGGTATCAGGGTGTGATGCAGCTTACCCCCGTAGACGTTGTAGCTGATAGAGGCTGAGAAGGGGCAGCAAAAAGCCAGCGAGGACCGGAGCTCACTCACTACACGTCCGCCAAAGTCAGAAGTCGCGCATGCGCCGCAGTCTCTGCTCTAATTCATCCCAAAGGTGTTCTACCGGGTTGAGGACTCTACCCCAAACTCACTCATCCATTTCTTTATGACCTCTCTTTGTGCACTGGTCCAAATAATTTGGTGAAGGGGTGATTATAGTGTGGAGTTGTTTTACAGGGGGTGGGCTTGGCCCCTAACTCCAGTGAAGGGAACTCTTAAGGTATCAGCATACCAAGACATTTTTGACAATTTCCCGCTCCCGACTTTGTGAGAACAGTTTGAGGATGGTTCCTTCCTTCCTGTTCCAACTGCACACCAGTGCACAAACAAGGTCCATAAAAACGTAAATGAGTGATTTTGGGGTGGAGGAAATTGACTGGCCTGCACAGAGTCCTGACCTCAAACCGATAGAACACCTTTGGGATGAGTGGAGACTGTGAGCCAGGCCTTCTCAGGCCAACATCAGTGCCTGACCTCACAAATGCGCTTCAGGAAGAATGGTCAAACAATCGCATAGACACACTCCTAAGCAGTGTAGACAGCCTTCCCAGAAGAATTGAAGCTGTTATAGCTACAAAAGGTAGGCCAACTAAATATTGATCCCTACGGACTAAGACAAGGATGCCATTAAAGTTCATGTGCGTGTAAAAGCAGGTGTCCCAATACTTTTGGTGATATAGTGTATATATATATATATATATATATATATATATATATATATATATATATATATATATATATATATACACTATATCACCAAAAGTATTGGGACACCTGCTTTTACACGCACATGAACTTTAATGGCATCCTTGTCTTAGTCCGTAGGGATCAATATTTAGTTTAGTTTAGATCAATATTTATATATATATATATATATATATATATATATATATATATATATATATATATATATATACTGTATATATATATATATATATATATATATATATGTCAATATTAGGATAAATTTCATCATAACAGGCAACAAAATTTGTGCTTACAAAATAGTTTGCACGTGCAAACTCAAGTTGAGGTAGGATGGACAGACAAATGCCAGCTAGCCCAGTATAGACAACGACTGCCAGCCAGCCCTGTGGCAAATATAGGAACTAGACCAAACACAGAAAGGAATGGTGCTGAGAAAGAGGTAAAAGGAGCACATGAGTGTCTGCAGGTGTTCATGCAGGGTGAAGGAGACCTAATACACCCAGTGTTTATTAAAGTCCTTTATTTAAAAAAATAAATAAATGTCCCCCAAAGTAGATCCAAAGACAATCATGGTGAATTTCAGCTGCCGCCTTGAAAAAAAAGAAGGAAAAAAAAGAGCCCTGAACCTGATGAAGGCTCCTGCCATCTGACAGCTCCATCGCTTGACAGTTCTTAGAAAACTAAGGGGCAGGGCCACATGATGATGTCATCTGGTGACCTCACCCCTTGTAACATTATCGATCGGAGCATGCTGGGTCGATGACATTACAAAGAGGTGGGATCACCGGGTGACATCATCAGGTGACCCTGCCCCTTGTTAGGCATGTGGCCTGGTATGGTTCAGGAAGGGGGGTGCTCTCTCATCCCCCCTTTCCTGGTCTGCTGGGCTGCATACTCAAGGTCTGGTATGGATTTTTTTTGGGGGGGGACCTCATGCCATTTTGAAAAAAAATGTGGGCATTGGGATCCCCTAAAATTGATACCAGACCCGAAGGGTCAAAGCCCGAGTACATATTTTCTCACCTGGGGACAGAGTGGTCTCCACTTAATAAAGCGACTAAGAGTCAGGGTCCTTTTGAAGTGATTAAGAGAGTAGGGGAAGTGACTTATGAAGTTCATTAACCAGAGAAAAGAAAACCTGAACACATATACCATGTTCACTTATTAAAGCCCTGAAAGGATAGGGTGGCACTAACTGTGGAGTTGTCCCTTTCAGAGTTACCTGGCACGACTTCAGTGGTTCAGCAAATCATTATTACTGAGCCTGGGGTGCGTGTCATACTCAAACCATACCGGATTCCTGAAGCTGGAAGAAAAGACATAAGTGATGAAGTTACGTTTTAGTCTCAAAACCAGGCGGTTCTTGTTTATTTTTTTACCACTTCAGAAAGCTTATCTTAGTGGCATAGGCCCTGGGTAGATGAACTCATAGACAAATTTGGTAAGGCCTATTTTCTGACCTCTTTGGACTTGACAGAAGGATATTGGCAAATTCTCTCAAAATACTCTTGCAGTGGGCCATGGACAGAACCTTCAGACCTCATCAACAGTATGCAGCAGTGATAAAGATATACATAGCACTAGAATGGAGTCTGAATGATCAACGCAGCTAACACCTAAACTAATTATTCTAAGGGGTGCAAGCACTAATTATGCTAACACTGCAAAAAAGTGGGTAAAAAAACAAAATAAAAACAGTGCTGCGCCAAAATCGCATACAAAAAAGAATAAACTGCTGAAAATAAAGTGAACTGTATTAAAACATCAAACATTTAAAAAGTATTGAAAGCAAAGGTTATTTTTATTACCCAACAAAAAGTCCTGTTTAGTAATTACCTATCTATTTTTATCAGTTGTTACTGAACTGCTCTGCTAAGAGCTGTATAGCTATGTGGCAGAAATGATAATCTCTGACTTGGGTATACTTTGTATTTTATTCAGCTGTACTAAAAAAGTAACAGTTATGAAAAAGTAATGTAGGTATTTATGGAATTATAGTGTTCTAAATTACAGGTATATTTTATTTGTTTATACAGAGTTGGAATACATGTTTTGGTAGATGTAGATGCTGAAACATATACATCCACATATTACCAAGAAAATGCGGGGAGCTGTGAGTACACTATTCCCCAACCATTGTAATTTATCCAGTTTTTATTTTCAGCCATTTTTCCCTAAAGATGGTTATTTGCAGTTGATTATAGCTTTTTACTTTGATAATCTCTTAGTGAAAAGTCTTTCTAAAAAAAGAGTGTTTTGATGTCACTATTTGACAAAACAGTACTTTCTAAAGTGTAACAACAGAAACAGAACACAAATGATAAGTAAAAAAAATAAAATAAACTCCCCTGTTACAAGCAGAAAACTACATTTTAAATGTTAGATAAATGCATGCAGTCATGTGGCTACAAAGGTTAGGTGAATTCTATTATTATGGATACATGTAACATTGGTTAAATAATGCAATGGCTGATGTTTCTGGTGCACAGGATGCAGTGCCCATTTTACCTGCTAGCTGTGGCCCAGATCTTAGTTCAAAGTGTAAGTGACTTCAGCAAATTTTAGCATTGGCACTGTCAAATGTCAGTGACAGTCTGGGTCCAGCACTATGCTCAAATGCTAAATCATTTAGCTCCTGAGCTTATGTTCCCTTGCTGGCCAATAATTATTGCTTGCTACATGGGTGCATAAGCGGGCTGGACAAACCAGATTTAGCCCCATTCCCAATCTAAATAAAATAAAATGTTACACAAAAATGAATAAAATAATTTATTTAGCTAAAAAAAAGAAAATACCTCTCCTCTTAAATGTTTAGATTCCAAATTTTAATTTCAAATCTATGAACGACATTTGCGCTTACTGTATAAGTGTGAGAATTTAAGAATTTTAACAACTGCAAAACTGTAAACATGTAACTGTTATGCTAATTTCTGTTTCTGCATACCTAACCTAATGTTATCTAAATATTACATTATCGATTTACACACATTTATTTTTCTGAGTATATCAAAACGTAGCGTTACAAGAAAAAAGATCTCCTGAATTAAGACATCCACTTCATATACTGTGTAACCAGGAAAGGAGGTGGAGAAGAAAACATTGAAAAAACACCAAGAGTTTAGGCTTGTCCAAACTAAAGGTACGCCATTTTCCATAGGTGTTACCAGCACGTGCAGCCAGAGTCCCTCCTACAAACAAAGCCTCAAGGCTATTATTTATGTTCACATGCATACTTTATGATGCAGGCCTGGGGCCACACTGACTCATTCTTCTAGCCCCAGTCTCTGTAACCCCTTAATGCCTGGAGCACATTCAAGCATAAATACAGTACATGTTTTATTTGTGGTACAGGTTAGAGATCCCGAGGTCAAAGCAAGCACCTATGCCTGTGCTACATGGGGGTCCGAATCCTCTAGTGCATGATACCTGAGTGGGTCTTCTTTCACCACCAGGAGGGGGACTGTTCTTGTAAACACCACACACTCCATGGCTGACCAGGTTTGCACTGTAAAACACTCTCTTAGTTCTTTTTCATGTACTGCAGAACAGTTAAATCCCAATTTCCAGATTACTCTTCTCCAGCTAAAAGACATTAAGAAGTCAAAGGGTTTCTTTTCCTTGAAACTTAATTCAACATTGAATAGGAATATAACAGTCCACAATTTCTGGTATCTACTCCCTCCTATGTACTTCTATAAAGCTGGTCATACACTATGCAATCTGACACAATCTCTGTATAATTTCCTTTAGATTTACCAGAACTATGGAATAAGAGAACACACCTATCTATCAATTCACTCTGTGTCCAATCAGGCAGGCCCTTGTACTACATAGTTCATGGTAGATCCAAAAGAAATTGTACAATCAGATTGCCAAGTGCATGGCCAGCATTATAAAAGTACATAGGAGGGAGATAATGGAGATATTTAACTGTCAAGCCCCATTCACATCTCTGCATAGCGGGAACTCACAATCTTGCATGCATTTTTTGGGCAAATTTTTGAGTGTTTTCGCTCGTCACTGATAGGGCAGCCGATTCACTTAAATGAGCTGTCCTATGCACAACAATCACCCCAAAGAATGTCTATGTTTGTTGAATATTTGACCCATAATGACAGAGGCAGGGTTGAGTGGAGATATTTCCATTTATTGGCTGCATCATATGAGTGGGTGGTGGGTAGCAACCTCCAGTTCTTGGAGCCCAGGGTCTTTTTTACTTCCAGGGCCCTAATCCCAATCCCCTAATGACATCACATATGACAAAACATGTAGGGTGGAGCCAAGACACCAATGCAGAACTACACCTGCTCCATCCAATGTGACCCTCTTGAAATATGTGGGGCAGACATTTTTTTTGTAAATGCTGTTAGCGGGGCTATCTCCATTAATGTTTAAATGCATTGGCTTAATAAACTTTACTTCTTTTATACGGATATTTACTATGGGGATTGTTTTCTATTGTGGTATGATGTTCAGCTGCTAACCACGTGTATGAGTTGGCATATTTCCTAGGAGACAGTCTGTCTGTAGGTTCTGAGTTAAAAAGTGAAACTAGGGAAAATATATTAGGGTGTATGGTTCCTGCGCTATTGTGCATTCTCTACCAACCACCCTAATGCTGCATCACATAAACTGATACTCTAAAACAGTCACAGATATAGATTGGGGGGGGATTTAAGAGTCCTTGGAAATGGTTCTAAGCTTCTTTTGACCACTAGAATATAGCGTTCTACTCGTTCAGGTAAGCTCCTGCTTGTCTCACATGGGTAGTGTGGTTCATATGAGATTCAACATTTGGAAGCTTTTTTTACCTTTCTGTTCACTCTGGCTGAGAGGACTTTCTTTAACATTTGAAGTACGGGCAGTCCCCAGTTACAAACTTCCGACGTATGACTCATACTGACAAACTGAGGGAGACAACAGTAAGTGAGAGGAAATCTACTTCTAGGAAAGGAAATTTACTCCTATAAGAGTTATCATGGGAAAAAGGTGTCTCCATTGAAGCTTTATCACCAATTCTTGTTTCCACAACATCTCAAAATTTTCAAAACCCAGTTGTCACAGATATACAAAGTGAGGTAAAATCTTCTGAACAGGGATACAGACAGCAAAACAACTATTACAAGGGTGTTAACCCTCATCTATGCTATCCAAAAAAAAACATAAACAATACTTTTTTGGCTTTAGTTACACTTAAAGAGGAAGTAAACCCTCCTCTGCAACTTTTACCTATAGGTAAGCCTTATCATAGGCTTACCTATAGGTAAAATATAGGTACTGTAAATATCTCCTAAACATGTACCGTTTAGGAGATATTTACATTGCATGCAGCCGATGACGTCATCGGCGCGTGCGCTCTGAAGGAACAGCCACTCGTGCTGTTCCTTCAGAGCCCTATGCCGTGAACGTCGGCGCATGCGCGGGAGTGACGGTATCGCGGGTCTGGCCAATCAGATGGCCGGATGCCGTGATCCCGGAAGACGGGCGACTGAACATGTGGCTCGTCATACAGGTAAGCGGGCGGCATGGCGGAGGCTCGTTCTAAGGTAAGTATTTCATAATGAGCTAGTATGCGATGCATACTAGCTCATTATGTGTTTCTCTTTCAGGTTGGGAAAAAAAAATAAAACATTTTTATGAGTTTACAACCTCTTTAAAAAATGTATCTGTTCCAACCTTCATGCAAGCAAATTCAACTTAAGAGCAAACCTATAGAACTTATCTTTGTAATCCTGGGACTGCTTGTATTGGGAAATAATGTTTTAAGTGCCGGTTCACACTTCCGCGTGTGCGGCGATCGCATGTAATATCGGAGCGCACTGCTCCTTCATTACATGCGATCGGATGTGCAGTGCAAATTCAGCCATACACTTTGTATGGCTAAATTCGCACTGCACCCGCACAAAAGTCGCACATGAGGCATTTTTTCAGCCGCATCAGGATCAAATCGTACAGTGGTTCACATTTGTGCGATCCTGTGCGAACTGTCAGATCGCACTGCGATATGCGATCAAACTGAGGTGTCGTTAACATTTCATTGACACCACCAGCGTATTGCATATGGCAGTGGGAACTGCCAGATGTGCGTTTGCGATGCGGGAACAGGCTGCGAATTCGCAGCCTTCCCGCATCGCACAAGTGTGACCCGGCACTTACTGCACATATTCCTCTATGGGCTCTGTAAATATTTATTTTATACACTTTTTTTAAATTTCACTATATGATTTTTAATTGTTATTTTCTCATGTTTTTTTTTTTTTTTGCATTTCTTGATTTTGTTAAGATTGTCACACAGTAGATATTTCTGAACACAAAGGAACTGAGCTGGATGGATTTGTTACAAGCTTTCCAGAAAAGACATGCTCCAATCCGAGCATTCTGTATGCCAACTCAGAACTGGTCTTAATTATCGCCGGTTTCATAATCTGTGGTGGAAATTCTTTAGAAACCTGTTGCAGTCAAATTGAAATGTTCTTCAACCGCTTCAGCTGTGGAAGGTTTACCCCCCCCCCCCCTTCATGACCAGGCTATTTTTTTTTGATACGGCACTGCGTTAATTTAACTGACAATTACACAGACGTGTGAGGCTGTACCTAAATAAAATGTATGTCCTTTTTTTCCCCACTAAAAGCTTTCTTTTAGTGGTATTTGATCACCTCTGCAGTTTTTATTTTTTGCACTATAAACAAGAAAATACAGACAATTTAAAAAAATATATATATATATACAGTATATATATATTTTTTACTTTCTGCTATAAAACATATCCAATAAAAAATGTAAAAAAATCAAATTTCTTGATCAATTAAGGCCAATATGTATTCTGCTACATATTTCTGGTAAAAATCCCTATAAGCGTATGTTGATTGGTTTGCACAAAAGGTATAGTGTCTGCAAACAATGGGATATATTTATGGAATTTTTATTTATTTTATTTTTTTTTAACTAGTAATGGCAGTGATCAGTGACTTATAACAGGACTGCGATATTATGATTATATGATAGTAGTAAGGGAAGGGAAGGGAGGGAAGAGGAAGAGGGTGATATTTCATAGCTTAGTAGGGGGATAAGTTATTCAAGAGTAGCAAACGAAGAAAGATACTTATAGAACATGTTTGCAGAGTATGCCAATTCTTACATTTGCGGGTAAGGATAAGCTTCAAACTTGAGTCGAATGTAAGTTTGACTCGAACATCGGGTGTTCATGCACTGAACACACAAACAAATGGGGCGCTCGGCGGGAAGTCCGCCCGCCGATGAGCGTCCCATGATGCACTGCGCTGGTGCAGTGAATAAATTACTGATGGTCTGATGACTGGCCAAAGCATGCACATGACCTGTATGCTTTGGCCAATAACAGCACAATGTCCTGTCAGAACCGTGATTGGCCAAAGGCAGGATGCCTTTAGCCAATCATGGTTCAGGGGCTAAGTCTATGCCCACACTATATAAAGCTGCTGCTTACACAGCAGCCGTGTAGAGTAGGGATGATCGAACTTTTGAAAAGTTCGGTTCGACCAGAACACCCGAATTTCAGGAAAGTTCGGTTCGGATTCCAGAACCCCATTGAAATCAATAGGACCCGAACTTCTGGAATCAAAAAACACCATTTTGAACCCACTAAATGCCCCTAAAAAGTGCCTAGGGTTCTGGGTCATGCCCCAGGGACTATTAATCACACAAAAAAAAGTTCTTAAAAATTGTCGTTTTTGATAGAGAGCCAATTATTGAAAAAATTAAAAAAATAAAAAATAAATTAAAAAAAGAGATTTCTTTGGATTTAGTGTCTGGTGGGTCTAAAAGGTGTACCTGTGAAGTTTCAGCTCTTTAGCATGTCCAGAACCAGAATTATAGCATACCAAACCTTCAAAAATGACTTTTTTGCTTAACCGCACCTTTCTTTTGCTCCTAATCAACGGCACAGCCAATGTGTATGATGGGGACATAATGCAGTGCACTGGGAACAAGATTAGAGTTTTTTTTGGAAAAGGTGCTGTCTCTTTAAATGTGCATATAATTAACGGGTGTATTTCCACAATGGGGCTATTATTACCAAATGTTTTCAAGAAGTCCAAAGATGTATGTAGTTGCACTTTATTTCATGTAAAATGGTGTTTGGTGCACTTTAACTTGAATTCTCACAAGAAACAGACATATATGCACGGATACATTGAGGGTTAGGGTTAGGGGTAGGGGCCACAATGTAGTGCAGAGTGAACAAGATTAGAGATGTTTTGGATGAATACTGTTGTCTCTTGACTTTGAATAGAAGTAAAGGATGCTTAAAAATTGGGCCTTTGGTGGTGCCGACGATGCCTTGACACAATATCCCTATGAAAGTGCTGGTAATGAAGGCAATAATTGCCTTTGTAAGGAAAAAAATTACAATGATATGCATCTGTATGACAGGTGCGCAAAAATTGTTGTTTGTGTCGGGATTCGAACCCATGACCAGCCAGTAGCCCTGCTTACTAGGCTACCATCCTCTCTGGACTTTCCTCCCTGAACATTCTTCCCTGAACATTCTTCCCTGAAGCCTATTATTCAACCTTAGTCTTGCCAAGCCTTGCTCATCACCCTTGATTCCTGACACCTGGTACTTCCCTATATAAGTCCAGCCCTGTGCACTCAAGCTTGCTGATTATTGAGCTCCTGAGCCCTGATCAAGCTTCTATCATCTGCTGCTCTATCTACTACCACAAATCCAGCGCTGACCAGGAATTGACTACCGACTACTCTTCTGCTTTGTCCCTACCTACTGAACTGCTACCTCTGTTGCTGATCCGGATTGTCTGACCACGCTTACTGCTGCCTGCCCCGACCTTTGGCTCGTCTGACTTCTCTCTGGTTATCCCTTGTCTGCTCCTCCGCCTTCGGACCAAACCTGCACTCTGCCTGGCTGGGTGATCCTGAGGACCGCGTCCTGGTGTTAGCTTGCAGTGCAGTCTATCCCCACCATCAGGGGCTCTAGTGAAAACCAGCTATCACTTTGTTTCCGCACCTCAGGTGAACCCGTGTCCTCAGCAGAGTACTACCTGGTGTCCATCCGGCATCCAGCACCGCTACCACCGTAGCCAACCCAGATTATCTGACCAAGCCTCTGCCAGACTCCCTGCACCTACTATCGGCCTGCGGTCCTTGCCACTGGGCTCCACTCATAACTCCGGCCAGCAGTCTTCTGACTCAGGTGAGCCTGTAGGATTGTTACAGTTTGGGTGTTGGCAGAGCAATACCACTGTAAGCCCAAAGAGCTGGTGTTGAAGAAGGCGTAAAAACTATGAAGGTGTGCACATGTGGAACATGTGCGCAAACATGGTAGTTTTGGTGTTGGTGCAGCCTCCCCACCATAACCCCAAAGAGCTGGTGTTGAAGGAGGGCCAAAAATTGTAAAGGTGTGCACCTGTGGAACAGGTTCGCAAACATGGTAGTTTTTGTTTAGCATAGCCTCTCCACCTTAACCCCAAAGAGCTGGTGTTGAAGGAGGCCCAAAAATTGTAAAGGTGTGCACCTGTGGAACAGGTTCGCAAACATGGTAGTTTTTGTTTAGCATAGCCTCCCCACCATAACCCCAAAGAGCTGGTGTTGAAGGAGGCCCAAAAATTGTAAAGGTGTGCACCTGTGGAACAGGTTCGCAAACATAGTAGTTTTTGTTTAGCATAGCCTCCCCACCTTAACCCCAAAGAGCTGGTGTTGAAGGAGGCCCAAAAATTGTAAAGGTGTGCACCTGTGGAACAGGTGCGCAAACATGGTAGTTTTTGTTATAACCAAAATGAGGTTCTGTGAACGTAAAGAGAATGAGAGGAGGGTTTGAGGGTGGCACCATGGTCCAGGCTTAAACTGAGGCTCAGCTGCCACATCACAACGATAGCCTAGTCTACAAGGTCTGCATCAGGTGCATCAAAGCTTGATATTCACGACTGATTCATTTTAATGAAAGTCAAACGGTCGACTGAGTCGGTGGAGAGTCTCGTTCGATTGTCTGTGACGAATCCTCCTGCTGCGCTGAATGCCCGTTCCGATAGGACACTGGAAGCAGGGCAGGCCAACAACTCTATGGCATACTGGGCCAGTTCTGGCCAGTGGTTCAATCGTAAGACCCAGTATGCCAGTGGATCGGCATCGTCACATGAAAAGCCCTCTGTGTCACTTTGTGCCCTCAAGTAATCGTCCACCATGTGATGCAGACGCTGTCGATACCATGTGGCAGCTGAGAGGCCTGGGCGGTGAGGACTAAAAAAAGACCGAAAGGCATCCGTCAACCGCACGCCTTCTCCAACGCTCCTCTAGTGACCACCAGTAGAATTCATGGTAGGTTGTCCCCGCCCCTGCACCCTACGGGAGTCGGGGAATGTGTTCACCAGAATCCTCTTGAGACTGTCCTCAAGGGATTTGATCCTGTGGACTCTCTGGGTGGATGGGAAAAGCTCCGAGACTTTAGACTTGTACAGGGGGTCAAGTAGGGTGGCTAACCAATAGTGGTCAGTCTGTTTAATGGCCTTGATTCTGGGGTCCTTTCGCAGGCTTTGAAGCATGATGTTTCCCATGCGTCGCAAATTAGCGAAGGCCTGAGAAGCTGACTCCTCGGGGTCACTCAAAACGACATTATCTTGAACGGGCTCCTCCTCCTCCCAGCCACGCACTACTCCAAAGTGTCCTGAGGGAGTCAAACTAGGCCTTGCAGATTGCCGCATGTCTTCCCCCTCCTCCTCCTCAAACCCTGCAAAAGTTCCCGCAGAATTGTCCTCCTCCTCCTCTTCCACCCCTGGATCCTGCTCGGGCCTCTGGGAGCTAGGCATAATGGGGTCAGGATTCTCAGGATAAAGGGGGCCTTGAGAGGCAAGGAAGTCCTCCTCTTCCTCCTGCTGCTCTGCCTCCAGTGCCCTGTCCATAATGCCACGCAGAGTGTGCTCCAACAAAAACAGTACCGGTAGGGTGTCACTGATGCATGAGCTGTCCCGGCTGACCATCCTTGTGGCCTCCTCAAATGGCGAGAGGACAGCGCATGCATCCTTAATCAAAAGCCACTGCTGTGGTGAAAAGAAGCCCAGGCGCGCAGAGCCAGTGCTGGTGCCGTTCATTGAGGGCCCTCTGCTGCGTGTACAGGCGCTGCAGCATAGCCAAGGTGGAGTTCCAGCGGGTGGGCATGTCACAGATGAGGCAGTGTACCGGCAGGTGAAACTCGTGCTGCACTTCAGCCAAACGTGCAGTGGCACTGTACGACCGCCTGAAGTGACTGCACACCCTTCTTGCCATCCTTAGCACATCCTGCATTCCCGGGTACGAGTTCAAAAACCGCTGTACCACGAGATTCAGGACATGTGCCAGGCATGGCACATGGGTTAACTTTCCCTGACGAAGGGCGGCCAGGAGGTTTGACCCATTATCAGTAACCACCATCCCTGGCTGCAGCTGGCGTGGTGTCAACCACCTCTGGGCCTGTGCCTGCAGAGCCCCAAGAATCTGAGGGGGGGCAGTGTGCTGCCTGTCCCCTAGACACACAAGCTGCAGCACTGCATGACACCTTTTGGCCTGAGACATAGAATAGCCCTTTGAACGTTTACGTGGTACCTCATCATATTCAAAGGACCATTCTGCAGAGGAGGGCATGGAGGAGGTAGAGGAGGAGGAGCAGGAGGGGGTAGAAGTGATCAATCTACCCGGATCAGCGACACCACCAGCTGTTTGCAGACGTGGGGGCAACACTGGCTGCAGCACCGAGCCCTGGCTACAATCCCTTCCGCTGGCAAGCAGTGTCACCCAGTGAGCAGTGACAGAAATGTACCGTCCCTGCCCATGTTTGCTTGACCAAGTGTCAGCCGTCAAGTGTATCTTACGGCTGACTGACTTGGCCAGGGATGACACTACATTGCCTTCCACATGTTGGTATAGGGATGGCAGGGCCTTACGGGCAAAGTAATGCTGACTTGGCACCTGCCACTGTGGAACTGCACATTTTGCGAAGTCACAGAAGGGAGCAGACTCTACCAGGTTAAATGGTAATAGTTGCAGAGCCAGTAGTTTAGCCAAACTACTGTTTAGACGCTGGGCATGTGGGTGGCAGGGAGTATACATTTTTTTTCGTTCCAGCATGTGTGGAATCGAAATTTGGCGTCTAGATGTTACAGCTGGCGGTGTGCTGGAGGTAGATGCGACACTGCCTGCTATATCATCATCCCTGTCAGTGGAGGCTGCCAACAGGTGACGAGTGACTATAGCAGGGCCAGGAACAGACTGATGTGCAGGTGGAGCAGGTGGAGCAGGTGGAGCATGAGGAGGAGCGCAAGGAGGACTAGGAGGCCGACTGACCGATCTTTGGTCCTTTTGTGGGTTCTTTAAATGCTCCTGCCAACGGGCCGAGTGGTGGGTTGTCAAATGCCTGTTTAGGCAGCTTGTACCCAGGTGGTTGACATTTTTGCCACGTTTTATACCCTTCTTACAAATCTTGCAGATCGCAACTGTTTTGTCTGCATGGGATGTCTCAAAAAAGGCCCAGCAAGATGAGGTGTGTATAGTGGCCCGGGAGACAACAGGTGCGGCCTTAGATGGAGCGGGCCGTCTGCTCTCCCCTCTTGCTTGCTCTGCCTCCTCCTCAACCTCATACCCAACATCTGACTCCATCAAAGACTGAGCATCAGGCCTGGCCCGGGAGACAACAGGTGCGGCCTTAGATGGAGCGGGCCGTCTGCTCTCCCCTCTTGTTTGCTCTGCCTCCTCCTCAAACTCAGACCCAACATCAGACTCCATAAAGGACTGAGCATCAGGCTGGAGTAGATGGCCGACACTGTGGTCAAACAGCTCAGCTGACTCCTCTGTCATGTCTGAAGTTGGGTCTAAGGGAGGACGTGAGGTGGACATGGACTCATCTGTATTTGTTCTGACAACTGCAGAAGACTGACCACTTTTCTCTGCCTGGGTCACTGTAGTTGCAGATGATGCCGATAGTGAGGGTTTGGTCATATAGTCCACCACCTCCTGTACATACTGTGGACGTATAGCTTGGCCACTGCCGGAGAACAATCCAAATGGTGGCCTGGCTGAGGACTGACCACCACGTCCACCCCTGCCTCTAGACACCCTAGAAGCTGTGCCCCTTTCCGCAGCAGGGCCACGTATGCCTTTTCTTGGTCTACCAGGCATATTTGTCACTGATGCGTTGGAAACTGTGTGTGGTGAAAAACGCACACTGCTATGCGAACCACAGTTGTCGCTGGATACAGCACAGCAGATGCGTGTCGCGCACAGTAGCAAAGCCTTTTGCACAGTGGACCTAACGCTTTGAACAACAGGCGTTAGGATGTCACTGATGCGTTGGCAACTGTGTGCGGTGAAAAACGCACACTGCTATGCGACCCACAGTTGTCGCTGGATACAGCACAGCAGATGCGTGTCACGCACAGTTGCAAAGGCTTTTGCACAGTGGACCTAACGCTTTGAACAACAGGTGTTAAGTTGTCACTGATGCGTTGGCAACTGTGTGCGGTGAAAAACGCACACTGCTATGCGACCCACAGTTGTCGCTGGTTACAGCACAGCAGATGCGTGTCACGCACAGAAGCAAAGCCTTTTGCACAGTGGACCTAACGCTTTGAACAACAGGCGTTAAGTTGTCACTGTATTTTGCTGCCTAGCAAGCACGTATACCTGCTGTGATACAGCAGCACTGTGCAACGTGCTCACTAAACAGAACCCTCACGCTTTCACTTTCCCTACAGAAACTCAATTATTAAATATAACTAATGTAGTACAAAGTTCCCTAACTACACTAGATATCCCTTTCCACTAAATAGAAAGCTCCATACAGCAGAAGACTGACACTGTCCCTTAAGTTTTTTTGTTTTTTTTTGTAACTCTAAGAACCAGCACAATCGCTGTATCTAACTACACTGGCTGTAAGTTAAATACAATTCTGCTATATGGAGCTATAGAACCACTCGATATGTAGAAAATGTAGTGTAGCAAAGCAGGAGTCAGAGAACTGCTTCAACTCTCTTCAACAGGCTCTGTATCACTGTGCTAGGGGTTAGGCGGGGCTATCTTATATAGTGTGGGGCGTATTCACTCCTGATTGGCCTCTGGTCCCCGTAGTCACTACAATCACGTTCCTAGGAGACTCCTGCCCCCTCATTGGCTTTTGCAGACGTTTCTGGGCCAATCACGGGCTTTTAAAGCCCAGTTCCTGTCCCAGTGCATTTTGGGCGGTTCTGGTGGCCGAATACCGAACTTTTACTTCAAAAAGTTTGGTATTCTGCCGAATATCGAACATCCAATGTTCGGGTCGAACCGATGGTCGACCCAAACCGTTCGATCATCCCTAGTGTAGAGTGTGTTAGGTGAGATAGGAGTAAGATTAGGCAGGTAGTTTGTGGATTGTGTGTTGTATCTAGTAATAGATCAGCCAGTGTAGTATATGTATATATATATATATATTTTTTTTCAGCTATTGCAGGATATTTTAGATAGTTGAGTATATACAGTATATTTATCAGTTATTGCAGGATATATATCAAGCAGTGCAGTGTAGTGTAGGGCTGATTTTTATTGTGTAGTGCAGTAAGTTTAGTGCTGTGCTGTGATGGTAGTGGGGCACTGAAGTGTATTGTATACAACACGTCTGTGCATCCTCCTGCGTCAGCAGCGATGTTTTTTGTTTTTGTGCAGCAGCACTATCAATATTAAGGGCATAATTGCTGCCCCCCTTGTGCATCTCAGACGCTATTCCGTCTGCCTCAGCAGGGGGTTTTCTTTTTTGTTTGGCTTTATATACTTTTTCTTTATTAATAAAATAATTATAATAAAATGGTTTATAGTGCACCAAGCACAAAAATATTGCACCCAAGCACCATATTCCCTTTCCACACTCTATATTAAAAAGCTATAAAAATCCCCCCAAAAAATAAAACACAATAATAAAACAGTTTATAGTGCACACAGAACAAAATTAATGCACCCAAACATCATATTTCCATTCTACATTCTGTAATAAACAGTTATAACCCCCACCCCCAAAATCCACAACATGTCCGAAAGGCCAACAAGGAGAGGCAGACGCTCATAGGCCACTAAAAGAGGAAAAGCAGCCACTGTGCCCCCCGTGAAAAGTGGTGGCCACGGACATGGTGCATTCTCTGCAGGCAGGGCACATTTGTCCTTTTTTTCTGGTGCTGGCCCTGTTATTGAGCCACAACATGCACAAGAGTTGGTGGAGTGGATAACTAAGCCATCCTCATCCTCCTCGTCCTCTGTCACACAGGCTCATACTAGTTTGCCTTCCATCACAGCTGCCAAAGTGGCCGCATTCCACAGGCTCCTGCTCCTGTCTACAGCTACTCCTTCTGTAGCCTCACCATCATGCCCAGAGGAGTCACCTGAATTATTTGATCTTAGTGTCAGTTACATGATGGTGGAGGATGCGCAGCAATTTGAATGCTCCAATGTTGGTTTCTAGGTTCAGGAAGAGAATATCGTGAGCCTAGAGAGTGGGGGTGATGATGATGGACAAGAAACTGGCAGTCATGTTCCCACAGCTGCAGCATACTGCCAAGTTTGCTCTAGTGACGAAGTGGGAGGGGATGATGAGGTCACTGACTGTACTTGGGTGCCTGAGAGAATAGAGAAGGAAAGTGAGGAGAAGGAGGTGGAACAACTCCAACGATGCAGGATATGATCCAGGGGCCACCTTAAGGGCAGCCACCCTATTGCATGACACCACAGAGCTCCACAGGTGCAGGGTGTGGCTAACTCTCCACTGACTTCCAAAAGTTCATTGGTGTGGGCTTTTTTCAACACATGTGCAGTAGACCACAGCGTTGCTTTTTGCAATCTCTGTCTGAGCACCATAACCCCTCACAGTTACTCTTGCTGGGCACAGGAATGGGACCTGCTGGTAAGAATTCCATACAAACTTGAAATGGCATGTACTTGTCATACAGGTGCCAAAAATTGGACCTTTGGTGTTGGTGGTCCCTGAGCACCGTAACCCCTCACAGTTACTCTTGCTGGGGCAGGAATGGAACCTGCTGGTAAGAATTCCATACAAATTTGAAATGGCATGTACTTGTCATACAGGTGTAAAAAATTGGGCATTTGGTGTTGGTGGTCCCTGAGCACCGTAAACCCTCACAGTTACTATTGCTGGGCACAGGAATGGGACCTGCTTGTAAAAATTCCATACAAACTTGAAATGGCATGTGTAACGGATCAACTGGCACCCCGAACAGGCACCTCCGTTGACAGATGCTCCTAGTGCTTCCTGAGGGCTCGAAGCACTCCACCAGACACCGTAACCACTTTAGACCCCACAAACTGCCGCAGCTTGGTTAGGGTCTCGCTGTCTCCTATCCACGCTGGACCTATGACAAGGCTCCAGGTTCCAGTGAGTGAACCTCTCTTTCCCCAGAGAGTGCAGCAGGAACAAGCTCTTACACAAGCTCTTACAAGAGCTTTGTGATTATCCAAGGGAGTATGAAGGGAATAGCAATCCCTTGTAGCATATTCCCCCAATGAGAGACAGGACTCTAGATTGAGGGTGAAGTATAACTCTTTATTGAACAAGGAACATACTTTTATACAGTTTTCCCCACAATGTTACCGCCCAGGTGGACCTTGTGGAGAACTGGACATGACATTCACAATCCAATAGAAACAGGGTTTTGCACTCAGTCATTCCCATACAGTGTACACAATCCCTCCCCTCTGGCTGATTACAGTATCATATGCAGATGAAAGTGTATACAAATATAAGTGTGTGTATACATAAAAAAGTGTATACTAAACTAATTATCTAGCCACCTGGACAGAACAATGTTAGGTCATGAACATTTAACAATGGGACAGACACAATCCACATTCCATTTCAATACAAAAACAATAGGGAAGCCTGTCAATGACAGTCTGTGTGTCTCTCTCACAGACAAGCCCACAGAATACACATTATCTAGGAGGCAGACTTCATGGCAATGGTCTATAACAGTCAAAGTCTCCCAGTGTGAAGTGGGAATAAATCTTCATATTTCTATATGAATATATTGCTGACAAATATTACTGTCCCATCTGGAGCAATTCAAACCATTAAGTATCTGTTTTTCACTTCCATCACAGCATGTACTTGTCATACAGGTGGCAAAAATTGGACCTTTGATGTTGGTGGTGCCTTAACACCGTAACCCCTCACTGTCACACTTGATGGGTACAGGGCGCAGGGACAGGGCCTGCTGTTAAAAATTACATACAAAATATAAATTGCATGTACCTGTCATACAAGTGCAAAAAATTAGGCCTTGGGGGTTGGTTGTGATCTAAACCAAAAACATTGTTGGAAGCTAGCAGAATCAAGGTTGAGGAATAGGATAGTCAGCATATGCAGTCTTCAAGGCATTTCAGACCCATAGCAAATTTAATCAGTTACATCAGCATCAGGGGCTTGATAGCTGCTGTTGATCCAGGACGGATTCATTTTGATAAAAGTCAGCTGGTCAACAGAGTCTGTGAACAGACGCACTCTTTTGTCTGTCACAAAACCTCCAGCAGCACTGAATGTCTGGAAGCAGGACAGGCCAGTAGCTCCATTGCATATTGAGTAAGTTGTGGCCAGTGGTCCACCCTCAAGACCGAGTAAGCCAGTGGATGCGCAGCTGGAAAGGTCTCCAAGTCTGCTCTTGCGCCTAGATAATCATGCACCATATGATGGAGACGCTGGGAATGGTTTCTTAAACCTAACAGCCCTGGGTGCTGCTGAGGACATAAGAACTGTTTAAAGGCATCGGTCAGCCGGCCGCCTTCTCCACCGCTCCTCCTTTGGCTGAACGATGCCTCAGAAACACGTCCAGAGAATGTTGACCTCCCAGTGTCTGAAAAGGCGGTAGACAATTTTTTTTCAAGGCCTCCTCAATATGTTTCATCCTCTGCTCCCTCTGCGAAGGCAGGATGAGCTCTGCAACTTTACCCTTGTAACGTGGATCAAGAAGTGTTGCCAACCAGTAATTATCCCTCTCCTTGATAGCACGAATCCTCGGGTCCTTTCGCAGGCTTTGCAGAATAAGGGAGCCCATGCAACATAACTTGGAGGAGGCATGAGCTTCTGAGTCCTCTGGGTCACTAAGGATGACATTGTCAGGAGCAACCTCTTCCTGACCACATGCAACTCCTGGGATTTCTGGGGAATCAAAACCATCCCTTGAAGACTGCTGTATGCTATCCTCTTCCTCTACATCCATGCTGCCAAAATCCTCATCTTCCTCTTCCTCCTGTGTATTTTGTGGCCCTGCAGGAATGATATCTGCATAAACGGGGCCTTGGGAGGATATGAAGTCCTCCTCTTCCTGCCGCTGTTCTGCCTCAAGTGCCCTGTCCATGATTCCATGCAGCGTGTGCTCCAGCAGGTAGATTAGTGGGATAGTGTCACTGATGCATGCAATGTCCCGGCTCTCCATATGCTTGTGGCCTCCTCAAATGGTAAAAGGACGATGCATGCATCCTTAATCAAAAGCCACTGGCATGGCGAAAAAAAGCCAAGCTCCCCTGACCCTGTCCTTGTGCCATACTCACACAGGTACTGATTGATGGCCCTCTGCTGTGTGTGCAGCCACTGCAGCATTGTCAACATTGAGTTCCACCTGGTGGGCATGTCACAAATGAGGCGGTTGGTGGGCAGGTTGAATTCCCCTTGAATGACAGATAAGCAAGCACTGGCATTGACCGAATGGCGGAAATGGCCACAGACTTTTCTGGCCTGCCAAAGGAGATCTTGGAAGCCCGGTATCTGGTCAAGAAACGCTGCACCACCAGATTCAGAACATGTGCCAAGCATTGAACATGTGTCAAGTGTCCCTGTCAGAGGGCGGAGAGAAGGTTGGAGCCATTGTGGCATACAACCATTCCTGGCTCAAGCTGTCGTGGTGTCAACCATCTCTGAGCCTGCCCCTGCAGAGCTGACAGAATCTCTGCACCAGTGTGACTCATATCCCCTAGACAGACCAACTGAAGCACAGCATGGTATCTTTTAGCCTGACTGCTTGCGTAGCCCCTTGAACGCTTAGGGAGCACTGCTGCTGCAGAGGAGAATTGAGCAGAAGATGACATGGAGGAGGAGGAGGTGGTGGAGTAGCTAGATGTGGCAGAACCAGCACCATCTTTTTGGAGGCGTGGTGGCAAAACAAGCTGCAACACCGAACCCTGTCCTGCATCCTTCCCAGCTGCCAGCAGAGTTACCCAGTGTGCCATGAAAGAAATGTAACATCCTGGTCCATGCCTGCTGGACCAAGAGTCAGCAGTAATGTGCACCTTCCTGCTGACCGCTTCGTCCAACGAGGACAAAACACTATCTTCCACATGACGTTAGAGAGCCGGAATGGCCTTACGCAAAAAGAAATGCCTTTTTGGGACCTGCCAGTGTGGTGCAGCACATTCCACAAATTCACGAAAGGGAGCCGAGTCTACCAGCTGAAAAGGCAGCAACTGTAATGCTAGCAATTTGGCCAAGCTAGCATTGAGACGCTGAGCATGTGGATGGCTGGGACAGTATTTCTTTCTATGGTTCAAATACTGGGGTAGTGAAATTTGCCTGCTGCTCAAATCAAGCGGTGGTGTACTGCTAGCAGATTGGATGCAAGTCTCTGTGCCACTCATTGCTATACCATCATCTCTCTCAATGCTGGTATTTGAGAAGGCATGAGGTATAGTAGGGTTAGAGATTGCAGATGAGGAGCAAGGTGATGTATGCTTGTTTTGATCTGGTGCCTCTTTCAGGTGCTGCTGCCAACGGACTGCATGGCAGGTCGTCATATGCCTTGTCAAGCATGTGGTGCTCAAGTGGCTGGTGTTCTGGCTACTCTTGATCCACTTTAGACAGATGTTGCAAACAGCAACACTGCGGTCTTCTGCACAGATGCTGAAAAAAGCCCACACTAATGAACTTTTTGGAGTCTGCAGGGATTTTGCAGTACCCTGCACCTGTGGAGCTCTGTGCTGTGATGCAATAGGTTGACTACTGTTATGGCAGCTCCTGGAGCACATCCTGCCTCATTGGAGTTGCGCATCCTCCTCATCCTCCCCCTCCTCCTCCTCCTCCTCTAACCTCAGGCACCCAAGTACAATCAGTGACCTCATCATCCCCTCCCTCCTCGTCACTCGAGCAAACTAGGCAATATGCTTCAGCTGTGGCAAAATGACTGCTGGTTTCTTGTCCGTCATTGTCACCCCCTCTCTCTAGGCTTACGTTATTCCCTTCATCAACCTGGAAACCAACATCACAGCTTTCAAATTTCTGCACATCCTCCAGGAGCATGTCGCTGACACTATGATCGAATAGTTCAGGTGACTCCTCCGTGCATGATGGTGGGGCAACTGAAGGAGTAGCTGTGGAGAAGGAACCTGCTTTGGAAGCTGCGGTGGAAGGCAAACTATGAGCGTGGGTGTCAGAGGAAGAGGAGGATGAGGATGGCTTATTGATCCACTCCACCAACTCTTCCACATGTTGTGGATGAATAGCATGGGCAGCACCAAAAATAAAGGATGGTCCCACCTGCAGAGGATGAACTATGTCGATTGTGACCATCACTTTTCACAATGGACACAGAGGCTGCTTGCCCTCTTTTCGTAGCCTGTGAGCACCAGCCTCTCCTTGTCGCCCTTTCCGACATGTTGATACAGATCAATATATGGAATACGCAACTGACCAATAGATACTCAATGACCTAATATGATGTAATTGATAGCCCTATAGATGACCTGTGGTGGTTATACAGAAGATGTACGCAAGTGACCGATTATCAATATTCTCACTGATATCTGATGTAATCTATAATCCTATAGATGGATGATCTGTGATCCCTATAGAAAGTTCCACAATTGAGCAAAGGTTACTGTGGCTGATATCTGAAGTGATCTCTATTCCTAGAGGTCTGTGATCCCTATAGAAAGATCCACAACTGAGCAATGGTTACTGTGGCTGATATCTGAAGTGATCTCTATTCCTATAGGTCTGTGATCCCTATAGAAAGATCCACAACTGAGAAATGGTTACTATCACTGATATCTGAAGTGATCTCTATTCCTAGAGGTCTGTGATCCCTATAGAAAGATCCACAACTGAGCAATGGTTACTGTGGCTGATATCTGAAGTGATCTCTATTCCTAGAGGTCTGTGATCCCTATAGAAAGCTCAACAACTGAGCAATGGTTACTGTGGCTGATATCTGAAGTGATCTCTATTCCTAGAGGTCTATGATCCCTATAGAAATATCCACAACTGAGTAATGGTTACTGTGGCTGATATCTGAAGTGATCTCTATTCCTAGAGGTCTGTGATCCCTATAGAAATATCCACAACTGAGCAATGGTCACTGTGGCTGATTTCTGAAGTGATCTCTATTCCTAGAGGTCTGTGATCCCTATAGACCAATCCACAACTGAGCAATGGTTACTGTGGCTGATAATTGAAGTGCTCTCTATTTCTATAGGCCTGCGAATATTATAGAATGTTGCAGAAACTGACCGATGAACTGTGACTGGTATCTGATGTAAAGAAAGAAAGCTCTCCCTACCTCACACAGGAACCTGGCCCTCTCTACACTGCTAGGAATGTCTCTCTGCACTGTCTGACTCCAAAACAAACTACTCTCTCCCTGCCTGAATCGCATGCCTGTCCCTGTCTCATCACCCGCACAATGACACTACACTCTGCAGCTGCGCGAGCAGCCTTTATGTAGTGTGGGGCGTGTACATGGCCCCTTAGCCATAATTGGCTAAAAGTAGTCTGCCTTTAGTCTAATCATGGCAGAGATCATTTGATTGGCTAAAGCATAAGGTCAGGGGGCATGCTTTGGCCAATCACATAACGCGCTGCACGCGCGGCGTGCATGCAGTGCATTATGGGAAACTTGAATTTCTCGCGAAGAAGGACATTGGTTTGTCATTCGACAAACAATCAAATTAGCGATGTTCGAGTCAAAATTACCTTGGACTCGAACCTCGAAGCTCATCCCTAGAGGACTTTTGATTTTTCATGTTCGTGCCCCATAGACTTTAATAGAGTTTGCATGTTTGCTAGAACTTTTTCCCTGTTTAAGATGTTCTGGTATGTACCGAACAGGGGGGACTAAGATATGGGAAAACATTTCTTAATAAGAGTATAGGAGTCCATTTGGGCCAGGAGACTTGTGTGATGGTAGATGCTTAAGGACATAAGATAAAGATAGCCACATTCAGTAGCCATAAAGGTGAAATTAGTTGAGTGGTGGTCCACTAAGTGAAAGGTGGAAAAGGATGCAAAGAGAATTGAGGATATGTTGTAAGACTGTGTGTCAGGGAGGGCATGCCAGCAGACAAGATGGCTCCCTTGGGCAGATTCCCATTCACAGCTCTTCACGTGCACACACCCCTTGACAGATGTTGGTAGCAAATGAACTATTTAAACTGGGCCAATACACAGGATCAGTGCTGTCTTGTCTACAGCGTGCTAACCTGCACCCTTTTACCCTGCATCTGTCTCCAGTTATAGACCGGGCTTGCCTTGACTACTTCTGAACTCCACCTGCATCGACCCTGACTTGACCCTGACCTTGTTTCTGCCTGTGTCTATTACTGCTACTTTGCTGATATGTTACTGACCTGGCCTGTACTGTGACTTCGCTCCTGCTTCCGCATCTGTACCTGATCTGTCTGCCTGTGTATGACCCAATCGTATGACCCTGTCTGTGTTCCAGTCATTACTGGATTTTCAATCTGCCTGTTATTCACTGGTGCCTGTTCTCCATCTTCCTTCAACCTGCCTGTGGTTCACCTGTTTGCTGTCGCCAGTGCCAGCCTCCTCCTGCCTACTGTTCATAGGCTGCTACCTGGCATCTCTGCTTGCTGTGATTAACTGACAACCATCCACTGCTTGACCGGGAGATCCTGTCCAGCCCTGCGGCTAGCAAAACCATCAGGCACTTGTCCCACTCTGCACTTCTGCACTACCTGTCTACTCTATCAGGGGTCCTCATCGTATCAGGCTTTTCTGCCAGATATGTGACACTGAGTTATAAGGGGGAGAAATTAAATAATTCAGCAACCTCTTTAAAGAGTCCCTTAAAGTAATGGTGTTAGGGTGGAGATATCCGCTATAAGAGGGGGATAATGAAGGGAAATTTAGCCTAAAATAATATGTACCTAAAGGTCAACTGGCATATAAAGTCTCCCTAAAAAAACAGCAGAATTGGTTACTCTTGTGTCCAAAATGCAATATACCACATCCTAATGTAACTAATTTTCTATGGTCATGCTCCAAGTTGACAATTTTTGGAGAATTTTATGAATACAATTACAGAGAGAATACTCCACCCCCTTGTAAGTGGGGCTAGGATTGGCCAGGTGTTGGTGCCAAACTGTACTAGTTCCCACTCTCCCTTCTACTTGGATAGAACAGCTACCCACATGTAACTGGATTGCCTTCTGCCATATGGTGTCATACTCCTGGCCATAGGGCTGCTCACAACCTGCCTGGACTGAGGCCGTGTTATCTGAGAATAAAGAAATGTCCACACATAAAATGCACTTTTTTACACTTTACTGTAATCTCACAAAGATTTCTGTGACATCTGACATCACATTTGACACACTATCAGAGTTCTACTGGGCAGAACACCACACGTAATAGAGACATTCTGTAGCTGTCATTTCTGTGCAGAACGAAAGCACAATAAGCCGACTTACTGCTACATCTACATTCCTTTCCTTGGGTGCACCACAGATTGGGGATCACTTCCCCATGCAAACTAAGTCCACAGCATTCACTTCCATCACCTTGTCACAGGATCCACAGTTGAGGGTCAGGGGGATTAAGTTGTTTCCTTTAGTATAATAGTCTCTCTAATTGTCCTTTCTATAGCTCTGCCCAGCCAGGCATGCTCCCAGATGGTACACTCAATCACAGACTTCCACCACTACTCATATAATAGGAGTCTTTACAGACCTCCTATGGTCTGTACCACCTTGCCTGAGACTTCAGCCCTGCAACAGGATCATTTTAGATCAATACCATAGAAGATTACATTTCAGCAGCTCTGGGGTGTTTAGCCCCCATGACCCATCTATCTAGGGCTCCAACCACCACTGGAATTTATGAGGCACTAACCCCACCCATTGCAGCACTAGAGGAGAAGTTTCTCTAAAAGAGGAGCTACACCTAAATATAGCTTCCCATTATCACATTATACTGGGAACAGAGCATTTAGTGGCAGTCAAGCTAACTGTATTCATCAACACCCAGATATGTCGGTTTCACAACTCAGACTCCTACTAGTACACCGAAATCTACAGCTCTAGGTCGATGGGAATGCATATGCATAGTAGATGTTAGGAAATCAATGGTGATATCCTCAACCACCCAATATATCTGACTTTACATTACGGTTGTTTATTCTTATGCAAAGGACAGATGTTGTGAGCCTTAGAGATATCATGATGTTTTTCAAAACACTCTTTTGTAAGATACCAGAGAATTACTGAGGACATTGAATAAACTGGGTTTCCTATGAAAGTCCTGTATCTTCCTGTTCTCCCAGTACTGCAATGTTCTTAATAAATTAGACTATTAATCTTACCATGAGTGGCTCATAGCTAAGGCACTTGTTTTTATTTTGACTATTTCAAGTTCTTTTGATGTGTTATTAATGATGCACTTTATTGATTGGTAGCCTGGTGTCCTTTCTTTGTTTTCTTCATTTTTGTGTTATTTTCTCCTCATTTACTATGTGAGAACTTGTTTTCTATATCTTATCTCACTCCAGAGGCTGAAAAAAATGTCTTTATTGTATAATTATAAAATAAAAAAGAAAAATTCTAAAAAAAAAATGGAGTCAGCAACAATTAGTAACATGCCTTATGAAAAAATCATGCAGCCTGTTATCTCTGTAGTGCATTGTAATTGAATGTTATTAAAAACTACATTATCTTTTCAATCTGCAGCTGTTGGAATTTTCTGGAAATGCAATGCAATATGGCTACCTGGAGCTGTTCTGTACACAGAATGTGTACTGACCACACCCCAGAAACATAATTTACTGCTTGTGTGATTGGCTCACAAATTTTCCCAGAGGTCTGCCTAAGATACAAGTCAGATTTCTGGCATTCCCTGCAACATAAATATCATTTTTGGTGAGATATTTTCAATAGGATTACGTCTAAAGGGATGCAGGCCCAGCAGCTTTCCTCATTAAAGCCCTGCAGCTGCCACAGCTGGTTTATAATTATGAAACCACTCCCATTTGACCAAATCAGCACAGAGGCACAGAAGAATAAACATGGATTTCTTCAGAATAACAAAAGGTAGGAATTTGCAACAACATTTGTTAAAATCCTTGTAGTGTACATAGATCACGCAGAGGGAAGAGTTTTTTTTTCTCAACAAAAGTGATGTTATGCTTTAAGGGACCAGCAAGAGCCTACAAGCCCTACACTAATCTGTACCTATGCATTTCCTATGCGTTATCTATTACCGGTAAAGTAAACTGTTAATATGGCAGCTGAAAACCCATACTTTTATAGTGAAGTGCTTGGTTTATAAAAATAATATTATCCCTTATAATCCAGCTGATCTACAGTATGTTCAAAGGCCAGAAAGTGAACTGTGTTTAGCTGGTTACAATGTTTGCAACATCCTATATCAGTTTGGTGGGTCCCAAACCTCATTTCAAGCCATCACCAAATGAATGTCAAGAAGTGAATGCATGCTAAAAAAAAGTGATTTAATATTATCTAAAATAGAGAATGTAACACCAAACATATTGGACTTTGAAACATACTTACACAACTGGGAAATGCTGTAGTTTAGAATTGACCATTACAGTCATAACTAAAGTCCCTTTTAGAGTGAAAATTAGCTTAAAATAAAAGATTGGTTAACTTATACAGATAATTTATAGCTGCTAATTCTGTCTTTGCAATGTCAATTTTGTATGCAATTACTTCTGAAAAATAGTAATATGCTTCATGACATGCAAGTGTGCTTAGACTCTTGTGATTGTGCCTAGAGTCTTATAGCTTATACAGTATATGCATTGTGAGATTAAGGCATTGCTGCATCTGACTGCTAGTTTCATGAGTTTTTAAGTGAGATTTGATGATGTCAACAGGAGGTTATCTATTGATTTTGCTGGAGATTCTGATATAAGGAAGCAAAAGCCCTGTGTTTACCAAGAAGAAAGCCTTCACACAGAGATACATTACAGAACAAGGTCTAGTAAGTTAGTAATTGGGAAAGATAAGCTGCAAGGAGGCCACTGGTATTGTTGGTGAGTGACTAGTCCTTTAGCCCTCTGCCTGCCTTTTTTGGCTACAGCTTTCACAATTCAATTCTTCTTTAACTACTGTTATTTTATTTGCAATTTTCTGCACAGCCAAGTCACAAGAACTGACTCACTGAGTCTAATTTACTTAAGTGTAAAGTGAGGTGAAGTGTAGTGAAGTGTACCTGTATTCACATCTAACATCCAATTATCTGCAGGAAATTAAAAAAAAAAATAGAGCTCTCTTTCATATTGGATTGGATTTTTGAAGGGAACATAGGTACACTTCACTGCACTTCTATTAGGATAGCTTATAGAGCAGAGAATTTTCAGGACATTCACAATATATCCTCTTTCTTTCTTTTTTTAAAGTACTGCTGATCAGAATTTTGAATTTTCTTTGGATGACAGCCAGTCAAAAACTCAGAGGATATGGACATTGTTTGGGAGTTTGGTGAAGAGCCAGAAAAATACTATATCTTTACAGCTGTCAGATTTTGTTACATTCAACCTGATACTAAATATTTGATTCAAAATTTTCTAAAAGGTCATGTAAGAAACTGTAACAACCTTTGCATGTTAATCCTTCCTTTTAGAAAAATATCAAGGAAAGATTATATTGAAAATGGGCATATTTATGTTTATAGTCCAAATAGAAGTGATTTAGGTTTAAATATGTTCCTTAATTAAACTGCCTTACTATCAAATCACTGGGCTCTGCTCTGAAGATTGAACTTTCTCAAGGGAAGCAGGATAATTTACTATACGTGTAAGCTTTGCTCTCATCCTCATTTTAGAATGGGCTGGCAGCTTTACTGAATTAAATATAGTGATTGTTTTCCTGATGCACTCTGCTCTCAGTACATTGAACAATAAATTATAATTGCTTAACAGTACACTGTTGTATGTAAATGTGTATAGAAAACATTACAATTATTATTCCCTTAAAATGATTTCATTACAGAAGTACTTGTAAGAAAACATTAAATCTTTATAACGGTTATAAAGCAAAGGATTACTTTTCCTTTATTGTCATTTTTATAATGTAATACCAATGTAATGATTTAATCTATCTTCATAATGAATTAAATCTGAAACAAAGTATTAAAATATTACCAGTTACAGCAGTTATCATTTTCTAATATCTAATCATAAGAAATTGTTTTTGTCATTATTGTTTGCACCTATGTACCATCTTAGCAAAAAAAATACCCTTTTAGAGCATAGTCTATTTTGCTCATAAAAAAAATATTTCCTGATCCCTAAAGACAACCAGATAACTCTACAATTTATGTTTTTACCCCTTTTTTTAAATACATTACCATTTATAGTGTGTGAATTTAGAAACCAATCCAACTGTTCTACTGAAATATCTAGAGCCAGATACTGTGGAAAACTAACATAAATTTCATAAATGTTATTCCCAGGTATTTATCTGAGATGTACTACCACTGATTTGCCACCACAATTTTTTCATTAATTTTCAAGTAATATTGATAAATGAACGATCAAATTTGCATTAACTGGTACCATGGTCATTAACAGCATGCAATTTATGAAAAATAATGTACAAAAGATCATTTGGAGCTCCACCTCCAAATCATATGATTTACTTATAGATTAAAAGCATACATTGGATATGATACCAAGTGCTGATGGAGGCTTTGATTATTTGCTCACAGGAGTGAAAAAGACAACAGGAGCTAATAACAGCACTGTAAAAGGAAAGCTGTCAGGTAAAAAAATGATTACTTAAATCTTAAAAAGAATCCAGAAACAACTGGGCAATATATTATTAAAATGTTGAGTGGTTGTCATGAACACTGAGGACAATGTGTAAAGAAACTTGAAATGTAGTGAAATAATTTATACGTAAGGTACCTGATAAGTATCTGATAAAACCCTGATTGTAAGAAAAAAAAAAGAGTAAAGAATTGGAAATTCAAAGCCATCTTGGAAGACTGTAAACAAAAAATGAAAAAGGACGATAAGGTGTTTAAATATAAAGAGAGAGTTTAAGAAACTATTAACTGTTGAAATCAAAAAATATTTTGAAGTCTATATATGAAATAATATGGAAGACACGGTAAAAACCAGCAGTGGAGTTGTTTTAGAAGAAACAGATGAAAAAGAGTAGATGACTAATATTGAAGAGACAATATGAACAGTGAGGCACGCCCAACTCCTATTTTTGTACTAAAAAAAAAAAAAGGCCTAAAAACTGATGTATGACAGAGATTATATAACTTTAAATATAAAAGATCTTATTGTGGACATCTGGAAAATGCTAAATAAGTGAAGTACATTACTATTTGCATTATCATTTTTTTATGTCTTAGGTAGAATTATTGTGGATTACCCTTAATGTGGTTTACAAGGTTTTTACAAAGACTATGGCTATAACAGTGGCCCTACATAAGAAATATATCCTAGAAAACTATGAATAAAGTTTTAGCTCAGTCTTTTAAAGAACAGATTTTCATGGTGAGGGAGACCTTTGAAAGTGTAATAAATATAACACTTTGTATAGCATTTAAAGGAAAAAGTAATATCAGACCTTAAAAGAGTTAAAAGTGCCAGATAAGTTTTATTTTGTCAAAACATTTTATTGAACATTTTGGATAATACAAAAACCAAAACAATGTAAACAAAGCCAGAAGTAAGTATACAAGAGTCACAGTACGTAAGACATGGCCATATAGAATTTACGTAAAGATCATTAAGGCACCCTGGAGGCCGAAATTGAAAAAAGTACATAGACAGAAGGTACAAAGTCATAAATAAAAGGGTAACCCAGGTATGAACAGAATCTAGGGTGTTGAGACAAGCTGAGGAATGTGGCGGACCAGTCTGGGTTTCGACACCCCCAGTGGGGAACTTGCTGTGTCGGAGGTCAGAGGATGGTAACCAGCCAATGTAAGAAATCCCATATAACAAAAGGCCTCATCTGGGGTTACCATCAAGTGGCTCATACAGAAGCATTATCACATTTGTGACTGTTCTGAGAGTTTCTTTGGGGGGGGGAGTGGAGGGAGCGAGGGAAGGGGAGAGAGAAGGAGAGAGAGAGAGAGAGAGAGAGAGAAGAGAGAAAGAATAACAAAAAAAAGGGGGGGGAGTGTGGGAAATGGGGGCCTGGGGCCCGGCCTATGGCTAAGTATTGGGGGTTGATCTGGGGAGGCTAGTAAGGCAGGTAGTGAGGCAAGTTGTGGGTATAGCTATGGCAACTAAGTTATCATCGCTCGGTATGTGGGCAAAGTCGTGAAGTGCAGCCACAGGGCCCAAATGTTATAGTATTTGTCCGAGGAGTCCCCGGCTTCAAATATAAGATCTTCCATTTCAGCGACCCGTTAGACTTTCTTTTTTTCTCAAATAATTTTTATTAGTTTTAAACAACATGTACAAGAAATGCAGTCAGCGTTACAGAGTATAACATGAGTGAAGTTACATAGACAACAAGTGATATATAAGATAACATGTCAAAAGAGAAAAGGGGATGGCAAAATTGGAAATATGTAGTAATTTATCATTCCAATTGGTCCATGGTTCCCAGTGTTTGTTATGTATTGGTAAGGATTGGGATCTCATCGCCAGTGACTTTTCAAATTCAAAGGTGGTCCGCACTGAAGCCACGACTTCAGACAAATTCAGAGCTTCTGTGTTTTTCCATCTCCTATTGATGGTGGCCCTAGCAGCCAGTAGTATATGTGATACCACCCATCTAGCCTTGTTGGAAATTAGATCAATGTCTAGCGTAAGGAGTGCCATAGCCGGGTTCGGTGAAATGTGTGATTGCGCTACAGAAGAGATAAGGCCAAAGGTTTGGTTCCAGAAGCTGGTTAGGTTTTTACATGTCCATAGGATATGGTACAGATTACCTACTTGACCACATTCCCGCCAGCAGAGCGGGGAGTGGGTTTTGTAGAATTGGGACAACCTAAACGGAGTAAAGTACCAGCGGGATAGGATTTTCTGTGACAGCTCCCAGTGGTTGGTGCATTTCGACACTCCGTAGGAGTGCCGGAAGGCTCACATCCACTGTTGTGACTAGAAAGTCCTTTGGAGATCATTTTCCCATTTAACCATGCGGTTAGTTTTAAGGAAGGAGGTTTTGGCATTAAACATATTGTAAAAAAAGGTGATGCCTTTGGTGGACCCGTTGGGATTAGTGAAGAACCGGTATACTGTATATGGAATGGTAATGGCAGGTGGTAGATTCTTGGTCAGGAACGAGGATATGCGATTGTAGTTATAGAGCTCCGTCTGTGGCAGCTGGTATTGTTGGGTAAGGGAAGGGAATGTTTTTAGTTGATTGTCTTTAAAGAGATCATCAATCCAGTGTATATCCCTATCTCTCCACTTAGAGGTGGAAATACAGGGAATCAAGATATCTAGCAATCAGATGGGTAGTTTTGGTTTATAGTGGGCCTCTTTGACATCTGTGTGCTTACAAAGTTCCCTCCATGCAGCAAGGGATGTTTTAGTTGAGATTAGTAAGTTCGGCATATTTTGAGGCTTCCAGCTATCCGCTAGTAGTAGGTGGTAAAGGCGGTATAACCGGCTTTGCTGTATGAGGCTTCTATGTGGGACCAATGGATGTCAGGGTTCTTGGGGAACCACGAAGGCAGCTGTGTGAGTTGTGACGCTAAAAAGTAGTCGTGTAGTTGCACCATGCCTGTCCCCCACACCCGTTTGTGTTTGGTAAGGTGGGTCCAAGAGCACCTGGGCTGTTTCCCCTGCCAGATATATTGTTTAAGTACCCGATTGAGGGATTTGAGTATCGTTGGCGGGATAGGGACAGGGAGGGTGCGGAATATATAAAGGATTTTGGGAAGGGTCATCATTTTGAAAGCCGCCAATTTCCCTAGCCAAGAGAGATCTTGGTAGGGTTTTTTGGTCAGGTCGGTTTGAATGTCCGTCAGTAGGGGTTTGTAGTTAGCTTCTGCCAATGATGCAATTGAAGGGGTCAGCTTCAGGCCTAGATAGGATATGTCCCGGTCAGTCCATATATATGGGAATTGTGATTCCATATGTTGTCTAGCGTGTGGTTGTACCCCCAGATTAAGAATGAGCGATTTGGTAAAATTCACCTTGTAGTACGAAATGGAAGAGAAGTCCGCAAGCAGTTGGTGTAAGAAGGGCATGGCCACTGTGGGATTGGTAACGGATAAGATGACATCATCTGCGAAAAGGGTTATCTTGTGGGGGACTCCTTTGATACGAAATCCCGAAATGTGGGGATGGGATCTGATCCGTTCGGCTAGTGGTTCCATTATCAAATTAAATATGTTTGGCGAAAGCGGGCAGCCTTGGCGTGTGCCGTTGGTGATGGAGAATGGTTTGGAAATCATACCCGAAACAAAGACTTGGGCGGACGGGTTAGAGTACAGAGCCGTAATGGCTGATAGTATCAGGCCTGAGAATCCAAACTTCTCCAGCACCAAGTACATATATCTCCAATAGACCCTATCAAACGCCTTTTCGGCATCAATTGATAGGAGGAAGGAAGGTGTTTTTGTCAGTTCTGCATAGTGTATTAAGTTGATAACTCGACGTGTGGCGTCTGCCGCTTGTCTATTGGTCATGAAGCCTAATTGGTCGGGATTTATTAAGGTGGGAAGGATTGTGGAGAGGCGAATTGCAATAATTTTGGCGTAAATCTTTACATCTGAATTTAGCAGGGATATCGGGCGGAAATTCGCTGGGGTGTCCGGGGATTTGCCTGGTTTAGGTAGGGACACTATGTGTGCTTTAAGCATTTCTGGGGGGAAGGAGCCTGCATGGGAAATTGACTGGTATAGGCGAAGCATGAACGGGGATAGTGTATCCTGGAATTGTTTGAAATATTCGTTTGTGAATCCATCTGGTCCAGGGGATTTGTAATTGGGAAGTTTACCAATAGTGTGGGAAATTTCTTCTAGGGAAAGTTCAGTGCCAGAAGTTGTTCCTCAGTCAGTGTTGGGAGTTTTATCTCGGATAGGAAAGACAGTATATTTGGGTCAGAAGGAGTGGTACATGTGGGATCCTCTTTCAGGTTATATAGTGCCCCGTAGTAGTCTGAGAAAGCGTCTGCTATGTCTTGGGGTTTTAATAATTTTTGTTTGGTAAACGGGTGGATGATGTGGGGTATTTTACTCTTGGCTTTCCGCGCTTTCAGGCGATTGGCCAAGAATTTCCCGGATTTGTTGTGCTGTGAGTAAAACAGCAGTTTGAGGGACCTCATAGCTTTGTCATGATCTCGGATCAAAAGTAAGCGCAAATCGTGACGAAGTCTGGTGAGAGTGGTAGATGTTGCGTCTGTAGGAGAGGCCTTATTGGAAGCTTCCAGTTTGTGGATTTCTGCCAATAAGGAGTCAATGGATGTCTTATGTGTCCTCCTGTCCCTGGCCTTATGTTGGATTAGTATACCTCTCATAAAGGCTTTGTGGGTATTCCACAATATTTGGGGTGAGACATTCGGATCATCATTGGTCTAGAAAAAGGATTGTAAGTGGTCTCGGATCATGGAAGAATACTGTTGGAGCTGGAGTAATCTATTATCACATCTCCAAGTGGAGAAGCCTGAACCAGACTTCCCCAGCTGGATTACTATGGAAATGGCCGCATGGTCCGACCAGGAGATATCATGGATTGTAACCTCTGATGTGTGGTGTAGCAACCAGGAATCCAATATAAAAAGATCAATACGGGAATAAGATCTGTGGCGGGTCGAGAAAAAGGCATAATCTTTCTCCTCCGCATGGAAGCATCTCCAGGCGTCGTATAGCTCCTCCCGGCGCAGCAGACTACCCAAGCCAGCCGGGCGTCTGCTGCGCCCCAAGGTGGTATCGACCCGCAGGTCTGGAGGTAAGTTAAAGTCCCCGCACAGGAGGAGGTGACCTTCCCTTAACGCCAGAGCCTTTTTGAGGAGCTTGCGTATAAAGAGCATCTGTTTAGTGTTAGGCGCATACAAACATACCAATGTCAAGGGTACATTATCAATAATACATATCAGGATTATATATCTACCCTCCGGATTGAGATGGGACAACTTAAGGGTGAACGCCACTGAGTCTCTGACTGCCACCAGGATACCGTTCTTCTTAACAGGGGCAGAAGCAAGGAAGATGTGAGGAAAATTTCGGTGCTGACAGTAAGGAGATGCGTCCGCCTGAAAGTGCGTTTCCTGAGCTACTAAAATGTCAGCTTTCTGGGTAATGGCTTCCTTCCATAGAGTCCTCCTTTTGGCCGGGTGGTTGAGTCCATTGGAGTTAATGGATAAAATCTTCAATCCCATGGGAGAAGGGTCAAAGAAGATGGGATCAGCAGGCGGTATTTGGTAAGATCGGAGATTTGATCCGTGCAAAGGTGGTAGTTCAAGATGGGAAGCGATGAGGTCCGGGTCTGGCAAAGAGGGTGTGCAAGATAGGAGAATCGTTCATGGATGAAGTACACTGGGAAGTGGAAACACGGGTTCAATATGTTGTCATAAGAGTCAGTGAAATCGAGAGATGAACGCTGCATGTTAATCGAAACAGGCTCCAACGAGAGCAACCAAAGGGCCCGCAAGTGGGCGTAAAAAGGAGAATTCCTGAAAAGGGATTCGAGCAGGATAACCTGCAACATGTAACAGGGTAAGGTACGGTGGTGTGTACCAGTGCATCAGGCCAGGGAAGGTCGTTGAGTAGGATAAAGTCATGGTGATGCCCTCAGGTTTTGTTACGGTGGTCCGTAGGGGGTCTAGACCAACCCAGCGAGGTGTTCGCTTTTTGAGGTGGCGCGGTCACAGGGCGTTGAGGAGGAATGATATCCCAGGTACGCAGGAGCTCTAGTCCGGCTTCCAAGGTGTGCACGGTTTTAGTAGTACCTTCTTTAGTGATAAGCAGGCTTGCCGGATATTTCCACTTGTAAGGGATGTCATGATTGCGCAAGGCCTTGGTGAATGTCAGTAGGTTATTGCGGCGTTGCATTGTGAAGCGGGAAAAGTCAGGGAAAACTTGGAAGTTCTTCGCTTGTTCGGGCAGTTGGTCTTTCTGTTTGAATGCATGAAGAATGCCTTCTTTTGCTTGATAATAGTGCATTTTAAGCAGCACATCTCTTGGTACATCTGCAGGCAAATGGGGAGGTTTGGGGATGCGATGTATACGGTCAATAGTAACATCCGTAGGAGAAAAGCCAGGTACAGCAGCCAGAAACAGGTCTTTTGCGAAGTGCGGGAGTTGATTCGAGGAAACTGTTTCTGGGATGCCGTGAATTTTCAGGTTACTTCGGCGTGACCGGTCCTCAAGGTCTGCCAATTTGGACTTAATCCAGGAAATATCATCGGCCTGCGATGAATGTGCATCCACCTTTGAGTTAAATGATGTGGCAAAATCTGTCATCTGTTCTTCCACATGATCAACCCTAGATTCCACCACGTGTATGTTCCTCCTGCAATCTCTCAATCCTGCGACTAAGTCAGCCTGTAGGGAAGATCGCAGCAGCATCACTATGTCTTTCAAAGCTGTGTCCGTTATAGGCTGTCCTGTGGTAGGAAAGGCTGCTATGGGATCTGGGACCTGAGTGTCCATTGCAGGCATGTCTTCTGCCCATCCCCCGCCATGTGCATGATCCCCTGCTAGAGGTGAGGTGGATCGTCTCTGCTTGCTTTTAGCAGGACTGTGTGTGGACGGGGTGGACTGACCTGAGTGGTGATCGGGATCGTCGTCTGCAGTTTGCTGGGAGTCCCTGAGTAGAGCTGCTGCTGCCAGGGCGCTGGCTGCGTCCCTGTGAAGAGAGGAGCGGGCGCCATATTGGCTGGTCCGACCTGCCGCTGGAGGGAAGAACATGGTGAGTTTTTTAAGCTTAGGGGGATCGCGCTGTCTCCGGGACATTGCCGCTGTGTTCACGGTTCCACCGCCGAGCCGTCGGTGCTGGTGTTAGGCGGCTCTGTAGATGTGTTTTCCCTGGTCCTGTGCAGGAGCTCTCAGATCATGCGGCCATACATGTCCATGGTCGCTCCGCCCCCCCCCCCCGTTAGACTTTCTTAAGCCACTCTGCTATAGTGGAGGGGGGGTTGACGGATAGCCAATGACAAGGGACACACATTTTGGCAGCATTGATAAGATGTAAAGTAAGGGATTTTTTATATCTGGCGTGAGGTATAGAGGTGTGGTGAAATAGGTATTGAGCCGGGGTCAAATCAGGGGTAAAGGTGGTGATATGAGAGATGTGTGAGTGAACTTCCTGCCAGAATGGTTGAATACAGAGGCAATCCCACCAAATATGTAACAGGGATCCCCGCTGCTGGGAGCACCTCCAGCAGGTGGGAGAGGCTGTTGCAGAGATCTTATACATTATGTCAGGGGTTCTGTACCATTTGGTATAAATCTTGATTCCGTTTTCTTGAGTGAAGACGTTTAAGGACCCCTTGTGCAAGTGATAATAAATGTGGGACCAATCCTTCTCAGAAAGGGCCAAATCCCTCCCCCATCAGAGACAAAATGCTGTGGACTGCGGATTCGACAATGCGAAGAGCATGGAGAACATCACCGATATTAAGTGGCGGTGTGGGCCATTGGTGTTACAAATTGTCTTGAAGGGAGTAAGGGCCCTGGACCAGTCCGAAGGTTCCTGTGCGTTAGACAGAAAGTGTCTGATTTGCAGGAAATTTAAAAAAGGGAATTTTGGTGTTTGGGTACTTTATAAGAAGATCCTTGTAGGATAAAATGTGAGAGCCAGTGAGAAAGTGTCCAGCCCTATAGGGCATGTCAACACGAGGGCCATTAGAGGGTAGGTAAGGAAGACCCGGGGGGAAGTCAGGATTAGAGAATAGTGGAATCATAGGACTGAGTTTCGGGGAGAAGTCCATTTTTTACATACTGTTCTAAATATCGAGACACACCTAGTCCTTAGAGCCGGCGGGTGCATGCCAATCCACAATCCTGGACAAGTGGCAGGCCCAGTGGTATTTCAATAGGTGAGGCAAACCAAGACCTCTCTTCATCTTGGGGGATGTAGATGTAGCACCCTACAGGTGGGTGCAAGGTAAAAGTATAGTGGGCCTTGGCTGCCTAACAGCAGGGCCATGATTTCAGCTGGGCTGTCATGACTCCCAGGTGTGGTTACTGAGAGGGGAGTCTCCCCACTGGCTCTGTGAGAGGATTCTCATTGGGCAGTGGAGGAAATCCAATCAGTGGCCCATTCGGGCTTGTATCTACCCCAGAAGGTAGATTCTGCCGCAGAGGATTTTGGGAGGGGATATAAATCTGAGGGGAGCGCATGATGCAGCGTCTTTGGCAAGAAGTTTCAGGAGGGAGAGTACGGCTGTCTCTCCTCCTGTCAGAAGGATCGGGTGTCTTGGGTGGCTGCCAGAGTATCCAGAATGGAGAGCTGAGCTGCAGAGAGGATCCGGTGTGCAGAGGACCAGTGGAGAAAGAGGGATTAGGTTCCAGGAAAGCCTTCCAAGGTCATGAGTATTGTGAACTGCCCCTGGGGTCTGCCTATTGTAGAGGGGACCACTTCGGTGAAGGTCCCAGGGATCCTAGAGCTGCAAGCGTAAAGGGGGTTGCCTAGTGAAAGGACCCTGAAATGTAAAGGGGGTTGCCTAGTGAAAGGACCCTGAAGTGTAAAGGGGGTTGCCTAGTGAAAGGACCCTGGAAGTGTAGAGGGGGTGCCAGCGTTTGGGCCCTGAAGAGTTAAGTGTGCAGTTTTGAGAGTTGCAGCAGTACAAGCAGTTACAAGGAGCTACCTCAGTCAATGGGCTGTAGGGAGTCATACACAGGACTTTTGAGCTAGACAGAGTGTCAAGAGTAAAGGATCATTACAGTCCTGGATCTTCTGAGTTATTCAAGGAGTTAAAATCGAAGTTTCAGCACTTTCAGCAGAACAAGTATTTAAAAGCGCTAGGAAGCTGGCATCAGGACAGCGTTAATAGGCATTTTTCTACAAAGTGTCCCAGTTGAACCTAGTTGAGCCAGAGGAGTATCCCACTCATTCCCTTCTCCCATCCCCATAATAAAATAAACAACCCAAACCAAAGATGCCGGAATGGTCATTGTTTCAGTTCTCACACTTGGGTTTTCAACTTAAATGTGTTGGAAGTGTTTCCAGTAACAATGGCAGACCCACCTCAGGTCCAATGCCTGGAAATATTGCTACATATGAGTATCTCAATTAAGCCTGGGTTTCCTGGAGCGCAAAATAAAGTCTGAACATATACGTTTGTATGACTGGAAAAAAGCATTAGGGAGCTGGATGGGAATAGTCTGGAGGACATACAGCAGCCTAGGAGGACTATTCTGCCAAACCAAGAGAACGGACCTTGGGACCGGGTCAATAAATCGGTTTTAATACTATTCAATATCGCAAGAAAGTTTCTGGGGTATAAGTCAGAACGTTTGCTAGGAAGCTGTATGCCGAGATATGTGATGGCCTGTGGGTCCCACTTGAAGGGGAAGTCAAATTGGCATAATTGCAATAGTGTAGATTGGAGAGATATGTTGAGAGCCCAAGATTTCCAGTAATTTATTTTGAGGTTTGATATCTCCTGAAATTCATTTAAATTTAGAAGGTTTGGGATGGTGGTAATTGGGTCCGTGAGGAACACGAGAATATCATCGGCATAGGCCACTAATTTGTATGTCTTCTCTGCTATTGTCACACCTTTAATGTCCAGGTTTGACATGAGTTGGCAGAGTAATAGTTCTAACGTGCGAATAAATATAAGGGGGGACAGAGGACAACCCTGTCTCGTCCTGTTCGACACGGAGAAGGCGTCCGACAGGGAATTGTTGACTCGCACTTTTGCTTTAGGGGTAGAATATAAAGCGGATATACTTTGCAACATATGGTCGGAAATCCCCATTCCTATAAGCGTTTCGGACATGTAGTCCCAAGCTACCCTGTCAAACGCCTTCTCCGCATTGAGAGACAGGAAGAAGCCCCTAGTGTGGGAGGACGAGAGCCAGTGGTGTAGGTGTAAAGCCTTGATAGTATTGTCCCTGGCCCCTTGCCCAGGGACAAATCGCACCTGGTCTAAAGATATTATGTCAGGGATAACGGGAAGGAGGCGATCGGCGAGTATCTTAGCGTAAAGTTTTACCTCCACATTTAGGAGGGATATCGGTCTATAGTTGGCAACCAAGGTCGGGTCCTTGTCTGGCTTGGGGATGACGGAAATATGAGCTTACAAAAAATCTGGGCTCAAATCGGGTGAGTCCAGGAAAGCGTTGAAGGTGTTAACCATGTAAGGCAACAGAATGTCCGAGAAGGTTTTGTATTACCCCACTGGCAGGCCATCCGGGCCGGGTGACTTTCCTGGTTTCAATTGCAGGAGAGCCACCTGTACTTCCTCAGTGGTGATGAGTTTGTTAAGGGCAGAAAGCGTGTTGTTGGGTAGCGGTGGGGGGAGAGAAATTCCGTAAGAGTTGCCTAATTTTTTCCAGTCTATTGTTTTTAAGGTCGTGGGAATCCCCCCAGCAAATGTTATATAGGTTCGAGTAGTAGTTAACAAATTGTCGGGCTATATCCGGAGTGAAGGTGAGTTTCCTCCATGTCGGATCAAAAATAGCATGAATGGTATTCGCGGCTCTTTTCTTCTGAAGTGCCCTAGCCAGTAACTTCCCGGACTTATTGCCAAACTCATAGAAGAGGCAGCGGGAGAGGGTGAACTTTTGGTGGACCGATTTCCCCAGTTCCTCTAGTAGTTCCTATTGGGCTGTGGTGAGTTAATTTAGGGTGCTTGTTGCCAGGGATTGTTTGTGTAAATGTTCTAGGGAACTGATCCGATGTGTGAGTGTTTCTATTAGCGCCAGAAGGGCTTTCTTGCGCTTAGATGCTAATGCTATGAGTTCCCCCCCCCCCCCCCCCCGAATTACACATTTATGAGCGACCCATAACGTGGTATGAGCAGTCTCAGGAGAGGCATTCTCTGTGAAGTAGTGGGAGAGACGTTCAGAGAGTGTAGAAACAGGGACAAGATCCGAGATGAGAGAGGTGTCTAGACGCCACACACAGGAAGGTTGGGGACATGCCAAAAGTGAGATGGTGAGGCAGATGGGGTTATGATCTGAGATAAACATCGGGTCGATGGAAGCTGAGATGAGTGCAGGAAGAAGATCTTGGGAGATTAAGAAATAGTCGATGCAAGAGTAGCGGTTGTGGGGTGCTGAGTAAAAGGTAAAGTCTTTGGCATCTGGGTATAAAGTGCGCCCGGAGTCGTGGAGGAGTAAAGTCGATAATTGGGTTTTAATGGCATGGAGCTTAGCGTATGGAAAGGACGATGAGCCCTCAGAAGTGTCAAGGAGTGGGGAGAGTGCCACGTTAAAGTCCCCCCCCCCCTAAATAAGCATACCTTCAGAAAAATCAGTCAGTTGTAGAAGTGTATTGCGGAAGAAGGGGACCAGGTTCTTATTAGGCGCATAGATGTTGGTTAATGTGAGGGTTTGGTCATGGAATGTGCCTTTAACAAACAGGAACCCGCCGTCTTTATCAGCCAAGGAGTCTAGGGTTACAAATGGGCATTGCTTGGAGAATAGGATAGAAACCCCCTTTGATTTAGAATCAGCCGCCGTCGCATGAAGGGCAATGGGGAATTTTTTGTTGTGAAGTTTCTGGATACAATCAGATCTAAAATGGGTTTCCTGCAGGAAAACCATGTCTGCCTTCAGCCTGCGGAGGGAGTGAAGAAGCTTGGAGCACTTTTCGGGATATTTAAGCCTTTAATGTTGAGGGAATATAGTTTAAGCGATTGGTGCATAGAGTAGATTCTCGTGGGTCTCCCCTGGGGGTAGGAGAGGGGGAAAAAAGGGGGGAGAGGAAGGGGGAAACTTGGCTCAGAGAGTAATAAGAGATGAACAGGGAGCGGAGGGAGAAGGGGGGGGGGGGTGATATCGGGAGTTACCACTACCAGGTGAGGCAAGCCAAACCTGAGCAAAGCAGTAGTATGAACTGGTGATAATAGTGGTGAAGAGAAACTCAGCGGAAGCTGCGACGTGTATTTAGATAGTGACCACTAAAATGGGGTTGGACCTAACCAGAAGGAGTAGGTTGGTAGCACACTATGAATGGATTTCCCCGCCACGAGCCATGAACAACTAATGAAACAGTTAGGAGACAAGGTTTAAGTACCCATAGAGGGGCACGCATTAAAAGTAGTGATCCAGATGGAAATATGTGACCCGGTTGTGCCTAGGTAGGAATACAGGGACTCATTCTTTGATATAGGGATGGATAGGGTTGAGTGTAAAACCAATATTGCACACAAAGGGAACTGTGCCAACTAAGCAGTAAACTAAAATAAAAATATAATGCAGAGTAGGCAGGAAAATAACCCGATAGTAAGACAGGTGCATGTAATCATTAAAACCTTGAACTAGTATTGCCGCAGCAAGAAGAACTGCAGTACAGTAGAACCGGTACCACCGACCATGCTCCCCGTGATATAAGTGTCCACAGTATGAAAGGGGGGTGGGGGACAGATATACGTTACACAGGTGGGCATTAGGTGCAACAGAGCATTTTGTTTGCCCAGGGCAAGTTAAGGGGATTGGGTATACCTTGAGACCCATGAGGGCATCACCAGGGAGCAAGGAGTGGCTACATCAACTAACAGTAAGTAACACCAGTAAGATGGGTATTGCAAAAACTGAGGAGAGTTTTCATACTTAATCTCGAGTTGTGCCACTCTCGTATAAACGTTTCTTCCGAGGGGACGTTACCCTGAGGAGTTTGCGAGGAAGGGGGGGCCCCCTCATCCGCAAAGTCGGGTTGCAAAATACAACAATCTGTGTGTCAAAAATGTGCGTATCCTGCAACACCCACGTGCGCGTCTTCGGCACTTATACGCCAGTATTGTACCAATTTTGGTGACATTCAGTGACAATATTCACGCTTCTAGAAAGTTATAGCAGACAGTCAGTCAGCCATCATAAAGGGGAGTGATAAAAAAAAAAAGGGGAGAGAGTCAGCAGAAGGCCGTGTGTTACATTACCAGTCCGCAGCCTCTGGAGTTGCAGTGGTTTGGTAGAGCTACCAAAATTGTTTTGGCCTGCGTGCGTAGGGGCCTGCCCGGCACCAGATGGCGAACACTGTCATCTGGCCCTAACATCCTGGGCCTCCATGGGTTCCACACCGGGTGTGTCTCTGTGGGGGGGGGAGCACTCCTGAACTATGCATACCAGTTGGGGAGATCCATGTATTGAATACCCATGGTTGAGCATAAATGAGGGAGATCCTCAGGGACTTTGAGAAGAGCAGTGCGGCCTTGTGTGGAGGCCGAAAGACAGAATTTCCATTTGTAGGTAATGCCCTTAGCCCGTAGTATATCCAGTAGGGGTCTCAATTCCCTGCAGTGTTGGAGGGTGATGTTGGATACGTCTTGATAAATCTGAACAGGGGTCCCTTTACATTCAATTTGGTGTCTGTTTCTGGCCTTACGTAATATGCCCTCTTTCAGGCAGTAATCCACCAGACAGAATATCACATCCCTAGGTGGGCCCCCCTCTCTACCTCTCGGACGTAGAGCCCTGTGGATACACTCCATGTCTATCGGGGATTGGGGTGGTCTATCAAGAAGTGAATTGAAGAGGGATATGATAGTGGGTGATAAGTGTTCCCCCTTCACCGACTCAGACAGGCCTCTAATACGAAGGTTATGGCGTCTGCCCCTATTGTCCAAGTCAATGTGACGTTGCATATCCTGTAATTGCATAGTGTGACAGTCCGTCTTATATGAAATATCGCGGATGGCAATATCTTGATGATCCGTCACCCTTTCCATTTCCAGCCAGTCAGAGAATGTATGTCAGCCCTTAGATCTGATATGGCTGCACCCAGCATATCTTTTATGTCAGTAGTGATGGCCAGCAGGTCATCCATACACAGCTGTCTGGGTGCTGCCTGGGGCTGTGAATGTGAGTCAGGGTCGCCCGAAGTTACAGCTACATAGGAGCGGACGGATGATGAAGAATTCGGTGCAGGCGGGGAGCCGCAGCCTGTCGGCGCCATGTTGGCCATCTGGGAGCGGAAGAGCTCCGGAATGCTCAGGCTCAGCCTGGCGCCTGTGTTTCTCGGGGAGCGGGACCATGTGGCAGATGAATGATGCCATCCTTACCGCTAGTCCGTGTGGCGGGATGTCTCCTGCAGATGGATGCTGAGGCTCGTGGCTGCGGGAGCTCCTCTGTCAAGCTGCCATCTTCTTGTGTGGCCAAACCACGCCCCCTAAAAAAGTGCCAGATACATTTAAACCTCAAAGCGCAATCTAGAAGACAGATGTAAGATATACCACTATTAGGTACACCTTGCTAGTACTTGCTCAGAGATTTTGGTCCATATTGACATGGCCTAACATGCAGTTGTTGCAGATTTGTCGGCTTCATTTTCATGATGGGAATCTCTGGTTTCACCACACCTTAAAGGGGCTCTATTGGATTAAGATCTGGTGATTGTGGAGGCCATTGTGAACTCATTCACAAAACCAGTTTGAGAAGATTTGATCTTTGTAACAGAATGCATTATCCTGCTGGAAATAGCCATCAGAAGATGGATATACTGTAGTCATAAAGTGATGGACATGGTAAGCGTTGTGCCCGTTATTGAGCTTCCTCAGTTGGTCTACTGAGGAAGCCCAATCACAGGGGGCAACACGTCTAGGGAGGAGCAAATGAGTATATGATTGTGAGTCACCCTGGGGAATTCTTTTAATCACCTCAATAGTGGGCGCTTTCACCCCTTTCCTGCCCAGGCCAATTTTCAGCTTCAGTGCTGTCACACTTTGAATGCGAATTACTCAGCCATGCAACACTGTACCCAAATGAAATTTTTATCTTTGTTAATTATTATTATTATTATTATTATTTTTTTTTTTTTTACACAATTAGAACTTTCTTTTGCTGGTATTCAGTCACCACTGTGAAAATATAAAAAAAGAGTAAAAAATGTAAAAAAAAAATCACGGGGGCGTGGCCTGCACCGTCATGTGCTCCCGCTGTATCTCCTCAACTGATCCTTTCCTCGCCTCTTGCCTTGCTCGGTACTGACCACCGCTGCTGCCTCTAGCCCCCCTGCAGTGCCAGCACTTACCATCACCCTCCGGTGTGCCTCATGATGACCAGGAAGGGGGATAAAGACACCGCTTCAGCCGCGGCCCCAGCCTCCCAAGATGGCGTCCACGCCCCCCTGCCTCAGCGTTCTGCGGGTCACTGTGGGGGGCCAGTCTCCTTTCTTTGAAATGGCTACAGATGCTGCTGACTGGCTGGATGTGCATGAACAGGAATTTCAACGCCGGCGGCCTGACACTGGTCGGAACTGATCCTTCACCACCCGAGCCTGTGGTACTCTCACAGTGATCTGCAGTTGCTATCTGCCTGGGTTCCGTGCTTTCATTTGAGGACCGTTACTCCTATTCTACATTTAGCGCACAATACTGACTTGCCTTTGCTTTTGCTGTCCAGTGCCCAACATGTCACCTTCTGTTAGGGCTTCGGCCGTAATGGATCTGCATAGACTGCCTGCGCTTCCTATTTACCTTGTTCAGTTCGGTGTGCCCTATTGGCACCTACACTTCATGCTCGTGTGTATCCTATCCCTCTACCAGGGGACGGGAGGGCTGCGGTGTTTGGCGGTTGTTGCCGCAAAGCCTCCACTGCTCCTCCAGTTGTTTCTCTACCTACCTGCAGCGCAGTTGCGCAAGTTGTCTATCCACTGGCCACAATCTAGCTTTCAGAAGACACTTCTGACATCTCCATTCACACTCTTCCCACCTGGACTTTTCCTGCGGATATGTCCATCTGGCTGGCCACCTCCTCTTGGTCCTGTTTTTGCTGATGCATACCCTTTGTCTCCATGGCAGCTACAACTTCGATCTCGTGGAATGTTCGCGGGGTAAGCAACCCCCTGAAGAGGACCATGATCACCACCTGTCTCAAGAAATTTCACCCAGCCGTTGTTGGCCTACAGGAGACCCACCTGGCCCGTGACACACTGTCCTCCTTTCACTACCCCTGGATAGGAGTGGCTTACCATTCTACTCATTCCGTGTACTCTGGTGGGGTGAGCATTTTGATTCACAAGGCCATTGCCTACCTGGAACTGGACTCCTTGGTGGACCCTAGTGGTCGGTTTATTTTTTTGCACTGCAAATTGCATACTTTGACTTTGATTATAGCATGTGTTTACATCCCTCCTCCTTTTTCTAGGGAAGTTCTACAGTGGCTGTTGTCCTTCGTAGCTGGCAAGCCTGACCTCCCTGTACTCCTTATGGGAGACTTCAACTGTCCCCTTGATCCCACCCTGGACAGGCACCCCCCGTCCCCCTTCTTCTCTCCTGGTAGGGGCACCATTCTCAGCCGATTTTTATTAGAGGTGGGTTGGCTGGATGTCTGGCGTCACCAGAACCCCACTAATGGTCAATTCTCCTGCTTTTCCAAAACCCATGGCTCCCTATCCTGCATTGACCTTTGTGTGCATTCGGCCCAGGTTGTTCCCCATATCCTGGAGGTCCGATATCATCCTCGGGGGATATCGGATCATTCCCCATTGTCTATCCAATTGGTTACTCGGCCCCCCTCCACTTTGCCCAGGGCTCATTGGAAACTGAACGCCTTCTGGCTTGAATTGTTCCCCTCCCACGACCGCATAGCCTCCCAAAATTGGAGATTTTTTTCTTACCCATGACCACTGTGATGATGTCCCGCTGCGATGGGAGGCCTTTAAGGCCTTCCTCCGCGGCGTATTTATCTCTGAAATAACTGAGGTTAAAAACAGATCCTCTCTCCTTCTGGAATGTGTGGAGGATCAGGTCCGCCAGCTTGAACTGTCATATGCTGTGGACCCTTCGGATTCTCCGAGGGAGGCATGGATATCTGCTCAGGCTTCACTTGACCGGTTGAGATCCTCCGCCGCGGAACGTAAGCACTTTTTTACTAAAATGGCATACTATGAGGCAGCAGTCTCATGCACAGCAGTCATCTCCGGCGATTGGAGCCATCCATACCCCAGAGGGTCGCGTGGTCAATGACCCTGATTTGATTGTTATGTAATTGGCTTCCTTCTACTCTGCTTTATATAGGAATGTGGATGACTACCATGATGGTGAGTTGGATGCCATCGGTTTCTCTGCCCACTCCGTCCCAGGGGGGCTAGGTTTGCCCTGGACGCGGCTATCCCTCTGGATGAGCTCCGGACGGCGGCCGGTTCCTTCCCGACCTGTAAGGCTTCCGGGTAGGGATGGGTTGCCCATGGAGGTATACAAGGCCTTTGGGGAGTCCATTCTGCCTAAACTGTTGGAGGTCCTCAATGCTTCACTTGAACGGGGTGTCCTCCCTGATTCAATGACTCTGGCAAATGTAGTTCTCCTTTTGAAGCCTGGTAAGGATCCTCTGGACCCGGGCTCATATCACTCTATTTCCCTCCTGCAGAATGATATCAAACTTTGGCCAAGGTATTAGCGCTGCGAGTGAATCAGTATATCCTGTCCATAATTCATCCTGATCAGGCTGGGTTCATGTGGCAGAAGTCTACAGCCATTAACTTAAAAGTTTATTTCTCAATATCCAAACCCCAGCTGAAAATATGGGTCAGAGGGCTCTACTCTCCCTTGATGCCAATAAGGCCTTTGATAGTGTCAGCTGGAGGTATCTTTGGGCTGTGCTGACTAAATTTGGGTTTGGGGACCGATTTATTGCTTGGGTACGCCTGCTGTATGACTCTCCTCGGGCAGCCATCCGGGCTTCAGACAGATTTTCCCCCACTTTCCCAGGGCTGCCCCCTGTCTCTGATCCTATTTGCCGTCGCGATAGAGCCTCTGGCAGCTCTGGTGCGCTCTGAGCAGCTCATAACCGGCTTCTAATATGGGGACCTCCATGAGAAAATCATGCTATATGCAGACGACATGTTACTGTTTTTGGGTGACACTTCGTCCTCATTGACCCGGGTGATGTCCATCATTTCTGAGTTTGGACACTTCTCGGGTCTTATGATCAATTGGTCCAAGTCCGCGTTGATGCTGCTGGATTCCGCACCGGGGAGGCCAGACACAATAGAGTGTCCCATCCCTCTGGTTCCTTCTTTTAAATACCTGGGTGTTTACGTTTCCCCCGTGGTTCGGGATTACTGTCACCTTAACCTCCAACCACTGCTGCAACGTTCCCGGCTGCGGATTAATATTTGGAGTAAACTTAAATTGTCCCTGGCAGGGAGAACGAATCTTATTAAAATGATACTGATGCCTCAAATTCTATACATACTGCATAACTCCCCGGTTGTAGTTCCCCTTAAACTGTTCGGCATAATTAACTCTCTGTTTCATCAGCTGCTATGGGGGACCCATTGTACCTGCTGGATGCACGCAGGCCTCGCTCCCTCAGTTCCCGGGTTGGACCTATTCCCGGATCCCATGCTACCTCATTGTAGGCTATACCTCCCGCATATATGTGTGAGGTCTATCTATGTACTGTTTGTATTATACTGTATTCATTATATGTATTTTCTTTAGACGCTCTTACCATGCCTGCTCCTGATGAAGTGATAAATTCACAAAACGCGTTGAGCTCTACACAGGCAATTTTATCCATACAAGTTACTACCTTACCATGTTTTAAGGACCTTTTTATTATTTGTATGTACCAGGAATATATCGCTATATTATGTACTGCTGTCTTGGACCATTTAATCCATTTATGTTTCATTCATGTATGTCCCATTATCATCATGGGTTACATGGCTTTACTGAGCATTTTGGTTGTACCCATTTTTTGGTCTATAGATAGTCAATAAACAGACGATCTAACTTCTATATTTCTGGTCTCAATTTATTATTTACGAATGTTTATTCTGTGACTGGTCACACCTCACACAAAGTCCCAACTAGCTTTTTTGCTTTATGCATTAGGGATGGAGACTCCGTTGGTCAGGAGTCTCATATAAAGTCCCAACTCTCCTTTTTTCTTTTAGTATATATATCCTTGGGTTAAAAGGTGGGTGGCCTCGATAGGTGATATAATTATCCTGTAGAAGTATGTTAATTAACATAGGAGTAGGCCCCAAAAGTTTGAAAAACTGTGGTCTCCTTGGCTGGAAAACCCCTGGGATGTCTCCCGGGAGCTCCTAATGCAGAGGCTTTTACAGTAATGTAGATTGCAGAGTGCCGGGTGACTAGGGTGATGGGTGTTCACGTCTGCGGGTGTATGGACCCTACATTTTCTTGGTGGGCAGTGGTTTCTTCTATTTATTATGTGTGATCACAGTTGATTGTTCTAAAACCTGTCATGGTGATGGGGCGGCTGGGGGCGAAAGTTACCAAATTGGGAGGAGATGTTTTTGCGATCATGGGATTGTTGGTCTGTTTTTCCTCTGTAATATAATTGCAGTTGCCTGCCAGTGAGTGTCAGGTCCACACTCTTACGCTCAATCCCCAACCTGTACTCTATTGTGGAAAAGGAAGTCATGGCATGTCTGGCACACAGTGTTGGGACAAGGGTCCATCTGACCACTGATACCTGGTCTGCAAAGCACATTTAGGGCAGGTATATCACGTACACTGCCCATTGGGTAAACCTGCTGATGGCTGCCAAGCATGGAATGCGTGGCTCTGCAGAGGAGTTGATGACACTGCCACGACTTGCAGGCAGGCCTGCTGCCACCTCCTCTACTCCTCCTACTCCATCCTCTTCGCTAACCTCCTCGGCTGAGTCCTCTTCTGCTGCTGCGTCTTGCTCCACATCAACTGCACCCACCCAGCTCCCCAGGGGCTATTCCACATCCCAGATACAACAGTGTCACGCCGTCTTGGTGTTGACTTGCCTGAAAACAGAGAGTCACACCGGACCAGCACTCCTGTCCACCCTGAACGCACAGGTGGATCAGTGGCCGACCCCGCACCAACTGGAGATCGGCAAAGTGATGTGTGACAATGGAAGCAATTTGTTGGCAGCATTGAATTTGGGCAAGTTGACACATGTGCCGTGCATGGCACATGTGTTGAATCTGATCGTACAACGCTTTGTGCATAAATACCCAGGCTTACAGGACATCCTCAAGCAGGTCAGGAAGGTGTGTGGCCATTTCTGGCATTCCTACACGCCCATGGTGCACTTTTCCGATATTCAGCGGCAAAACAACATGCCAGTGAGGCGCTTGATTTGCGACAGCCCGACACGTTGGAATTCAACACTCCTCATGTTCGACCGCCTGCTCCAACAAGAAAAAGCCATCAACAAGTATTTGTATGACCGGGGTGCTAGGACAGCCTCTGCGGAGCTGGGTACTTTTTTGCCACGCTACTGGATGCTTATGCGCAATTCCTGTAGGCTCATGCATCCTTTAGTGTAGGTGACAAACCTAGTCACACCGAAGGCACCATCAGCGACATCATCCCATTTGTTTTCTTCCTGGAGCGTGCCCTGCGAAGAGTGCTGGATCAGGCCATAGATGAGCGTGAAGAGGAAGAGGAAGAGTTGTGGTCACCATCACCACCAGAAACAGCCTTATCATCTTTGCTTGCTGGACCTGCGGCAACGCTGGAAGAGGAGTCTGAGGAAGAGGAGTCAGAGGAGGAATGTGGCTTTGAGGAGGAGGAAGACCAACCACAGCAGGTATCCCAGGGTGCTCGTTGTCATCTTTCTGGTACCCGTGGTGTTGTACGTGGCTGGGGGGAAGAACAGACCTTCAATGAGATCAGTGAGGACGAGGAATGGGACATGAGTAGCTCGGCATCCAACCTTGTGCAAATGGGGTCTTTCATGCTGTAATGCCTGTTGAGGGACCCTCGTATAAAAAGGCTGAAGGAAAACAACCTGTACTGGGTGGCCATGCTACTAGACCCCCGGTATAAGCAGAAAGTGTCTGAAATGTTACCGAATTACCGGCAGTTGGAAAGGATGCAGCATTTCCAAAACAAGTTAAAAAGAATACTTTTCACAGCATATAAGGGTGATGTCACAGCACAACGGGAATCTAACAGGGGAAGAGGTGAAAGTAATCCTCCTCCTACCATGACCATGCCGGCAAGGACAGGAGGCTTTATAGACGTGTTGTTGATGGAGGACATGCGGAGCGTTTTTAGTCCTACGCATCGCCACAGCCCTTCGGGGTCCACCCTCAGAGAGACTACCTCGCCTTAACTGCAGATATCGACACTCTGAGGAGTGATGAACCCCTTGACTACTGGGTGTGCAGGCTTGACCTGTGGCCTGAGCTATCCCAATTTGCAATAGAACTTCTGGCCTGCCCCACTTCAAGTGTCCTGTCAGAAAGGACCTTCTGTGCAGCAGGAGGTATTGTCACTGAGAAAAGAAGTCGCCTAGGTCAAAAAAGTCTAGATTACTTCACTTTTATTAAGATGAATGAGGCATTCAAACCCGACTCTGCATCAACTACGTAATTTTCCATGAGAGTTTTGCCATGGATCCCCCTCCGGCATGCCACTGTCCGGATATTAGTCCCCTTGAAACAACTTTTCCATCACTATTGTGGCCAGAAAGAGTTCCTGTGGGTTTTAAAATTCGCCTGCCTATTGAAGTCTATGGCGGTTCGCCCGTTCGCGAACATTTGCGGAAGTTCGCGTTCGCCGTTTGCGAACAGAAAATGTTATGTTCGCGACATCTCTATTGCAGAGTAGGTAGTTCTCTTAGGAGCACCTGCTGCTAATGAACCATATCATTCTTCCTTCTTGTCTCCTGTTTTCTTTTAAAGAATAACCAACAGTCATTGTATACAAAAGTAAAAAAACAAAACATAACTTACTTAAATATAGTATATCAACAAGAGAAGGGCGCACCGTCCTAGTGCATTACCACTAAAAGGTTTTATTAAAATTTTAAAAAGGTACATGTTATACTCACAAAACAAGTGTAGGTATCACACATATAAACATGATCAACACAAGATCTCAAAGGTAGCCAAGGCACTGCGCGGTGCTGGATAGCATACAGTGGTCCGCATGAGTCTGCTAGGGCTAGGCTGATGCGTTTCAAGGGCGAACCCTCTTCCTCAGATCCAAAAGGTTCCTACAGGTACAGTTTTGGGGTCTTTCTGCTTACCAAAGAGATTGCCAGATAAATGTATATTGCTCTCTGCCTACCAGAGAGCAGAATAGTTTAGTGAGGTCTGCTCATGGTGCTCAGGTGCAGCTCAGTTTGTCTGAAGTGTTTTACACTGGTCCAATAGGGAGGCAAATTGAACAGTGGGAGGACCCTGACAAATGAGTGCACATGCATTTACTACAGCCCTGGTGATTGGCAGAGGAAAATGCCCGGAGGGAGGGGGAAGTTTCCCTTCCTCTGTAGAAGCTGCCCTTTGGCCACAGGTGGTCGACCTGAGGGCCTGAGAGTCAGAGAGGAGCTGAACCCAGATGTCCTGCAGAGCTGACTGGAAGGGAGACACTGGAAAGGATCTGATTCTGCCTACAGTGAGTTCAGATCTGTGTCATGAGGCCTGTTCTGAGAGGGCCACCCCTTCTTCTAGAAGAATCAGTGGACAGATGTCAGTCAAGGGGATGCTAGCGAGCATCCTGAAGATAATGTAATTGCATCACGTCTGCTGCTATAGAGAGCAAGAGGACTTAATTCTTCCATACAAATGGCAGTATGGTCAAAGCAGTGTGTCTGCTTCCAGAAATAACCTGGTGAGGCCAAGTGAGAGTTGTCCTTATCTACCGTGAATATCTCAATTTAGAATATCCCACTATTCCCTTCTCCCATCCAGGTTCCACAATAAATATAAAAGCAAAAGCCCTGGACTGTTAATTGAGCAACTAGCGACTGGGAGCAAGAATGGATGTGTGAACTGTCCCTAAGTGAGTAGACCCAAGAAGTCATCACACAGCAAGCCCTAAGGGGACAGTGCTACATATATGTATATTAACCACTTCATCCCCGGAGGATTTGGCTGCTCAAAGACCAGGCCCTATTTTGCGACTCGGCACTGCGTGACTTTAACGGACAGTTGCGCTATCGTGCGACACTGTACCCAAATTAACGTCCTTTTTTCCCACGAACAGAGCTTTCTTTTGGTGGTATTTGATCACCTGTGCGATTTTTATTTTTTGCGCAATAAACAATAAAAGAGTGACAATTTTGAACAAATAACAATATTTTTCACATTTTTTTATATGAAATTCTCAAAAAAAATGTAAAAATCAAAATTTATTGCATTTACTAACTACGGGAAAGATTTATGTCATTTTTATTGTTTTTTTTAAAACTAGTATTGGCGGCGATCTGCGATTTTCTTTGCGGGACTGCGAAATTGCGGTGGACAGATCTGACCCCTGACTGACATTTTTGACACTTTTGGGAGTACCAGTGACATTACTACAGTAATCCGTGCTATAAATATGCACTGTTGCTGTAAAAATGACACTGGCAGGGAAGGGGGGAAGAAATTGCTGTTTACATATGACAGTAGACCGACGCTTGCGTGCACCTTTGTGCGCAAGCACGGGGGGACAGGGGTGCTTGAATTTTTATTTTATTTTTTATTTATTTTGCTTTTTTTTGTTATTTTGACACCTTCCCTTTAATTTTTTTTTTTTAATAATTTTTATTGTTATTAAAGTGAATTTAAATATCCAAAAATTGTGTGTAGAGGGTAAAGGCTTGTGCAGGTCTGCAAAACGAAGTAATGCAGGCCAACCACAGAACCTGGGGGTTTAAATGTGCCACATATACTATAAGATATTTCCACACTTCCAGACAATGTTTAAAAAAATAAAGTACAAATTTTATTAATTTTTGTTTACAAAATTATAAACGAAGAAGGAGAAGGACATACATATACAGTACAAGAACAATGTGTGAACAATGCAAATAGTATATTAGTTACAATCCAGGAAGCCCAATGGATGGGACTGTACAATCAAAAAGGGAGCTGGAACTACGCGTTTCGCAGAAATTGCTTCTTCGGGCTCCAGCAAGTTTAAGAACATTAATTTTTCTAAGAAGTAAATGGCATGTGCATTAGTGTTCAGAAACAAATATCACATTATCATCAACAGATTTGAAAAATATAGGTTAAAATCCAAAATAATTACAGATTTTATTACTATCTATTTTATATCAAAATTTAATGTACTATTTATGTCTATATGACTATCAATTGTATTTTCTACTTTTGACCAGTGTATATCCAATATTTTCTACTTTATAAAGTTTCACCTCTATCTTTATGTCAAAACTTTATCAATGTTGTCCATTTTAGCAACATATGCAATATGAGGGCAAAAAGGAAGAAAGAGAAGTGGGAAAAGGGGAGGGAGAAAGAAGGGGAGGGGGAAAAGAGAAAGAAAGGGACATAGAAACAATGAAATAGAAAAGAAAAAGATTTTGTATATAAAGTGGTCAGTCAGAAGAGCTTAAGGGGGGGCGTATTGGCCAGACCCCTGGTCACCACTGGGCAAAAAAAACCCGGAGCGGTCAGGGGAAAGGGCCAGACGAGAAGAGAAGGGGTGTTATAATGTAAGAATCTTTTATATTATGTCAAAATAGTATCATATTTAATTAAAATTTCTCATTCGTTCGTTATTACTGCATATCTAGCATCTATAGCAGAAGTCGCAAAATAAAAGATGAAAAGATTGAGGTATTTCAAGGGTATATAGAAGGAAAAGCTTACCTATTAAGTTGTTATATCGTTGGTTCTTACTGTGTAAATACTACCTTCCTATTCTCCTGTCCCCCTCTTCCCAGTCCTTTCCTTCCTCATGTTCCTTTGAAAGACATATACCCAGTCATCAGACTAGATATATTTACACAGTAAGAACCAACACAATAAAAATATTTTGGATGAAAAAAAAAAAAAGAACCAACGATATAACAACTTAATAGGTCCCAGGATGGAGAGTGTGGCTGTCTCTCCTCCTGTCTGAGGAAAGAGGATGTCTCGAGGTGTCACTTGAGAATCCAGAGAGTGCTGAGTTGAGCTGAGGGGATGCGGTGTGCCGAGAACCTGCAGTCCCATGAAAACCTTCACAGGTCGTGAGTACTGAGGATTGCCCTGGGGGTCTGCCAAGTTAAAGGGGACCACTCTGGAAGAAGTTCTGGGATCCAGTGCCATCTAGCGGAGAGGGGGGTACATAGACAGTGAACCCCGAGGGATTCAAGTTAAAGGGGCACCTACTATTGGGCCCTGAATTGTACAGAGAGCGTGCCAGTTGGGATTTACAGTTCTACGACATACTACCTCAAGCCAGAGCAAGGCGGGAGGGAAGTATTCAGTGACTTGTTGCAGTGTAACAGTGTTGGTGGTTCTACAATTTCACAGTCCTGGATCTTTTGGACTTTAAGTCAAGGATTCAGCACTTCTATTTAGCTACAGAATATTCTCAAAGTTAGTGATCGTTGGCAGGCACTGGCTGGCGTCAAGGAAGCGCCAACGGGCATTTTCAAGGAGCCAAGTCCCAAGTGTACATAGTTGAAGCCTAAGGCAGTATCCCACTCATTCCCTTCTCCCATCCCCTTTATCTACAATAAAACAACAAAACCAAGGTGACACTGGTTAACACAGCCTGGAAAACCTGCTACATATACAAACATTTTTGTTATGTTTTCCAGACTGACAAGGAAAGACACTGATAAACAAGTGTGGTCACTATTGTGCAAAAGGCATGGTGCAAAACACTTGTGGGCATATTCATAAAGACCCAGACAATCAAGAAAGATTTTATGGATTGAATTTTCAAGCATTTCCTAAATCCCTACCAAAGCCACCTTGTTTATTTCAAGAGTGCATTTGGGATCTTAAATAAATTGTTTGACAAACTTTTTTTAATTTTTCGATGTGTTGGTTCTGCAGCCTTTGATAAAGACCTCTTTGCTGGCAACATGTTGAACATCTGGACCACTGCACCAGTTCGCCCCTTGCTCAGTGGGACATGGTAGTTGATATCTCCATGGCAAGGCTTGGCCCCTGCCATGCCAATGCCAATCAACATGAACTTTATCTTTGGGAGGGTACCTTGACAGGGTGTCATGGGTCTGCTACCTAAGGGGTTAACTTTGTGTTGAGTCTGCAGCCTAATTGCAGTGATTGGCAACAGGCTGCTCTATTTAAACTCTGCAGCAGCATTATGTCCTTGCTGTCTGATCTGCAGCTTCCTGTGACCCCTGCTCCTGTTTACCTGCTTCTGTGATTGATCTCCTGTACGACCCGGCTTGACTTTGGACTTCCCTTGCTTTCTGCCTGCACCTGACCTCGGCTCCCCTCTGACCTTGTACCTGCATGCTCCTTTGGATTCCACGCTGCCCGCCTGTTGTTGACCCGGCCTGTGAACTGATCCGTTTGCCTGTGAACCCCCAGAGTGAGTGTGGACTCGGATGTTCCGTCCTTCTGCCTGCCTGCTGTTGGGATCCTTCTACCCGCTGGTTGTCTCCTCTTAAAGCATCTGGGACCTTGGAGCTACCCGTCCAACAGCTGACCCGCCAGGCCCTCATACCATTCTGCTCTCCCGTGCCACCTGTCTGCTCTACCAGGGGCCGCGAGTCAGATACGTAAGGGAGGCCTTCCTCTGCACTATCGGGCTCATCAGTCAGGTACGTGAGAAGTTGACAGTATCAGACAGCCATGTCTGAGCCCGAGCGAGGAACCTCCCCCATGGAAGAACTGTGCCGACATCTGGCGGGTCTGACACAAGCTGTTAAGGATTTACAAGAGGGATATACTCGGCTGGAAGAACGAGTTCAAATTCTGTCATCTCCCGCCAACACTACAGGTGCTACCTCATCCGCACCTGCGGTAGTGATGTTACCACCAGAACCAAGGGTACCCACACCCGAAAGATTTGCGGGTGAACGTAGCAAATACAGAGCCTTTCATAATGCTTGCGAACTCTATTTTGCCCTGCAACCCCGCACCTTTTCTTTGGAAGCAACCAAAGTGGGCTTCGTTATCTCCCTGTTGACCGGAGAACCCCAAGCCTGGGCACATCGCCTTCTGGAACAAAAGGCCGAATCGCTAAGCAACCTCACCACGTTCTTTGAAGCGATGTCCCAACTTTATGAGGACCCCCAGCAGACTGCGACGGCTGAGGCCGCAATACATGCACTTCAACAAGGTCGCAGAGCCGCCGAAGACTACGTGGCCGAGTTCAGGCGTTGGAGTTCTGATACCAATTGGAACGATGCGGCCCTTCGCTACCAATTTCGGATGGGACTATCTGATCCTTTAAAAGATGAACTGGCACAAGTTGGGATACCCCAATCCCTGGACGCACTTATTAACTTGTCAATTCAGATTGACCGACGTCTAAGGGAACGTCGCTCCGAAAGATCCTCAGGCCAATATCGGCCAACTTGGATGCTACCTAAAGTTCCCAGTTTCTCCAGCCAGACTCCTTCTGCTCCAGTCGCTCCGGGCCCGGACACCTCCGAACCCATGCAGTTGGGATTGCTTCGTCCCTCTCTCACCATGGAGGAACGACAGCGCAGACGAATCAATAACCTCTGTATGTACTGTGGGGAACCCGGGCATTATGTGAGGTCCTGCCCTGCAAAGATGCGTAAGTGCCTTTCAATCTCCTCAGTGCATGTTCCTGTTTCACCTAACCAAGCCTCTCATCTTACTCTCACCATTATGTTACAGCTCCCAGGAAGGAGTATCCAGGTATCCGTCATAATTGATTCCGGAGCCTGCAGCTGCTTCATAGACTTGACGTTTGCAGCCAAACACCTCATTCCACTTCAGCCAAAGGCCCGGGGACTAGCTGTACATCTTGCTGATGGCTCTGTCATTAAATCCGGTCCAGTCACACAAGAGACGGTCCCTTTGCTTACTATCATTGCTTCCCATCACCAAGAGTTTTTACGCCTGGATGCCATTTCATCACCTTTGTTCCCCATCATCCTAGGTATGCCCTGGCTACAGGCCCATAACCCCCAAATCAACTGGGCCACTGGAGAAATCACATTTCCTTCAAGCTATTGCCAGCAACATTGCCTGCAAGAACCTCCAGTCAACCCCTCACCCTTACTCTGCCTTGACTCAGACCTTGAATTACAAAAATCAATCCCAGTGGCTTACCACGATTTTCTGGACGTATTCAGTAAGAAGGGTGCAGAGACTCTCCCTCCTCATAGGTCCTATGACTGCCCTATTGAACTGTTACCAGGGGCTGAGGTCCCTTTCGGAAGGATTTACCCTTTAACTGAGCTTGAATTGGGCACGCTAAAGGACTATATTGATGACAACCTAAAAAAAGGGTTTATTCGCCCATCTACCTCTCCGGCTGGTGCAGGCATCTTCTTTGTTGAAAAAAAGGACCATTCACTGCGACCCTGCATAGACTACAGAGAATTGAACAAGATAACTGTAAAGAACCGTTATCCTCTGCCTCTTGTGCCCGAACTGTTTCAAAGACTGGGAGCTGCAGTCATCTTCACTAAACTGGATCTGCGGGGAGCATACAATCTAATCCGTATTCGAGAAGGAGACGAATGGAAAACGGCATTTCGTACTCGATTCGGGCACTTTGAGTACCTAGTCATGCCTTTTGGGTTATGCAATGCACCGGCCACCTTTCAGCACTTTGTCAATGACATTTTCCGTGACTATCTGGACTTGTACGTCATCGTGTACCTGGATGACATCCTGATTTTCTCCTCCTCTGTTGATGACCACCGTAGACATGTCCGAAATGTGCTAACCCGACTACGGCAACATGGCCTCTACGCCAAACCGGAGAAGTGCGACTTTGAACTTCAGTGTATCCAGTTCTTAGGTCTGATCATCTCTGTTGAAGGCATTAAGATGGACCCTCAGAAAGTCACCGCCATCTTAGATTGGCCAGCTCCTATGGACAGAAAGGGGGTTCAACGCTTCATCGGGTTTGCCAACTTTTACCGGAAGTTTATTAGGGGGTTCTCTGCTATTATCGCCCCCATTACCGAACTAACTAAGCAAGGAACCCGATTCCTCTGGTCTCCCAAAGCGCAATCTGCTTTTGAAGCCCTCAAGAAGCTGTTCACGTCAGCACCCATCTTGAAGCACCCTGACCCTGCCTTACCGTTTGTTCTTGAAGTTGATGCCTCGGAAGTTGCAGTGGGGGCTGTGCTGTCTCAACGGCAAGGAGCTAAAGCCCTACTTTACCCGGTTGCTTTCTTTTCCCGCAAATTATCAATAGCAGAAAGAAATTATGATGTGGGAGACCGCGAGCTTTTGGCCATCAAGGCCGCATTGGAAGAATGGCGTTACTTACTTGAAGGTGCAGCACATCCCATTCTTATCTATACAGACCACAAGAATCTAGAATATCTGAGAACGGCTAAGAGATTAAAACCTCGGCAGGCAAGGTGGGCACTTTTTTTCTCTAGATTCTCATTCCATATAACGTACAGGCCAGGGTCAAAGAATACAAAACCTGATGCACTTTCACGTATGTTCAACGACCCTGAAAGGTCCACACTCCCAGACACCATCCTTCCCTCAGGAAACTTTCTTGTATTACAGGAGAATCTCCTATCCCGACTCAAACAGGCTTCTGCTGAGATTGCTTCGTCCTCTGAAACCAGCTTACAGGCACAGGATGGCCTACTGTGGCATGAAGGTAAAATTGTTGTACCTAAGGACTTAAGAATGACGGTGTTAGAGCTCTGTCATGACCACAAGCTGGCCGGACACTTCGGTGCCCTGAAGACGGCCGAACTGGTACAACGCACGTTCTGGTGGCCTCAGGTGGTAGGCGACTGTAAGAGCTATGTGGAGTCTTGTACTACTTGCTCCCGAAGCAAGAACAGCAGGGTAAAGGCCTGGGGTTTACTGAAGCCATTGCCCGTTCCAGAGAGACCCTGGAAAATGATCTCAATGGACTTCATTGTGGAACTCCCCCCGGCAGAGGGTTTTTCTACCATCTTCGTGGTGGTGGACAGACTGTCCAAAATGGCCCATTTTTTGCCCATGAAAGGTACACCCTCGGCTGTGGAAACTGCAAAAATTTTCGTCAAAGAAATTGTAAGGCTCCATGGTGTTCCAGCCAACATCGTGTCCGACCGGGGTGTCCAGTTCACCTCCAGGTTCTGGAAAGCTCTGTGCGGTTCTCTAGAGATTGAATTGGCTTTTTCCTCCGCATACCACCCTCAGACGAACGGACAAACAGAAAGAACCAATCAGACTCTGGAGCAGTACCTCCGTTGCTTCTCTTCCTTCTCCCAAGATGACTGGGTCTCTTTACTCCCCATTGCCGAGTTTGCTTATAATAACTCTTTTCATTCTGCCATCAAACAAACTCCGTTTTTTGCTAATTACGGCTTTCACCCGTCCTTCCTGCCTAGTATTATACCTGAATGCTCGATCCCTGCAGTCTCTGAAACGATGAATTTCTTCTCTGAAAACAACAAACTTTTACAAGAAACTATGGCCAAGACACAGGAGTATAATAAAAAGATCTTTGACAGGAAGAAGCGAGGAGAACTAATTCTGGAACCTGGCAACCAGGTATGGTTGTCTACAGTAAACTTGAAAATGGCTTGCCCCTCAAAAAAATTGGGCCCTAAGTTTTTGGGTCCCTTCCCTGTTAAGAGGAAGATCAATGATGTAGCCTATGAGCTGGAATTACCCGATTCACTTAAAGTTCACCCCGTCTTCCATGTGACTCTGTTGAAACCTGTGGTTCCGAATCCTTTTCCTGAACGAAATACTGGTCCACCAGAGCCTGTAATGGTCAATGGAGAGGAGGAATTTGAGGTGGAAACAATCTTGGATTGTAGAAGGAGGTACAATCAGGTTCAGTACCTAATTAAATGGAAGGGGTATGGACCAGAAGATAACTCTTGGGAGCCTGAAAGCAATATTCATGCTAAGGAACTAATGCAATCCTTCAAGAGATCCCATGCCGAGAAGTTGGCTCAATTGGGCATCCGGAGGCTGCCCTTTAGGGGGGGGCAATGTCATGGGTCTGCTACCTAAGGGGTTAACTTTGTGTTGAGTCTGCAGCCTAATTGCAGTGATTGGCAACAGGCTGCTCTATTTAAACTCTGCAGCAGCATTATGTCCTTGCTGTCTGATCTGCAGCTTCCTGTGACCCCTGCTCCTGTTTACCTGCTTCTGTGATTGATCTCCTGTACGACCCGGCTTGACTTTGGACTTCCCTTGCTTTCTGCCTGCACCTGACCTCGGCTCCCCTCTGACCTTGTACCTGCATGCTCCTTTGGATTCCACGCTGCCCGCCTGTTGTTGACCCGGCCTGTGAACTGATCCGTTTGCCTGTGAACCCCCAGAGTGAGTGTGGACTCGGATGTTCCGTCCTTCTGCCTGCCTGCTGTTGGGATCCTTCTACCCGCTGGTTGTCTCCTCTTAAAGCATCTGGGACCTTGGAGCTACCCGTCCAACAGCTGACCCGCCAGGCCCTCATACCATTCTGCTCTCCCGTGCCACCTGTCTGCTCTACCAGGGGCCGCGAGTCAGATACGTAAGGGAGGCCTTCCTCTGCACTATCGGGCTCATCAGTCAGGTACGTGAGAAGTTGACACAGGGGCAATGTCCACACAAAAACAGGTTGGGACATTTCAGGCATGGGGGGCAAATAGTCTACCATGTCTCTCTAAAACTATTTGTCCTAAATGACGATCCTGACTAATATCTATGCAATAGTGTGGAAAAGAACGGGGAAAAGAGTTGTTAGAAATGAAAGGCATATTTCCTCTTCAATCTGCAGCACTGTTATGTTCTGTAAAATGCAAAGCAATATGGTAACTTGGAGGTGTTCCATACAAATCAATGGTGAAATGTAATTTCCTGCTTATGTGATTGGGTCACTGATTTTCCTAGAAGACTGCACTAAGATACAAGATTTTAGGCATCCTCTACAAAACAAAAAACTATTTTGGTGAGATGCTCCTATAGGGTTAATTACTTTTAAAGGAATTCAAACCGTGTCACTCTACTTATTAGAATCCTGTAAGTGCATCAGCTGATTAATAATGAAAAAGTCACTCCTGTTTGCACATTTTCCACAAGTTTATACATTGATATCAATTTTCTCTATTTAGCATATTTAATTAATTTATTTATTCATTATATTAGCAGCGCTGCAACATTGGGTTCACATTAATTTAAAGGCACTAGCACTTTAACTTGCAGCAAGCAGCTATTTAATGCACAGACACTCTCTCAATTTATATATATATTTTTTGCACAATACCATAACCGCCGAGGTTATACCGACATACATTACAGAAATTATGGTAACATTTTGTTCAGCTTGCACAAATGCTTATGATATTAGTACAGCAAATGTCTTATGAAGAAACCCCTTAAAGAAATGTGATGCTAATAGGATATCTGTTAACAATCCATTAAAACCTCTCAGTTGCAATTAATTCAGCCCTAGCCTCAGTTGTTAGAAAAACAAAAACTATCAAATATACCTATTAGGTTGTTTGCATATGTACTTTTATTGACATTAGAAGTTTAACTAGATATTCTCACAGTGTTGTCAATATAGATTTATCACACTGATTTCACACTAATCATTCATGCTTACAACAGTTTAGATAAAGTTTGTTCTTTCAGCCTAGGGTCACACTAGATGCAGTGCGACTTCACAGCGAATTAGCTGCAGGTTTAGCACTGCATCTAAAGCGCAACCAATCCATGCAAACTGATTGTGGAGTGTATGATAAGTTAACTACACCCACAATCTTTTGGAAAATTGCAGCGTGATTTGCAGAATCAGGTTGCATGGATGTGAACACCCATGCAATCCGATTCTGGTATGGACAAAAAAAAAGGGTCCTGCACCAGTTTGGAGTGAATGCAGTGTGATTTGAGCATATACAAATCCATGGATTAAATCACACTCCAGAGACACCACATGCAATTCTCACAGGAATGTGCTGCAATTCCTGTGCAAATTGCATGTGGTAGCTGCACCGCAGCAGTGTGAGCCCAGGCATGGGGAATTTAAACTACTCCTGCTCCAAGAGCACAGTCTTTTTGAGCTGCTCCTGTGTTTGATACCTTAGTAAGCCATCACACAGCTTGCCACATTAGATTTCTTTTTAAAAATCTGCATTTACTGTATCTAAACATATGGTAAAAAAAATATATTTTGAAGATTAAAGCACACTATAAATGGGGGCTGCAATGTATCCATAGAACATTGAGTGAATGCTTTAGCAGATTGGTTTAGAAGTTGTATTTGCTTAATGTGCAAGCATCCATGTGCTTATGTGAACTCACAACCTAAGGAAGCCACTTATCTCTATTAAAATTTCTCCCTGTTCTTGTGCATTTCCTTTTAGTAAAGAAGGACCAAATTGTAGCTACATGGTTTGTAAGCCACAAAAAAAAAAAAAACTTTTTTATAGGCAAAATGAGACAAATTGGATCATTATTCAGAGACAGAAGAATCAAAGTCAAGAATCCAAAGTCAAGAAAAAATTGTATTAAAGAAAACTAAAATACACCAAATTTATCAGTGAAAAAAAGGAAGTAACATTTTAAGAAATGTAAGAAAGATTATTTGTAAAAATTGGCACGCATAAATCACAGCCATAAACAACCTGAATTAAATTATGTATTTATTTTGTCATGTTTCTGGAAGAAAAAGGGAAAAAAGCTGACAAGAACAGATCAAAAGTCCATCAATACAAGTAAAGGGGCATAATGATGGGCAAATCAAAAATATAAACAAATAAAAAGAGAATTTTAACTGCAAATAAACATGTGCAGAAACTGAAAACTAACAAAATAACAGAAAAGAAATACTCAAGGACAAAGATAACAATACTAGTATAGGTAGAACTAAGACTCCCACAGGGATAATCAGTAGAGACTCTGAGAAGAGACATACAGCAATCTAGCACAAGGTTGAATAAGACAAAGTCCTAGACTTAGGAAGTCTGAACACTGGCTGCAAGATACCTTCAAATAAAGTGAAAACAAATAAAAGATCATGTGAAACAAGACTGTGCTAAGTAAATAAAGATTTCCAAATATATTCAAGAAGCAGGAAAAACTAAGAATGATTAAACAATATAAAATCAGTAAAGAGGTTTTTAAGAAATGTTTGGAGTCTCAAAAGGTATAGATGTCATTTTTTATTTGATACCTGTTGGAAACAGATATCAAGTATAAAATAGAATCCACCAACTGAGTATTTGGGAGTATTGTTTTTATTTACATTTCAGTGTTTCATGTATGCCCTTTATATATGTTTTTATTTTTAAATTTGTGATTTAGATTATAGAGCTTATGTAATTACACAGCGTGGCACATAATTATTATAAGTATGTTTTGCACATCATATGGGATTGTGATCAGTGTCAGCAGCTATCCTAGTTGCCTTGTGAATACGCACATAACTAAGCAGGACAGGTACCTCTCTGACAATTAAAGGATTTCTCTCAGTCAACAAAAAATAAGCATTTTGCAAACCTTTTTTGCTCTTACAGAGTGATTATCTCATGTAGCGCTCTCTCTCTCAGGTGGCTTCCTGAGTCCCAGGCTAGAACTCCTTCTTGTTCCAGCCCTTCCTTATTTATCCAAACTGCTGCTGGCAAAAAGTGGGAAACAAAACCCAGCTTAGATTCCACACTGTTGGTGTAAAAAGAGGCTTGGAAGAGGGCAATGGAGATGTGCATGTCGGGGTGGCCTTGCGGAAAAGGATGTGAAAGAGCAATGATAGCAGGCTGTCGACCCTTGACAAGAATCCCACCAATTGAGGGCAGGACCACCAGATATGGATTTCATCTCCGCGTTGGCCAAAGCCCCTAAAGCATCTATCACTATATGACGGGTTCGAATGAGCTATGTGGGCCGGGACCCAATTCCAGCGAAGGAGGACCTTGTAAGCTGCCTGCAAGGTGACCGTATTAAAGGAACATTTGGCTACAATTGACAGGGCTTTACTCTAGTCCTCTAAGTCTCAAGTAGCCTCTAAGTCCTGCTCCCATTTGGACACATATGGGTGGGAATGGGAATAAACCCCCACAGTTAGGGAGGAGTAGATTAAAGAGATAGGGCCTTGGGCTCTAGGTGCGTGGAGGCAGATGTGCTCAAAGGGTGTTTTCTGAAATGGGAAGGAGGAATTACGATGGAGGAAAGAGACCCAGTGGTGAAATTGCAGGTAACAATATGACTCTGCGGAAGGTACATTGTGAGTCTCACAGAAGGAGGCCCAGGATCGAAAAATGCAGGATCCCAGGAAGTGACGGTTCTGAAAATAGCCATGTGCCGGCCACCAGGCAAAGGCATGGGGTTGGTCCAACCCCAGGAGGAAGAGTGGGTTGTTCAGGAAAGGGAGAAGTGGAAGAACAGAGAGACATTAGGTCCCAAACTGTGTGCCATAAGGGGGCCTAGGGAAGGGGGTGTCATTTAGGGGGAAGCCACATTAGAACTAAAATCAGTATGGGGCAAAGTTGGGAGTTTCTAGAAAAACCTATAAGCGAGTGTCCAAGGTCACGAGAAGCATTGCAAGGTGCGAAATTTTTGCAGTCAGGTAGTATTTGGACACATTCGGGCCTCTGAGTCTGCCTCTCAGTTTGTGGGAAAAAATGGTAGTAGTGCAGGGTACTTTGGGATGCTTGTGGGCCTAAATAAAGGCCAGAATCCTATTTTGAAGCAATTGTAGAAAAAAAGGCAGGAACTCAGAATGGTAGGGTCCGGAAATAGAGCAGTATCTTGGGGAGCACAGTCAAACAGGGGTCAAACATATCACCAAATAGTCTTGAGAGGAGCCTGCCCAGCAGTATGGGAAAGACACTTGGAGATGATGGAGGCCAAGGATGGAAAAATGCAGGATTACAGGAAGTGTTGGACCTGAGAATATCTGTGTGCAGTACACCAGGCAAAGGCATGGGGTTGATCAAACCCTGGGAGAAAGAGTGGGTTGTTTTGGAAAGGGAGAAATGGAAGAAAGGGAGACATGTAGTTTCCAGAGTAAGGGGCATGGGAAAGACACTTGGAGATGACATGAGAAGAGGGGGCAGCCCTGCCGAGTTCCCCTGAATATAGGGAAGGGAGTTGAGATAAAGCTTGCATAGCAGACAGAGGCTGCGGCGGAAGAGTATAGGGCTGAAAGCCAGGTCAGGAAAGATTCCCCAAATGTCCAGCATTTTAGCATGCACCGTATATAGTCCCAAGAGAGGGTGTCAAATGCCTTATAAATGTTGAGTGAGAGGAGGAAACCTGGGATTTTTCATTGGTTCATCAGAGTAATGAGAAAAATCACTTTGCGGATATTATCTGCCAACTGACGACCCTGGATGAATACAATCTGGTCTCTGTGAATCAGTTGACATAAATATTTGTTGATATCGGTGCACGGGATTTTGCCCAGGAGTTTATTGTCCTCGATTTAATAAAGAGATCAGCTGGAATGCCTGTGGGGTCTTGCGCTTCTGACTTCTGACATTAGCCCAAAAGTAGTCGGGGAAGGCCACCCACCACTCCACATAGCATTAAAGTAGGTATTCAGGTGAGGCACCAGCAACTGAGAGAACTTTCAGTAATATAACACGGAAAAGCTATCGGGACCCAAAACTTTAGCGGGACAGTTTTACTTAATGGCTTGGATCACTTCCAGTTCAGTGATATTTGCATTCAATGCCCCCTGAGAAGTCGTGGGCAGGGTAGGGAGGCAACGATCTTTGAAAAGGCATCAGGCAGGTTAGCAGGATTTCTGTAAGAAGAAGATAAGAAGGTGGCAAAGGATTCCACAATTTCTCGGATCTGAGGTGAGATCTACCCCAAGTGTATGAAGACCGATGGGCTCTTGCAACAGGCTAGAAAAAATCAGTTTCTAGGGAAGTATGCCCCCGACTTATTCGTGTTGGAGTAAAATTTGTGTTTATCCCAGTGAAGAGCTTTCTCAGCGTGATCGGAGACCAGGAGATCAAGTTTCGCAACAATTGTGTCACAGGCTTTCCGGGTTGCAGTTCAAGGGGAGGTTTTCTAGGCTGCATCTGCATCTGCATCTGACACCATCTGAACCGAATAAGTTTATCTTAGTCTCATCAGACCACAGGACATGGTTTCAGTAATCCATGTTCTTAGTCTGCTTGTCTTCAGCAAACTGTTTGTGGGCTTTCTTGTACATCATCTTTAGAAGAGGCTTCCTTCTGGGACGACAGCCATACAGACCAATTTAATGCAGTGTGTGGCCTATGGTCTGAGCACTGACAGGCTGATCCCCCACCCTTCAACCTCTGCAGCAATGCTGGCAGTAGTCATATGCCTAATTCCCAAAGACAACCTCTGGATATGACGCTGAGCATGTGCACTCAACTTCTTTGGTGGATCATGGCAAGGCCTGTTCTGAATAGAACATGTCCTGTTGAACCACTGTATGGTCTTGGCCACCTTGCTGCAGCTCAGTTTCAGGGTCTTAGCAAGCTTCTTATTGCCTAGGCTATCTGTTTGTAGAGCAACAATTCTTTTTTTCAGATCCTTAGAGAGTTCTTTGCCATGAGGTGCCATGTTAAAATTCCAGTGACCAGTATGAGAGAATAACACCACATTTATAACACCTGCTCCCCATTCACACCTGAGACCCTGTAACACTAATGAGTCCCATGACACAGCAGAGGGAAAATGGCTAATTGGGCCCTATTTGGACATTTCCACTTAGGGGTGTACTCACTTTTGTTGCCAGTGGTTTAGACATGAATGGCTGTATGTTGAGTTTTTTTGAGGGGAAGCAAATTTACACTGTTATACAAGCTATACACTCACTACTTTACATTGTAGCAAAGTGTCATTTCTTCAGTGTTGTCACATAAAAAGATATAATAAATATTTACAAAAATGTGAGGTACTGTATAACCATGTAGTACAGTATGCATTCAATACTTGGTCAGGGCTCCTTTTTTTTCATAAATTACTGCATTAATGCAGCGGGGCATGGAGGTGATCAGCCTGTGGCACTGCTGAGATGTTATGGAAGCCCGGGTTTCTTTGATAGCGGCCTTCAGCTCGTCTGCATTTTTGTATCTGGTGTCTCTCATCTTCCTCTTGACAATACCCCACACATTCGCTATGGGGTTTAGTTCAGATGAGTATGCTGGCCAATAAAACACAGTGATACCACCATAATTTAACCAGTTATTTGTACTTTTGGAAGCGTGGGCAGGTGCCAAGTCCTGCTGGAAAATAAAATCAGCATCTCCATAAAGCTGGTCAGCAGAGGGAAGCATGAAGTACTCTAGAATTTCCTGGTAGAGGGCTGCGCTGACTTTGGACTTGATAAAACCCAGTGGACCAACACCAGCAGATTAAATGCCTCCCCAAATAATCACGGACTGTGGAAAATGTTGCAGTTCATTTGGAAATCAAGGTCCCAGAATCTGGAGGAAGAGTGGAGAGGCACATAATCTAAGTTTCATGAGGTCCAGTGTGAAGTTTCTATAGTCAGTGATGCTTTGGCAGCCATGTCTTCCTGATGTTTGCAGCCCTTCTGCAGCTAGACTGGCAGAGCCTTGTACCCTGTGAAATTTTCTTGTGAAGCCTCACATCCATTGCAGACCTGTTGTCTCTGCATTGGGCTGATTGGTGTCACCAGTCTCTAGGCCCCAGAATGGAAACTAGAAATGGGTGCAAGGGCATGCCAATTAGCGTTGACACTCCTACTGGAGTGTAGGCTTAGCTAAGTTGATGTGTGTGACCCAATTTTCCTTGTCAAGAGCAAACCTCTTAACCATTGTACTGATGGCACCACACTGCTGCAAAGACTGTTCCTTGCCATGGATGTCAGCTGTGACATTTGGGGTGGCCCTAAGGTGATGTGAAACATCTCAAATGGACACCCAGAGAGTATGTAAGCATTATTGGGTCTGAGTAGCTTGCTGTAGTGTTGGTGTCAACAAATACCCTATCTAAATTTTAATTTACCCCTAATGGGTCTTGTCATCTAGCTAAGTTTCACAAACAATAAAGAGGACTTTGCTATCTTTGCTATGGCTAGGGCTAACAACTTTTTGACTGTATCATGTGACTATTTAACACTAGAGTTGAGCGGACACCTGGATGTCCGTGTTCGTCGGGTTCGGCCGAACTTGAAAAAAAAGTCCGGGTCCGTGTCCCGGACTTTTGCCGAACTTTTCCCGGACACCGAACCCCATTGAAGTCAATGGGGACCCGAACTTTCAGGCACTAAAATGGCTCTAAAACACCAAAGGAAAGGGCTAGAGTGCTGCAAATGGCAGCAGAACGTATTTAAGAGCATGGCAAGTGCTCTGCAAACAAATGTGGATAGGGAAATAACTTAAAACAACAAAAAAAAAACAGAAAAATAAAACAATGTTCTTCATCTCTGAAGGACGAGGCCCATATGGAGTAGGAGGGAGGTTGAGGTGGTGGTGGATGTGGCGGTGTCATAGGCGTGCGCACAGGGTGTGCCGGGTGTACCTGGGCACACCCTAATCACCTAGGGCACATTAGCATTATCGCTCTGTTTGCCAGTGAGGAGATGGGAAAGATCTCCCTCGGACCTGCTCTGCTCTAGTTCACTTTGCCAGCAGGGAGAGTAATGTATCGGGGCCATGTACATGTAGGCAAACACATGCATGTGTATTTAAACTTTGGGGTGCACATCCTAATGCAATAGGCTGCGCACACCTATGGGCGGTGTAGGTGGAAGCGGCGGTGGAGGAGGACCAGGGCCGGATTAAGAGCATCATGGGCTTGGTGCTGAGGATTTTGAAGGGCCTTAAGGGCCGTGCCTTGGCATGCACCCAGAGGAGGAAGGGTGCAGCCATGCATGCCTAATTCAACATGGGATGCTGTCTCTGAAGCCCATAAACACATCCATGCATCGGCAACTGTCCCTCCTTGTCCAGCCTTCGTGCTGTGTGGGGAGGTTCTGAGGGAGCTGCCTGGGGAAGCGAGCATAGAAGCCAGACTTCTGTGTTTACAAGTGACAGAAGAGCGGTAACAGTGAATATGGCCAACCCGGGGCCTATATAAAAGGTAGGGGCCTGGAGCTGCAGCTCCAATAGCCCCTACGTTAATCTGGCCCTGAGGAGGACGAGGTAGCCAACACTGCTTCTTTTCACAAATTTTAAATGAGAGTACACCCCAAAAGAGTGAGAAAGAGCAAAAATGGAACAATGGGTGGGTAATCGCTATTCTGCACAAGGTACGGAAAAGTCCAGTGGGATCCATGCCTGGTTCATTTTAATGAACGTGAGCTTGTCCACATTGTCTCTGGACAGGCGGCTGCGCTTGTCTGTTATAACGCCCCCAGCCGTGCTAAATACCCGTTCAGATAATACACTGGCTGCAGGGCACGCCAGCACCTCCAAGGCGTAAAGGGCAAGCTCAGGCCATGTACCCAATTTGGAGACCCAGAAGTTGAAGGGGGCAGACCCATCATTCACTACATGTAGGCGTGTGCACACATACTGCTCCACCATGTTGGTAAAATGCTGCCTCCTGCTAAGACGTTTCATCTGAGCTGCTGGTGCTGCTGTTTGTTGTGGCGTGCTGACAAAGCTTTTCCACATTTCGGCCATGCTAACCCTGCCTTCTGAGGTGCTGGCGGTGCCCTGGTTGTGTTGGCGACCTCTTCCTCCTCCTCCTCCTCCTCCTCTGCCTTGTGCTTCCACTGTGGCCCCGCTGTCAGGTGGGAATGCCAGCAGCATGGCGTCTACCAGCGTGCGCTTGTACTCGCGCATCTTGCGATCGCGCTCCAGTGAGTGAATTAAGGACGGTACGTTGTCCTTGTAACGGGGATCCAGTAGCGTGGCCACCCAGTAATCAGCACAAGTTAGAATGTGGGCAACTCGGCGGTCGTTGTGGAGACACTGCAGCATGTAATCGCTCATGTGTGCCAGGCTGCCCAGAGGCAACGAAAGGCTGTCCTCTGTGGGAGGTGTATCGTCCGTGTCCTCTGTATCCCCCCAGCCACGCACCAGTGATGGCCATGAGCTGGCCTGGGTGCCACCCTGCTGTGAACATGGTTCCATCTCCTCCTCCAGCTCCTCCTCCTCATCCTCCAGAACTGTGCCCCTGCTGGACAATTGTGTCCCTGGCGTTTGTGTGTGCAGGAACCCACCCTCGGAGCCCCTTGCAAATGACTGCCCTGAAAGCCTTGGAAATGTTACCTCTTCATCCTCCTCCTCCTCCTCATCCTGTGCCACATCCTCTTCCATCATCGCCCGAATCGTTTTTTGAAGGATGCATAGAAGTGGGATAGTTAAGCTGAGAACGGCGTCATCAGCACTGGCCATGTTGGTGGAGTACTCAAAACAGCGCAACAAGGCACACAGGTCTCGCATGGAGGCCCAGTTATTGGTGGTGAAGTGGTGCTGTTCCGCAGTGCTGCAGCTGAAACTCCACTATGGCCTGCTGCTGCTCGCAGTCTTTCCAGCATGTGCAAGGTGGAGTTCCACCTTGTGGGCACGTCACATATGAGGCGGTGAGCGGGAAGGCCGAAGTTACGCTGCAGCGCTGACAGGCGAGCAGCAGCAGGGTGAGAACGCCGAAAGTGCGCACAGACGGCCCGCACTTTCTGCAGCAGCTCTGACATATCGGGGTAGTTTTTAAGGAACCTCTGCACCACCAAATTCAGCACATGCGCCAGGCAAGGGATGTGCATCAAACCGGCTAGGCCCAGAGCTGCTATGAGATTTCGCCCGTTATCGCACACCACCAGGCCGGGCTTGAGGCTCGCTGGCAGCAACCACTCTTTTGTCTGCTGTTCCATGCTCCTCCACAACTCCTGCGCGGTGTGTGGTTTGTCCCCCAAACAGGCAAGTTTTAAAACTGCCTGCTGTCGTTTACCCCTGGCCGTGCTGAAGTTGGTGGTGAAGGTGTTACGCTGTCCGGATGAGGAGGCGGTAGAGGATGAGGAAGCGGAGTAGGAGGAGTTAGGAACAGGAGGCAAACTGAAGCGCCCTGCAATCCTCGGTGGTGGAAGGACATGCGCCAAATTGCTATCCGCCTCAGGCCCATCCGCCACTGCATTTACCCAGTGTGCCGTTAGGGAGATATAACGCCCCTGACCGTGCTTACTGGTCCACGTATCGGTAGTTAGGTGGACCTTGGCACAGATGGCGTTGCGCAGTGCACACCTGATTTTTTCCCCCACTTGGTTGTGCAGGGAAGGGATGGCTTGCCTGGAAAAGTAGTGGTGGCTGGGCACGACGTACTGTGGGACAGCCACCGACATAAGGTTTTTAAAACTGTACGTCTCCACCAGACGGAAGGACAGCATTTCAAAGGCCAATAATTTTGAAATGCTGGCATTCAGGGCCAGGGATCGCAGGTGGGTAGGGGGGTACTTCCTCTTCCTCTCAAGTGTTTGGGAGATGGAAATCTGAACGCTTCCACGGGACATTGTGGAGATGGTTGGTGACCCAGGTGGTGGTGTTGCTGACAGATCGTCTGTTTGCGGGGTGGCAGGTGCCGGTATCACTACAGATGTGGCTGGAGCGGCCGAGACTGCAGCAGAAGAGGAAGCAGGATGAGCCAGAGACGTTTCTTGGTTTTGAAGGTGTCTACTCCACTGCAGCTCGTGCTTTGCACTTAGATGCCTGATCATGCAGGTTGTGCTCAGGTTGAGAAGGTTTATGCCTCGCTTCAGGCTCTGATTGCACAGGGTGCAAACCACTCGTGTCCTGTCATCAGCACATTTTCTAAAGAACTTCCACGCTAGAGAACTCCTTTGAGCTGACTTTGGTGCGCTCGTTCCCTTGCTGCGTTGGGCAGTAGCAGGCGTAGTGTCTAGGGCACGGCCGCTCCACTTCTGCACCCTGCTCCCTCTTCTGCTGTGCTGGTGGCTCTATGTGACCACCGCCTCTTCCACCAAACTACTCAGGTCACCTGCATGATGTTCATTCCATGTGGGGTCGAGGACCTCATCGTCCTCCACATCATCTTCCACCCAGTCTTCACCCCTGCCCTCCTTGTTGGTCTCCACAATGCTGAACGCCGCAGCAGTTGGCACCTGCGTTTCGTCATCATCGGAGACGTGCTGCCATGGTCCTTGCATGTACTCATCTTGAGAAATAAGTGGTTGGGCATCGCTGCACTCAATCTCTTCCACTTCTGGGGCAGGGCTAGGTGGATGGCCCTGGGAAACCCTGTTGACAGAGTCATCAAAAAGAAGAAGAGACTGCTGTATGGCTTGGGGCTCAGACTGCTTGCCTGATTTGCAAGGGGGTGAGGTGAAAGACTGTTGGACATCGGCTGCAGGTGCCAACTCTGACCTTTCTGCAGTAGACTGGGTGGGAGACAATGTGAAGGAACTGGAGGCACTGTCAGCAGCAAACCAATCTACTATCGCCTCTACGTGTTCTGGCCTCATCACTTCTAGAGGCGTATGATGCCCTACCAAATACTGATGCAGGTTCTGTCGCCTGCTCACACTTGAGGAAGGTGTTTCACTTGTGCGTGTAGCTGGCACAGATCGACCACATCCTCTCCTTGCAACAGGAGCTCTACCAGCAGCACCACGACCCATGCCACAGCCCCTATTTGACGGTCTCCTCATATTTCTGTAATTTAAGATCTTGCCCTAGAAAGGTGTTTATTGAATAGCGGAACAAAAGAACAACAGTATCGCACAGGTGTATCTCACAGTCAAATATGCAAACTATGCCGCAATTTATTGTTTTTTACACCAAAAGGGTGTATATTGAATAGCGGAATAGGATAAAAAACTGTGTATCTCACATGTACAAACACAGACTAGGCCCGATTAAATTTTTTTGTACCCTAAAGGGAGGATGAGGAAGAGGAGTAGGGGGAGTTGGGAACAGGAGGCAAACTGAAGCGCCCTGCAATCCTTGGCGGGGGAACGAGATGCGCCAAACTAATTTAAAAGGTGTATCTCACACGTACCGATATAGACTATGCCGTAATTTAATTTTTTACACTCCAAAAGGGTGTATATTGAATAGCGGAATAGGAAAAATGTTATAATACGGTGTATCTCACACGTCCAAACACAGACTAGGCCCCGATTACAATTTTTTGTACCCTAAAGGCAGGATGAGGAAGAGGAGTAGGAGGAGTTGGGAACAGGAGGCAAACTGAAGCGCCCTGCAATCCTTGGCGGGGGAAGGAGATGCGCCAAACAAATTTAAAAGGTGTATCTCACACGTACCGATACAGACTATGTCGTAATTTAATTTTTTACACTCCAAAAGGGTGTATATTGAATAGCGGAATAGGAAAAAATTTATAATACGGTGTATTTCACATGTACAAACACAAACTAGGCCCCGCCGATTACAATTTTTTGTACCCTAAAGGCAGGATGAGGAAGAGGAGTAGGAGGAGTTGGGAACAGGAGGCAAACTGAAGCGCCCTGCAATCCTCGGCGGTAGAAGGAGATGCGCCAAACAAATTTAAAAAGGTGTATCTCACATGTACCGATACAGACTATCCCGCAATTTAATTTTTTACACTCAAAGAGGTTGTATATTGAATAGCGGAATAGGAAAAATTTTACAAAACGGTGTATCTCACACGTACAAACACAAACTAGGCCCCGATTACAATTTTTTCTACCCTAAAGGCAGGATGAGGAGTAGGAGGAGTTCGGAAGCAGGCAGGAGGCAGACTGAAGCACCCTCAAATCCTCGGCAGTATGAGATGCGCCCCAAAAATTGGAAAGGTGTATCTCACACGTACCAACACAGACTATCACGCAATTTAATTGTTTATACCCAAAGGTTTTGATTAGATAGCGGAATAGAAAATATGATCAAAAAAAAAGTGTATGTATATCACACGTACACAACCACACTAGGCCCCAATTACTATTGTTTGTACCCCTAAAGGCAGGATGAGGAGTAGGAGGAGTTTGGAACAGGCAGCACCCTCAAATCTTCAGAAGTATGAGATGAACCCCAAAAACTTGCACAGGTGGATCTCACACGTACCAACACAGACTATCCCGCAATTTAACTGATCCCCAAAGGTTTTTGATTAAATAGTGGAATAGAAAATATGATCAAAAAAAGTGTATGTATATCACACGTACACAACCACACTAGGCCCTAATTACTATTGTTTGTACCCCTAAAAGGCTGGATGAGGAGTAGGAGGAGTATGGAACAGGGAGCACTCTCAAATCTTCAGAAGTATGAGATGAACCCCAAAAACTTGGAAAGGTGGATCTCACACGTACCAACACAGACTATCCCGCAATTTAATTGATCCCCAAAGGTTTTTATTGAATAGCGGAATAGGAAATATGATCAAAAAAAGTGTATGTATATCACACGTACACAACCACACTAGGCCCCAATTACTATTGTTTGTACCCCTAAAAGGCTGGATGAGGAATAGGGGGAGTATGGAACAGGCAGCACCCTCAAATCTTCAGAAGTATGAGATGAACCCCAAAAACTTGGAAAGGTGGATCTCACACGTACCAACACAGACTATCCCCCAATTTAACTAATCCCCAAAGGTTTTTGATTAAATAGCGGAATAGAAAATATGATCAAAAAAAGTGTATGTATATCACACGTACACAACCACACTAGGCCCCAATTACTATTGTTTGTACCCCTAAAAGGCTGGATGAGGAGTAGGGGGAGTATGGAACAGGCAGCACCCTCAAATCTTCAGAAGTATGAGATGAACCCCAAAAACTTGGAAAGGTGGATCTCACACGTACCAACACAGACTATCCCCCAATTTAACTGATCCCCAAAGGTTTTTGATTAAATAGCGGAATAGAAAATATGATCAAAAAAAGTGTATGTATATCACACGTACACAACCACACTAGGCCCCAATTACTATTGTTTGTACCCCTAAAATGGCTGGATGAGGAGTAGGGGGAGTATGGAACAGGCAGCACCCTCAAATCTTCAGAAGTATGAGATGAACCCCAAAAACCCCAAATATCATTCAGCTCTGCTGCAGGCCACAACTTAATTTTTTTTAACCCAAGGCTGTATATTGAATAGTGGAATAGAAAAAAAGTGTATGATTTTTGAAACCACTCAATATTAGCACATGTGAACTGAACACAGCAGTGTATGATCAGTCACTCAGCACAGCACAGCTGTAGGAAAAATGCTGCACACAGTGCCTGATAGAAAAATACTTTTCTCCCTCCTCCTCAGTGGGCAAAAAAGATTGTGTTAACTGCACCCCAAAAAGATTGTGTTCACTGTACACCAAAAAGATTGTGTTTACTGCACCCCAAAAAGATTGTGTTCACTGCACCCCAAAAAGATTGTGTTCACTGTTACATAGTTACATAGTAGGTGAGGTTGAATAAAGACAATAGTCCATCTAGTTCAACCTGTGTAGTTGTGCGTGGCTGTAATCATCTCACATACCCCTGAATGTTCTGATCCTTGAGATGTAAGTCTAAGAGTCTTTTGAAAGCCACCATACTACCCGCAGAAACCACCTCTTGTGGTAGAGAATTCCACAATCTTGTTGCCCTAAAAGTAAAGAACCCCCCCGCGTTGCCTGAGGTTAAAACGCTTCTCCTCTAATCGCATTGTATGCCCTCGAGTCCTCATGCAATCCCTTCGAATTAACAGCTTTTTTTCTAAGCTGGGATCCCCATTAAGATATTTATAAATTGTTATCATGTCCCCCCTCAGACGTCTCTTCTCCAGGGAGAATAAATCGAGCGATTGTAGACGCTCTTCATAGTCAAGGTCCTCCAATCCCCTAATTAGTTTAGTTGCCCTTCTCTGGACTCTCTCCAGCTCCAACACATCCCTCCTGAGGACTGGCGACCAGAACTGGACGGAATACTCCAGATGCGGTCGGACCAGAGTTTTATAAAGTGGAAGGATTATAGTCTTATCTCTGGAATGCATCCTTTTCTTTATGCATGCTAATGTTCTGCTGGCTTTGGCAGCTGCCGCTTGACATTGCATGCTGTTGCCTAATCTATCATCAACCAAGACTCCCAGATCCTTCTCCATTTTTGATTCCCCCAAGGGTTCCCCTCCTAACGTGTATTGTGTTTTTATGTTTTTAGTCCCCAAGTGCAAAACCTTACACTTCTCCACGTTAAACCTCATTTGCCATGTCGTTGCCCACTCTGTAATTTTGTCCAGGTCATTCTGTAGGATATCTGCTTCATGTTGTGAAGTTATTGCCCTGGCCAATTTTGTGTCATCTGCAAAAACTGATATCGAACTACTGATCCCGACCTCAATGTTGTTTATGAATAAATTGAACAGGGTTGGTCCCAAGACTGAGCCTTGGGGGACCCCGCTTACCACCTCAGACCAGTCTGAGTATGCGCTGTTTATTACTACCCTTTGGACACGCCTTTTAAGCCAGTTCCGTATCCAAGAGCAAACCCTGCTATCGATACCTGCAGACCTTATTTTATAAATTAAGCGCTTGTGGGGAACTGTATCAAACGCCTTAGCGAAATCCAAGTACACCACATCCACTGGTCTCCCCCTATCAAGCTCACAGCTCACCTCCTCGTAGAATGTTAAGAGATTGGTTTGACAAGAACGCCCATTTGTAAACCTGTGCTGATTACTGCTGATGATGTTGTTGTCTTTAGCAAACTCTACGATATAGTCCCTTATCATCCCCTCCAGAAGTTTACATATTACTGATGTCAAACTGACAGGCCTATAATTTCCCGGGATATGCCTCTGGCCCTTTTTGAATATTGGAATCACGTTAGCTTTCTTCCAATCCCTGGTACATCTCCTGTCCTAATACTGTCAGCAAAGATCAGGAACAGTGGTCTCGATATAACTTTACTGAGTTCCTTGAGTACTCTCGGATGTACGCCATCCGGGCCTGGTGATTTGTTTGTGTTAAGTTTATCCAGCCTTTCCCTGATTTCATTTTGAGCACATATATATCTTTTACTGTTTATGAATCAGATTGAAGACTAACACTGGATTTATATATTTTATTTATTGATGTTCACTGGCAAAGAAGAAGCACTCTGATATTTATTTATTTATTTATCTATTCATTTATTTATTGATACACACATCGAAAACATACACCGTATTCATATATTTATTTATTTGTAAAGAAGAAAAACCTTGATATTTATTGATCTATGTATTTATTGACACAAGCATTGATCTGATTGACACACCTGCACTTTCATTATCTAATTTTTTTTGGAATATAATTATCATCAGATTTACACACACCACTACCACCAACCCAAATAGAGATCCACAAGAGCTAACCCTTGAAGCGCACCACTACTCCTTTAATTATATCGTTTACTGCTTTAGTATCAGTCCCAGTGGCGCTGCAGCAGGGATTCTCTTGCCACCTCAGATAGCGCAGGGATCACACACACCCCTTGACTGATTTCACCCTCTGTTAGCCATAGTGGCAAGTCCTGTGTATTACTACTAACCATACAATCATGGTCAGTGTACCCCTCCATTTCCTGTGTAAAGACTGACGAGAAAAAAGCATTCAGCACAGTTGCTTTTTCAGTGTCCTCTGTAACCATCCTCCCATCATTGTTAATTATGTGTGCAATATGCTCTGCCTTAGTTTTTTTGCTGTTGATATATTTAAATAATTTCTTTGGGTTTTTTTTACTATCCTCTGCTATTTGTCTCTCAAAGTTGATTTTAGCCATCTTGATTTTTTGTTTACTTTTCTTATTTGCCTCCTTGTATTGCTCGAAAGCCGATACTGTGCCCTCTGATTTATACTTCTTGAAGGCCAATTTATTTCCCCTAATAAGTTTTTTGACGCTACGGTTTAGCCAGCCAGGTTTGGCTTTGTCTCTTCTAAATTTATTTCCCATAAGAATGCACTGCAAGATGCCTTTGCTTAATATGTTCCTAAAGCATTCCCATTTTTCCTCTGTGGTCAGGGATCCCAGGGTTTGGTCCCAGTTTACCCTTTCCATCAATGAGTACAATTTTGGAAAGTTTGCCCTTCTGAAGTTTAGGGTTCTTATATTCCCCACTTGCCTTGTTATATTGTTATTTACACTAAATGTGATCATCCTGTGATCGCTAGAGCCCAGGTTGTCCTGGACTCCTACCTCCGAGATTAGGTCTGGGTCATTAGTGAGCAATAGATCCAGGACTGCGTTTTCTCTGGTAGGGGAATCCACCAACTGTGACATGTAATTATCCTGTAAGGTTTCCGTGAATAGACGGGCCTTCTGTGAGTGTGCAGTCCCCTCCTCCCAGTCAATGTCGGGATAATTGAAGTCCCCCAATATGATGACTGATCCCAATTTTGCCACTTTACCCATTAGTGCTAAAAATTCCAGCTTTACCTCCTCCCCTTGGTTAGGAGGCCTATAGCAAACCCCCACAATTACTTTCCCCTTTTCTCCTTCCTTATGGAGTTCAACCCACACAGATTCTAAATCCATGCCCATCCCATCCGTAATGTCACTCCTTTCTATCACCTTTATATTGTTCTTGACATAGAGACATACCCCTCCCCCTCTTTTTCCTACCCTATCCTTCCGGTACACCGAATACCCTTGGATATTGGCCAGCCAGTCATGTGAGGGGTCGAACCAAGTTTCTGTTATTCCCACAAGGTCTATGTCCTCCTCATGTACTAACATTTCCAACTCATCCATTTTATTAGCTAGGCTCCTGGCATTAGCATATACCCCTCTTAGTTTTACGGAAGTTAAGCGCAATTGGCGGTTATGTTTATTCCTGTTTGGTCTGAGATTTTCCCGCACAGACCTGCCAATTGACATTGTGGACCTACTGTCGCTGCTGACACTACAGCTGCCTTCTGTCCTCTGCTCCCTCCTGACTGACTCTACTTCTGAGCCCTCCCCCCCGTCTCCTAGTTTAAAAGCCCCTCCAACTTGGTGGCCATCTTTCTCCCCAAAAGAGCTGTACCGTCCCCATTAAGGTGCAGCCCATCCTTACTAAAGAGCCGGTAGCCGACTGAGAAGTCAGCCCAGTTCTCCAGGAACCCAAACCCCTCCTTCCTACACCAGTTCCTCAGCCACTTGTTAAGTTCCCTAATCTCCTTCTGCCTCTCCTGTGTGGCTCGAGGTACAGGCAGTATTTCAGAGAAAACCACCTTACCCCAAAAAGATTGCGTTCACTGCACCCCAAAAAAAGATTGTGTTCACTGCACCCCAAAAAGATTGTGTTCACTACAGCCCACACACAGCAAAATGGATGTGGACCACTGACACCTGCCTATCTCCTATCCCACACCACACAGCAATATCGATTGTAGTTTGTAGAACACACTTTCCCTAAAAATCAGCAGACTCTATCCCTAACAAGATTGATAAGATCGTAGATCGGGTGACTGCAAACCCCACCCCACACAGCAATATCGATTGTAGTTTGTAGAACACACTTTCCCTAAAAATCAGCAGACTCTCTCCCTAACAGGATTTATAAGATCGTAGATCGGGTGACTGCAAACCCCACCCCACACAGCAATGTCGATTGTAGTTTGTAGAACGCACTGTCCCTAAAATCAGCAGACTCTCTCCCTAAAATGCCTACAACTCGCCCTGCCTAACACACTCAGACCTGTCCCTCAATTCTATCTGGACACAAATGTTTTTTTTTCCTGTCTGTCCCTAATCAGCAGCCAGCACGTTGATGTGTGCTCTCTCCCTGATCTAAACAGCAGAATGACGCCGCAGCGGCGCTGCTGTCACGGAACCATGAACCAGACGTACAACAACAGATAAGTGAAAATAAGAAAGCTTTATTGAAAAACAAGCATAAAGCAAAAGTCCAAACGGATGGCGAAACCGATGCAGAGTCTTTGCGAAGCCAGGGGTCAGGAACCAGGAGGGTAGTCAGACGAAGCCGGGATCAGGAACCAGCAGGGTAGTCAGACGAAGCCAGGATCAGGAACCAGCAGGGTAGTCAGACGAAGCCAGGAACAGGAACCAGAAGCAGCAGCAGCAGCAGTCTTAGAAGCATGTGAACACAGGAGGACCAAGCAGGGAACTGAAGCCACAGACCTCCTATATATATATGAGCTAGGCATCCAGCTCCTCCCAGTGGGAAGGAGGAGCCGCAGGGTGGGAGGCTACAAGAAACCCAGAAACCAAGATGGCCGCCAGCACATGTCAAACGAAGGAGAACAGCAAGAAGGTAAGACCATGACAGTACCTCCCCCTCAAGGGCCCCTCCTCCGCGGAGTAAAGAACGGTTTCTGAGGGAAGCGTGCGTGGAAGGCTCGGAGCAAGGCAGGAGCATGGACATCTGCGGAGGGAACCCAGGAACGCTCCTCTGGACCATAACCACGCCAATGAACCAAAAACTGCACCCGACCGCGGACCAGGCGTGAGTCCAGGATATTGCTCACCTCATACTCCTCACGATTGCCCACTTGGACCGGACGAGGCCGAGGAACCGAGGAAGTGAAACGATTACACACCAGTGGCTTCAACAGAGAGACATGAAACACGTTGGAGATCCGCATGCCAGGAGGAAGCGCAAGGGCATAGGCTACCGGGTTTACCCTGCGAAGCACTCAGAAGGGACCAACAAAGCGAGGCGCCAGCTTGGGAGTGGGCACTCGAAGGTTGAGGTTGCGGGTGGACAACCATACACGGTCTCCGGCCTGGTAGGAAGGAGCAGGCGCTCGTCTGCGATCAGCCTGGAGTCTCTGGCGCTGCGCAGAGACCTCAAGGGACTTCTGGATCTGTACCCAAGAAGCACGTAGGACGGAAAGGTGATCCTCCACAGCCGGAATATCCTGGGGAGAGAATACCTCCGGTAACACGGCAGGTTGGAACCCATAATTGGCCATGAAGGGAGACGTCCCAGAGGAAGAGTTCACCGCCGTGTTCCTGGCAAACTCAGCCCAAGGCAGGAGGTCAACCCAATTGTCTTGGTGATCGGAGAGATAGCAACAAAGGAATTGCTCCAAGGCCTGATTGGATCGTTCTGCGGCCCCATTGGACTGAGGGTGGTAGGCCGAGGAGAAGGAGAGATGAATCCCCAACTGGGAGCAAAAGGCGCGCCAGAACCTGGACACAAACTGACTCCTCCGATCCGACACAATCTCCTTGGGCAAACCGTGCAACCGGAAGACCTCCCTGGCAAAAATCGTGGCCAACTCCTGTGCAGAGGGTAACTTCTTGAGAGGAACACAGTGGCACATTTTGGAAAACCGATCCACAATCATGAGAATGACCGTATGGCCTCGGGATGCAGGGAGGTCCACAATGAAATCCATCCCCAGGTGTGACCATGGGCGCTCCCCGGTGGCTAAGGGTTGCAGAAGGCCCAACGGAAGGTGCCGTGGGGACTTACTCTGGGCACAAACGGAGCATGCCGCTACATATGCGGCGATGTCGGAACGTAGGGAAGGCCACCAGAACAGACGTGAAACAGCCCAGGACAGCTGATTATTTCCAGGATGCCCCGCGGTCTTGGAGTTATGGTAGGTTCGCAACAACCGAGTGCACAACTCCTCAGGCACAAAACATCTGCCGTTGGGTCTCCCAGAGGGAGCACCAGATTGAGCCGCCAAAATCTGCTCACCCAGGGGAGAGGTCAGGCTGGTGCGAATGGCGGCCAGGATCTGATTCGGAGGTATGACCGAAGTCGGAATCGACTCCTCCCTGGACAGGTCGGAGTACTGCCGTGATAAGGCATCCGCCCTGATGTTCTTGGAACCGGGTAGGTAGGAGACCACGTAATTAAAACGTGACAAGAACAGAGCCCATCTGGCCTGACGTGGTGTCAATCTCTTGGCCTCAGAGAGGTAGGTCAGATTCTTGTGGTCCGTCAGGATGAGGACCGGAACCACCGAACCCTCGAGCAAGTGCCTCCATTCCTTAAGAGCCTGCACGATGGCCAATAACTCCCTGTCACCAATCTGGTAATTGCACTCCGCGGAAGACAGTTTCCGGGAGTAAAACCCACAAGGAAGCAGAGGACCCTCTGGTGTTCTACGCTGAGACAGAAGGGCACCTACTCCCGTCTCAGACGCGTCCACCTCGAGGACAAAGGGCAACCCAGGGTTGGGATGCGACAGAATCGGAGCCGACACAAAGGCGGACTTTAGAGCCTCAAAAGCTCGGATGGCCTCGGGCGGCCAGACCTGGGAATTACTGCCCTTCCTGGTCAGATCCGTGAGAGGCTTGGCTAGCATGGAAAAGTCCCTGATGAACTTCCGATAATAATTGGCGAAGCCCAAAAAGCGCTGCAGGGAGCGAAGACCACTGGGCTGGGGCCACTGTAAGACAGCCGAAACCTTCTCAGGATCCATGGAGAACCCCTTAGCGGAAATGATGTAACCTAAGAAGGTTACCTGGGATCGGTGAAATTCGCATTTCTCAAGCTTACCGAACAGCTTGTTCTCTCGTAACCGTTGCAACACTCGTTTGACATCCAGAATGTGGGTCTCCATGGACTCAGAATATACCAAGATGTCATCCAAATAGACCACCACACACTGCTGCAACAGGTCACGGAAAACATCGTTGATGAATTCCTGAAAGACTGCGGGCGCATTGCACAGCCCAAAGGGCATAACCAAGGATTCATAATGACCGGTCCTGGTGTTAAACGCGGTCTTCCACTCATCGCCCGCCTTGATCCTTACGAGGTTATATGCCGCCCTCAGGTCGAGTTTGGTAAAGACCGTGGCCCCTTTAAGGCGATCGAACAGCTCGGAAATCAAGGGTATCGGGTAAGCGTTCTTGATCGTGATGCGATTGAGACCCCTGTAATCGATGCAAGGCCTCAACTCACCGCCCTTCTTTTTCACAAAGAAAAATCCAGCCCCTGCCGGGGACGAGGATTTGCGAATGTGTCCGCGTGAAAGCGCCTCCCTCACGTACTCCTCCATGGCCTCATTCTCCGCTACCGACAGTGGATATACTTTGCCACGAGGAGGAACGGCACCAGATTGTAACTCGATGGCACAATCATATGGGCGGTGCGGAGGTAGGGCAACCGCGCGCACCTTATCGAATACATCCCGGTACTCCTCGTATTCAGGAGGCAACAGAGAGTCCGAGGAAGTACACAGCAACTTGACAGGCCCATGGATGCAACTAGCCCCACACTGCGGGGACCACGAGAGGATCTCGGCCGATCTCCAATCGAAAATCGGATTATGCTTCTGGAGCCAGGGGTACCCCAAGACCACCGAGTAGTGTGGAGACGAAATAACCTGGAAGCAGACCGACTCTCTGTGGACGGCACCAATGGCTAGCCCCACTGGAAGGGTCTCATGAGTCACGTGTGGCGGCAGAAGGGGTCTGCCGTCTATCGCCTCAAGAGCCAGAGGAGAACCTCGAGCCTGCAGAGGAATGGAATTGGCGGCAGCGAACACACTATCAATGAACAAACCACCAGCACCAGAGTCCACCAACACCTGGGTCGTCACCGAGCCCCCGACCCAGGAGAGGACAACAGTGATCAGTGGTTTGTCAACACGGGAAACCGGGGACGAGGAGACTCCACCCAAGATCTGCCCCCGACAGGATCTCAGGTGCGAGCGTCTCCCGGACGGTTCGGACATGCCAACCGAAAATGCCCACCGAGACCACAGTACATGCATCGGCCCTTGTGTCTCCGGAGTACCCTCTCCCCCTCGGACAGGCGAGCAAACCCCAGCTGCATGGGTTCACCCCCAGACAAGTCATCCCCAGGAGGCGTGGGAGGAGAGGGAGGCACGGGTGGGACAGCAAAGGTAGGCGCCAATCTGTTAGGAGGCCTCCGCAGACTCTCCTTAAAGGAAGGTCTCTCCCTGAGTCTGGTGTCAATCAAAATCAGGAAAGAAATAAGAGACTCGAGCTCCACTGGTAGGTCCTTAGCTGCAACCTCATCCTTCAAGGCATCCGAGAGACCATGAGAGAAAGCAGCGACCAGAGCCTCATTATTCCAGCCCACCTCTGCTGCCAGGGTACGAAACTCAATGGCGTATTCAGCTACGGATCGTGAACCCTGTCTGATGGACATAAGGAGCTTCGCAGCAGAGGCAGCACAAGCCGGCACATCGAATACCTTCCGAAGAGAAGCAACAAAACCGGAAAACTCGGCAACCACCGGATTGTTGTTCTCCCATAAAGGGCTGGCCCAGGCCAAGGCCTTGTCCGAGAGCAGCGAGATTAAGAAGCCCACCTTTGATCTCTCAGTAGGAAAGGCATGTGGCAGCAACTCGAAATAAATGCCCACCTGGTTAAGGAAACCTCGGCACTGAGTTGGCTCTCCCCCAAAGCGCTGTGGAAGGGGGGCAGAACCGGACATACCCCGAAACACCGCAGGCGCAACAACAGGTGTCGGGGTAGACTCTGGCGCAACAACCGGAGCGGCAGTAGGAGCGGGCCCAGGAGCGACAACCGACCCATCGGCAACGGGAGCGAAATGAGCCATGCGTTCAAGCAGGGTTTGCAACGCCACGGCGAACTGACCCAACAGGTGATCCTGCTGATCAAGTCTGGCAACCAGCGTGGGTAGTGAGGATGGCCCTGTACCGTCAGAATTCATGGCCTGTGGTGCCGTGCGTTCAAGCAGGATTTGCAACGCCACGGCGAACCGACCCAACAGGTGATCCTGCTGATCAAGTCTGGCAACCAGCGTGGGTAGCGAGGATGGCCCTGTACCGTCAGAATTCATGGCTTGGTCCTAATGTCACGGAACCATGAACCAGACGTACAACAACAGATAAGTGAAAATAAGAAAGCTTTATTGAAAAACAAGCATAAAGCAAAAGTCTAAACGGATGGTGAAACCGATGCAGAGTCTTTGCGAAGCCAGGGGTCAGGAACCAGGAGGGTAGTCAGACGAAGCCGGGATCAGGAACCAGCAGGGTAGTCAGACGAAGCCAGGATCAGGAACCAGCAGGGTAGTCAGACGAAGCCAGGAACAGGAACCAGAAGCAGCAGCAGCAGCAGCAGTCTTAGAAGCATGTGAACACAGGAGGACCAAGCAGGGAACTGAAGCCACAGACCTCCTATATATATATGAGCTAGGCATCCAGCTCCTCCCAGTGGGAAGGAGGAGCCGCAGGGTGGGAGGCTACAAGAAACTCAGAAACCAAGATGGCCGCCAGCACATGTCTAACGAAGGAGAACAGCAAGAAGGTAAGACCATGACAGCTGCCTCGAACTTATAAAGACTTGGTCACATGCTTCAGACGGCCAATCACAGCTACTGATACATTTGCAGGCATGGCTGGGATGGCTTAGGCACACCAGTTAAACACTTGTTGATTGGCTGTTGAAAGCCCGCCATGAAAAGCGCGCCAAAGCATGCAAAACCCGGAAATAAAACGACCGAACACGGATTTTTACCCGAATATACAGTAAAGTGTTCGTGTCCGTGTTCGGGTAAAAAAAATCCAATTATTCGGTACGAACACGAATAATACAGTCCGTGTTCGCTCAACCCTAGTTATTAGACTTCTCAGGGAAGTTTGCATATATGAACGTATTATAGCCCTGAAGGACGGTTCTGTACACAGAGTTTGCCAATTTTGGAAACCCTGGCAGGATTACGCACATGTTACATGAAACCTGTCTTCCCCGCATTGTCCACTAGCATAATGGGTGAGGGGGGGAGTGTTCAATAAAGGTGCATGTTTTATCCATACAGTATTTCCCTATGTGTATCTTTACTCCCTCCATATGCACCACATCTTTTGAGGACATCACAGTCACGACTGGCCCCCTTCAGGGATCGGATCATTGGGAGAGTCCAGAGCAGAGTAGTTCTACAGGCTTTAACCAATAAGCTATCTAGTAAGCGTATATACTCGGGTGTCTCACGAGTGGTGAGGTGGAGGTGTACACCGAACAGCACCATATGAGGAATACTGCTTAATTTACCTTCATGGAATACTGTTGGTGATGGACTTTTTGTTTCACGGACTCTGACCTTTTATCTATATATTTTGTAGATTTTAACGTATTTTATATATATTTAATATTGGTCATTCATCTGTTTTACCTATGCCAGATAGGTTTATGTGACTCACTCTGATTGAACGTTTGAGGTATAGCGCCGCTCGTGTGTATCTATATGCACCTTTTTTCACATGAATAAAAATGTAATTGTTAAAAAAAAGAAAGTGCGAAAAGTGGCCCTAACAAGAGGGGGAGTCGTAATGTGTCTATTCAGAGATACTGCCAGATAATACCTTCCAGAAAGGCAGTGATAGTGTCCTGTTCTAAATATAGAAATGGTTTTATTGTCTTTTGGGTGCACCAGTCAATCACTCTCCACAACTGGACTGTCGCAAAATATTTAATATGGTCTGGGAAGCTAATGTCTCCGCTTGATTTAGGAAGAATCTCCCTACTGATTCTGGCCTTCTTTCACCCCCATAAATAGTCCAGGAACTGGATCCCCAGCTCTTTCGGAAAACTCTGTGGTAAAGATACTGGAAGAGTTTGCAATAGGTAATGGAGTCGCAGTAAAATATTCCTTTTTTTTAAAAGACTTCAGTATTTCGTCCAAACCAGATAAGGGCTACTTCATTCCAGTTTCGTAGGTCCAGATTTAGAAAAGCAAAAAAAAAAGTGGATTCAGACTATACAGACCAAACACGGAGTCACAAAATATTATATATAAAATCATAAAATGTTAATGCACAACAAAGTTAAACCGTTTATACAATATGTATGTATCCTAATGATTAAAAACAATTGTAGAATGGTGCTTACGAGATCAGCTGTATGAATTTATACACTGATCAATATTGCTATGCTTTACAAGTTTCAATGCTGATACAGAAGTCTTCATGTGTCGATGCATTTTACCAATATAGCTTCATCAGGACTCATGAAAACACTACCACAATCACCTAAGAATAAACAATACCATTTAAACAATATCTACAGTATATAATGGTAACAGTGAATTAATGCATCAAATGCATAGAACATACCTAACCTCAGCACCACAAGCACCAACACGCAGAACCAGTCCCCTAGGCAGGTATCAGAGTATCAAAGGAAACCCATTCGAACGAAGGACCACCCAAGATGAGTCACTAGGTATCAATATAAAAAAAATTAATATAGTAACACCCTGACCTCACGCTCCATATATATAAGGACTTCACAAGGGTAAAAGCAAAATAGCCAAATACCTATTTAAGGTTCAATCATATAGGTGTAAGGTTCTGGCACTCTCAGTGCCTCCTATCACATTTATTCCGGGTGATTTCCATCTACCTAGACAGAAGAAACACATATAGGTGTGTTTCCCTTTAAGGCTGAAGCTGTCATCACCCAGCGCCGGACTAGATGGCTATTTAGGGCGTCGGTTCTCACTCACATGTGTTCGTTCAAACACCAGTACCTGGATACTAATCTTGCTTGAAGCTTCCATGCTTGCAAGCTCTCCTCGCTGACGAACCTCGCTGCGCTGATCCCTGCATCCTGCTACTGGATCATCCGCATCTCCTGAGCGATCCTTCGGCTATCGCTATTAGTGCTAAGTACCCCACAGGGGAAATCTCTATAGACTTGTACTAGGCTTACACTATTTAGCTCTGCATAGCAAGGACTGTCTTTTACATCTGCATAATTAGATTGCTAGCTCTTGAGGCTACTGCTACTATTTCCTGCACTGGGTTGATCTCTCCTGTATGCACCTGCTACTCTGTCATCTGTTATATCATACATGATCGCTAACCCTTCCTGCATCCATCTGCACTGTCTCACCTCAAGTGTCTGTCACCTACCACTTCCACTCAAACCTATCCCTAAGACCTTTATCATTGTCTTACCACATGTATATAAAGTCACACTAGGAACCAGCTTAATTACTGTGTGTATTTACTGGCTGAAATAAGACCTTCCATACATGATGAGTCATTGAGGTTGGGATTGGTATCTCAGCATATCTCCTACATGACTACTGACGTGGAACTACTTCTGCAGCTGAAAATCCACACCTTATAAGAAACGCAAGGAGCGTTACAATAGGCAACTATGTGCTTCCAGGTAGAGAACAAAATCGTATCCAAGGTTAAATAATGGAATCAGTATCTAATAAAGGGAGACATAAGCTAAGCGATATCCATCAAGGAGAGATGTGTCCTTCTGGCAGCATTTAGGTTAGTGGTCCTGTTAGAGACATGATATAATACCTCCAAAGGGCCAGCTGCTAGCTCAAAAGTACAAAAGGTTAAGCACCAAACTCCGGACAAGTATGGCTGAAAGGCCCAAAGACCAGAACTTGCAATATATAACAGATAGTAGGTATATCTGCATCAGTGAGTATATACAGTATACTGTACATAAACACATTTAAATAAGCAGTTGTCTAACATGGCCAGATGCAAATGCAAAATCTAAGAATTAACTTAATGCTGACATAAAAACAACAAACTGAAACATAACACCAAGAGGATGAACCTACTAGGTGGTGGGAAGCCCTTTCAATCCAAAGTAGGACACAGCTATTCTCATGCATGCACAAGTCCACCATAAGGAGTCATATGATATACCTTAGTAAAGACATGCAACCAAGGGCATATCAGCAATGCAAATAAAAAAGACATCAAAATCTTCTATGAAGTAGCATAATAATGCAATCAACCCCAGGGGAGCATGGCACATATCGCAATACGTCTAATGCTATGGGTGTCCAGGCACCCGAAAATGCAGCAGCTTCTACTTCTACCTCCCAGCATCTCCATGCCCAGTGCCAGCACCAGCTGGTGTCTGCAGCAGCTCTGGGAGGCGCGGCCAACATCACAGGGCATGCGTGAATTGGTACGTAACCGCCGAATGCAAAGATGCCAAGAGGTGTGGTTGACAATCTCTAGGTATGCACGAGTGGGCACATCTGCCCAACATCGATGGCCCCACAGCCAGCCAACTCCACCAAAGAAGGAGCAGACTGATCGGTATTCCGCCAAAGACCCAGGCATGCGCAGATCACTGCACAGTCCAGGTCAGCTCCACATCCTGGCCTGGCCCACCGATGCATGATGTGCACAGGGGGAGGGGCCAAGGTGGCGTGGAGAAGGACAGATATGCTGTGGGAGCAACTATATCCAATACTAACATGGCAAAGCCACAGATGACAACCAAATGCCCGCACAAGGTAACCACCCGCATGCAGGCACCAAAATCACCAAAATATGTCCCATACAGCAGAGTCAGCAACAATCATAGGAAATATAGATAAGAAATCAGAAGACAATACGACAAAGATGTATACAGATACCCTCAATACAGTAGCTATAAAAAGCCATAAACTGTAACGATGGAATACCTTTAATTTGTGTTTATATGTTCTTTATTTTTTTATTTGAAAAAATATTTTGTGCAGCAACTCTTTGGACTTTTGTTATATATACAGTATCTCACAAAACTGAGTACACTCCTTACATTTTTGTAAATATTTTATTATATCTTTTCATGTGACAACACTGAAGAAATTAGTCTTTGCTACAATGTAAAGTAGTGAGTGTACAGCTTGTATAACAATGTCAATTTCCTGTCCCCTCAAAATAACTCAACACACAGCCATTAATGTCTAAACTGCTGGCAATAAAACTGAGTACACCCCTAAGTAAAAATGTCCAAATTGGGCCCAATTAGCCATTTTCCCTCCCCGGTGTCATGTGACTCGTTAGTGTTACAAGGTCTCAGGTGTGAATGGGGAGCAGGTGTGGTAAATTTGGTGTTATCACTCTCACTCTCTCATACTTATCACTGGAAGTTCAACATGGCACCTCATGGCAAAGAACTCTCTGAGGATCTGAAAAAAGAATTGTTGCTCTACATAAAGATGGCCTGTAAAAAGATTGCCAATACCCTGAAACTGAGCTGCAGCACGGTGGCCAAGACCATAAAGCAGTTTAACAGGACAGGTTCCACTCAGAACAGGCCTCGCCATGGTCGACCAAAGAAGTTGAATGCACATGCTCAGCGTAATATCCAGAGGTTGCCCTTGGGAAATAGATGTATGAATGCAGCCAGCATTGCTGCAGGAGTTGAAGGTGTGGGGGGTCAGCCTGTCAGTGCTCAGACCATACGCCGCACACTGCATCAAATTGGTCTGCATGGCTGTTGTTCCGGAAGGAAGCCTCTTCTAAAGATGGTGCACAAGAAAACCCACAGTTTGCTGAAGACAAGCAGACTATGGACATGGGTTACTGGACAGTGATGGACGAACATCGGCCGGGGCGGTTCGCAAACGTCAGCCGCCAATTTTCTAACATGTCCGCGAACCACAAGTTTCACTTTAATGGGAGGCGAACTTTAAAAACCTTTAGGTCATATTTGCAGCCTCAAAAGACTTACTAGCTGTGCACAAATAGCCCCACCACAGGCATTCACAGGATAAAGAAGTAAGTGGCGGCAGGTACAGGCCCCAAAAATTAGCCCACATGCGTTTACCTGACAGCTAAGAACGTTGTATTCTGTGGCTGAAGGTACATTAGGCATTCACAGGATAAATAAGTAAGTGTCGGCCATATAATGGCCCAAAAATTAACCCACATGGGTTTACCTGACAGCTAAGAATGTAGTATTTGGTGGCTGGAGGTACATTATGCATTCACAGGATACAGAAGTAAGTGTCGGCCAGTGTAGGCCCCAAAAATTAGACCACATGGGTTTACCTGACAGCTAAGAGCGTAGTATTTGGTGGCTGGAGGTACATTAGGCATTCAAAGGATACAGAAGTAAGTGTCGGCCAGTATAGGCCCCAAAAATTAGCCCACATGGGTTTACCTGACAGCTAAGAATGTAGTATTTGGTGGCTGGCGGTACATTAGGCATTCACAGGACACAGAAGTAAGTGTCGGCCAGGATAGGCCCCAAAAATTAGCCCACATGGGTTTACATGAAAGCTAAGAACGTAGTATTCTGTGGCTGAAGGTTCATTAAGCATTGACAGAAAAAAAAATTGTCGGCCATGAAAGGCTCCAAAAATTAGGCATTCAATGGACATGAAATGCCTTTTATGCCGCTGTATTTAGCGAAGACAAGGACCAGGAATTGTTGTGGGTGGATGGCGGTCTGGCGGATATTTGTGGCCTGTCATGAGGAATTTCAATGAAACATGGTCTACTGGTCACATGTTTTGAATTCCTCAGAGATCCATGATTCATTCATTTTTTTTAAATGTGTGGTAGTCTACATTGTCATGAGCTATGCGAGTGCACTTATCGGTCACGACCCCCCTGCTGCGCTGAAGCAGGGGGGTCACTGTTGTTGTCACTGTTGTTACTGTGTGTAGCACAGTTAACACAGCAAAAGAGGCCAAATTTTTGCAGAACTAGAATACACTCTTAGAAAAGTATACTGTTAAATAACACCCCACTTCAATATGTGGCATTTGGGGGCCACTGGTTTATCACACCAGTTGTTCAAAAAATTGGACAGTGAGTTTGGCACTGTGTGTATCAGAGTTAACACAGGAAAAGTGGCAATATTGTTGCAGGACACAAATACACTTATGAAAGCATACTCAAATGGCTGGGGCGTGGCCAGCGTGGGACAGTGATGGACGCTTGATCTCCCGCTCCGCCGACCGACAACTCTATCCAGCGCCATCCCCAGCGACCTGAACAGGATTCAAACCCCCATCGGACTCCGGCTGACTGCAGCAACACACCGAGATGTCCCGCAAGCGAAAGGACGTCAAGGGGCCGAAGAAATTGACTGCCTTCTTCCCGCTGCCGGCCTGAGGTGGTCGACAAGATGGCGCCGGCACTCCGGGCCTTGCCGCTTTGGGGAAGCAGAGGGTCCACTACACAGACCTGCCAGAGGAATCTGCCTCTTCGGATACCCTGCAACCAGGTACCCTTTCTCCTTTCGCATCTGCACCTACCAGCCCTGCATGCACGAGCCCGGTCAAGTCAAAGATGCGGCTGGACTCCGCTGACAAGGCCTCACAGCCTGGGAGCTCTAGTAATCCCCTGCTGCCCTTCGCCCTGGGGGCATCCCCCTTCGCTGCCTTCCCCACAGTAGGCCAACCTATCATGGACACAGCACTCAAGGACATGATGTATGCCCTCCATACCTCCCTCCAGGCAGACATTGTCTCACTTGCAACCAAATTTTCTGCTGAAGCACTCTCCCTGGGGGAAAGGGTTCATTCTGTAGAATCCTCTGTTTCTGAGATTGTGACAACAGTTAATGATTTGGTGGAGGCACATGAAGAAAACTTGAATGAGCGACAATGGCTTAAAGCTAAAATTGCAGATCTGGAGGATCGCTCCAGAAGAAACAATCTTAAAATACGTGGCATACCTGAGACTGTAACACCTGCTGAGCTACACAAATTTGCCACTGATGTGTTTTTAGCTATCTTACCTGGAGCGTCCCCCCTGGAGCTGACGATTGACTGTATACACAGGGTTCCTAAACCCCCTTTTTTACCACAACATGTGCCACGCGACACATTGCTCCGTGTGCACTTCTACCAAACCAAAGAAGCCATATTAAACAAAGCTAGATCCTTGGGTAACCTCCCTGACCCCTATTCAGCTGTACAAATTTTCGCGGATCTGTCTAAACACACCCTGGACATGCGTAGACAACTTTCCACCATTACAAAAGCTCTGCGCAACCATAACTTGCTGTACAAGTGGAAACACCCTTCCAAGATTTTGGTGGAGAGGAATGGAGAGTCATACATGATCACCACGCTTGATAGAGGCATATCCCTGCTCCATTTGTGGGGCATCATCCCGGACCCAGTTCCCCCCCCAGGAGCGAAAAAATCCCCAAGTAGAGTTCCCCCACAATGGCAATCCATGCCGCAACGCACTAAGAGAGACACTTGAAAGACTGGGATCAGGTCTTCCTTGCTTCTCTACTCCCTCTTGTTTTCTGGAGTCCTGATCTACCTCCAGCTCGTCGTCCAGAGGCGTTTAGCCCGTTTGGCTTTGGAACTGTTCTCACCCCCGATTGGAGACGGCTACCCCAGCCCATGGTTTCCATCCACTTCTGTGTTTTTTGTTTGTCCTGTCTGGTTTTGTGTTGTCTTTTCTCTCCCTCTCATGCAGGTGTAACAGCCTTTGATCTACCACGAGACGCTATGTCTTCCCTCGGGTTCTCCTGGACATTTCTCAAGCATCACAGATCTACGTGCATCCTCTACAAGACTACAGGAGACCTCACCAACAGCTTCCAGCTCCTCACTCACTCACTCATCTAGATACGATACGGTCACCTATGGCTCCGTGAGTAATGATACCTCGCAAACACCTCCACTTACACATGACAGTTAAAATCTTGTCTGTTAATGCCTACGGCCTCAACCATCCGGCCAAGCGCACTTCAATGTGGCGCACTGCCACCAAGAACAAGGCTGACATTGTATGTGTCCAAGAGACTCACTTTCTAGACCAGCATGCTCCCACTTGCACCCATAAGAATTATCCCACTGTATTCACGGCATCATGCTCCAAGAAACGAAAAGGCGTCCTTTTAGCCGTACACAAAGACCTGGATTTCAACCTTGTCACTTCAGTTACAGATGTGAATGGCAGATACTTGATCGTTGTATGCACCATAGATGGTTTTACGGTGACTTTGGTCTCCCTATACGTTCCTAACGTTCATCAAATTTGTTTCCTGAACAGAACAATGCTAAAAATACGATCGGTCCAGAAAGGCCCCCTGGTGCTATGTGGCGACTTTAACCTTCCCCTAGATAGATCAGTGGACACTTCAACTACCGCCACCAGGTGCCTGCCATCCCTGCAAGGCTTTCTCCACAGAAATGACCTTTATGACATTTGGAGGTGCCACCATCCATCCGATAGAGAATTCTCTCACCACTCTGTGGTGCACAATACTTTCTCACGTATTGATATTATTTTGTCTGATTTAGCTTTACTCCAAAGAGCGGTGGACTCAGAGATAGCCCCGATTACGGGGTCTATCACGCTCCGATCACGCTCCAGTGAGTGTGGTACTCTCACTGTCGCACAAACCCACATCTCAAAAACCCTGGAGGGCAAATGCTGCCCTACTCAAGCAGCCAGATAATGTTGAATTCCTTAAAAAATCCCTATCTGAATTTTTCGAGACCAACCAGGGGTCGGTATCTGAGTCCGCGACTCTTTGGAACGCCCATAAGGCATTCAGCAGAGGGGTACTTATTCAATTACAGCGTAGAACAAACAGAAAGCGCTCCCAACTTATAGACAAACTCACCAGAGACATCACATCTCTAGAGACCCAGAACCAGACTAATCCCTCTGCAGACTTAAAAACCCGACTCTTGACGCTCAGGCGGGAACTCCGATCCCATCTCCTTGACACCTACGAACGCAATCTCTGGAAAGCCAAAGCCACGTATTACGCCATTAGCAACAAGGCTGGCAAACTCTTGGCAGCCAAGATTAAGGGCCAACGTGTTAAAAATAAAATCAAATCCATCATTCATCCCCATACGAACGAACGACTTTATGACCCTAGAGACATAGCCAACGATTTTAGCAGCTACTATGAATCCCTCTATAACCTGAAATACTCCATGCCCTCACCCCCCAATCCTGACCATATTAAGGACTTTCTAGACAGCATTACCCTGCCATCCCTCACGCCCGCATAGGCTACACAACTTAACGCCCCTTTCACAGTAGAAGAGGTTCAAATAGCCATAGCATCCTTGCCAACTGGGAAATCCCCTGGGCCGGATGGCCTGGTCAACGACTACTATAAGTCCATGACAGACACACTAGCGCCACATCTGTGCAAAGTGTTCAATGATGCCGCAGCCACCTCCTCCTTCCCGACGGAAATGCTCGAAGCTACTATTGTGACCCTCCCCAAACCGGGCTAAGACCTGACCTCTCCACAAAATTTTCGTCCCATCTCCCTGCTCAATTCGGACATAAAAATTTACGCCAAACTAGTCGCTAATAGACTGATGCCTCTGTTGCCAAACCTAATACACAAAGTCCAATCGGGCTTCACTTTGGGTAGACAATCTGCTGACGCAACTAGAAGGCTCATAGATGTTATCCATACTGCACACTCTACTAGGACGCCTTCTCTGCTCCTTTCCCTGGATGCAGAGAAGGCGTTCGATAGAGTCCATTGGGGGTACCTCCAGGAAGTGCTCCGCAGATTTGGCATACATGGCAGAATGCATGCAGCTATCCTGGCGCTCTACTCCCACCATACAGCCCGAGTACTGGTCAATACATCCCTCTCCACCCCATTCCATATCTTCAATGGAACTCGGCAGGGGTGCCCACTTTCAACCCTTGTCTTTAATCTAGCCATAGAACCCCTGGCCCAAAAAATCCGTACGGACCCCTACATCACTGGCATACACGTTGGACCTCAGGAACACCGCATCAGCTTATTTGCTGATGATGTTATCCTGATGGTATAGAACCCCGCTTCCTCTCTTCCGCGAATTAAACATATTCTCACAGAATTTGGGGAAGTCTCGTTGTATAAAGTAAACGAAACTAAGTCTAACATGTTAGACCTAGGCATAGACGGGACAACCAGGAACCTTCTCACTAGCTTGCTCCCATATAAATGGGCTGACAATGGGGTTAAGTACCTAGGCATTACCCTTACCAAATCCACGACACTCTTGTTTCAGGCAAACTTCGCCCCCTTCAAGCTCCAATTATCCAAAGAACTTCAAAATCTAGAGAAATTTGAATTTACGTGGTCAGGGCGACTAGCAGCTTTTAAAATGTGTACACTGCCCAAACTGCTTTACCTCTTCAGGTCACTACCCATTCCCATTCCTAAGTCGTTCCTACACTCACTACAGTCGATGGTGTCCCGCTATTTATGGCAGGGCAAGCATGCCCGGTGTGCGCGGGGGATACTGATGAAGTCCAAAAACGCAGGAGAGGCCTCTGTGTCCAACCTGGAAGAATATTACACGGCCTCAGTACTATCGCAATTACACCCTTGGTTCCAGCAGAACCTGGACACTGTCTGGGGGACACTGGAACAAAACCTGACCCCTCGCAGAGACCTCGCCTCATGGTTATGTAGTAGGTGAGTTGGGGACAAAATACCGGCACATCTACCTCCGACCGTAAAAGCTTCGGTCTCGGCCTGGCTGCACTTGACATACTCTAAATGGAAACACACGCCGCTCACTACAATCTCCTTGCCTCTACTAAGCATTCTCCAAGTTGTCCCAGACATGAACCTGAGCCAATGGATGAACCACAGAATCACCACTTTAGATGCCCTCTACACTGGAGACACCCTTAAAACCTTTTCACAGTTAGTCTCGGAGTTTCAAATCCCCAAGACAGAATGGTACCGACACATTCAAATTCAATCCTGCCTGCAGCACAACCCTCAGTATAGAACCCCCATTCCCGAGGAAAGTTTGGGAGTTCCTCACTTCCCCTTCTCCGAAAGCGAAAGGGATCTCAACTATCTACCCCATTCTGAGTGAAAAAAACATCTTTACCAAGTCTCCTCCCCTGCTCAAGTGGGAACGAGATCTAGAAGCGTCCTTCTCCACTCAACAGTGGTCCGCGGCCCTGTCCTCGGGTAGTAAAGCTTCATTGAGCGCCTCCATTAGGGAAATGCACCTAAAAATCTCGCTACGATGGTACCTCACCCCAGCCATAATAGCGAAGTTCCATGGTGATACTCCTCCTACATGCTGGCGAGCATGCGGTAAAATAGGCACCATTAGACACCTGCTGTGGGACTGCCCACCAATACGAGCCCTTTGGTCAGAAGTGTTCCAGATGCTAACCAACATTGTACAGACACCCCTGACTCCGACACCTGAGTTAGGACTTTTGAACCTGACTATAGAAACCATCCCAAGACCGCTCCGTAAAATGGTGCTAAATGTACTTTTTGCAACTAGATTAAGTATTACTAGACGATGGAAGAGCAGCCAACCTCCTTCCCTTCTAGACGTCATCCATACTACCCAACTACATCACACGTACAAGCTACTTATGACCCCCACAAGTGAGTCTTACCAAAGGGAGAAAACCAATTGGTCCAATTGGACCCACTGGTTCAATTTGAACTTTTCTGTGTAATCTAATTTACGGCCGCTAGATGGCGCACCTACACTGTTATGTGGAACTCAGAGAAAGTGAGTGAGGAAGATGTGTTATACACTTTCCATGTTGTTATATTATTGTATTGAAGATTTTATCTGCTTAAGAACCAAGTAGATCTGGTTCACGAGTGTTACTTGATTTCTATTTTGCAATACCTGTTACACGTACTATGCAAACCTGCTTATTGTTTTACCTTATTGTCTTACCCTGTTGTTTGAAAAATTACAATAAAAACAATTTGAAAAGTTGAAAGTATACTCAGATGACGCCCCACTTCAATATGTGGTATATCTGACCTATCACACCAGTAGTTCAAAAAATTGGCCAGGGGGTTTGGCACTGTGTGTATCAGAGTTAACACAGCAAAAGAGGCAATATTGTTGCAGGACACAAATACACTTATGAAAGTATACTCAGATAACACCCCACTTCAATATGTGGTATTGGGGGCCACTGATCTATCACACCAGTTGTACAAAAATTGGCCAGTGAGTTTGGCGCTGTGTGTATCAGAGTTAACACAGCAAAAGAGGCAATATTGTTGCAAGACACAAATACACTCATAAAAGTATACTCAGATGACACCCCACTTCAATATGTGGTATTGGGGGGGCCACTGACCTATCACACCAGTTGTAAAAAAAATTGGCCAGTGAGTTTGGCACTGTGTGTATGAGAGTTAACACAGCAAAAGAGGCATTATTGTTGCAGGACACAAATACACTTATGAAAGTATACTCAGATAACACCCCACTTCAATATGTGGTATTGGGGGCCACTGATCTATCACACCAGTTGTAGAAAAAAATTGGCCAGTGAGTTTGGCACTGCGTGTATCAGAGTTAACACAGCAAAAGAGGCAATATTGTTGCAAGACACAAATACACTCATAAAAGTATACTCAGATGACACCCCACTTCAATATGTGGTATTGGGGGGCCACTGACCTATCACACCAGTTGTAAAAAAAATTGGCCAGTGAGTTTGGCCAACACAGAAAAAGAGGCATTAACACAGAAAAAGAGGCATTATTGTTGCAGGACACAAATACACTTATGAAAATATACTCAGATAACACCCCACTTCAATATGTGGTATTGGGGGGCCACAGTTTTATCACACCAGTTCTACAAATAATTGGCCAGTAACTGTTGTCACTGTGTGTAGCACGGTTAACGCAGCAAAAGAGGCCAAATTTTTGCAGGACTACAATACACTCTTATAAAAGTATACAGTTAAATAACACCCCACTTCAATATGTGGTATTGGGGGGCCACTGGTCTATCACACCAGTTATAATACATTAAAAGTGCTTTTGTCACTGTTTGTAGTATTGCTGCAGCAACGCTCAACACACCAGTCCCAATGCTGCACAGTGCACAATACAAATCCCCTATAATATGCTTTCTATATTACAAAGTATATTATACGTGGATGTAGTGCACTGCACACCTATATGAAATAGCAGCCCTTAAAATGACTTTTGTGAACCTTAACAGAGCGATTTGTGTCACTGGCAATCTCTGTCCCTGATCAACACAGCATACCTGTCCCTACACTGAAAAGAGACTGCAGCCGATCTGTCCCTGATGAACACAGCATACCTGTCCCTAAACTGAAAAGAGACTGCAGACCTATACCAAATACCAGCCCTTAAAAGGACTTTTGTGGATGTTAACAGACAATGGCAATCTCTCCCTGATGAACATAGCATACCTGTCCCTAAACTGAAAATAGACTGTAGTAGACCTATACCAAATACCAGCCCTTAACCACTTAAGCCCCGGAAGATTTTACCCCCTTCCTGACCAGACCCCTTTTTTCAACTTGGCACTTTGTGACTTTAACTGACAATTGCGTGGTCATGCAATGCTGTACCCAAACGAAATTTACGTCCTTTTTTTCCCACAAACAGAGCTTTCTTTTGGTGTTATTTGATCACCTCTGCGCTTTTTTTTATTTTGCAATATTAATAAAAAAAATGCGAAAATCTTGCGAAAAAATGACATTTTCAACTTTGTCTCTTAAAAAATATCCAATATACTCAATTTATGTCATTTTTTTTGGCCAAAATATATTTAGCTACATGTCTTTGACAACAAAAAATTCAATGAGCGTATTTTTATTGGTACGCAAAAGTTATGGCGTCTGCAAACTATGGTGTAAATACTGAAATTTACGCAGCTTTAATTTCGGACTGCCTATCTCATTTCATGAAGTGCTAAAATGGCAGGGCAGTACAACCCCCCCCCCCCCCAAATACCACTTTTTGGAAAGTAGACATCCTAAGGAATGTTCTGAGAGGCATGTTGAGCTCATTGAATATTTAATTTTTTTGTCACAAGTGTTTGAAAAATGACTAAAAAAATGTTTTTGTTTTTTTTTACACAAAGTTGTCATTGAAATGATATATTGCTCACACATGCCATGGGTATATGTGTAATTACACCCCAAAATATCTTCTGCTGCTTCTCCTGAGTACAGGGATACTACATATGTGAGACTTTTTGGGAGCCTAGCAGTGTACGGGAGCCCAAAAACAAATCCACCACCATCAGAATTTTTAAAGGGCGTACATTTTTCATTGCATTTTCTCACTACCTAACGGTTCTGCTGCTTCTCCTGAGTACAGGGATACCACATATGTGAGACTTTTTGGGAGCCTAGCAGTGTACGGGAGCCCAAAAACAAATCCACCACCATCAGAATTTCAAAGGGCGTACATTTTTCATTGCATTTTCTCACTACCTAACGGTTTAGCAGGCCCTGAAATGTCAAGATACCACAAACCCCCCCCCCAAAAAAAAATTACCCCATTTTGGAAAGTAGACACCCCAAGCTGCTTGCTGAGAGGCATGGTGAGTCCATGGAATATTTTATATTTTGCCACAAGTTCTGGGAAATATATATATATATATATTTATATATATATATATATATATATATATATATATATATATATATATATATTTTACACATAGTTGTCAGTAAATGATATATTTCTCAAACGTGCCATGGGTATATGTGAAATGACACCCCAAAATACATTCTGCTGCTTCTCCTGAGTACAGGGATACCCCATGTGTGAGACTTTTTTGCAGTCTAGCCGAGTACAGGACCCCGAAAACCAATCCCCACTTTCAGGCTTTCCAAGGGCGTAAATTGTTGATTTCACTCCTGACTACCTATCACAGATTTGGAGGCCATGAAATGCCAAGACAGCACAAACCCCCCCCCCCCCCAAATGACCCCTTTTCGGAAAGTAGACACCCTAAGCTTTTTCCAGAGAGGCATGTTGAGTGTTTTGCAGATCTCACTTTTTGTCACAAAGTTACATAGTTAGTGAGGTTGAAAAAAGACATCAGTCCATCCAGTTCAACCTATGATGTGTGTGTGTGTCCGCTTTTAACTGTACATTGTATACCCCTGTATGTTGTGGTCTTTAAGGTGTCCATCTAATAGTTTTTTGAAACTATCAATGCTCCCTGCTGATACGACTGCTTGTGGAAGAGAATTCCACATCCTTACCGCTCTTACAGTGAAGAACCCCTTACGCACTTTAAGGTTAAACCGCCTTTCCTCTAGTTTTAGTGAGTGGCCACGTGTCTTATTGTATCTCCTTTCTCTGAATAGTTTGTTCCTTATGCTCGGGTCACCAGTACAGTATTTGTACATTGATATCATATCCCCCCTCAATCGTCTCTTCTCCAGAGAGAATAGGTTCAGTGCTTGTAGTCTTTCCTCATAGCTGATGTCCTCCATTCCCCTAATTATTTTTGTTGCCCTTCTCTGGACTTTCTCCAGTTCCAGCACATCCTTCCTGAGGACCGGTGCCCAGAACTGGACAGCATACTCCAGATGTGGCCGGAGCAGAGTCTTGTAGATTGGGAGAATAATCTCTTTATTTCTGGAGTGAATCCCCTTTTTTATACATCCCAGTATTCTGTTGGCTTTGCTTGCGGCGGCTTGGCATTGCATGCCACTGCCAAGCTTGTTGTCTACCAGTACCCCCAAGTCCTTTTCCATCCTAGACTCACCCAGAGGTTCCCCCCCTAGTGAGTAGCTTGCTTTCTGGTTTCTGGCCCCCAAGTGCATTACTTTACATTTTTCAACATTAAATCTCATCTGCCATGTAGTTGCCCACCCCGTTATTTTGTTCAGGTCCGCTTGCAAGGTTTCCACATCCTGCATAGAAGATATTGGCAAGCCCAGTTTAGTATCATCTGCAAATACTGAGATTGTACTAGATATCCCCTCCTCTAGATCATTTATGAATAAATTAAACAGGATTGGTCCCAGGACAGAACCCTGGGGGACCCCACTTTCCACACCCGCCCAATCCGAGTACTCCCCATTAATCACCACCCTCTGTACTCTCCCCTGGATCCAGGTACTCGCCTTATGGTCCATACCTACCTTCCTTAGTTTGTACAGTAAGCGTTTGTGGGGAACGGTGTCAACGGCCTTTGCAAAGTCCAGATACACCACATCCACAGGCTTTCCTTTATCTAGGTGGCAGCTCACTTCATCGTAGAATAGTAATAGATTGGTTTGGCACAAACTATTTTACATGAATCCATGCTGATTCCTACTTATAATACCGTTTTCATTACTAACGTCTTGTATGTGGTCCCTTAACATCCCCTCCAAAATTGTGCAGACTACTGATGTTAGGCTGACCGGCCTATAGTTACCCGGGATATATCTCGGCCCCTTTTTAAATATTGGTACCACGTTGGCTTTTTTCCAATCAGCTGGCACCATACCCGTCTGTAAACTATCCTTAAAGATCAAGAATAATGGTCTGGCAATCACCTGGCTGAGCTCATTAAGAACCCTCGGGTGCAAGCCATCCGGTCCCGGGGATTTATTTATGTTAAGTTTCTCTAGTTTAGCTCTAAGTCTATCTTCTGTTAGCCATGGCGGCACTTCCTGGGGTGTATTATTTAGTTCGGCCTTACAAGCAAGGTTCGTGTAGCCCTTCGATTCTTTTGTGAAGACTGAAGAGAAGAAATTATTTAACACTTCCGCCTTTTCTCTGTCCTCAGTGGCCATATTTCCTTTATCATCTTTTATAGGGCCAATGTGTTCTGGCCTCGCTTTCCTACTGTTTATATACTTAAAAAACTTCTTGGGGTTCTTTTTACTCTCCTCCGCTATAAGTCTCTCGTGTTCTATTTTAGCCGCCCTGATTTCATCTTTACATTTCTTATTGCACTCTTTGTAATGCTTAAATGCTGCCAATGACCCCTCAGTCTTGTATTTTTTGAAGGCCTTTTCTTTAGCACTAATATACATTTTTATGTTGGAGTTTAGCCACCCAGGGTTTAGTTTTGCTCTTTTAAATGTATTTCCCTTTGGAATGCACTGGCCAATCCCCCTGTTAAGTATGCTCTTGAAGCACTCCCATTTTTCCTCCGTGTTCTTTGTTCCCAGGGTTCTATCCCATTTGATATTTTCTAGCAGCGAGTGCAGTTTAGGGAAATTGGCTCTTTTGAAATTCAGTGTCCTTATATTACCCTTGTGTTTCCTATTACTGTAATTAATACTGAAACCAATTGACCTATGGTCACTGTTTCCTAAGTTGTCCCATATTTCTATATCCGTGAGCAGGTCTGTATTGTTGGTAATCAGTAGGTCAAGTACCGCATTGTTTCTTGTCGGTGCATTTACCATCTGACCCATGAAATTGTCCTGCAAATACCGTAAAATAGGTCTGACCACGTTATCTCATGTATGTATGGTAGAGGAGGATATTGACTGAAGTAAGAGTCTGTCAACCAAGATTAAGTCAATACATGAGTATGTGTTGTGTCTGGAGGAATGGAAGGGATGGAACGCCGACACCGTTTTGGAGAGGGCCCTGGTTCGTTGGCGGGAAGAAATGCTGGAGCTTTTGCGGTTGGACTGACTCCTTCCTCTTCTGGTTCATGCTGGCAAGCAGGGCGACCTCTTAGGCAGACTTCACTGCATCCTGGTGTGAGCAGGAGCACCTCTAATGGCTGAAGATGCCAGCGCTGGAGCAGAGCTGCCGAGTGAGACGTCCATGCTTTAGTGCAGTAGCCACGCCCCTTATGTAATGAGTCATGTGATTTTTTTTCCACAAGTTTTTGAAAAGAGGGGAAAGAAAATAAAAACTATTATTTATTTATTTTTTTTACACAAAGTTGTCAATTTATAAGATATTTCTAAGGCTCCATTCACACCTGAGCGTATCGTTTTTAGGCGTTTTGTTTTGGGGGGGGGGTTTATTTAGGTGTTTTTTGGGGCATTTTTTCAGGTGTTTTTTGCAGGTGTTTGGAGGCATTGACATCTAACAAATCCCTTGTAATGTGCCAAAAAAGAGACTCATGTACTTTTTTTGAGCTTTGGGCGTTTTGCTTCAGGCGACAAAACGCTCTGATGTAAACGGGGGCCATTGAAATGAATGGGATATTGCTTGTTGGGCATTTTGAGACTTTAGAGATGAGCGTTTTACGAGCTGAAAAACGCTGAGGTGTGAACAGGGCCTAAAATAGCATGACATAGCAAAAATTACATCCTATACCACATTTCTGAGACTTTTTCACAGCCTAGCCACATAGACAGACCCAACATCCAAGGAGCACTGTCAGGTATTCTAGGGACATAAATTACACATCTAATTTCCTGACAACCTCTAATATTTTTGAAGACCCTTCATATTTCTAACACACAGCATTTGCATACCAAAAATTACACCCCAAAATACATTCTTCTGAGCAAAGGGTAAACAAAAGATTACCTGTGGTTTTAGTAGTGCAGCTGTCCGCAGAGGAGACCATTGGTCCAGACAGCAGGCAGAGATGTGGTCAGCAACAGCCAAAGAAATCGTCCAGGCAGCAAGCAGACACATGGTCCAAAAAAGGCCTGAGTCAGTAAAGGCAGCATGCAGAGATATTGTCAGCACAGTAAAACATTGGTCCAGGCAGCAGGCAAGAATTTGGTCAGCACAGCCAAGTATTGGTCCAGGCAGCAGGCAGGTCCATAAAAAGTCCTGGGTCATTACGGGCAGTAGGCAGAGATATGGTCAGCACTGTGAAAGTATTGGTCCAGGCAACAGGCTTAGGGCCCAAGTCAAAACCCAGAGAAAACCAAAAACAGTTTTTCTCTACTCTGAAGCCCCTCACATACAGTAATTGAGACCCCTGTGTTACAGTAGCAGGGAAAAGATTAGTTCAAGTGGCAGTCAAAAAACATGGTCGATTAACAGGCCGAGGTCAATGCAGGTGGAAGGCAGAAACATGGTTTAGAAACAATCCAGATGACAGACAGATACATCATTGGTAAACAGGCCAGGGTCAGTTCAGGTGGAAGGCAGAAACATGTTTTAGAAACAATCCAGAGGGCATGCAGAGGCATCATCAGTAAACAGGCCAAGGTCAGATAAAGTGGAAGGCAGAGGGCAAATGATCAGCCCAGATATTAGAATCAGGGAAATGGCAGGCGGTTAAAAATAAGGAGAACTAATATTTTAGTGATGTATGATAATGTTGGAAGCAGTCTCCGATGCATAAGCCCAGTTGGGATGGATATTGGGGGCTATGAACACTGGTGTCTCTCCTAACTCCCCCTATGCTGCATACCCAACCTTTTCTTTTTTTTTTTGGCTTCCTGTTTCTGTGGGGGCAAATGCTTTCTGGGTTGGATCCTTGCTGGTATATTAGGGCAGTGACAATTTCTTCTATATACTTGATGAAGGCAATGGGTCTTTCCATTGACTTTTGATAGATAACATATGCATTTAAAATGGCCAAATAGAAAAAGTATATTGCAACTTTTTTATACCAGTAGATAAATGGGCCTCTAGCATCTGATCATTTAAATCCACCCCACCGCAAGAACCGATTATAATCTTGGTTTCATTTAGGCTTTTTCGATGGGACCTCATATTCTTTGAATTTCCACGGCGGTGACATTGTGGATGGTAGACAGGACGTACACATCTCTCTTATCCCTCTTCTTCATGGCCAACACTTTCTCATTCCTCAGAATTGCTTATTCCCCCCTTTGTAGCCTTGTGAACACTAAACTTTGTGGGAAACCCATCCTGTTTTTCTCATGATACAGGTGGCGGAAAAGGGGCAGACTTTATAGTAGTTATCAAACTAGACATGATAACCCTTTTTGAACAGTGGGAATGCCAGGTCCCAGACAATGTTTCCACTTGTGATGATGTAGGTTGGACACTTAGGGGGCTGGAGCTGGGAGTCTTTGCCTTTGTACGTGCGGAAGGCATACACATATCCTGTGGCTCTTTCACAGAGCTTATTGAGCTTTAATCCATTCCTGCCCTTTAATGCAGAATGTATTGCTTCAATCCAAGCCGGCCAGTGAAGTGGACAAGGGATGATCTCGGGTTGGGATGATCTCCGAGAGAGCACTGTGAGTTATAATTGAAATACAGGAATTGCATGTTCATATCATAGCGTGACCTGGACATTATAGAAGAATAAATTGGCATTTATTGGATGGGATGGGTGGACCAGTAAGCATGCAATTTGTTTTTTTTGTAAACCCCATGTTAAACGTAAGGCCCAAAAACAATTTCAACTCCTCCACTGTGAGATGTCTCCATTGAAGCGGACGGGCATAGGATGAGTTGGGGTTGTTTGCAATATATTGCTGGAAAAAAAGGTTAGTCCAGTCCATGATGAATTAAAATTACCATATTTATCGGCGTATATCACGCACTTTTTCCTCCTAAAAATGGAGGAAAAGTAGCTGTGCGTGTTATACGCCGATATGAGAAAAAAAAAATGTCCAGAAAGCAGCACCGAGAGGTAGAAGGGGGTGGGCGGCGCCGAGAGGTAGAAGGGGGCGGGCGGCACCGAGGAGAAGGAAGGACGCGCTGTCATCGGAAGTCCCGCCTCCTATGCCGACGTCAATCATAGGCGCCGGGACTTCCGATGAGAGCGTTTAAGGACATTTAAGGACACTGCACTGATGAGGCTGCATTTATGGGCAATGGTAAGACTACATTTAATTTAAAAAAAATGTTCTGAGTTCAAAGCTGTTTATTTTAAATTTCAGCTTTTTTCCTGACATTTCTGCCCTAAAATTTAGGTGCATGTTATACGCCGATAAATACGGTAATCAGCAGGGAAAAATAAATGAAAAAAATCAATTAGCTGATCGTGAGCTTGAAGGCAGCCACAATGGGTTCACCAGGGTGTATGGAAGATATGTTTGGGCCCTGATTTTTGGGGTCTGGTGTGATAATCCAGTGGTAGTACTGGGCCTTTCATCCTGGGGTCTAGCACTGTTGATGTTTGTGGATTGACCATTGGGGTGTATGGTGCTGCTGGTAGTTGCCCGGTCTTCAGAGCATTTAATTTTTTTAGGAGGGACTGTTTCCTTCTCCTAATCAGTCACCGATCCACTACTTTTGATGGGTTTGTATCCCAAATCCGAATAGAATGGTGAGAGCTCCCTGCTGCTGTCATCCGTCATACTAAACATTTGATATGCCTTCTCACTAGTATAATATTGTTTTGACATGGCAGCATTGGTGATTGTGGCTGTATGATGGGTAAACTGCTGACGACTGACTGTAATGGGTACACTGGTGATGTCAGCTCTGTTATGGGTACACTGATTAGGCTGCACTGATGGCTGCAATGACAAGTACACTAACAGTCCGTACTGATGAATGCACTGACAGATACATAGATGGACTTTACTGATGCACATACTGACAGGTACACTGAGGGGCTGCACTGATGGATGCGCTGATAGGTACAATCATGGGATGCACTGATAAATGCACTGACAGGTACACTGATGGGCTGCACTGATGGATGCGCTGACAGGTACACTGATGGGTGCTCTGACAGGTACACTGATGGTTGCACTGATGGGCTGCACTGATAGGTACACTGATGGGGTGCACTGACAGATACTCTGTAAGTGTGGTGCACAGTACTGAAAGAGTTAGCTGTGGAAATCCATTGCCCCCAGGATCTCCTCCTCACACAGGATAAGTTGTGTGAGGCTGAGAAGCGAGTTATCACTGTCTGTTTACATTTGTTACCTGCTATGATTGGACACAGCCGATCATTTGGTAAAAAGCCAATGTCATTGGCTGTTTACTCAGATTGGTGATGCACTGTGAGGTACTTAGCTCACCAATGGTTGTCGCACTGCATGCCTCCGGGGACGCTCACAAGCGACAAAATGAGAAGGACTTCAAATGACATCCACTTAATCTGCTATTGGCTGGGCAGGAAGATATTAAGCTTGCAAATTGAACTTGAAAATGGACATAAAAAAAATAGCAAAATTTGGCTCCAGTAGACTTTAACCACTTAAAACAAACCGACGTAGGTCTACGTTGGCTGCATTTAGGTGGTTGTACCGGGGTAATGTCTGCAGCTAGAGGCATCACCCCGGTACCGTTTTTTAGAGCCGGCAGACGGCTTTCCGGTAATAATGACCAATGCGGCTCGGGAGCCGCTCGATCGTTACCCCAGCGAGCGTAAGGGGACACCCCCCCCTTTCGCTGCCTTCCTCGGCCCAGCTTTCCTCAGCTCTCCACCAGGAGACCCGAGCAACCATCCAATGCATCCACCATCCTGGTTGGAGTCCGGTTCTAAGCCGTATGCAGCTTTGATCTGATGACGTAACCCGGAGGCAGAGCCCATGACGTCACGTCCGGGTTACTCGGCTGCTAAAGGTGCCAAATTTAAAAAGTGACAGTATTCAAAAATGCAGTTTTTTGGCATTTTTAATACATGGAAGTGTAGTGGAGGGGTCTAGGGTCTTTTAGACTCCTGATCCCTCCATAAAAAGTACCTGTCACTGCCTATTGCTGTCACAAGTGATGTTTACATTGCTTTTGACAGCAATAAAAGTGATCAGATTTTTTTTTTTTTTACAAAACCTGTGCTAAAATTTAAAAAATAAATAAAATAAATAGGAAAAAAAGAATAATTTTGGCCGTGAGCTCACACATGAAAGAAAATGTATACGGAAGTCGCGCCAGCAAATAAAATCGCTGTTCAAACCACACATGTGAGGTATCGCCGCGATTGCCAGAGCGAGAGCGATAATTAAAAAAAAAAAAGAGGTACTCTCCAACTCTAAATTGGTAACCGTTAAATATTTTTAAAACTTCGCCAATGGAGATTTTTATTGACCGTAGTTTGTTGCTGTTACGCGGGTGTGCGCAATTTTAAACTGTAACATGTCTGGTATCTGTTTACTTGATGTGACATCATCTTTCGCAATATACAAAAAAAATGGGCTAACTTTACTGTTTAGTTTTTTTGAATGCAGTGAAATGTAATTTTTCCCAAAAAAAATGGCGTTTGAAAGACCGCTGTGCAAATACCGCGTGACAACAAATATTGCAATGACCACCATTTTATTCTCCAGAGTTTTTGCTAAAAAATATATATATATATGTATATATATATATATATATATATATATATATATATATATATATATATATATATATATATATATATATATATATATAATATTTGGGGGTACTAAGTAGTTTTCTAGCAAAAAATACTGATTTTTACTGGTGAACAACCTGTGTCAAAAATGGGCTCGGTCCTTAAGTGGTTAATAGGGTTCAGGTGTTAAGTTTGTGGATCACAGATTTCATGCTGGGCTCGGCAAACATCCAGCAGACTGAACCCAGACCAGTATGCTCATCACTGATAGACACAGTACACAAGTGAGATAATTCTATCTGATAGGTAAATGTAACACTGTCATCAGAGGCGTACCTAGGGTCTCCAGCGCCCTTGGTGAACAGCTGTATCGTGACCCCCCCCCCCTCCCGAGAGAGAGAGGGTTTGACAGAGAGAGAGAGAGAGAGTGACGGGGTTTGACAGAGAGAGACAGGGGGGGTTGACAGAGAGAGAGGGTGACAGAGAGAAGGGGTGAGAGAGAGAGAGAAGGGGGTAACAGAGAGAAAGAGAGAGAAGAAGGTGACAGATAGAGAGAGAAGGGATGACAGAGAGAGAAGGGGGTGACAGAGAGAGAAAGAAAGAAGGGGGTGACAGAGAGACAGAGAGAGAGAAGGGGGTGACAGAGAGAGAGAAGGGGGTGACAGAGAGAGAGAAGGGGGTGGCAGAGAGAGAGAAGGGGGTGACAGAGAGAGAGAGAGAGAGAGATCCAGCGATGTGCTGTAGTTGCTAAAGGCAGTGTTTATCTTCTCTCGGTCTTCCTTTACAGTACCTATAGGTAAGCCTCATTATAGGCTTACCTATAGGTACAAATTATGCCTTAGACTTTATTTCGTCGTTAATCTGCATTTTTTGTGCTACAAACACATTTATATAAGCTGTCTTATGTACGAGAAGTGCGTTTTAATAAGTTCATTTAGCCTTTTATGCGTTGACATTCACCTGGTTTTTAAACTGCGTATTTTGATGCATTAGTTGTGTGTCTTGACACATTTGAAAACGCATGTCTGCCCATTCAGACTTTGATCTGGTGCATTGTCCTAAAGCAATGCATTGTGCTAAGGCAGTTTAAAACCATTAGATAGGTGCCGTCCCGGCCTGGAGGGTGGATGTTAATGTCAATGGGCTGCACTGTATGTAGGATGGAAGTGTTTTACCTTAGTATAATAGGGTGCCATTGAAAATGAATGGCACTGCAGTGCACTAACTTGTGCATGGTGCGTTGCGGGAATGTACGGGTTACCACAACGCACTGGAATAGAGAGGTGTAATTGGGCCTTAGACTGGGAGCAGTTAGAGGACTACTTACCCTTTTCCTCACATCCCCAACAGCCAGGACTCTTCTCTGCTCCCAGAATGTGGATAGCCCTCAATGTCCCCAAATTCTGGTCTTGCTTTGTACGTTATGGCTTCAGGGAGGGGGGGAAGGCATCAGGGAGAGGGGTGGGGGGTGATGACTTCAGGGAGAGGGGTGGAGGGTGATGATTTCAGGGAGGGGGGTGGGGGTGATGACATCAGGGAGGGGGGTGATGACATCAGGGAGAGAGGTGATGACATCAGGGAGAGGGGTGGGGGTGATCGCATCAGGGAGAGAGAGTGAGGTGACAGGGAGAGAGAGGGGGTGGTAGGGAGAGAGAGGGGGTGACAGAGTGAGAAAGGGGTGATAGGAAGAGAGAGGGTGTGATAGGGAGAGAGAGGGGGTGACAGAGTGAGAGAGGGGGGTTATAGGGAGAGAGAGGGGGTGACAGGGAGGGAGAGGGAGGGTGACAGGGAGAGAGGGGGGTGACAGGGAGGGAGAGAGAGAGGGTGACAGGGAGTGTCATTTACTTTGCAGGGAAGAAAAACATTTTTTACTTCCTCTTTAAATAATGGGAGCAGCAGCAGCACTGCAGTCTGCAACTAAGTGAAAAAGACAGCTAATACACAGGTCAGTGTCAACATTTCATTTTAAAAGATTTCTTCTAATTCTTCTGGTACCTGAAAGGCCAGCCAGCCAGGCCTTCCGTCGCTGCAGTACTTTCATCCACCGCTGAACGCTGCCTGGAGGAGCCGACTGATGATGATGTCATGTGGGCAGAGGCAGAGCCCTGTGACGAGGGTAGCCGCCTATGGCACGGAACTTCGACACTGACTGTTGCCACCTGCCTGGACAGTGCACACACAGAGAGCATTGGATTGGAGCCGGGGGCGCGGACTACGGGCGCCGGGGGCGCAGGCTGAGTGGATGAGCGGTAATTCACTGCTACACTGCCAATGTTTTTGCGCCCCCCTTAACCTGCGCCCCTGGCGGGCGCTGTTCTGGCCAACCCCTCGGTATGCCCCTGACTGTCATTCTTGGTCAATATATTAAGTGAAGTTTAAGATTATTATTATTTGAAATAAGCCTCTATATAGCCTACTTTGTTTTAGCAAATGAGTGCATAATTATATTATAATTTATATTTCATTATCTTTGTCAAATTAATCATTTTTATTCTTTCCATTTTTATTCTCTCTTTTTAATTCTCTCCCTCTGTGCTTTCTATTGTTTCCTATTTGCATTACACAGGTTAAACACATCTGCCTGTAGAACTGCCTGTGGGTATAATTGTGGGAATATTGTATGGGTTTTAGATGTTTGTTCATTTTTTTTCTTTTAGAGGCTTTGATACGACAAATGAATAAAACAGATCTTTCTTGGGCATATGTTTTGACTTTCCATTTTTTTATTGTTGCAGTCAATTGGATATGGAAATCCTATCTCTTTTATAATGAAAAGAAATGTTCCTTTTTGGTTGGTTCTCCTATTTTGATAAGAATAGTGCAGGTAAGCTTTGTCTGTTATATTCAGGGCACATATTTGCAGGTAATCTTTGTCTGTTATATTCAGGTCACGTATTTATTTATTTTTTATTACAAATGACATTTGTTTCTTATTTATTTAAAATTAACAATAAATAATAACAAATTTTAGTTTGTAATTAACACATTTGTAGCTAAAGAGGATTCTGTCAATTACCAAGTTGTTTTACAGCAATACACAGATTTTAACTAACACTTTCAAAATATATATTTTTTAAGAAAACTAAACTGTAAGGAGATAAAATAGTAAATACAATTTAAGAGACTGTTTATTTTTATAAAATATAGTTTTGAATTTGTTTATTGCAGTTCTTAAATTTAGTTGCACACACAACATTCAAGAAACATTCACTGTAGGTATATCTTCCCATTGCCTTTGTTTTCAGTTTTAGTGACTGATTCATCTTCAGTGAATGTTTGATGGATGAATGCAGTGGATTCAGTGGATGAATGCCTCATTTGTGGCTTATAAATATACCCCTTAGGAACCATTAATGCTTATATAATGTTTCTGTGATAGATAATATCAAAATTAATGAGGTGGTTTTCTACTCCACTCTTCTAAATGAGAGTAAAAATAGGATTGTCTCAATTACAGGGTACATAAGTATGAAATATGCTTGACACCAGACTAACTGCAGTAATATAAAAAGCATCTTTTTTTTTTTTTTTTTAATGCAGAATATGGGCCTACTATAACACAATTGTTTTGTCTTACACATTTGTAACCACTTCAGCTTTCACACCTAGACACTGCCTATGGACCAAAGCAACTTTTACATTTCTGCTATGGGTCTGTTTTTTAGCAATAACATTGCCATTACTTAAGATAAAGTAATACATATAAAATTGTAGGTCAATCAATTTTAATATTGACTCACAAAAATTAGTTTACTTATGTGTTTTGTATTACATAGACAAAATAAATAAATAAATAAATAAATAAATAAATAAATAAAACTAAAGCATTTCTTTCTTGATTAGAAAAAAAAATGATATCCTCTATAGGGAGGTTTTAGATGTGGTTGCACATTGGCCGGAATAGATATGTAATGAACTGGAAAATAAAGCAAAATCTGGAAATACATAGAAAAAAAATTCCATCTTTAGATTTTTAGCTCCATGAGCAGAACCCTCCTATTCCTTCTGTATTTAACTGTATTGTATTTGTACTGTCTCCCTTTATATTGTAAAATGGAGTTGGGCGAACGGTTCGGCCTATTTGCAGGGTGTTTGATGGGTGTTCTCTGCAAAGTTCATTCTACACCCTGATTGGGCAAATCTTTGCTCAATCAGGGTGCAACAAAGCTGGTTGTTAAGAAGAGGGGCAGGGAAGCCACCCATGGCATCCCTAACAACCGATGAGTCATCAGCTGTCAATGGGCTTCCCCGCTGACAGCTGGATGCACTGACAGGTACACTGGTGGATGCACTGACAGGTACATAGATGGACTTGACTGATGCACATGTACTGACAGGTACACTGAGGGGCTGCACTGATGGATGCACGGATAGGTACACTGTTGGGATGCACTAAGGGATGCACTGATTGATGCGCTGGCATGCTCTGTAAGGGATCACCACCGTGCCTCCAGGAGCGCTCACAGGCAGCACAATGAGAAGGACCTGATATGACATCCACTCGGCCGTCAATCTGCTATTGGCTGGGCAAGAAGGTGTTAAAAAAGACCCACTTCCCACTAAATAGTATTTTTAAATGTTTGTATTAGTAGATGTCATTTATAGCAGTGCCCAGCCATTTTTCCAAAAGCTTGCAAATTAAACTTGAAAAAGGACAGAAAAAATAGCAAAATTTGGCTTCATTAGACTTCAATATGGTTCAGGTGTTATGTTTGGGGTTCACAGATTTCATGCTGGGCTCGGCAAACATCCAGCAAACTGAACCCAGACCAGTATGCTCATCACTGAGACACAGTACACAAATTAGATAATTATATCTGATAGGTAAATTTAATACGGTCGTTCTCTGTCACTATACTAAGTATATTATGAGATTATTATTATCATTATTATTATTTAAAGAATCCCCTATATAACCTACTTTGTTTTAACAAGCGAGTGCATAATTATGTTAAACTAAGCTTATTTACCTTAGGGAGCAGAAACGTAAGGGGGGACATGATTGCAATCTACTAATTATTCTTAGGTCCCTGATGAAGAAAGGTTTACACATTTTAAACTTAAGCAAAGGAGGTTTAATCGAAAAGGAGTTATTGTCAGAGCAGCAAAAATGAGGAACTCCCTTTCCCAGGTATTGGTATGAGCTGGAGATAATGACAAATTGAAAAACTGGCAAATGATGCATATTTTCCCATCCATCCTTTTGAGGCAGCTGGTGAGGTTTCAGGAAAACCAGTTGAGTTACCAGATGATTTCCTTTACATAGATGGATAAGTACTGTTTGACCCAGTGTTTTTTTGTGCAGAGAAATGCATATGGTGGAACTCTTATAAATCAGTCATATTTGCTCTATAGAACTGCCTATGATTACTTTTTATTTTAAACAGTCTTTCTTAAAGTAGAACTATAGGCATTTTTTTTTTCATTTTGGATAGCCAGGGATTGATAAAACTCTAGTCAGATTTTTTTTTTCCCGATTGCAGAGACTTGCCTTAACTTTCTGTCCCATTGCCAAACAGGAAGTGAGAGGAAATCCCTGCAAATGAAAGGTATTCTTTGGGGAGCCCCAAGTCACCAGAACTAGTGTCCACTTTAGAAGATTTCTGCTCTATTAACTTTCTGGGGACAACCCAAAAGAATCCTGTTACCCGGCCCTATTCACTACACTTGCATAACTGGGAATCCCTAGCTTTGTCAGCAAAACGGTTTGGAATCCCAGTGACATCTGTAACCAAATATGGTCATGCCCAAATATAGTCAATGATGTCACCAGGGAGACCTCGACCTTTTATTTACGTTTGTTTTCAACAGCCAGAGTTATTAGAAGCATGTGAACAGTCACTGGGGTAAAATCCTTTTGGTGGGCAGCAGGTTTTTTGAATTCAGTGGACATCATGATTGACATGGATCTACATGGGTGACATGAGGATCAATGGATGGCTATTGTGAAACTTTTCTTGGGGGGGGGTTTATTAACCACTTTAGCCACGGAAATGTTTTACCCCCTTAATGACTAGGCCATTTTTTGCGATTCGGCACTGCGTTACTTTAACGAAAAATTGCGCGGTCATGCAACGCTGCACCCAAATACATTTGATGTCCTTTTCCTCACAAATAGAGCTTTCTTGTGGTGGTATTGGAGCACCTCTGTGGTTTCTAGATTTTGCACTATAAACAAAAAAAAAAGCGACAATTCTGAAAAAAAACAATATTTTTTACTTTCTGTTATAAAACATTCCCAATAAAAAATTTAAAAATCACATTTTTTTTTATCAGTTTAGGCCAGTTTGTATTCTGCTACATATTTTTGTTAAAGAAATATGTTTTTTAATTGGTTTGTACAAAAGTTTATAGCGTTAACAATCTAGGGGAGGATAGATTTTTGGACTTTTTTCTATTTTTTGTTTGTTTTTATTAGTAATGGTGGCAATCAGCAATTTATAGCGGGACTGGGACATTTCGATGGACAGATTGGACCCCTATTTGACATTTTTTACACTTTTTGGAGACCAGTGGCATTAATACAGTAATCATTGCTAAATAATATGCACTTTTACTGTAAAAATTACACTGGCAGGGAAGGGGTTAACACTGGGGTGATTAAAGGGGTTATTGTATGCCTAAAGTGCTTATTGACTGTGGAGATAGGTGCTCTGTGACAGTCACAAAATATTGGGGTTTCAGCTTAGCTGAAACTCCTGATCTCTCTCTGCCTGTGTGACAGAAGACTCGCCTGCTTTGTTTACATAAGCAGGGCAGACGGGTCTTCTGTCAGTTTCTCTGATGATTGCGGGAGGCCGGCAGGGATCACCGCCACTCCTCCCACAGACTGCCTCCTGCTGTTTCTAATCAGACCGCGTGCACAAAATCACGTAAATCTACATGTTTTTGTGCAGCTGAGCTGCCCTGCTGCAGTATACTGTCTGCGGCAGGCGGTCGGAAAGTGGTTAAAGAACTTGTCTGTGACGTTTTTTTTTTTTTTTTTCCTGTTTACATTTTTTTTTAATAAGTAGATGTTCAGGAGGGGAGGCACACACTTGTCCACCACAAGTTGCATGCTCAGATGAGGGTCTGGTATGGACTTTTGGGGGGGACCCTATACTTTTTTCTTGATATTTGGATGGGGTACCACTTTTAATCCATACCAGACCTAAAGGGTCATTCTTTGGTACATGTCACTGCCCAGCCCCCGTGCCATTTCTTTGACCATCCCTTGCCTATTAGCCTGGAAAATGTCTTTATCGTCACTATTTGACAGCAGAGATGATGGAATAAATATGGACCTTGCTTTTTTAACCACTTGACCACTTGGCCCCTGGAAAATTTACCCCTCTTCATGATCAGGCCATTGTTTGTGATACGGCACTGCGTTACTTTAACTGACAATTGCGCGGTCATGAGAAACTGTACCCAAATACAATTTATTTCCCTTTTTTCCTACAAATAGAGCTTTCTTTTAGGGGTATTTGATCAGCCCTGCGTTTTTTATTTTTGCACTTTAAACAAAAAAAAAAGACTGACAATTTCGAAAATAAAAGAAATATTTTTTTTTACTTTCTGCTATAAAACATATCCAATAAAAAATATTTTTTTTTTACTTTTTGCTATAAAAACATATCCAATAAAAATATGTAAAAAATCTAATTTCTTCATAAATGTAGGCCAGTATTTATTCTGCTAAATATTTTTGGTAAAAAAAAATCCTAATAAGCATATATTGATTAGTTTGCGCAAAAGTTACAGAATCTACAAACTATGGGATATATTCATGGAATATTTATTTTTTTACTAGTAATAGCGGCAATCAGTGACTTGCAGCAGGACTGTGATATTGCGGCTGACAAATTAGACACTAACTGACACTTTTGACACTTGGGGAACCAGTGACACTAATTCAGGTAAAAATATGCACTGTCACTGTACTTAGAACACTGGCTGGTAAGGGGTTAACATCAAGAGCAATCAAAGGGTTAACTGTGGGCCTAGCTGGTGTTTTCCTACTCTGGGGGAGGTGTTTTTACTATGGGAAGGCATAAATCATGTTCCTGCTTTGCACCAAATAGGATCGATGACTTTTCTACTGACAGAAATCACATTACATAAAACAAGGCATTGTTTTTTACTTTCATTCTTCATAAATCTTGTTGCTTATCACTTTTATTTTTGTATTTCATGTATAATGTTTTTTTTTTTTTTTTTCCGTTTTCAACTTTCTTAATTTAATTCACCATGGAGCAGGGTCAATAATATATCCTACAGCAATCAACTTTTAATCCCACTACTCTTATATATACCAAGTATATAAAAAATAAACACTGAATCTCCCAGGAGCCAAGGTTTTCGGCCAGTTAAGGTAATTTTTTTCTCATTAGATCATTAACCTCCCTGGCGGTATGATTATGTCAGGAATTCTGTACCAAAAGCGGTACAATTTTTTGCATGGAAATTTGGCGTTATGTATTATAGGCCTACAATTCTTAGTAATTACTGACTTAAACCTGACCAAAACAAGACTCTAGTAGACATCCCAGATGTGATAAATTTGAAACACAAACGCATGAATTATAATCTAATCAATAATATAATTTTATTATATTATATATATATATATATATATATATATATATATATATATATATATATATATATATATATTATATTATATTATATAATAAAATAAAATAATATTATTGATTAGATTATAATTCATGCGTTATATATTATATATATATATATACACACACACACACACGTGTGTGTGTGTATATATATATATGTGTGTGTGTGTGAGTGTGTATATACACACATACACACACACACACACATACATCATATATATATATATATATACATACATACATACATACATACATACATACATACATACATATCATAGCGTGACTCGGGATACCGATAACAGCAGGAAAATTCTACCCCGAGTCACGCTCGGGGTTACCGCTAGGCAGGTTAATCAAAGGAGATAGAGGAAAGAAGAAGAGAAACAAAAAAAAAAAAAACAAATATGGGAGGGATAACACGTGGGAGGGAAATGGAGAGGAGGGAAACGGAGGAGGTAAGGGGTTAACATCAAGAGCAATCAAAGGGTTAACTGTGGGCCTAAAATTGCAAAAGAGTCAGTGGGGCTAGATAGTAATAAGTTAGAGTTGAGAATTGGCAGTGGCAGACTGGGATTCAGTGAAAGAGATGTGGTCTTAAAAATGGATTTGAAAGTGCGAAAAGTGGGGGAGTGTGTCCGGACGCCAGCCACGCCGGACGCTTAGTGAAGGAGCTCCTGCTAGCCTGATTGAAATCCTCCATCATCCATCTTCCTCTACACGAGAGACAGCCCAAACCTTCATCTCTGCAACACCCTTGCTCAGCGGACGTGCCCCGTTTGTGGAATCCAGGAGCGGATTGTTCTTTTTTATCGCCCGCGACCTACCTGCAGTTCCGCCGCCTGTGCGTCCGCCGGGTCCCGGTAAAGTGCAACCCAGGACTGACATCCGGGAAGAAGGTAGGCCACGGCCCGCAATATTACCTGGGGTATCCCTGCCAGCAGCCCGCCACTGCCGCTATCTGGCTCCTAGTCTCCCGAGGCCCCGCAAGCTACATACTGGCGCCTTCATCCCAGGCCCCGGCAGCCATCTTGGACTAGGCCCGGCGCCAATTTACAACCACATACCCTGCCGGGCACCTTCTTGGGGGCATCTCTGATCCTACAACACCTCCAGCCTCACACAGAGAGCGGTCATACACCACCTAGCACGGGGGTCTTATACAGATCATCCCTACCAACCCACCTTCCGTTATTGCGGCCCACTAGCAGCAGGCCCGGCTATAGTTCATGTCCACTGCCTTAGTGTGCATTTTTTCTCTCCCTGCATGGACTGTTTGCCTCACTGTCACCTGCACTGTGCTGACTGTAGAACATTGCACCTATTTACAAGCCTTGCAGTCTGCTGCTGGAGATCTACAGTACCACATTTGCAAACCAATAGCACCTCCTTCTAGGTGAGAAACTAACTAATCTACGTGCCTTGCTTTTCCTACTGCCGTCTTCCATACTCCTGCCATATGACTTTTACCATATGATGTGACAACCTCAAAGATAGGCTCGCTGGATTTAATATAGCATACACAGGATCACAGCTTTTCTATACAGCATTTCTACTAGTGTCTCCTTTCTCCATCTCTACATTTATGGCTTATACAAAAAGGAAAGGATCCCGCAAACACGGGAAGATGACAGACTTTTTCCATACCCCCCGCCACTTCAACTTCCAAAAATCTGGAGAGACGTCTCCTACCTCTCGCAACTCGCCTCAAACATGGCCATCTCCCTCTGCTCATTCCCCCCAAGGTCCCCAGCTTCACTCTACCATGGCGGGCCCTAAGTCTGGTGCTTCACCGGTTTCCTCCAGCCCGGCCAAATCTAAGCCGAAGCTACAGACGGAATGTACCGAGGGAACTGGAGAGAATACTTTCTCCTCCCTTGAACTGACCAGGGAGCTACAAGATTCTAAAACAGAGTTTCCCACGCTCAACCAACCAGTTTTGGACACTACTGTAAAGGACATGTTAGTGTCCCTGCGGACCAGCCTGCACGCTGATATCCTCTCCCTAGCCACTCAATTTCGCTCAGAAGTAGGTGCAGTATCTCAAAGGGTCACGCACATTGAAGAAAAAATGGAAGAATTTGCGACAACATTCAACGAGATGGTAGATTCTCACAACAACAGAGATGACGAGATGAATTGGATCAAATCTAAGTTAGCGGATCTCGAAGATAGATCCTGCAGAAACAATGTGAAGATCAGGGGTATACTCGAGTCAGTTAAAAATCAAGAGCTTAAGCCATATTTTGTGAACATCCTTAAAAAAGCCTTACCTGTTGCTCCGCTTGAGGAGCTTACAATTAACAGAATACATAGGCTGCCTAAGCCACAACATATCCCTGAACACGCTCCCAGAGACACTATTGCCAGGATACACTTTTTTCCACATCAAAGAGAAGTTACTGGCAGTAGCCAGAAACAAAGAGTCACTCTCAGGGTGTATGACGGAACTATAGTATTTTGCGGATTTATCCACCTTCACAATGAATCAGTTGCGTCAACTAGCTTCCATTACAAAGCCGCTCTACAACCACCATATCACCTACCGGTGGCTTTACCCTGCTAAGCTGTTGGTTACGAAAGATAACTCCACATTTGTCATCTCATCCCTACAAGAAGACCTTCGCTATTTGAGAGAATGGAAGATTCTGGATCCGAAACCTCCTCCCTGTCCCTCCCCCGCCGGACCATCCGGTAACCGGGGGAGTTACTCTGACTCTGGCTGATCCTGTGTCTACAAATCTACGAAGTTATTCATCTTTCCAGTGGGTCTCTGGCTCCATGCCTTTGTTCCTGCAACCCCCATATTTTAGCGGCATAGATCCGCCCAGTATCCTTGGAATCATCTCTTTTTATCTTCTGTCTCACTGTTTCTAAAGTGTTGAGACATATAGTGTTACTGTTTTGTTGTTGCTCTTTTTCTACTTCTTTTTTTTTTATAGTGCACCAGATCCCCTACACAAAGTCCCTTTGGAAGGACATAGACTGACGAAAATCTTAGCTCAGAACTGTCATTGCCTTAATTATCAGGTATCTGAGCAACCGCTACAGAACCACTTGCGGTCAAGTATTAACTTGTTATTCTAGTATGTCATTACTTGTAACCATGGCCTTTACTGTTTCCTCTATGAACATGAAGGGCTTGAACAGCCCGGCTAAACGTAGTATGGTATGGCATGAAGCCAAACGCTTCATCTGTGATGTCCTCTGCCTATAGGAGACTCACTTTCGGTCCCACGATCCTCCTCCATTTCAGAATTCCAAATTTCCCCATATCTATTGCTCTAACTCTCCTAAGAAAAGAGGAGGTACTGCAATAGCCATCAGAGATACAGTCTCCTTTCGACAGATAGACTCCTACTGCGACCCTGGGGGTAGATATGTTGTCTTAATCTGCAAAATTAACAACAGCATATACACCCTAGTCAATGTCTATTTACCTAATACCCGACAGCTCACTAGCCTGAAGAAAATATGGAAATTGGTAAGCTCCATGTGTCAAGGATACACAATTTCATGTGGAGATTTTAATGTTATCCACAATTTGGAACTAGATAGTACAGCCTCCAATATGGCCAAGAAACGGAGGCCAACTCTCAAAAAGTTTCTCTTAGACTCCACCCTCCTTGACGTTTGGAGATGCCATCATGCCTCAGAAAAGGATTTCACCCATTATTCTCAGGTCCACCAGACCCATTCAAGGATAGATATGTTTTTAATAGACAAGTTTCTTCTTCAAAAAGTTTCTAAATCTGTGGTCCACAATATCACTTGGTTAGATCACGCCCCTGTATCTATTTCTATAGGTGCAACCCGAACCGAAACACGTGCTAATAGATGGCGCGATGACCTCTCTATACTTCTAAACCCCCAATACTTTCAGGACATATCATCTGCCATCACCGAATATTTTAAGATTAATGCCCCCTCAGTGACTGACCCTTTTGTTGGAACTCTCACAAGGCGGTTATCAGGGGCATTCTACTTCAGCTTGGAAGTAAAGTGAGGAAACAGAGAACAAAACACTTAAATGACCTCCTTGCAGAAATCGGTACACTAGAAAAACAACACCAAATATCCCCATCTGATCCAATTGCAGATAAACTGTTCAAAGCCAGACATGACCTCCGTTTACTGCTAATTGAAAATCACAGGCGTAATCTTAGATTCCTTAAAGCCCAATCTTTCAGACATGGCAACAAGGCCGGAAAATTACTGGCCTCTCAACTTAAAGAAAAACAAGCCAAGCAAAAGATCACCTCCATACAGTGGCGTAGCGTGAGTTGTCAGCGCCCGGGGCAAGGTAAGTAATTTGCGCCCCCTACACAAATCTACTAGACCACTACACTGACCTAGCTGATCACTAAAGAGACCTACCTTATTCCTACACTGACCTACCTGATTACTATTCTGACACCTACACAGACCTACCTGACCACTACAGACACCTACACTGACCTAATTTATTCCTGCACTAACCAACCTGATCACTACACTGACCTACCAAATTTCTATACTGATACCCACTGATCTACCTGACCACTACACATACCTACCTGAGCACTACACAGACCTACCTGATTCCTACACTGACATACCTGACCACTACACAAACCTACCTGACAATTACACTGACCACTACAGAGACCTACCTGATTCCTACACTAAGGATGGCTGACCAGGCTCCTAAATGGCAGCATGACACTGCGCCCCCCCCCCCAGATTTTGCGCCCGGTGCGGCTGGCCCCCCCAGCACCCCCCACGCTACGCCACTGCCTCCATAACAGATCCAGCTCTGGCAAAAAGGTATCCAATCCTAAAGAAATAGCTGAGGCCTTCTGTACGTACTATAGTTCCTTATATAATCTAAATTCCGACCTTTCCACCATTCAACCGGCACCTGATAAAATCAATGAATTTCTTAACACGCTGTCCCTGCCTTCCCTGAGTCCCCATGACTTAGACTTTTTAAATTCACCATTCACCCAATCAGAATTACATAAAATTATCCACTCTTTACCTAAAAATAAGGCCCCGGGTCCAGACGGCTTCTCGGCGGAATACTATCAGACTTTCTACCCCCTTCTGACCCCACATTTATTGTCGGTATTCACGGAAGCCACAGTCCGCACAAACTTTACCCAAGAAATGTTGACGGCCACCATGGTTACCCTACCTAAACCGGGGAAACCCCCCACTACTCCTCAAAATTTTAGGTCGGTTTCTCTACTGAATGTAGATGTTAAACTATATGCTAACCTAACCTAACCTATATTGACCAAATCATATGTAAGTGTGGATCTCCCCACATGGGCTATATACTTAATTGAGTCCCCACACTTATTAGTCAGCACTATGTATATTATTCCATACTGATATATATTTATTTTATAGACACACTCATGCATCATTACTCCTGATGAGTGGGCATTCGACCCACGGAACGTATCAAGTTCAAAACACTATATATATATGACAATTTATATGCAATTCTGGTATTATCATCCTGCCATCATGCTTTATATGCAATACAATGATGCCTGTGTGTAATATTGGTCATGTATTCTATGCATGTTGCATGGTCATGTATTTTATGTATGTTGTTTTATAATAAACTTTTATCATCTAAGTGACTTGTTTGTTCACCTCAATTAAAGTCCCACCAGGGCAAATGTTTTTCTGTATGCAGTTAGGGATGGAGGTGAACGCAACTACAATGTCAGACCATTTTTACTAATTTTGAAACTATATGCTAAGGCAATTGCAACCCGTCTGGCCACGGTAATGCCCGCCTTGATCCACATGGATCAGGTGGGTTTTATTTTGGGCCGTCAAGCTCCTGACGCTACCAGATGAATGCTCAACTTAATCCACTTATCTCAGTCGCAGCGTTGGCCTTCTCTGCTTCTGGCCTTGGATGCAGAGAAGGCCTTTGACAGGGTTTATTGGGGATACATGACCCAAGTACCACATAAATTTGGTTTCCATGGCTTCATTCGTTCGGCCATTCTGGCCCTGCATTCGTCAACCTCGGCACACGTGCTATGCAACGGTATGTATTCCTCGCTTTTCACAATCACGAATGGGACACGTCAGGGCTGCCCGTTGTCCCCTCTGATTTTCGACCTCATAATGGAACCACTGGCAGCAAAAATTAGATCTGACCCCAACATACTAGGCATCACATCCAAATACATTCAACACAAAATAACATTATTTGCTGATGATGTAATTCTTACCTTAACTGACCCCATCCATTCCCTCCAGGCAGCGCAAGACGTGCTACAGCAATTTAATGCTATTTCCTACTACAATGTAAAGGCTGCAAAGTCGCAGATCCTAGGACTTGGTATTGACTATAACTCAAAACGCATACTGCAGAATAAATTCCCATTCAGCTGGGCCGTGGACCATATAACCTACTTGGGCATCCGACTTACCCCGGATGTCTCTAACATTTTCAGTTCCAACTTCTGGCCATTGCTACAAGACGTACGTATGGAAATAGCCGTTTGCGGAAATTTTTTATGTCGTGGTCGGGTCGGCTAGCGGCGGTGAAAATGCTTTTTCTCCCAAAACTGTAATACTATTTTAGAACACTACCTGTCCGCATCCCTCACTCTTATTTCCGCAAACTGCAATCCCTCGTTAACGGTTTTATTTGGGCTGATAAAAGACCTAGAGCCAACCGTAAACTCCTGATGAAGTCTAAATTAGCCGGTGGTATGAGTGTGCCCATTTTTAGGGATTACTATACAGCATCCCTCTTAGACCAACTACGGTATTGGTTTTTACCTCCGAACACTAAGCACTGGACCAACCTAGAATCTGCTCATATATCCCCGAATACACTGAGAAATCTGCTCCTGATTAGTACCAATTTAGACACTCGACGCCTTCGCCCACATCCAGTTATCTTTCCATCTTTGGAAGCTTGGAAAACTTTGCTCACGCAACACATAGACCCTAAGGAATGTACACGGATCCCCTTGGAGTCACTACAATTCCTGACACACCTTAATTTGTGGACACATAAGGGTATCTCTGTATTAGCAGAAATAACTACACAGCATGACATAGTCCCTTTTAATTCCCTTGCATCTCGATTCCAACTGCCCCAATCAGAAATATTTACGTACATGCGAATTCAGCACATTTTGAGATCAGTACCATGTATCCACATTCCTGTGCCAAATGCAGCATGGAATTTTTGGACTAAAAACCATCCCACAGTGAAGGGCATATCGGTCTTTTATAATCTACTGCAACTAAAAACGACTTTTGCGAAAACCCCACAAATGATTAAATGGGAAAGGGACCTAAACTTAACATTCACAGCAGATCAATGGATCAAGGCTATCCGCAACAATCTTAAATATAGTGCCTTGCAAAAGTATTTGGCCCCCTTGAACTTTGCGACCTTTTGCCACATTTCAGGCTTCAAACATAAAGATATAAAACTGTAATTTTTCTTGAAGAATCAACAACAAGTGGGACACAATCATGAAGTGGAACGAAATTTATTGGATATTTCAAACTTTGTTAACAAATAAAAAACTGAAAAATTGGGCGTGCAAAATTATTCAGCCCCTTTACTTTCAGTGCAGCAAACTCTCTCCAGAAGTTCAGTGAGGATCTCTGAATGATCCAATGTTGGCCTAAATGACTAATGATGATAAATAGAATCCACCTGTCTGTAATCAAGTCTCCGTATAAATGCACCTGCACTGTGATAGTCTCAGAGGTCTGTTTAAAGCGCAGAGAGCATCATGAAGAACAAGGAACACACCAGGCAGGACCGAGATACTGTTGTGGAGAAGTTTAAAGCCGGATTTGGATACAAAAAGATTTCCCAAGCTTTAAACATCCCAAGGAGCACTGTGCAAGCGATAATAATGAAATGGAAGGAGTATCAGACCACTGCAAATCTACGAAAACCTGGCCGTCCCTCTAAACTTTCAGATAATACAAGGAGAAGACTGATCAGAGATGCAGCCAAGAGGCCCATGATCACTCTGGATGAACTGCAGAGATCTACAGCTGAGGTGGGAGACTCTGTCCATAGGACAACAATCAGTCGTATACTACACAAATCTGGCCTTTATGGAAAAGTGGCAAGAAGAAAGCCATTTCTTAAAGATATCCATAAAAAGTGTAGTTTAAAGTTTGCCACAAGCCACCTGGGAGACACACCAAACATATGGAAGAAGGTGCTCTGGTCAGATGAAACCAAAATCTAATTTTTTGGCAACAATGCAAAACCTTATGTTTGACATAAAAGCAACACAGCTCATCACCCTGAACACACCATCCCCACTGTCAAACATGGTGGTGGCAGCATCATGGTTTGGGCCTGCTTTTCTTCAGCAGGGACAGGGAAGATGGTTAAAATTGATGGGGAAGATGGATGGAGCCAAATACAGGACCATTCTGGAAGAAAACCTGATGGAGTCTGCAAAAGACCTGAGACTGGGATGGAGATTTGTCTTCAAACAAGACAATCATCCAAAACATAAAGCAAAATCTACAATGGAATGGTTCACAAATAAACATATCCAGGTGTTAGAATGGCCAAGTCAAAGTCCAGACCTGAATCCAATCGAGAATCTGTGGAAAGAACTAAAAACTGCTGTTCACAAACACTCTCCATCCAACCTCACTGAGCTCGAGCTGTTTTGCAAGGAGGAATGGGCAAAAATGTCAATCTCTCGATGTGAAAAACTGATAGAGACATACCCCAAGCGACTTACAGCTGTAATCGCAGCAAAAGGTGGCGCTACAAAGTATTAACTTAAGGGGGCTGAATAATTTTGCATGCCCAATTTTTCAGTTTTTTGTTTGTTAAAAAAGTTTGAAATATCCGATAAATTTTGTTCCATTTCATGATTGTGTCCCACTTGTTGTTGATTTTTTGCAAAAAAATTACAGTTTTATATCTTTATGTTTGAAGCCTGAAATGTGGCAAAAGGTCGCAAAGTTCAAGGGGGCTGAATACTTTCGCAAGGCACTGTACACCAGGTGTGCAAAATACTGGGAATCTGCTCAAAAGTTTCACCACAGGTGGTACCTTATGCCACATTTGATTGCAACATTTTCTAAACATACCTCAGCCCAATGTTGGCGATGTGGTGCCCAAGTGGGCACGCTTCTCCACATGACATGGACATGCTTAGGCTCCATGTATACGGGACGTTGTAAATGGCCGTTTAGGAGCAGTTGGGCATTTTTTTTAGAAGCCCCTGAACCCACCTGCATGTTATCTTATCTGTCCATGTACACAGGGTCGTTTACAGTCATTTGCAGGCAGTTGAGTTCAGGGACGTTTTTTGGAACGCAATTATTTGCGGTGTTTCAAACGCAAAAACGGGACCGAACGCGACCGAACATGATGAAGTACGTTCAGCCACGTTATACGTTTTTTTTTCTTCCATTCAAAATCAATGGTTCCCTATGTGAGCTTATTGATTTGAATGGAAGTCGCACCGCAAGTCGGATCAGGATGATCCGACTTGTGGTGCGACTTGCGCTGTGAGAATCTTGAGGGGGAACTCCACGCCAAAAATGGGAAAAAAACTGCCTGGGGCCCCCCCAAAATCCATACCAGACCCTTATTCGAGCACGCAGCCCGGTAGGGCAGGAAGGGGGAGGGGACGAGCGAGCGGCCCCACCCCCCCAGACCATACCAGGCCACATGCCCTCAACATGGGGGTGTTGGTGCTTTGGGGCAGGGGGAGCTCTGCACCCCCCACCTCAAAGCCCCTTGCCCCCATGTTGATGGGGACAAGGGCTTCATCCCCACAATCCTAGCCGGTGGTTGTGGGGGTCTGCGGGCAGGGGGCTCATCGGAATCTGGAAGCCCCCTTTAACAAGGGGGCCCCCCAGATCCGGACCCCCTCTCTATGTGAATGGGTATGGGGTACACTGTACCCTTACCCATTCACCCCATAAAAGGCAGTGTACAGTGGGTACGGAAAGTATTCAGACCCCCTTAAATTTTTCACTCTTTGTTATATTGCAGCCATTTGCTAAAATCATTTAAGTTCATTCTTCTTCCTCATGAATTTACACATAGCACCCCATACTGACAGAAAAACACAGAATTGTTGACATTGTTGCAGATTTATTAAAAAAGAAAAACTGAACTATCACATGGTCCTAAGTATTCAGACCCTTTGCTCAGTATTTAGTAGAAGCCCCCTTTTGATCTAATACAGCCAGGAGTCTTTTTGGGAAAGATGCAACAAGTCTTTCACACCTGGATTTGGGGATCCTCTGCCATTCCTCCTTGCAGATCCTCTCCAGTTCTGTCAGGTTGGATGGTAAACGTTGGTGGACAGCCATTTTTAGGTCTCTCCAGAGATGCTCAATTGGGTTTAAGTCAGGGCTCTGGCTGGGCCATTCAAGAACAGTCACGGAGTTGTTGTGAAGCCACTCCTTCGTTATTTTAGCTGTGTGCTTAGGGTCATTGTCTTGTTGGAAGGTAAACCTTCGGCCCAGTCTGAGGTCCAGAGCACTCTGGAGAAGGTTTTTGTCCAGGATATCCCTGTACTTGGCCGCATTCATCTTTCCCTCGATTGCAACCAGTCGTCCTGTCCCTGCAGCTGAAAAACACCCCCACAGCATGATGCTGCCACCACCATGCTTCACTGTTGGGACTGTATTGGACAGGTGATGAGCAGTGCCTGGTTTTCTCCACACATACCGCTTAGAATTAAGGCCAGAAAGTTCTATTTTGGTCTCATCAGACCAGAGAATCTTATTTCTCACCATCTTGGAGTCCTTCAGGTGTTTTTTAGGAAACTCCATGCGGGCTTTCATGTGTCTTACACTGAGGAGAGGCTTCCGTCGGGCCACTCTGCCATAAAGCCCCGACTGGTGGAGGGCTGCAGTGATGGTTGACTTTCTACAACTTTCTCCCATCTCCTGACTGCATCTCTGGAGCTCAGCCACAGTGATCTTTGGGTTCTTCTTTACCTCTCTCACCAAGGCTCTTCTCCCCCGATAGCTCAGTTTGGCCGGACGGCCAGCTCTAGGAAGGGTTCTGGTCGTCCCAAACGTCTTCCATTTGAGGATTATGGAGGCCACTGTGCTCTTAGGAACCTTAAGTGCAGCAGAAATCTTTTTGTAACCTTGGCCAGATCTGTGCCTTGCCACAATTCTGTCTCTGAGCTCTTCAGGCAGTTCCTTTGACCTCATGATTCTCATTTGCTCTGACATGCATTGTGATCTGGAAGGTCTTATATAGACAGGTGTGTGGCTTTCCTAATCAAGTCCAATCAGTATAATCAAACACAGCTGGACTCAAATGAAGGTGTAGAACCATCTCAAGGACGATCAGAAGAAATGGAAAGCACCTGAGTTAAATATATGAGTGTCACAGCAAAGGGTCTGAATACTTTAGGACCATGTGATATTTCAGTTTTTCTTTTTTAATAAATCTGCAACAATGTCAACAATTCTGTGTTTTTCTGTCAGTATGGGGTGCTATGTGTACATTCATGAGGAAGAAGAATGAACTTAAATGATTTTAGCAAATGGCTGCAATATAACAAAGAGTGAAAAATTTAAGGGGGTCTGAATACTTTCCGTACCCACTGTATGTAAATAACGACAGGAGACGTTTTGGAAAGTTTATTAAAAATCTTCATCCGGACTTCTCCCCTCTGGTCTTCTCCCTCTCCGCTCTTCTTGTCTTCTGCTCTTTTGCTGTCTGCTCTTCTGCTGTCCAATCTTCTGCTCTTTTGCCCTCAGCTCTTCTTCTTCCTCCGGTCCTCCTCCGACGCTGTCCCCGGTGATTATGCCGGTCTCCGGACTCTGCAGCTTGTTATATAGCCATTAGGGATGAAGATGGTGGGGGGGTGCAGAGCTCCCCCTGCCCCAAAGCACCAACACCCCCCCCATGTTGAGGGCATGTGGCCTGGTATGGTCCAGAGGGGGTGGGGCCGCTCGCTCGTCCCCTCCCCCTTCCTGCCCTACCAGGCTGCGTGCTCGGATAAGGGTCTGGTATGGATTTTGGGGGGACCCCACGCCGTTTTTTCGAGGTGGGGCTACCCTCAAATTCCATACCAGACCCAAAGGGCCTGGTTTGGAACCTGGGGGGGACCCCCACGCAGTTTTTTTCCCATTTTTGGCGTGGAGTTCCCCCTCAAGATTCTCACAGCGCAAGTCACATCGCAAGTCGGATCATCCTGAATAGGCTCCCATAGGGAACCATTGATTTTGAATGGAGGCAGAAAAAACGCTGCCAAAAGCAACGTGGCCAAACGTGCAATAACGCCAATGTAAAAAGCTACTGAAAGCACGTTTAACAGCTGCTTTTTCCCGGCGTCAGAACTAGCTTTGCAGCACGTTTTTTCTAACGACCCGTGTACATGGAGCCTTACATGTCAAATGTTATTGGACGGCCGTGTTCCGATTGATTGCGAATGTTACAGGTAACCTACTCCAAAAAAACCCAGCACTTGTGATTTTGAGCATAGGAAGCGAATCGATACACTGCTCTATTAGACCTATCACTATGCATATTTTGTTTGCGGCCAGAGCGGTATTGCTGAGAAAATGGAAATCTGCTGAAGTCCCTGAACTCCATGAAGTTATTAGACTTCTCAGGGAAGTTTGCATATATGAACGTATTATAGCCCTGAAGGAAGGTTCTGTACACAGAGTTTGCCAATTTTGGAAACCCTGGCAGGATTACACACATGTTACATGAAACCTGTCTTCCCCGCATTGTCCACTAGCGTGCACTATTGCCTTATCTTTATTGTTGTAAAATGTTTTCTTTATACTATGTGCCTTATATTTATGAGTCATAAAGAGCTGTTCCACAAACCTCATTCTTTATCCACTTGCAACTGAAATGTATGTCAACTCAAGACTTTGTTGGTTATTTGCGGTTATCACCATGTTTATTTGTATGACTGCTCAACTGTTTGTATACTTTGATATGTTTTTTTTCAAAAACTGAATAAAAATGTAATTGTTAAAAAAAAGAAAGTGCGAAAAGTGGCCCTAACAAGAGGGGGAGTCGTAATGTGTCTATTCAGAGATACTCCCAGATAATACCTTCCAGAAAGGCAGTGATAGTGGCCTGTTCTAAATCTAGAAATGGTTTTATTGTCTTTTGGGTGCACCAGTCAATCACTCTCCACAAGTGGACAGTCGCAAAATATTTAATATGGTCTGGGAAGCTAATGCCTCCACTTGATTTAGGGAGAGTCAGAATCTCCCTACTGATTCTTGCCTTCTTTCACCCCCATAAATAGTCCAGGAACTGGATCCTCAGCTCTTTCAGAAAACTCTGTGGTAAAGATACTGGAAGAGTTTGCAATAGGTAATGGAGTCGCAGTAAAATATTCCTTTTTTTAAAAGACTTCAGTATTTCGTCCAAACCAGATAAGGGCTACTTCATTCCAGTTTCGTAGGTCCAGATTTAGAAAAGCAAAAATAAAAAGGTGGATTCAGACTATACAGGCCAAACACGGAGTCACAAAATATTATATATAAAATCATAAAATGTTATTGCACAACAAAGTTAAACCGTTTATACAATATGTATGTATCCTAATGATTAAAACCAATTGTAGAATGGTGCTTATGAGATCAGCTGTATGAATTTATACATCGATCAATATTGCTATGCTTTACAAGTTTCAATGCTGATACAGAAGTCTTCATGTGTCGATGCATTTTACCAATATAGCTTCATCAGGACTCATGAAAACACTACCACAATCACCTAAGAATAAACAATACCATCAAATGCATAGAACATACCTAACCTCAGCACCACAAGCACCAACATGCAGAACCAGTCCCCTAGGCAGGTATCAGAGTATCAAAGGAAACCCATTCGAACGAAGGACCACCCAAGATGAGTCACTAGGTAACAATATCAAAAAAATTAATATAGTAACACCCTGACCTCACGCTCCATATATATAAGGACTTCACAAGGGTAAAAGCAAAATAGCCAAATACCTATTTAGGGTTCAATCATATAGGCAACTATGTGCTTCCAGGTAGAGAACAAAATTGTATCCAAGGTTAAATAATGGAATCAGTATCTAATAAAGGGAGACATAAGCTAAGCTATATCCATCAAGGAGAGATGTGTCCTTCTGGCAGCATTAAGGTTAGTGGCCCTGTTAGAGACATGATATAATACCTCCAAAGGGCCAGCTGCTAGCTCAACCGGGTCAAATACATTCACAAAAGGTTAAGCACCCAACTCCAGACAAGTATGGCTGAAAGGCCCAAAGACCAGAACTTGCAATATATAACAGATAGTAGGTATATCTGCATCAGTGAGTATATACAGTATACTGTACATAAACACATTTAAATAAGCAGTTGTCTTACATGGCCAGATGCAAATGCAAAATCTAAGAATTAACTTAATGCTGACATAAAAACAACAAACTGAAACATAACACCAAGAGGATGAATTTACTAGGTAGTGGGAACCCCTTTCGATCCAAAGTAGGACACAGCTATTCTCATGCATGCACAAGTCCACCATAAGGAGTCATATGATATACCTTAGTAAAGGCATGCAACCAAGGGCATATCAGCAATGCAAATAAAGAAGACATCAAAATCTTCTATGGAGTAGCATAATAATGCAATCAGCCCCAGGGGAGCATGGCACATATTGCAATACGTCTAATGCTATGGGTGTCCAGGCACCCGAAAATGCAGCAGCTTCTACTCCTACCTCCCAGAATCTCCATGCCCAGCGCCAGCACCAGCTGGTGTCTGCAGCAGCTCCGGGAGGCGCGGCCGACATCACACAGGGCATGCGTGAATTGGTACGTAACCGCCGAATGCAAAGATGCCAAGAGGTGTGGTTGACAATATCTAGGTATGCACGAGTGGGCACATCTGCCCAACATCGATGGCCCCACAGCCAGCCAACTCCACCAAAGAAGGAGCAGACTGATCGGTATTCCGCCAAAGACCCAGGCATGCGCAGATCACTGCACAGTCCAGGTCAGCTCCACATCCTGGCCTGGCCCACCGATGCATGATGTGCAAAGGGGGAGGGGCCAAGGTGGCGTGGAGAAGGACAGATATGCTGTGGGAGCAACTATATCCAATACTAACATGGCAAAGCCACAGATGACAACCAAATGCCCGCACAAGGTAACCACCCGCAAGCAGGCACCAAAATCACCAAAATATGTCCCATGCAGCAACAATCCTAGGAAATATAGATAACAAATCAGAAGACAATACGACAAAGATGTATACAGATACCCTCAATACAGTAGCTATAAAAAGCCAGAAACTGTAAGGATAGAATACCTTTAATTTGTGTTTATATGTTCTTTATTTTTTTATTTGAAAAAATATTTTGTGCACCAACTCTTTGGACTTTTGTTATATATACAGTATCTCACAAAACTGAGTACACTCCTTACATTTTTGTAAATATTTTATTATATCTTTTCATGTGACAACACTGAAGAAATTAGTCTTTGCTACAATGTAAAGTAGTGAGTGTACAGCTTGTATAACAATGTCAATTTCCTGTCCCCTCAAAATAACTCAACACACAACCATTAATGTCTAAACCGCTGGCAATAAAACTGAGTACAACCCTAAGTAAAAATGTCCAAATTGGGCCGAATTAGCCATTTTCCCTCCCCGGTGTCATGTGACTCGTTAGTGTTACAAGGTCTCAGGTGTGAATGGGGAGCAGGTGTGGTAAATTTGGTGTTATCACTCTCACTCTCTCATACTTATCACTGGAAGTTCAACATGGCACCTCATGGCAAAGAACTCCCTGAGGATCTGAAAAAAGAATTGTTGCTCTACATAAAGATGGCCTATAAAAAGATTGCCAATACCCTGAAACTGAGCTGCAGCACGGTGGCCAAGACCATACAGCAGTTTAAAAGGACAGGTTCCACTCAGAACAGGCCTCGCCATGGTCGACCAAAGAAGTTGAGTGCACATGCTCAGCGTCATATCCAGAGGTTGCCCTTGGGAAATATACGTATGAATGCAGCCAGCATTGCTGCAGAGGTTGAAGGGGTGGGGGGGTCAGCCTGTCAGTGCTCAGACCATACGCCGCACACTGCATCAATTTGGTCTGCATGGCTGTCGTTCCGGAAGGAAGCCTCTTCTAAAGATGGTGCAAAAGAAAACCCACAGTTTGCTGAAGACAAGCAGACTATGGACATGGGTTACTGGACAGTGATGGACGAACATCGGCCGGGGCGGTTCGCGAACGTCAGCCGCCAATTTTCTCACATGTCCGCGAACCACAAGTTTGCGGCGGGCCCCATTGACTTTAATGGGAGGCGAACTTTAAAAATCTTTAGGTCATATTTGCAGCCTCAAAAGACTTACTAGCTGTGCACAAATAGTCCCACCACAAGGACAATGTCATAACTGAAGTATTGCATTGAAAAAGTTGCCCTAATATTTTTTTTTTTCCTAAATCAGCCAGAACTGACAGCAGCAAATACATGTGAAATACATATAGGATCAATTCACACATCTGTAAAATGTGTCCACATCCATTCCACAATTCGGCGGAACCTTTACTGACCCATTGATTTCCAATTCCAGTCTGAAAAATTAGGCATTCACAGGATAAAGAAGTAAGTGGCGGCAGGTACAGGCCCCAAAAATTAGCCCACATGCGTTTACCTGACAGCTAAGAACGTTGTATTCTGTGGTTGAAGGTACATTAGGCATTCACAGGATAAATAAGTAAGTGTCGGCCATAAAAGGCCCCAAAAATTAACCCACATGGGTTTACCTGACAGCTAAGAATGTAGTATTTGGTGGCTGGAGGTACATTATGCATTCACAGGATACAGAAGTAAGTGTCGGCCAGTATAGGCCCCAAAAATTAGCCCACATGGGTTTACCTGACAGCTAAGAATGTAGTATTTGGTGGCTGGAGGTACATTAGGCATTCACAGGATACAGAAGTAAGTGTTGGCCAGTATAGGCCCTGCTGTGCTGAAGCAGGGGGGGTCACTGTTGTTATCACTGTTGTTACTGTGTGTAGCATAGTTAACACAGCAAAAGAGGCCAAATTTTTGCAGAACTAAAATACACTCTTAGAAAAGTATACTGTTAAATAACACCCCACTTCAATATGTGGCATTTTGGGGCCACTGGTTTATCACACCAGTTGTTCAAAAAATTGGACAGTGCGTTTGGCACTGTGTGTATCAGAGTTAACACAGGAAAAGAGGCAATATTGTTGCAGGACACAAATACACTTATGAAAGTATACTCAGATGACACCCCACTTCAATATGTGGTATTGGGCGGGACACTGATCTATCACACCAGTAGTTCAAAAAATTGGCCAGGGGGTTTGGCACTGTGTGTATCAGAGTTAACACAGCAAAAGAGGCAATATAGTTGCAGGACAAAAATACACGTATGAAAGTATACTCAGATAACACCCCACTTCAATATGTGGTATTGGGGGCCACTGATCTATCACACCAGTTGTACAAAAATTGGCCAGTGAGTTTGGCACTGTGTGTATCAGAGTTAACACAGCAAAAGAGGCAATATTGTTGCAAGACGCAAATAAACTTATAAAAGTATACTCAGAGGACACCCCACTTCAATATGTGGTATTGGGGGGCCACTGACCTATCACACCAGTTGTACAAAAAATTGGCCAGTGAGTTTGGCACTGTGTGTATGAGAGTTAACACAGCAAAAGAGGCATTATTGTTGCAGGACACAAATACACATATAAAAGTATACTCAGATAACACGCCACTTCAATATGTGGTATTGGGGGGCCACAGTTTTATCACACCAGTTCTACAAATAATTGGCCAGTAACTGTTGTCACTGTGTGTAGCACGGTTAACGCAGCAAAAGAGGCCACATTTTTGCAGGACTACAATACACTCTTATTGAAGTGGGGTGTTATTTAACAGTATACTTTTATATGTGGTATTGGGGGGCCACTGGTCTATCACACCAGTTATAATACATTAAAAGTGTTTTTGTCACTGTTTGTAGTATTGCTGCAGCAACGCTCAACACACCAGTCACAATGCTGCACAGTGCACAATACAAATCCCCAATAATATGCTTTCTATATTACAAAGTATATTATACGGGGATTACACCCCTATGTAGTGCACTGCACACCTATATGAAATAGCATCCCTTAAAATGACTTTTGTGGACCTTAACAGAGCGATTTGTGTCACTGGCAATCTCTGTCCCTGATGAACACAGCATACCTGTCCCTACACTGAAAAGAGACTGCAGCCGATCTGTCCCTGATGAACACAGCATACATGTCCCTAAACTGAAAAGAGACTGCAGACCTATACCAAATACCAGCCCTTAAAAGGACTTTTGTGGATGTTAACAGAGCGATTTGTGTCACTGGCAATCTCTCCCTGATGAACATAGCATACCTGTCCCTAAACTGAAAAGAGACTGTAGTAGACCTATACCAAATACCAGCCCTTAACCACTTAAGCCCCGGAAGATTTTACCCCCTTCCTGACCAGACCCCTTTTTTCAACTTGGCACTTTGTGACTTTAACTGACAATTACGTGGTCATGCAATGCTTTACCCAAACGAAATTGATGTCCTTTTTTTCCCACAAACAGAGCTTTCTTTTGGTGGTATTTGATCACCTCTGCGCTTTTTATTTTTTGCGATATTAATAAAAAAAGAGCGAAAATCTTGCAAAAAAATGACATTTTCAACTTTGTCTTTTAAAAAATATGCAACATACTCAATTTATGTTCATTTTTTATTTTTGGCCAAAATATATTTAGCTGTCTTTGACAAAAAAAAAATTCAATGAGCGTATCTTTATTGGTTTGCGCAAAAGTTATGGCGTCTGCAAACTATGGTGTAAATACTGAAATTTACGCAGCTTTAATTTTGGACTGCCTATCTCATTTCATGAAGTGCTAAAACGGCAGGGCAGTACAAAACTCCCCCAAACTACCACTTTTTGGAAAGTAGACATCCTAAGGAATGTTCTGAGAGGCATGTTGAGCTCATTGAATATTTCATTTTTTTGTCACAGGTGTTTGAAAAATGACTAAAAAAATGTTTTTTATTTTTTTTACACAAAGTTGTCATTGAAATGATATATTGCTCACACATGCCATGGGTATATGTGTAATTACACCCCAAAATATATTTTGCTACTTCTCCTGAGTACAGGGATACCACATATGTGAGACTTTTTGGGAGCCTAGCAGTGTACGGGAGCCCAAAACAAATCACCACCAACAGAATTTCAAAGGGCGCACATTTTTCATTGCATTTTCTCACTACCTATAACGGTTTAGGAGGCCCTGAAATGTCAATATACCACAACCCCCCCCCCCCCCCAAATGACCCCATTTTGGAAAGTAGACACCGCAAGCTGTTTGCTGAGAGGCATGGTGAGTCCATGGAATATTTTATATTTTGCCACAAGTTCCGGGAAATATATATATATATATATATATATATTTTTTTACACATAGTTGTCACTAAATTATATATTGCTCACACGTGGCATGGGTATATGTGAAATGACACCCCAAAATACATTCTGCTGCTTCTCCTGAGTACAGGGATACCCCATGTGTGAGACTTTTTTGCAACTTTGTGTAAAAAAAAAGAAATAATAATTTTCCCGACACTTGTAGCTTGGAGTGTCTAATTTGCAAAATGAGGTCATTGGGGGGGGGGGGTTTGTGCTATCTTGAAATTTCAGGGCCTCTGAAACTGTGACAGGTAGTGCAGTGGTAAAATCAGCAATTTACACCATTAGAAAGCCTGAAGATGGGGATTGGTTTTCGGGGTTGCCTACACAGCTAGGGTCCCAAAAAGTCACACATATGTGGTATCCCTGTACTCAGGAGAAGCAACAGAATGTATTTTGGGGTATAATTTCACATATTCCCATGGCATGTGTGAGCAATATATCATTTAGTGACAACTTTCTGTAAAAAAAAAAAAAAAAAAAAGAAAGAAATAATAATTTTCCAGACACTTGTGGCAAAATATATTTCATGGACTCACCATGCCTCTCAGCAAATAGCTTTGGGTGTCTACTTTTCAAAAAGGGGTCATTTGGGGGGTGTTTGTGGCATTTTATGCTCAATCTTATCCACACATCACCCACTCTTCTAACCACTTGAAAACCAAGCCTTTTCTGGACTTTTTGTTTACATGAAAAAATATATTTTTTTTACTAGAAAATTACTTTTAACCCCCAAACATTATATATTTCTTTAAATCAGAGGCCCTATAGAATAAAATGGTGGATGTTGCAAATTTTTTTGTCACACGGTATTTGCGCACAGATTTTCCAAACGCAATTTCTGCGAAAAAAAATATTTTTTTTTAAAATTTATTGCACAGATACACTATATAATTCCAATTTGTTTGGTAAAATTTAAAAGATGATCTTATGCTGAGTACATAGATACCAAACATGACATACTTTAAAAATTGTGCACGGTTCTGCAGCGGCAACAAAGTACGTACATTTTTAAAAACCTTTAAAAGTCTTTACAGGTTACCGCTTTAGACTTACAGAGGAGGTCTACTGCAAGAATTACTGCACTCGACCTGGCGTTCATGGCGATACCTCACATGCATGCTGCAATTGCGGTTTACATATGACACTAGACCAACGCTTGCGTGCGCCATTGCGCACAAGCACGGGCGGTCAGGGGGGGCTTGATTTTATTTTTATTTTGCTTTTTTATGTTATTTTGACACCTTTCCTTTCATTTTTTTTAATCATTTTTATTGTTATCACAGTGAATTTAAATATCCCCTATGATAGCAATCTGTAGTGACAGGTACTCTTTTTAAAAAAAATTGGGGTCTTTTAGACTCTAGATCTCTCTTCTGACCTTAACGCATCTGACCACACCCAAAATTGGTGTGATAAAATACTTTCCCAATTTCCCAATGGCCCTGTTTATTTCTGGCGAAACAGAAGTCATGAAATGCTCGTAGCTTATCTTAGGCCATAGAGATGATTTGAGCCATTCTCATCTCCAATTTGCTCTATGGTTAGATAATTGAACCACCGGCTGCACTCTCGGGTTAACCGGTGGAACAGGAGAGCCCGAGAAAAACCACGGAAGGCTGCGGTGGGGGGGGGTCCCTTCCCACTGCATGTAAAAGCAGTCTAGCGGCCAATTACCTGCTAGGATTGCTTTTACATGTAAGCCGACTGCTGGCTGGAAAAAACGATACCAAGATGATGCCTAAATCTGCAGGCATCATCCTGGTATAACCACTCACAGTCCAGCAACGTACCAGTACATTGCTGTTCCTTGTTTGGCATATAGTGTAGTTTTTTTTTTTTTTCATGCAGTCTGTGGGCTGAACGAAAAAAAAGAGAACCTATCAGAAATCAGCACAGGAATAATGTGTAGTATTATCCACCATTAACCGCCCAAACATCCACCCACTTAATTTAATGATGGGTATACACGACACTATCCACGTATACCAAAATAGGATTTTAACTGCAGTGCTGAAATCAGAAAATCACCACAGCTGCTGCCAGCAAAAGTATCCATATATGCTGAGCACAAACGCTGTTTGTGTCAGAATATAAAAAATCAATGCCGTGGCAGCCGACGAGAAACAGGTCACAAAAGAATGAAAAACAAACAAAGTACAGTAGGAAGAGTATTTTTCTTTCTAACTGTTGTTCCTCGATTTGGGACTGCAATCTTCCAGCTTGGGTCTCTCAAAATGTCGATGGACATCCAACATCTTTCGAGACCCTGTGTTTGTGTGCCCTACACTGTGTCGTGCTGTACCCTACACTAAAACTCCACTAGTGTATGGTAGCGCTCGAAACATTCCCCGATGCAGAGACCAGGTTGGTCAGGACATTTGGGACAATAATAACGGGTGTCACGCCTACATCCGCGCTTGCTACAGACACGACATCGTCTTTGGGGTCGTCTTTGGGTAGGGGTACTCGGGAGGACATAAGGAAAATGTCTCTCATGCAGCCGGCTCACTGCATCTGGAAGGGGAAGCTGGGCAGGCATGCCTCCTGGGTACAGGTATGCAAGGATGATCGCTTCCTGGAATTCCCGGAAGGATCCAGTTCGTCCTGATGCCCTGTATTGGACAAAGACGTTCAGCATAGCCAATTGGTAAAGGTAAACAGACACTTTTTTGTACCAGCGTCTGGCTTTACGGGCAACTAAATACGGCGCCAAAAGCTGGTCGTTAAGGTCCACCCCTCCCATATTAAGGTTATATTCGTGGACTCAGAGGGGTTTCTCCATAACGCCAGTTGCCGTAGGGATTTGGATCGTCGTGTCTGCGTGAAGGGAGGACAGAACATAAACATCCCGTGTATCCCTCCACTTCACTGCAAGCAATTTGTCCGTTTTCAAGCAGGCTCTCGCCCCCCCGACTAAGATGGGAATTTACAAGCCGTTGGGGGAAGCCCCGGCGATTAGGTCGCACGGTGCCACATGCGCCAATTTGTAATTCAGAAAGATGACTAAATAGTCGCACGCTTGTGTAAAAGTTGTCCACGTACAAATGGTACCCCTTTCCGGATATGGGTGACACCAAGTCCCAAACAATCTTGTCGCTGCTCCCTATGTAGTCTGGGCAGTTCGGGGGCTCCACACAGCTATCTTTTCGATCATAGACCCGGAAACTAACTGTATAACCTGTGGCCCTGTCACACAATTTATACAGCTTGACCCGTACTTGGCACGCTTGCTGGGGAGGTACTGTTTCATAGCAAGGCGGCCAGTAAATTTAATCAGGGACTCGTCAACGCAGACAACTTGTTTGGGGGTAAACAAGGCTGCAAACCGCTGATTGAAGTGGTCTATGAGGGGCCAAATTTTGTGGAGCCGATCATATTCAGGGTCTCCCCGAGAAGGACAGATTTAATTGTTGCTGAAATGCATTAATCGCAGAATTTGCTCATATCTCGCCCTGGACATGGAGGCAGAGTACATGCGCATATGGTGAACTGGGCTAGTGGACCAATATAGCCGCAATTCACTCTGTTTAGTTATGCCCATGTGGAGGGAAAGGCCCAGAAAGATTTTAAAATCGGAAACCGTTATAGGTTTCCAGCCGAATGGTCTGGCAAGGGATGAATTGAATCAGTGGGTTGCCAATTGGGATATGCCAGTGCATCAGGGAGGGCACTATGGGCTCTACGGGCCTGTCTTCGAATACGCGGTGGCTGCGGGCAACTACTCGTGCTAGCCACCGCACCAGCTTCAACTGCACTTATGGGACTTGCCACGTCACCAAGTGATACTGCAGTGCTGGTTGTACTAGGTCCAGGGTGTACTAGGCCGCTGGCGCTTGCCAGGTCGCCAGAAGGATGAACAGCACTAGTACCCACACTCTGCTACATACGAGCACCCTCCGATTCCTGCATCTCAACAACTCCAGAATGGGGTCGGGTACGCCTGGGTCTAACAGGGACCAATCTGTCGTCTGAGCTATCTGTCAGGGAGCCGCTGCTGTCGTCAGGTTCGTATACTGACAGTAATTCTGTCAGTGTAGCTTCCCCATCGTTTTCATCTGACACGGCCAGTATACTATAAGCCTCTTCACCAGTGTACAAACGGTTGGACATTTTGGTAACTAAATTTACCTGTACAGTGGTGTTGACTCACAGGTAATAAAAGCACCTGGTTGTCAAGGACTATTTCAAGCGCTACCAAAAAAACTGCTAATGCTAACAGGGATCAGGCCTGACTCTGCTAACACAGCGGTTTTGTGTGTTGTGTTTTTTTGGAAGTGACAGTAATCTATTGATTACTACACTTGCCTGGGTGAAAGGGTTAAACGCAGGTGCTGGCAGGAATCAGTGCTGACCATGCAAACACCGCGTTTTGGGAACCCTAAACTATGGGGACGCTAGTATAGTTCTGATCAGATCAGATATTGATCTGTTCAAACACTATACTAGTAATGGAAGTGTATGCGTGCGTATGTGTGTGTGTTTGTGTGTGTGTGTGTGTGTGTGTGTGTGTGTGTGGTAATCAAGGGGTTAGTTCTAACTATGCGCCAGGGATCTGCGCATTTTTAGACTGACACTAAACTAGCTAATGTCATCTGTGTCACTAATAATAGTGATCAGAAAAAAACTGTACACTATAAAAGTGACACTGTGACAGGGCACGGAAGGGGTTAACTGGGGGTGATCAGGGGGGGGTCAGGGGATTAAATCTTTATTGGGGGGGGTGGCGGGGACCCTAAACCTCCTTTGGTATAGAAACTAAGTCACAAGCACACTAATACAAAATACAGTAAAAACAGTATATTACATGTGTATTAGTGTAAACAAGCAAAAAATTGGGGAAGCAAACCCTGAACATGTATATCTAAAGCCGGTGCAGCTATGAACCAAGCGACATGTATATCAAAAAAGAATAGCGCACACATGCAAAAGAAATGACTCTCAAATATGGAGACAATCCATAAATAAAAATGGGGATTTGGTCCCACCATATGGCCATATCGTGCTCAAGCCCACCACTACGTCAAAGTACCCTATTATCAGTGGGTCCTACACTATCCATAAAAAAGGGGTGAATCCAGCCTCTCTAACCCTTGGAGACAACACTCCTTGCTGGGAGAGATGTGCAAATGCACTACAAGGGACTCCTCCTATATCTACTTGATAGTGGACACTGATAGAGTACAGGTGTGTGTGGGGGGCGGGGTGCTCAACCTCAGAAGACTGGTCAGACCGAATACATAATAAACAAGCAAACAAGCAAAAAATTGAGTATTAGTGTGCAATGTGACAGGGGGGAAGGGGTTAACTGGATGTGATCAGGAGGGGATCAGGGGGTTAAATCTTTATTGGGAGGGGGTGGCAGGTATCCTAAGGATAAAAGGAACGGTGGCAAGCGCTAAACCTGGTCACAAGTCACACTTATACGGGTATTTAGAAAATGCTATATACTGTATACAGTGTGTGTTGTGACAGGGGGTGTAGGGGTGATCAGGGGGGTATCAGGGGGTTAAATCTTTATTGCGGGGGTGGCGGGGACCATAAACCTCCTTGGGACAGAAACTTAGTCACTAGCGCTAATTCAGATCACAATCACACTAATACAAAAATACAAAAACACAGTATATTACGTTTGTATTAGTGTTGAATGTGACAAGGGGATAGGGGTTAACTGGGGGTGATCAGGGGGGATAAGGGGGGTCAGGGGGTTAAATCTTTATTGGGGGGGTGGCGGGTATTTTTAGTGAAAAAGGGGGGGTCGCAAGCGCTACACCTGTTCACAAATAACACTTATATAGGTATATAGGAAAATGCTATATGCTGTATACAGTGTGTGTTGTGACAGGGGGTGTAGGGGTTAACTGGGGGGGTGATCGGGTGTTAAATGTGCCTATCTAAGTGTAGAAGTGTGTGCTTGATGCAGTACTCACAGTTAGATGTGCTCTCCTCTCACGCTGGATCCAAAAAGGATGATGGGAGGGGAGGGCACATCTTTTCTGAGCCTGTGTTTGCATTTCACAGGCTCAGAGTGTAATCTGATTGGGCAGGACCGATCAACAGGTCCAGGCCAAAAATGATTGGCCTGGACCTGATGACTGATCGGTTCTGAACCCAACCGTGTCACCGGCGGGACCGCAGGAGCGCGCGCGCGCGCTCCAGAGCGGCGATGGCTAGTGACGTACCGGTATGTCACTTTGCCTGGCCAGGGCTGACCGCCGCAGTATATGTACTTCCGGCGGTCAGCAAGTGGTTAAAAGGACTTTTGTGAATATTAATAGAAAGATTTGTGTCACTGGCAATCTCTCCCTGATGAACACAGCATACCTGTCCCTAAATTTAAAAGAGACTGTAGTAGACCTATACCAAATACCAGCCCTGAAAAGGACTTTTGTGGATCTTAACAGAGCTATTTGTGTCACTGGCAATCTCTCCCTGATGCACACATCCAACCTCTCCCTACGCTGACAAAAAGCAGAATGTGAAATGGCCGCCAGCTCTGGTCTATTTATAAGGTAGGGGGCATGTCCATGTGCTGAAATGTTTCAATTGGCTGTCCCATTCCACCTGACGGCTGTGTCATGGGTCAAAGTTCTCCCCAATGTAAACTAATATGGCTGCAGTGAACATCAGCAAAAGTCTGCCTTTTCGCAAATTTGCGAACAAGCAAAATTTGCCGCAAACCGACCACCGGGCGAACCGCAAGGCCATCCCTTTTACGGGAATCATGTCCTGTGGTCTGATGAGACCAAGATAAACTTATTTGGTTCAGATGGTGTAAAGCATGTGTGGCGGCAACCAGGTGAGGAGTACAAATACAAGTTTGTCTTGCCTACAGTCAATCATGGTGGTGGGAGTGTCATGGTCTGGGACTGCATGAGTGCTGCCAGCACTGGGGATCTACAGTTTATTGGGGGAACCATAAATGACAACATGTACTGCAACATAATGAAGCAGAGCATGATCTTCTCCCTTCAGAGACTGGGCTGCAGGGCAGTATTTAAACATAATAACAACCCCAAACACACCTCTAAGGCGACCACTGACTTGCTAAAGAAGCTGAGGATAAAGGTGATAGACTGGCCAAGCATGTCTCCAGACCTAAACCCTATTGAGCAACTGTGGGGCATCCTTCAAACAGAAGGTGGAGGAGCACAAGGTCTCTAACATCCACCAGCTCTGTGATGTTGTCATGGAGGAGTGGAAGAGGACTCCAGTGGCCACCTGTGAAGCTCTGGTGAACTCCATGCCCAAGGGGGTTAAGGCAGTGCTAGAAAATAATGGTGGCCACAGAAAATATTGACACTTTGCGCCCAATTTGTACATTGTCACTTAGGGGTGTACTCACTTTTGTTGCCAACGGTTTAGACATTAATGGCTGTGTGTTGAGTTATTTTGAGGGGACTGCAAATTTACAATGTTATACAAGCTTTTCATTCAATACTTTATATTGTAGCAAAGTGTAATTTCTTCAGTGTTGCCACATGAAAAGATATAGTAAAATATTTACAAACATTTGAGGGGTGTACTCATTTTTGTGAGATATATGGTATATGGCAGAGCTTGGACAAAAGGGGTTGCAACATGGCTCTCCTTGGCAAGGTGGCTCTGATTATGTCTAGTAGAATCCTAATCTCTGCTCCATGAAAATCAATTGAACTCATTGACCAGGCTTTCCCAAGACTGCTTCTTTATGTGTGTACCAGTGCAGGCAGCAGATAACATCCTGTAGTCTATTCGGGTCTGTGGATCATGGAGCCAGGGCCCTGTGGACCCAGTCAAGTTCAGGGTTCTCAGGGGGAGTAGTGTCCAGGAGCTTGTGCAAGATGGCTCTTATTGTGTAATAAAGATGGTCTGGTTGTTTCTGGTAGGCCTTGGAGCTTCAAGTTGTTCCAGATGTTCCTGTCTTCCAGGTCCTCCATATGTCGTTGCATGGCTGCCAGATGGTGATTTTAAGACTTCTGTCTATGTTTCAAGACAGAGACCCGCTGTTCGAGGGCTGCCAGAGATGACTCTCCAGTGGAGACCTAGTCGTTCAGAGTTTGCACTTCATGGTTGAGGAGACACACTTTTTCAAGACCAAAGCACCTCAGTGTACACATAAACTGCTACCTCACTGTTTTCACATGCAATCCGATAAGAAGTTTAGCAGTGTTATGATTGTGATCCATTCCTCAGTCTCCTTTATCCTTTCTCATGTGGAAAGTGACCCCCAAGGGAAATTTTAAATCCTCTCAGCTACCTTTAACAATAACCCTTTGGGTCCGGTGCTATCTTTTGGGAGGAGCCGGGTGACGTTACTGGCGGTCTTCGCCTGAGACCGGAAGTTTGGAAATTCTCTACACTGTGTGATCCAGGGACCTTTTGGTCCTATCTGGAAATTCTACCTGCATTTGTTTGCCACTTTGTAAGTCACTACATTTTGTTAATAAACCTTGTTTTTATATACTACACTGTGGAGATGTCTATTTGTTTTACATGAGCTGGTCACTATCTGATGTGGAGCAAATTCTTACAACTGCATTGCCTTATATGAATGCGCATATTACCTTGGTATTAAGGTGAGCGGTCATTTCACCCATTGGTGGATAGTACTTGTTTGGGACTCTGCACTGGTAACACCCTTATCACTGGATACTACTACCCATTATTTGTGGACTTACTGTGTATATATATTGTAAGGGATTAGCTCGGTGGTAGGCGTGGATGACCCCTTTGGGGGTGCGTTTTCACAGAGAGATAGCCGACAAGTGCTTGCAAACAAACAGTGTGGTTTATTAAATGGTGTTTTCTTCACCAGGCTGTATGCAGCAAAACATCCAAAATAAAATAAAACACAAAATAAATCCTTGCCTCTGTGGGCGGCTACCTTCTCACAGCTGGAACCTACCTAAGAAGTCTTTCCAACCTACTGTTGGGCCGACACTGCTGATCCTACAGCAGACACTCAAATGTCCATTTGTTTGCTTTTCACACAGCACAAACATTGTCCATTGAACATGTCCCTTTGTTTTCTTTCACACAGAAACACTTCGTCTTCTCACCTTTGAGACGTCTTCACTCGTTTTTTACCCTCCTTAGCTTCACATCGCTTTAGGGGGTCTTCTCCCATGCTCACCAGCTTGTCGGGAGGCACACATCCGACTGTCCCCCTCTCCCAGCCCACACGGCGACAGGCGGCAGCAGTCCTTCTCCCATGCCCACACGGCGTCGGGAGGTACACGTATGTCTGTCCTCCTCTTCCCAGCTCACACAGCGACAGGAGGCAGCACTCAATAGATTTTCTCTGGACAAATTATAGAGTCCTTGATCTCCTCATTCTGAACAGCTGAATGGTTTTCAACTTCCTGCTGGCTCTCTCTGCAGCCAACACCCTATAGTATCAGTGAACTTTCAAAGCAGGTGGGAATGTGTCTCCTCTCAGTGACTACATTCCCAGATTTACCTGACTTCCTGTCACATACCCCCCCCTCTTGTTTCAACCCTAGGGTTGGGACACATATTTCCAGGCACGCATGTGTCAGGCACTGCTGACTCACTGATAAGCCTCCTATTATCCTCAAGCTTCCGGATGAAACTGTTTTGTCATCTTCATTGACAGATTTCTCATAAATGCCACACAGTTTGTCTCTCATCTCATATACACATTCTTCAACTGCATTTTTGGCATCATTTTGCTCCTTCTCGTTTCTGTCATCTTCATTGACAGCTTTCTCATAAATGTCAGACAGCTTGTCCCTCATAACCGTCTGTCCAATCCACCATGGAGGACCGTGATCCATAGGCAACTCAATTGGGCTAGTCTTAATGTCTTCAACATTCTTAAGACGCCTCTCTCTGCAATCCATAAATGTTTTCCACAAAACTTTGAGAACCTTTGCTTCACTAAGCTTTGTTCCAAGTAGGGACTCTTGACATCCCTCTGTGACTTGAGTTGCCTCTCCATACATCTGTACACAATCATTGACTTTTTGTTGTAAAAGGGAATGATCTTCCTTCTTGAGCTTTGCTTGCTCTAAGATGCTGTGCAGAGGATTTTCCAATTGAGACAACAGGCTGTCACACATTTCTTCAAAGTGACCCCTGTTCCTTTTCCCAGAGATATCAATATCATTCAAACATTTCATATTCATAGGCAGATCTGAAGCATTTGCACTCATCAACTTCTTAAACTTTTCGCCCTCCTGAGCGAGTCGCAGTAAAGGCCTACTATTTGATTTGATATTCAGTTTATATTTCTTGCCAAACTCTTCACAGAAGTAGCCAACCAGAACATCATCAACTTTCCTTCCACCAACATCGGGGTTAAAGGCAACAACACAGTTGAACCCAGCGATCTGGGTGGTATCCATTATAGACCTCCTCTCTGCATCAGTGAAGAAGCATGGAACTGCAACACATTCTTTTACAGGTTTCTTCAATGCACTTTCTGCTGAACTATTTGACCGCTCAAGGTCACCTAGTTCCTTTTCTCTATCTGAATTCCACATGGAATGCATCTCAAGATCACGATCAAACTTCTGCCACCCGTCTTTCACCAGTTCCATTCTGGAAACACTCCCTGAAAGGCACTTATTCATTTGCTTCACGTTTTCACCAACAGCCTTAGTTTTCTCCACTAGGTTTTCAGCCTGAACTGAGAAATCATCACATTTCTTACTCAGCTCCTTTGTTTGCTGAAGTTCTAATGATACATTTTCCAATGCTTGAAGTTTTTGAAGGAACGGTTTATTCCAAAGGGGTGATTCAAGCCACATGTCGTCACATTTCTGAGGCTCACTCAGGACAGACCCCAAAACACTGATCCTTTTAAAAACTGCATCAGGCACACTATCCCCTCTTTGGGACAGATCCTCTGTTGCCTGGAATTCCTCTTCCAGTTCCTGCAACGGAATCTTCATCTCTTCTAGTTGCTGTTCTAAGGCTCGCTTAGACTTTTCTAGCTCCTGAACGCTTTTCACAACATCATCCTTGGAGCTGACCAATTCTTCCATTTCTGTACGCAGCTGTTTAACACTTTCTAGTTCAGCCTTACACTCTAGAGCTTCCTCCAAAGAGCGAGCCAAGAACAGGGCTTTGCTCTCGTTATCACGCGCCTCCGTTTCTGCACGTGCGCGTTCTTCTGCATATTTTGCAGACACATTCTTCTCTTCACCAAGCATCTGATCAAACTTCTTTTTCACATCTTCAACACACTGTAATGAACCAACGCTTTCTTCCATGCGTTTTTTCATAACCGCTATCTGAGCTTGCAATGTTGCGACTTGCTCTGATAGGTTTTTCTTTGCTTCCGCCTCCTCTTTTAATTGTTCCAGGAAGCCATTTTTCTCATCTTCCATTTGTTTGAGCTTTGTGCTAAAACTCAGCCTTTGACACCTCTCTTCCTGTAAGAGTTCCTGCGTGTCTTGCAGCTGCGATTCCAAGATAGAAAAATCTTCCGCAATTTCTCTAGATTTGCTGTCTGCTTGAGAAAGCTGATTTGTAACATTGTCCAACTCAACCTGCAGTCGGTTTGCCTTCTCTGACAGCTTAGCACACAATCGGTCACCTTCTGACACCTTGACTTGCGATTCCAGAAGCTGTGCCTCTACTTTTTCCCTCTTATGTTCACAATCTCCTTTTCCCTGCATAAGAGCCTTCACCTCATTGGCTAGCATCTGGGAATAAGAATGTAATTCTGCCACACAGGCTTCTTTCTCCTTTAACTGCTGCTGGAAACGTTGGGCTTCACCTTTCCAACTTTCACAGTCTGCACGTAATTCATCTACCACATTGCTCAAAGTGGTGAGCTCATACACAGTACTCAGTAATTTAGCCTCTCTTTCACTTTTCTCTTTGTCGCTGAGAGACAATGTCGCTTTCAGAGCAACATTCTGTTCCTGCGACTCCTGCAGGTCTATTTTTGTAGCTCCCAAAGACTGAAGACTTTTTTCCAGCTGATTACGCAACTCCAACATATCAGCCATACTTTGCTTCTGCAAAGTCTGAATTTCACTTTCCTTTTCCATGAGGATGGTATCTTTCTCCATTATAGTGTCTTGACATTTTTGCAACTCGACCAAAAGAAGAGCAGTGGATTCTTCCCACTGTAACACATGAGACTTGAGTAGTTCATTCATTTCCTGCAAGTTTCTATGCTCCATTTTAAGCAATTCCAAGGCTTGTTCCTTTTCTTCCATTTTCCGTTGCAAGGCATCCAACTCAGCCCTGCACACATACTCGGTTTCCTCCAAACCGATGGCCTCCATTGGCTGCTGGCGTCTCTGTTTCCAGCCTGCCATGCTCTCTTGATGAGCCTTTTGTTGAGCTGCAAAGCTCCGTTGTTTCAGCATCTCCCCCATTTTGGGTTTACTTTTCATCTGAGCACACTGCGTCTCCATAGCAGTTTCATCAGTGTTGCTAGGGACAACACCCTTCCTCTTTAGTAGACTCTCTTTAGGCATGGATGGGGCTGGTTCAGACGGTAGCATCCCCTCCATCCATAGAATCCGGTCTCTCATTTCATCTATCTTTGCATTTTTCAGGCGTTTGGATCGCCCCATCTTCAATAACTCCACAAACAAATTTTTCACAGTCCAGCAAACAAAATTTGAGACCACTGTCTCTTTAACACATGTAGTTTTTCTCTCTCTTGCAAGATCTCTTTTCCTGCACACACAGTTTGTGCAGTCACTTGCACCAGACACAACAAAGTTCATCAAATAATTTTGAGACCGCTGTCTCTTTAAAACACTTTTTTTTTTTTTCTGTCAGGATCTTCTCTCCTGCACACCTAGATTGTGCAATCTCATGCACCAGATAAAGTTCATCAAACATTTGCACTTCCTTGCAGGGATCTTGCTGCTTCTGCCCACTGCATACCTCCACCATATGTAAGGGATTAGCTCGGTGGTAGGCGTGGATGACCCCTTTGGGGGTGCGTTTTCACAGAGAGATAGCCGACAAGTGCTTGCAAACAAACAGTGTGGTTTATTAAATGGTGTTTTCTTCACCAGGCTGTATGCAGCAAAACATCCAAAATAAAATAAAACACAAAATAAATCCTTGCCTCTGTGGGCGGCTACCTTCTCACAGCTGGAACCTACCTAAGAAGTCTTTCCAACCTACTGTTGGGCCGACACTGCTGATCCTACAGCAGACACTCAAATGTCCATTTGTTTGCTTTTCACACAGCACAAACATTGTCCATTGAACATGTCCCTTTGTTTTCTTTCACACAGAAACACTTCGGCTTCTCACCTTTGAGACGTCTTCACTCGTTTTTTACCCTCCTTAGCTTCACATCGCTTTAGGGGGTCTTCTCCCATGCTCACCAGCTTGTCGGGAGGCACACATCCGACTGTCCCCCTCTCCCAGCCCACACGGCGACAGGCGGCAGCAGTCCTTCTCCCATGCCCACACGGCGTCGGGAGGTACACGTATGTCTGTCCTCCTCTTCCCAGCTCACACAGCGACAGGAGGCAGCACTCAATAGATTTTCTCTGGACAAATTATAGAGTCCTTGATCTCCTCATTCTGAACAGCTGAATGGTTTTCAACTTCCTGCTGGCTCTCTCTGCAGCCAACACCCTATAGTATCAGTGAACTTTCAAAGCAGGTGGGAATGTGTCTCCTCTCAGTGACTACATTCCCAGATTTACCTGACTTCCTGTCACAATATATATGTTTTATTCCCTCTTCTGCACATTTTTCACATTTTATTTGGACTATTGATTCTATAATATTTTTATTTTTGTTATTGTATTTTTCACTTGTATTAATTGCACAATTGCATGTGGACTTAATTATTCACTTCTGTTTTTAATTATTATGTTATACACTCTATATATATATATATTGGTTATGCACTATATATATATATACTTGCAAATCTGTGCTGATATGATGGTCCTCATTTGGTGCATGTTATGTTGTTTAATGCTTTAGCATTTTATATTTTCTGAATGTATAAATATAGACTGTTTATATACAAAACTGTGATAAACTGTTAACTCTAAGGCAGGGATACCCAAACTACGGCCCTCCAGTTGTTCAGGAACTGCAATTCCCATCATGCCTAGTCATGTATGTGAATGTCAGAGTTTTACAATGCGTCATGGGATGTGTAGTTCTGAAACAGCTGCAGGGCCGTAGTTTGGGAATCCCTGCTCTAAGGGATTGGCAGGCAACCTTTGAGAGGTGTAGCTCTACCTAAACAACATAGAAAAGATCAAAAATTACCTGGCACCCTTTTTTAAAATATAAATTAACTAGCAAGGCTTAACAAAAAAGGAATGTAGAAAAATATAAAAATCTAAACCCACACCCCTGGTAAGAGGTTCAGATACAATGTTTTCCAATAAAAGTCAGGGGTACGATCCAAAAAGTAGCCAGAAAAGTTATATTTGGGCCTCTTAGCAGTAGTGTAGCTCTTCAATTTTCACTTATGTTACATTACACAACAAGCAAAGGAGAACATGGAGGTCTACTAGGGTGTAGAAGCCACCTACCCGGGAACCAGATCATTTACATCAACACAATATATGTTAGGATAAAATTATCAATAAGATAACACTTTGGGTCCGGTGCTATTTTTACCACTTTCCAATAAAAAGTAAGGAAAACTTCCTCACTCAACAAGACCTTCCTCACCTTGCCAAAGCGTCAATAGAACCCTCGGCTCTCTCCGACCACCACCCTATCTCCGTTTCCCTGGTACTTCCCGAACACAATACCTCAACGCGAACGTGGAGATTAGACGCGAGTCGCCTAACCGACGAACACAGACTTCAGGAACTTAAATCATGTCTTCAAGATTATTTCAGTACTAACGATACCCCAGACACATCCCCAATGACCCAGTGGGAAACCCACAAATGTGTGGTTAGAGGAAAATTGATAGCATTAGTGGCGGCCATCAGAAAGGAAAGACGAACGCACCTCTCTGGTCTATTTAGACAATTGAAATGGGCTGAGACCGTACATAAACAGACCCTGGCAAGGAGAATGCATTAAATGAGATTTTACACTTAAGCACCACCATTCAGGAGATATTACAAAAACGTACAAGGAATATGGCAACAAAAACAGTAGACTGTTGGCGCAATCTTTACATGCCAAGAAAGCCAAACTTACCATACACCACCTAACCTCTAAATCGGGAACTAGAACATCCGACAATACAAACATTGCCAAGGAATTTGAAACTTATTATTCCACCCTTTATAACCTTCCACCAGAGAGAGCCCATGACCGCCCCACCACACCCAGGACACAAATTATCAAGGACTTTCTCAGGGACTCCCGCCCCACCCTATGCTCCCCTGACCTGTCTGAATCAATGTAACACTCCATTACCCAAGAAGAATGGAAGAGGGCAATTAAACACATGTAACCTAATAAAAGCCCCGGCCCAGATGGTCTAACAGCAGTATATTTTAAAATGTTTGGTGAAATCTTACAGACCCCTTACTTGAAAGCGTTCAGCACCTTATCCAACGCCTTATCCAAATCCAATCCATTTTCTCCAGCCTCAGCAGAAGTACACATCGTAGTAATACTCAAGGAAGGCAAAGACCCCTCCCACCCAGCCAACTATAGACCCATTTCCCTTCTCAATGTGGATATAAAGATCTTTGCCAAGATCCTAGCTAACAGGCTCATCCCCTTCCTTTCACGCTCTATCAACTTAGACCAGGTAGGATTTGCCCCTGGCCGCAAGGCAAGGGACAATACAATCAAAGCCCTTAACATCCGTCATTTTTTGAAAGGCACCAAACTATTCACTGTAGAGGAATTGGCTTCCTCGATGGATAGACCCCCTATCCCCCCTTGGTCTTTCCTGCTTCTGTCCCTGTACCTCAAATCCATAAACAAATTGAACTCATGTACTGTACAAGACCTCTAACCCCCTTCAAAACGTTATGCTTTTAGACTGAACCGCAACGTGGCCTCATATCCAACTTATATCCCATGCTCTTTGGGACAACTTTGCAAGCTCAGAATAATGCATGCGCTCAATGGGAAATGGACCTAGGTCTATCCCTTTCACCCGAAAATTGGAAAAACGTCTTCACCACAATCCACAAGGGGTCCACCAATGTAGCCATCCAAAAAAATGGCTACGAAATCCAAACGCGTTGGTACCATAACTCCTTCGCTACTGCATAAATTCTATCCAACGCTTCTGGACAAGTGCTGTAGATGCCTCTTGCATCCCGGATCTCTCCTACATATCAGGTGGTCTTGCCCACAGGTGTAAACCTTTTGGAAGGCAGTACAAAAAATAATTAAGCAAGTATCCACACTTCATCTAGAGTTCTCACCCGCTCAATGACTTCTTCATCATACAAAGCTACCACAGAAAGCATACCACAAAACGCTGGCAATGCACATGGTGAATGCAGCTAGACAATGCTTACCAAGGCACTGGAACTCTACTACCCCACCTTCTATTAGGGAGTGGCTAAACAATTTGGACAGAACAGCTGAGATGGAAGAGCTTATTGCTATATCTAGAGATACTGCACAATCTTTTAGCTCCAAATGGGCATGCTGGACACACTTCAAAACGACATCCGAATATCTGCGACTAACTGCCTGATCTATTCAACTCTCCACTCTTATACGTTAAGATATAAGACAACATCTTAGGTCCATGTCATGTAATTCACATGGTGGACACTACACCGGGGCGTGAGGCTGGAGACAACGGGAATGCTGTGGTTTCATTTGTTACTTGCCCTCCCCCTCATCCCCCTTCTGAATATCTTTTATTTATTTTTTCTTCTATTTTTTTTCTCCTCTATCCCCTCTCCCTCTCCCACCTCATATCTACCCTTCCTCCCCTCCACTTACAGTTTTTACCCTACATTATATGTAGTTCCATAACCGGAACATCTATCGTGCCCTAAAAATAAAAAGAAAAGAGAAGGCGCCTGGCCCTTTAAATAAAAGATTGTTGAACCTGCTGCCCTTTTAATTGTAATAAAACAATAAATAGGTATATATCATAGGTAAAAAGGCGCTGGTAATCTTAATATATCACGTGTTATAAAAATTAATAATAGGTGATTTAAAGTGTAATATATGTGATTAAAAATTGCTACAAATATATATATGATCTACTATTGGTGCAATTAGCAAAGAAAAGTGCATACCAGTGCAATTTCAATTCAGAAGTGTTTGTGCTTCTCAAAGTTAATTAATCCACAAAGGTGTGGATCAGTGAACCAATAAATAGATATATAAAGAATTCCATACAAAAATCACATAAGAATATATAAAAATATAAATATATAAATGTGCTCCAAGTAGTGTTTAAAAGTCCAGGCAATAGCATGCAATCAAAATTGTGCTTGGTGGATTCTTATTAATCCCTTCACAGTGCTCCAGGTGCTGGGATGTGACAACCGTCAATTAAGAAGTGCTTGTGCTTCTCAAAGTAAATTAATCCACAAAGGTGTGGATCAGTGAACCAATAAATAAATATATAAAGAATTCCATACAAAAATCACATAAGGATATATAAAAAAATCACATAAGAATATATAAAAAAGTATAAATATATAAATGTGCTCCAAGTAGTGTTTAAAAGTCCAAGCAATAGCATGCAATCAAAATTGTGCTTGGTGAATTCTTATTAATCCATTCACAGTGCTCCAGGTGCTGGGATGTGACAACCGTGGCCTCTTACCAGCTAGCAGCAGGTCACAAGGACCCCCAACGCCTGTGATCCCTTTATTGGGTGGATCAGACCTCTCCTCGATTGCTTGGATCTCTGGCTCCTATATTACTCGAGTTGGACCATGTAGTCCCCCCATACACATAAAGATATAGAAGAACAAATAGCCTCCAATAGTGAAATACTGTTTTATTCTCCAAAAAACATACACTATAAGGTGACAATTAGCCTCTTACTATTTGTTGTGCCCTCCTGGCACTGGGCAATTCGGCAGTACAAAATCGCTTTTTTGGGTCTTAGGAAGATATTCTCCGGGGATCTGCAGCACCCTGTATCTCCTTTCCCCCTTTCTTTGTATTGCGGCGGTGGATGTGTATCCCAGCCTCTGTTCCGAATGCCTCTGTGTGTTACTTCCGGGTTAGCATTGACCACAATGCATTTGGACTGCCTGAGGACGCTCGTTAAGCGAAATGCATTGTGGTCAATGCTAACCCGGAAGTAACACACAGAGGCATTCGGAACAGAGGCTGGGATACACATCCACCGCCGCAATACAAAGAAAGGGGGAAAGGAGATACAGGGTGCTGCAGATCCCCGGAGAATATCTTCCTAAGACCCAAAAAAGCGATTTTGTACTGCCGAATTGCCCAGTGCCAGGAGGGCACAACAAATAGTAAGAGGCTAATTGTCACCTTATAGTGTATGTTTTTTGGAGAATAAAACAGTATTTCACTATTGGAGGCTATTTGTTCTTCTATATCTTTATGTGTATGGGGGGACTACATGGTCCAACTCGAGTAATATAGGAGCCAGAGATCCAAGCAATCGAGGAGAGGTCTGATCCACCCAATAAAGGGATCACAGGCGTTGGGGGTCCTTGTGACCTGCTGCTAGCTGGTAAGAGGCCACGGTTGTCACATCCCAGCACCTGGAGCACTGTGAATGGATTAATAAGAATTCACCAAGCACAATTTTGATTACATGCTATTGCTTGGACTTTTAAACACTACTTGGAGCACATTTATATATTTATACTTTTTTATATATTCTTATGTGATTTTTTTATATATCCTTATGTGATTTTTGTATGGAATTCTTTATATATTTATTTATTGGTTCACTGATCCACACCTTTGTGGATTAATTTACTTTGAGAAGCACAAGCACTTCTTAATTGACGGTTGTCACATCCCAGCACCTGGAGCACTGTGAAGGGATTAATAAGAATCCACCAAGCACAATTTTGATTGCATGCTATTGCCTGGACTTTTAAACACTACTTGGAGCACATTTATATATTTATATTTTTATATATTCTTATGTGATTTTTGTATGGAATTCTTTATATATCTATTTATTGGTTCACTGATCCACACCTTTGTGGATTAATTAACTTTGAGAAGCACAAACACTTCTGAATTGAAATTGCACTGGTATGCACTTTTCTTTGCTAATTGCACCAATAGTAGATCATATATATATTTGTAGCAATTTTTAATCACATATATTACACTTTAAATCACCTATTAATTTTTATAACACGTGATATATTAAGATTACCAGCGCCTTTTTACCTATGATATATATCTATCGTGCCCTACAGAGTAAAAGGGGACACTCAACAACATTCACGCTTGCCTATATATACTATTCCCCATGTACGCTTCTAGAATCGTCAAGATAACACCAACTCATCAAGTCTTCCCCAGTACTTACACCACTCACAAATAACTTCTTGCATACAATGACTCTTCAACTTCTGTTAAAATGATATCTGTTGGATTGTACTTGGTTTCATTCCTCTATTTTTGAGCTATTAGTGTAGTCAGTGGAGGACTCACTGCAGTATGGCACTCACTGCAACTATTGCAGTCAGTACAATACTGCTAGAAGAAAAGCAAGGCAACAGCTACACATGTCACAATGGATTGGACTGGAGTCAGTGGAAGACTCACTGCAGTATGGCACTCACTGCAACTACTGCAATCAGTGCAATACTGCTAGAAGAAAAGCAAGGCAAGTAGGCAACAGCTACACATGTCACAGTGGATTGGACTGGAGTCAGTGGAGGACTATCTTCACTGCAGTATGGCACTCACTGCAACTACTGCAGTCAGTGCAATACTGCTAAAAGAAAAGCAAGACAACAGCTACACATGTCACAGTGGATTGGACTGGAGTCTGTGGAGGACCCACTGCAGTACGGCACTCACTGCAGTCAGTGCAATACTGCTAGAAGAAAAGCAAGGCAACAGCTACACAGTGGATTAGACTGTGTACTACCGCTGCAGTAGGGCACTCACTCACTGGAATGTCTTTAAATCACTACTGCACTACTGCAGTAGTGATTTAAAATTATAGCAGCAGTGAGTGGCGTTCTACTGCAGCAGTAGTTCACTGGCACTGACTCCAATCCACTGTCTATGTCTATTTTTTTTCTATCACTTTTGCACTGACTGCAGCGCAGTGCCGTCAGTGCAAAACTGTTCGAAAAAAAATAGATAGACAGAAGCTAGACAGTGGATTGGACAGACTCAGTGGACTGGTGGACAGACACTACTATAGACTAGCTACACTTTCAAATCAATACTCCCAGTTATTTAGAACAATATTATAGTGCAGAAAGCATAACATTTCAGCATGTTCATCAGTTAAACGGCTTCTTTTCTTTTCATAAATTGCTGCTACTTCACTAAAAACATGCTCACTAGGTAGTGAGGAAGGAGGAACAGAAAGGTATCTTCTAGCATAGAAACAAGTCTTTTGTAGCGTGCATCATTTTCTTTCCACCACTGAAGAGGATCACTTCTTCTGTCAACTAATGGTTCGTTCAAATAGAGATGAAGTTCATCATCCAGGCTCATTATTGCCGATTCTGATGAATCCTCTGCAAGAGGCCCCAATAAAATCCTGAACATGGGGGGCGTGGCTTGGCACCGGACTCGAATGGCCGCTTGTTAGCTCGGCTCCGTGCACTGGGGATCTATAACTCGCTTTTACGGGTGCCTACAGCCTTCCTACTATGTTGAGATCGGGTCGCAGTGCCTCAGCCAGCCGGGCGATGCCTGATCAAGAAACCCAACTCACGGGAAACATCCCTGCCATCTTCCGGACCCAGAAGACTGGCGGGCGTGCGGCCTCCCCGGCTCCCGCGCCTAGCTCTCCCAAGGCGCTCTCCTCCACTTCCATCGGGTCTCAAGCCCAGCCGACTGCAGCGGTCCCCCTCCCAAGCCTAACGGATCTCCAAAATGTTGCAGCCGATATCAAATCGACCCTGGGATCCGCCATCTCAGAACTTGCGGCGGAACTTCGATCTGTGACTGCCAGACTAGATGCCACAGAGAAGGCCTCAACCACCCACGCGGCCGCCATTAAGCAACTTCAGAGGGGCTCGGACTTATACTCATCCCACCTCATCGAAATCAACCGCCACCTGGAGGATCTAGATAACCGGGGTCGGCGGCATAATATCCGGCTAAGGGGCCTCCCCGAATCTGTGGAACCCCCCGACCTGACCACCACATTGACCACAATCTTCAATGATCTTCTTGAGAGGCCGGCCGACACCCCGATCGATTTTGAAAGGGCGCATCGAGCCCTTCGCCCGCGGGCGGGTGACTCCGATCCTCCTCGGGACGTTATCTGCTGCTTGGTGAGCTACCCCCTTAAGGAAGCCATCCTCCGAAAAGCAAGGAGCCGTGATCGAGTAGTGCATGAGGGGTCGGAACTAAAGTTTTTTCAAGACCTCTCGCCCATTACTCTCCAAAACCGCAGGGCCCTGCGACCCTTGCTGGAAGCACTTCGTATAAGAGGTATCACCTACAGATGGCGCTTCCCATTCTGCCTCTTTGCCACCTTCCGAGGCAGATCCGCATCCTTAAAAGTTCCAGATGACATACCTGCTTTTTGTGATGCTTTCGAAATTCCAGTGATGGACTTACCAGACTGGTACGGCGAGTTCTATGCCCCGGACCCCTGGATATCGGTTACTGCTTCTGCCACCCCTAAAGCACAGAGGAGCCGACAACGCAGACGTCGCCATTCTCAGCACGATGCAACCCCCATGCGCTCAAGGGAAGACCGTCGATCGAGCCCTCTCCGCTCTCCAGCCCGTCATCGGGAGAAGCTGAACCTCTGACTCCCCCCGCAAGATCGCTGATGCCTGTATGCTGCTTTGGTAAAGGTACTCCTGCCCTCTTCCCCCCTCCTGTTCCTGCCTGGATGGTCCCTGTTTGCCCCCTTACCCTGGTCCCCTCCATTGCGGTTTTCTCCGACTAAAACTTGCAATCACCATTGGCCCTTCCGCTTTGGAGCTTAGCCTCAGCCGGCAGCTGACACCTGATGGAACTGACTGTCTCCTAAGCTCCGGTCTTCATATCCATCTCCCCTCTCCATGTTTCTCCAGCCCCTTCCATGTCCCATATATGGAACTGTTGCCATCCCTGGACCCTCTCATTTTCCCCCCTCTCTTTTTACTCTCCTTCTCCCCCTGATTCTCCGTAGGTTTTCTCGACAGTGTATGCCCTTCTACAGATCCGGATCTATTGGACTGGACAATCCTATCCCGTAACCTACGGTGATCTCCAATTATATCCCCCGGATATCGACTGTCGTCCACCACTTGCAATGAAAGGTTTTTTTTTTTTTTTTTTTTTTTCTTTCTCTGTACTCATCTTTTAGCAGTTTAATGTCTCACCTAACTGCCGATTTAATGTTTGATCTTGCTCAAAGTATATGGTGGGATGACTGCTACACGATTGTACTGTGAGGTGAGATGAGATGACCAATCCCGTTAGATTTATACCATGGCAGGAGCATTTTTACGTGACACAGGGGAATTGTGAAGTTATGTAATATACCTTTGTCACATGTGGGATAAGGAATGACAGTAGATACGGGACTCCCCGCCGTTACCTCCCTCATGTCCTTCCCCATCCTGCTCCTATACTTACACATGACCACCGTACCTCTCCCCCAAACTCTATTCCCGTCCACCCCCTCCTCCCTCTCCAGGATCATTCCCCCCCCCCCCAAGCATTCCTGTCCTTCTTGCCTGATTGATAAAGCCTCCTAAGCCCACACCCCTCCCTCCTTGTTTACCCCTGCCTAGCCACACATAGATACGCATGGGTATACTTCCCTCAGACTGCCACCCCAAGACTGTCCTTGCCTCCCCCCTCGGGTTACCATTTTCCCCTGTGCTGACCGGGAGGAGACGGGGGGGCTGGAATTGGGCTGGTTGTGCCTTGTGTTCATTTAGTACTTGCTTATTTAGTATGCAGACAGGCCACGATATTGACCTTACTGTTTACCGTTTTATGGTACAATTTCATAGCTTCATCCTCCCGGCCACTGTTGCCTAATTTCCTATGTTAGGTCGTACCACACTTAACTTGGTTATAATTGCAATACTTGCAACTGTTCATCCTGATTGATTTTGCTGTTAATGTTACTGTTTATTGCTCCCTTCATCATACCACTGTTTTAATACGTTTAATGACCCTCTTAGCCATTTAGTATGAGGCATCTACTATCACTTATCATACTTGCTCTGCTGATCCCCAGTGCAGAGCCGCCTTGTGCCTGATTTGGGACCGTTCCCGGACTACAGTTCCTCACCTCAACGACAGTTTTCAACTGTTGTTGACCCGTGACACTTTGTGTCTTTCCCCCCTACTCCTCCTCTAGCGGCGGTTTAATCTAACTTGCTGACTGAGGTCGACTAGGGGACTTCTACCTAATCCCCCCATCCTTGTGTTTTTCCCCTACCCCCCTTTCCCATTCCTCCTCTTCCTGCTTGCCTTTCCCTTTCTCCCCCCTTTTTTTTTTTCCTCTTCTCTACCCTTTTATCTCTTATTCCTCTACTTAATTTGCTCCCTCATCTCTCCCCCTCTCCACTTTTTCCCTTTCCCCTCTATCCCCCTTCCCCTTCTATCTTATTCTCCCTTTTTTCCATTTCCCCTCTTCTACCCCTGAACCAGTTCCCTCCTTGAGTGGACGCCATCATGCCTGATCCGGAAGTAATCAACACGCAGCGCACTATCAAGATTATCTCGTCCAATGCTCAGGGACTAAACATTCCCGAAAAGCGCTCACAATTTCTGGCTGAAGCCCTAAGATTGCGAGCCCAAATTCTACTTGTGCAGGAGACTCATTTCAGAACGGGTGATCCACTTTTCTTCTTCAATAAACACTTCCCCACCGCGTTCCACGCCACGTCTGAAGGCTCCAAGTCACGTGGAGTCTCTATTCTGCTATCCAAACAAGTTGACTTCCAGCCTTTAGACGTTAAAGCGGATCCTGAGGGCAGGTTCCTTTTTGTTAAGGGCCACCTCAACACCCGCCCGGTAACCCTGGCCAATATTTACGCACCAAACAATAAACAAGTTCCTTTTTTTCGAACAGTATGCCAAGAACTCGCAGACTTTACTGCGGGACTTCTAATACTTGGGGGTGATTTTAACGTTCCTCTTAATCCCCTTCTAGACTCCTCGACTAATGCCTCTGTGTTGCCATTCCGAGCACTGCGTCAAATCCGCCTTCAGCTCCGGTCTTTACATCTCCATGACTCCTGGAGAACACTTTTCCCTAATGATAGGGATTACACCTTCTTCTCAGCCCCCCACTCGAAGTTCTCGAGGATTGATTACATTTTCCTCTCTCAGCCAGACCTGCAATTTCTCTCTGATGCCTCCATTGAGCCGAGGGTCCTTTCGGACCACAGTCCTGTAACTATGACTCTTAGATTCCCTGAACGCATCACGAGGACTAAGACGTGGAGATTGAACCCCTCTCTTCTCAAAGATGGAGTAGTTCTTTCCAGTTTGACCTCCAAACTTAAGGAATACTTTGAACTCAATGATACTCCTGACACCGGACCCCTGGTCCAATGGGAGGCCCACAAGTGTGTGATTAGAGGCGAGTTTCTAGCTATAGCTGCATCTCTAAAAAAAGCACACCAACGCGAACTGCAGGATCTCTACTCCCGGCTGACCATCCTTGAGACGCTTTACAAACGCTCCCTCGCTCAATCTGCCGCGGCAGAGCTCCTTGAGATCCGTACACGCCTAAAGGACCTACTAGGTCTACAGGCACATCGGAGGCTGGTATTAAGCCGAAAAGTGTTTTATGAACGCGGAAACAAGAGCGGTCGCCTCTTGGCCCGGGCTACCCGTGTCAAGACTGGCCTTTCCTCAATCCACACAATCAGAGATTCCTCTGGCTCCCTCCACTCCTCTAATGTGGATATCGCCCGCCAATTCGAGGAATTCTATAAGGGCCTATACAATCTCTCCTCCACCCCAGACAACCCTTCTCAGACTGCCTCAAGGAACACCCAACTTGAGAATTTTTTCTCTTCCCATGGCATGTCTCCCCTTTCTGCTCAAGATGCCGAGGCTCTTGAATCCCCCATCACCACGGAGGAGCTCTCTAGAGCTCTCCGTGAGATGAAACCGGGTAAGGCACCTGGACCAGACGGGCTCCCCCTCCTTTACTATCGAGCTTTTGCAGAAATACTTAAGCCTCACTTTGTTAGAGCCTTCGGAAGTTTAGCGGAATCCCCACACCATTCCACGTCGCTGCTAGAGGCATATATTACAGTAATCCCGAAGGAAGGAAAGGACGATACGCTTGTTTCTAGTTATCGTCCCATTTCTCTTTTAAATGTGGACGCCAAGCTTTATGCAAAAATTTTAGCAAACCGTCTTGTCCCGCTCCTTCCTTCCCTGGTCTCTTTGGACCAAGTGGGATTCGTCCCAGGAAGAGAGGCGCGGGACAACACTACTAGGGCATTGAATATCCACCACTGGCTTACTTCCCGCAACTCCCCTGGATTTTTTCTCTCCCTGGACGCAGAGAAGGCGTTCGACAGAGTGGCCTGGGACTATCTTCTATCCATGCTGGCATCTATAGGATTACAAGAGAGAATGATAATGAGCGTACGCGCATTATACACTAATCAGATAGCCCGAGTGCGGGTCAATGGCCACCTGTCGGACGCCTTCCACCTTTCCAATGGTACGCGTCAGGGATGTCCCCTGTCCCCCATCCTCTTTGTGCTATCCCTGGAACCCTTTTTAAATATGCTCCGCTCAAACCCAAATGTCCGCGGAATCCCAGTGGGTGACACCACCCACAAAGTGGCCGCCTTCGCGGATGATATGTTGCTTTTCCTCACCCAGCCGCATATTTCCATACCCAATCTACTGAAAGACTTAACACTCTTCCGCTCCCTTTCAAACCTAAAGATAAACTACTCTAAGTCCATGGCCTTGAACGTAACTCTCCCTGCTGCAGATGTAGAGAGATGCAAGGCCAACTTTCCTTTTCTCTGGGCGCCCGTCTCCATTCCCTACTGGGGCATTCATATACCTCATCGCCTTGAATCTCTCTTTGATACAAACTACAAACCTTTACTCTCGTCTATCTGCCGCGATTTGCGGACGTGGAAGAATTTACGCATCTCGTGGTTTGGCAGAGCCGCTCTGCTCAAGATGTCCATCCTCCCTAGACTCCTATACCTTTTCCAGGCAGCTCCCATTCATCTTCCGACATCGTTTTTCTCGACGCTCCGGTCTAGCAGTACTCAATTTCTGTGGGATGGGAAACCTCCCAGGATCAAATTTTCTCGGCTGACGGCCCCGAAACACAAAGGGGGTTTGGGCATCCCCGAGCTACAAAGCTATCACAAGGCTTGCATCCTGACCAGACTTCTTGACTGGAATCTCCACTCCTCTTGTAAATTGGTTGTTACTCTTGAAAACGCCTTCTCGGAGATCCCACTTCATCTTTTGGCCTGGATGCCCCTCTCATCAGTCTCTCCGACCCTTAAACGCCATCCTTTAATTGGCCCACCACTTCTGGCCCATGACAAGTGGAGGAAGAAGCTTCAGATTGACCCGCAAATAGGCCCCTTGACTTCCTTGAGGATGAATCCTACCTTTCCTCCTGGCAACTCAATGAACTTCCTGCGACATGGCTGGCCCCATCAAGAGATTTTTGCCCACCATTTCTTTAAGGATGGGAATCTCCTGTCCTGGGAGGAGATCAACCGTTCCGTGGCCCCCTACACTCTCCCGCTCTGGTCTTACTTCCAAATACGTCATTTTCTCTCCGCATCAGCCACCCCTAGGGAGTGGTCAAGACCCCCGACTCCCCTGGAAACTATCAGTAACCGAGCCAAACCCCAACGCCACTTGATCTCTGAACTTTACGAACATCTACTAGACGCCCCTCAGGTGTCCCTGGCCCCCTTCGCACAAGCTTGGTCCCGCGACCTCCAAATCTCACTTTCTGAGAAGGATTGGGAATCCATCTGTCGCTCTGTCCATCGGGCCTCTGTCAACGTTACAACCCAAGAGAATGGGTATAAAATTCTGACCCGCTGGTACAGGACACCAGACAGAATTCATAAATTCCACCCAGGAGTCCCTGACACTTGCTGGAGATGCCAGAGAGAACCCGACACCATGCTTCATATCTGGTGGAATTGTGCCAACATTCGGCCCTTCTGGGAGATGGTTCACAGACTGATGCGTGAGGTCACGTCCTGCGATCTTCTCCTGACTCCTGATCACTTTCTCCTCAACCACGCTCCAGATATGCAAAATGCTCGCAAGCCGATTCTTGCCCGTCATATGCTAAATGCCGCCAAGCTGTGCCTACCTTGTCACTGGAAATCGACCTCCATTCCATCGTCTAGAGAGTGGTTTCTTAGACTCAATGGAATAGAGGAAATGGAGGAATTGATCAGTATTTCTAATGACCAGGTCCACAATTTCTCAGCCCAATGGATAGACTGGATCCGATTCAAACACACCTCTACATACAAAACGATTATGGGGACCGGAGGATCACCAACTTGAACTCGAGTAATATACCGAAGTTGGAGGCCACTTCCGCGTTCTATTCTGATCTCTGCGCCCATTGTAATGCTGATCGCTGAATCCTTATTGATCATGTACCGCCTGGCTCTCCCACCTTCCTATCATTTCCAACCCCAGTCTCCCTTATTCCCTATTTTTCTTGCTTCCTCTCCAAATATTCCCACTTCTCTATCTCCTCCAAGTCCCCTTCCTTCCCCTTTCTAGTCCCCTCCCCTTCCTTCCCTTCCCACCTTTCCTGCCCCATCTGTTGTTTGTTCCCTTTATCCAGTTATAACGACTCCCCACTCCATCCCCAGTGGGTCCCTGCCTGTTTTTTGGCCGAATACTACCCCCTCCTTGCATGTGACCTGGCTAACGATACCCAATATGAAAGGCCGCTGTGGCACATGACCCCTTTTCCTTGCCTGCCCTCAGTTAGACAGGATGCACAAGATATGGGACCTCCGTCACACAGGTTATGATAATCACACGGCCATGTTTTATTTATATATTTATGCTTTACATATACCCACTGTGAACATATTGCTGCGCATACTAGTCGTTATTGCTACGTTATGCTAATATGTGTTTATTGTTTCATCGTTTTGTACGCACTCCATGTGACTGTTCTCATGCACTGTGTATATTTTGTATGTTTTCTATTTAAATTTCAATAAAAATTTATTATGGAAAAAAAAAAAAAAAAATCCTGAACATTGCATCTATTTGACCATGATGAATTTTCTCTTCTGTCTGTTGTCTTTTGGGACATTTTTCTCCTGCGTCCTGCTCTTCCACATCAGAAACCTTCTCTTCTTGTCCTTGACTTTTCTTTTCATCAGGAGGAACCTCCTGCACCTGCTGTTGAATACCTTCTGTCAGCCATTACTTTGCCTTGACCAATACATCATCAGAAGAGAAAGGATAGTTCTTGCATCGAGGATCCAAACGACATGCAAGAACAACAGTTTTATTCTCCTCATACTTCTCAAACCTTTTAGCAAGGCTGTCCCTCATGGCCTGCCTACATGTTTTGATGGCATGTGTGTTCATTCTGTTGAAAAAGCATCTTCAGGACTCTCACACATGGGATCACAGAGGAAACAGATGAGACGTAATGACTCACCTCCAGTGTCACTTCCTCAATGGGTACGAGCATCTCTACAATGTTGGCTACTATGTCCCACTGATCTGCAGTAGGGCAAGAATGTCCTCCAAGTCCATATTCACCAGAATATATGGTGAGAGCTCGCTTCTGCTCCAGCATCCTCTGTAACATGTGTAGCATTGAGTTCCATTGTGTTGGAACAGCCTGTATCAGGTTGTTTTTGGGTAGGCCAAGGTCTTCCTGAATGCACCTCAGTCGCTGCTTGGCAAGAACAGAATGGTGGAAATGGCCTGCGCACTTCTTCAGCATGGTAATAATGTCCAGCAAAGCTTTTTGGTGCGACAGACCATCATTTACCATCAGTTGGAGGGTGTGTGCCATGCAACTGGGGTCTGACACTTCAGCAAGTCTCATACCTTTAACTATGTTCGCTCCACTGTCTCGCAGCACAAGCATCACTCGGTCTTTGCTAATTCCCCATTCTTCTAGCATGCCTAGAAACTTTTCTTTAATGTACTCCCCAGTGTAGGTTCCTTGCATCACTTTTGTATTCAACACCAAATGCGTTCTTGTCCATCCGCTGTCAATGTAGTGGCATGTAAGGCTCATTAGTGATTCTGTTTGTCCTGACCAGCAGTCCGTTGTGAATGAGTACATATTTTGCTACAATAATTATAATACTACAATGTAAAATAATCCAGTAAAAGGAGAATTTTAATCAGCTAGTGTATGTTTAACTTTTGTTTCACCTATGAGGCAAAAGGTACGTTAAATATTAGTAATATATATTAGTGATGATGATGTTCTTGCACTTAGTTTACTTTGCCTTTCAAAAAATTCAGTGGTGTGCTGCTAACAAAAATGTAGTTGAAAGAACAAATTAATGTTGTACTTTGAGCACCCCAGAACTAGGAAAAGACCCTTTCAACAAAAAATAAAAATAAAGAAACCTCCAAATAAAAAGAGAACCCCAAAATACTATTCCCAAAACAAGTCCTGCAGCAAAGAAAATAAAAACTGTTTAACCAAAAAGGCCATACATTAAAATATATATATATATATCACCATAATAAATAAAAGCTCCAAAATAATAAAACATGAAACAAAACCCCCCTTTTTAAGAGAAGCCTTGGTGCAACAAAAAGCAGCTTAACCGTAAAAAAAAGGTTTAGTCAACAGAAAAATGACCCCCAAAATAAACTGGCATGTGTAAAAATGACAGTTGGATATTAGCAGATAATCTTGGAAGGGAGGAGGGAGATGTTGTGGTCCAGAAGGACAGGGCATGCTACACAATCTCTGTGTACTTTCATATAGAGCAGTAGATAATAGGGAGTGTACTCCAAAAGCCCTGGGCTGTTCAGCTTTCTGTCTCTCTGCTTTCTGCATCACCAATCACATTCAAATGTCTAAGTCAGGACTGAATTTCCTTGCAAGCTGTGAGAAAGATTTTTGTACTAGAATTGTATTTGACATCACACGTTCTGCATGTGACAGACAAAAAGACCTACAGCAGGTGTTCCAGCATGACCAGAGGGGAAGTTCCAGAAATTTAGGGTTACAAAAAAAAGGGAGTGTGAGGGTAGCACAATGGCTTAGTGGTTAGCACTTTTTTCTTGTAGCACTGGGATTCCCTGTTTGTATCCCAGTCAGGAATTGACATATTCCCTCTTGTGCTTTCTCTGATTGCTCTGGTTTCCTCCCACTGTTGACGTAGTGGTAGGTTAATTAGTTATTTCCAAATTATCATCACTAGCATGTGTGCATGTGTGTATGTATGCATGTGAGATTGGGAGCATGTACAGAGTATGTAAAGCACTGTGTAAATTGATGGCTCCATATACTATAAATAGTGTTGAGCGAACACGGACTGTATTATTCGTGTTCGTACTGAATAATTGGATTTTTTGTACCCGAACACAGACACGGACACTTTACTGTATGTTCGGGTAAAAATCCGTGTTCGGTCGTTTTATTTCCGGGTTTTGCATGCTTTGGCGCTCTTTTCATGGCGGGCTTTCAACAGCCAATCAACAATCGTTTAACTGGTGTGCCTTAAGCCATCCCAGCCATGCCTGCAAATGTCTCAGTAGCTGTGATTGGCCGTCTGAAGCATGTGACCAAGTCTTTATAAGTTCCAGGCAGCCGCAGCGTCTTCATTCTGCTGCTTAGATCAGGGACAGAGCACACATCAACGTGCTGGCTGCTGATTAGGGAAAGACAGGCAGGAAAAAACCATTTGTGTCCGGATAGAATTGAGGGACAGGTCGGAGTGTTTAGGCAGGGCGAGTTGTAGGCATTTTAGGGATAGAGTCTGCTGAATTATAGGGTCAGTGTCTTCTACAAAGTACAATCGATATTGCTGTGTGGGGGGTGGGGTGACTCTGCACTCAATCCTGATCTACGATCTCTTCTCAATCCTGTTAGGGAGAGGCTGCTGCTGCTGAATTTTAGGGGAACTGTGTTCTACAAACTACAATCGATATTGCTGTGTGGTGTGGGATAGGAGATAGTCAGGTGTCAGTGATCCACATCCATTTTTCTGTGTGTGAGCTGCAGTGAACACAATCTTTTTGGGCTGCAGTGAACACAATCTTTTTGGGGTGCAGTGAACAAAATCCTTTTTGGGGTGCAGTGAACACAATCTGTTTGGGGTGCAGTGAACAAAATCCTTTGTGGGGTGCAGTGAACACAATCTTTGTGGGGTGCAGTGAACACAATCGTTTTGGGGTGCAGTGAACAACATCCTTTTTGGGGTGCAGTGAACAAAATCATTTTTGGGGTGCAGTGAACACAATCTTTTTGGGGTGCAGTGAACAAAATCCTTTTGGGGTGCAGTGAACACAATCTTTTTGGGGTGCAGTGAACAAAATCCTTTGTGGGGTGCAGTGAACACAATCTTTGTGGGGTGCAGTGAACACAATCTTTTTGGGGTGCAGTGAACAACATCCTTTTTGGGGTGCAGTGAACAAAATCATTTTTGGGGTGCAGTGAACAACATCCTTTTTGGGGTGCAGTGAACAAAATCCTTTTAGGGTGCAGTGAACACAATCTTTGTGGGGTACAGTGAACAGAATCTTTGTGGGGTGCAGTGAACACAATCTTTGGGGGGTACAGTGAACACAATCTTTTTGGGGTGCAGTGAACAAAATCCTTTGTGGGGTGCAGTGAACACAATCTTTGTGGGGTGCAGTGAACAAAATCCTTTGTGGGGTGCAGTGAACACAATCTTTGTGGGGTGCAGTGAACACAATCTTTTTGGGGTGCAGTGAACAAAATCCTTTTTGGGGTGCAGTGAACACAATCTTTGTGGGGTGCAGTGAACACAATCTTTTTGGGGTGGAGTGAACAAAATCCTTTTTGGGGTGCAGTGAACAACATCCTTTTTGGGGTGCAGTGAACAAAATCATTTTTGGGGTGCAGTGAACACAATCTTTTTGGGGTGCAGTGAACAAAATCCTTTGTGGGGTGCAGTGAACACAATCTTTGTGGGGTGCAGTGAACACAATCTTTTTGGGGTGCAGTGAACAACATCCTTTTTGGGGTGCAGTGAACACAATCGTTTTGGGGTGCAGTGAACAAAATCCTTTGTGGGGTGCAGTGAACACAATCTTTGTGGGGTACAGTGAACAAAATCCTTTGTGGGGTGCAGTGAACACAATCTTTGTGGGGTGCAGTGAACACAATCTTTTTGGGGTGCAGTGAACAAAATCCTTTTTGGGGTGCAGTGAACAACATCCTTTTTGGGGTGCAGTGAACACAATCTTTTTGGGGTGCAGTGAACAAAATCCTTTGTGGGGTGCAGTGAACACAATCTTTGTGGGGTACAGTGAACAGAATCTTTGTGGGGTGCAGTGAACACAATCTTTGGGGGGTACAGTGAACACAATCTTTTTGGGGTGCAGTGAACAAAATCCTTTGTGGGGTGCAGTGAACACAATCTTTGGGGGTACAGTGAACACAATCTTTTTGGGGTGCAGTGAACAAAATCCTTTGTGGGGTGCAGTGAACACAATCTTTGTGGGGTGCAGTGAACACAATCTTTTTGGGGTGCAGTGAACAAAATCCTTTTTGGGGTGCAGTGAACACAATCTTTTTGGGGTGCAGTGAACAAAATCCTTTGTGGGGTGCAGTGAACACAATCTTTGTGGGGTACAGGGAACAGAATCTTTGTGGGGTGCAGTGAACACAATCTTTGGGGGGTACAGTGAACACAATCTTTTTGGGGTGCACTGAACAAAATCCTTTTAGGGTGCAGTGAACACAATCTTTGTGGGGTGCAGTGAACAAAATCCTTTTTGAGGTGCAGTGAACACAATCTTTGTGGGGTGCAGTGAACACAATCTTTGTGGGGTACAGTGAACACAATCTCATACTTCTGAACATTTGAGGGTGCTGCCTGTTCCATACTCCTCCTCCTACTGCTCAACCATCCTTTTAGGGGTACAAACAATAGTAATTGGGGCCTAGTGTGGTGGTGTACGTGTGAGATACATACACTTTCTTTTTGATCATATTTTCTATTCCGCTATTCAATTAAAACCTTTGGGGATCAATTAAATTGCGTGATAGTCTGTGTCGGTACGTGTGAGATCCACCTTTCCAAGTTTTTGGGGTTCATCTCATACTTCTGAAGATTTGAGGGTGCTGCCTGTTCCATACTCCTCCTCCTACTGCTCAACCATCCTTTTAGGGGTACAAACAATAGTAATTGGGGCCTAGTGTGGTGGTGTACGTGTGAGATACATACACTTTCTTTTTGATCATATTTTCTATTCCGCTATTCAATTAAATCCTTTGGGGATCAATTAAATTGCTTGATAGTCTGTGTCGGTACGTGTGAGATCCACCTTTCCAAGTTTTTGGGGTTCATCTCATACTTCTGAAGATTTGAGGGTGCTGCCTGTTCCATACTCCTCCTCCTACTGCTCAACCATCCTTTTAGGGGTACAAACAATAGTAATTGGGGCCTAGTGTGGTGGTGTACGTGTGAGATACATACACTTTCTTTTTGATCATATTTTCTATTCCGCTATTCAATTAAAACCTTTGGGGATCAATTAAATTGCGTGATAGTCTGTGTCGGTACGTGTGAGATCCACCTTTCCAAGTTTTTGGGGTTCATCTCATACTTCTGAAGATTTGAGGGTGCTGCCTGTTCCATACTCCTCCTCCTACTGCTCAACCATCCTTTTAGGGGTACAAACAATAGTAATTGGGGCCTAGTGTGGTGGTGTACGTGCGAGATACATACACTTTTTTTGATCATATTTCCTATTCCGCTATTCAATAAAAACCTTTGAGGATCAATTGAATTGCGGGATAGTCTGTGTCGGTACGTGTGAGATCCACCTTTCCAAGTTTTTGAGGTTCATCTCATACTTCTGAAGATTTGAGGGTGCTGTCTGTTCCATACTCCTCCTACTCCTCATCCATCCTTTTAGGGGTAGAAACAATAGTAATTGGGGCCTAGTGTTGTTTTGTACGTGCGAGATACATACACTTTTTTGGATCATATTTCCTATTCCGCTATTCAATAAAAACCTTTCTAGGGCAAGATCTTAAATTACAGTAATATGAGGAGACCGTCAAATAAGGGTCGTGGCCTGGGTCGTGGTGCTGCTGGTAGAGCTCCTGTTGCAAGGAGAGGACGTGGTCGATCTGTGCCAGCTACACGCACAAGTGAAACACCTTCCTCAAGTGTGAGTATGCGACAGAACCTGCATCAGTATTTGGTAGGGCATCATACGCCCCTAGAAGTGATGAGGCCAGAACAAGTGAAGGCGATAGTAAATTGGTTTGCTGCTGACAGTGCCTCCAGTTCCTTCACATTGTCTCCCACCCAGTCTACTGCAGAAAGGTCACAGTTGGCACCTGCAGCCGATGTCCAACCGTCTTTCACCTCACCCCCTTGCAAATCAGGCAAGCAGTCTGAGCCCCAAGCCATACAGCAGTCTCTTCTTCTTTTTGATGACTCTGTCAGCAGGGTTTCCCAGGGCCATCCACCTAGCCCTGCCCCAGAAGTGGAAGAGATTGAGTGCAGCGATGCCCAACCACTTATTTCTCAAGATGAGTACATGCAAGGATCATCGCAGCACGTCTCCGATGATGACGAAACGCAGGTGCAAACTGCTGCGGCGTTCAGCATTGTGGAGACCGACAAGGAGGGGAGGGGTGAAGACTGGGTGGAAGATGATGTGGAGGACGATGAGGTCCTCGACCCCACATGGAATGAATGTCATGCAGGTGACCTGAGTAGTTTGGAGGAAGAGGCGGTGGTCGCACAGAGCCACCAGCACAGCAGAAGAGGGAGCAGGGTGCAGAAGCGGAGCGGCCGTGCCCTAGACACTACGCCCGCTACTGCCCAACGCAGCAAGGGAACGAGCGCACCAAAGTCAGCTCAAAGGAGTTCTCTAGCGTGGAAGTTCTTTAGAAAATGTGCTGATGACAGGACACGAGTGGTTTGCACCCTGTGCAATCAGAGCTTGAAGCGAGGCATAAACCTTCTCAACCTGAGCACAACCTGCATGATCAGGCATCTAAGTGCAAAGCACGAGCTGCAGTGGAGTAGACACCTTCAAAACCAAGAAACGTCTCTGGCTCATCCTGCTTCCTCTTCTGCTGCAGTCTCGGCCGCTCCAGCCACATCTGTAGTGATACCGGCACCTGCCACCCCGCAAACAGACGATCTGTCAGCAACACCACCACCTGGGTCACCAACAACCATCACCACAATGTCCCGTGGAAGCGTTCAGCTTTCCATCTCCCAAACACTTGAGAGGAAGAGGAAGTACCCCCCTACCCACCCGCGATCCCTGGCCCTGAATGCCAGCATTTCAAAATTATTGGCCTTTGAAATGCTGTCATTCCGTCTGGTGGAGACGCACAGTTTTAAAAACCTTATGTCGGTGGCTGTCCCACAGTACGTCGTGCCCAGCCGCCACTACTTTTCCAGGCAAGCCATCCCTTCCCTGCACAACCAAGTGGGGGAAAAAATCAGGTGTGCACTGCGCAACGCCATCTGTGCCAAGGTCCACCTAACTACCGATACGTGGACCAGTAAGCACGGTCAGGGGCGTTATATCTCCCTAACGGCACACTGGGTAAATGCAGTGGCGGATGGGCCTGAGGCGGATAGCAATTTGGCGCATGTCCTTCCACCACCGAGGATTGCAGGGCGCTTCAGTTTGCCTCCTCTTCCTAACTCCTCCTACTCCGCTTCCTCATCCTCTACCGACTCTTAATCCGGACAGCGTAACACCTTCACCACCAACTTCAGCACGGCCAGGGGTAAACGACAGCAGGCAGTTTTACAACTTGCCTGTTTGGGGGACAAACCACACACCGCGCAGGAGTTGTGGAGGAGCATGGAACAGCAGACAAATGAGTGGTTGCTGCCAGCGAGCCTCAAGCCCGGCCTGGTGGTGTGCGATAATGGGCGAAATCTCATAGCAGCTCTGGGCCTAGCCGGTTTGACGCACATCCCTTGCCTGGCGCATGTGCTGAATTTGGTGGTGCAGAGGTTCCTTAAAAACTACCCCGATATGTCAGAGCTGCTGCAGAAAGTGCGGGCCGTTTGTGCGCACTTTCGGCGTTCTCACCCTGCTGCTGCTCGCCTGGCAGCGCTGCAGCGTAACTTCGGCCTTCCCGCTCACCGCCTCATATGTGACGTGCCCACAAGGTGGAACTCCACCTTGCACATGCTGGAAAGACTGTGCGAGCAGCAGCAAGCCATAGTGGAGTTTCAGCTGCAGCACGCACGCGTGAGTCGCTCTGCGGAACAGCACCACTTCACCACCAATAACTGGGCCTCCATGCGAGACCTGTGTGCCTTGTTGCGCTGTTTTGAGTACTCCACCAACATGGCCAGTGGCAATGACGCCGTTCTCAGCTTAACTATCCCACTTCTATGCCTCCTTGAAAAAACAATTTGGGCGATGATGGAAGAGGATGTGGCACAGGATGAGGAGGAGGAGGAGGATGAAGAGGTAACATTTCCAAGGCTTTCAGGGCAGTCATTCGCAAGGGGCTCCGAGGGTGGGTTCCTGCACACACAAACGCCAGGGACACAATTGTCCAGTAGGGGCACAGTTCTGGAGGATGAGGAGGATGAGGAGGAGGAGGAGCTGGAGGAGGAGATGGAACCATGTTCACAGCAGGGTGGCACCCAGGCCAGCTCATGGCCATTACTGGTGCGTGGCTGGGGGGATACAGAGGACACGGACGATACACCTCCCACAGAGGACAGCCTTTCGTTGCCTCTGGGCAGCCTGGCACACATGAGCGATTACATGCTGCAGTGTCTCCACAACGACCGCCGAGTTGCCCACATTCTAACTTGTGCTGATTACTGGGTGGCCACGCTGCTGGATCCCCGTTACAAGGACAACGTACCGTCCTTAATTCACTCACTGGAGCGCGATCGCAAGATGCGCGAGTACAAGCGCACGCTGGTAGACGCCAAGCTGCTGGCATTCCCATCTGACAGCGGGGCCGCAGTGGAAGCACAAGGCAGAGGAGGAGGAGGAGGAGGTCGCCAACTCAACCAGGGCACCGCCAGCACCTCAGAAGGCAGGGTTAGCATGGCCGAAATGTGGAAAAGCTTTGTCAGCACGCCACAACAAACAGCAGCACCAGCAGCTCAGATGGAACGTCTTAGCAGGAGGCAGCATTTTACCAACATGGTGGAGCAGTATGTGTGCACACGCCTACATGTAGTGAATGAGGGGTCTGCCCCCTTCAACTTCTGGGTCTCCAAATTGGGCACATGGCCTGAGCTTGCCCTTTACGCCTTGGAGGTGCTGGCGTGCCCTGCAGCCAGTGTATTATCTGAACGGGAATTTAGCACGGCTGGGGGCGTTATAACAGACAAGCGCAGCCGCCTGTCCAGAGACAATGTGGACAAGCTCACGTTCATTAAAATGAACCAGGCATGGATCCCACGGGACTTTTCCGTACCTTATGCAGAATAGCAATGGATACCGACCTTACCCACCCATTGTTCCATTTTTGCTCTTTCTCACTCTTTTGGGGTGTACCCTCATTTAAAATTTGTGAAAAGAAGCAGTGTTGGCTACCTCGTCCTCCTCCTCAGGGCCAGATTAACGTAGGGGCTATTGGAGCTGCAGCTCCAGGCCCCTACCTTTTTATATAGGCCCCGGGTTGGCCATATTCACTGTTACCGCTCTTCTGTCACTTGTAAACACAGAAGTCTGGCTTCTATGCTCGCTTCCCCAGGCAGCACCCTCAGAACCTCCCCACACAGCGCGAAGGCCGGACAAGGAGGGACAGTTGCCGATGCATGGATGTGTTTATGGGCTTCAGAGACAGCATCCCATGTTGAATTAGGCATGCATGGCTGCACCCTTCCTCCTCTGGGTGCATGGCAAGGCACGGCCCTTAAGGCCCTTCAAAATCCTCAGCACCAAGCCCATGATGCTCTTAATCCGGCCCTGGTCCTCCTCCACCGCCGCTTCCACCTACACCGCCCATAGGTGTGCGCAGCCTATTGCATTAAGGTGTGCACCCCAAAGTTGAAATACACATGCATGTGTTTGCCAGCAGGGAGAGTAATGTATCGGGGCCATGTACCTGTAGGCAAAGAGAAATAGAGCAGAGTAGGTCCGAGGGAGATCTTTCCCATCTCCTCACTGGCAATGCTATGTGCCCTAGGTGATTAGGGTGTGCCCAGGCACACCCGGCACACCCTGTGCGCATGCCTATGTCACATCCACCACCACCTCAACCTCCCTCCTACTCCATATGGGCCTCGTCCTTCAGAGATGAAGAAGAACATTGTTTTATTTTTCTGTTTTTTTTTTGTTGTTTTAAGTTATTTCCCTATCCACATTTGTTTGCAGAGCACTTGCCGTGCTCTTAATTACGTTTTGCTGCCATTTGCAGCACTCTAGCCCTTTCCTTTGGTGTTTTAGAGCCATTTTAGTGCCTTAAAGTTCGGGTCCCCATTGACTTCAATGGGGTTCGGTGTCCGGGAAAAGTTCGGTAAAAGTCCGGGACACGGACCCGGACCCGGACTTTTTCTTAAAGTTCGGCCGAACCCGTCGAACACGGACATCTAGGTGACCGCTCAACCCTAACTATAAATACATGTAATAAGTAAATAAAAAGGACATTGATAGGTTACTTAAGTACAGCAATGCCTGGATGCCTGATCCAAAATAAATGTAGGTTGTACTTCTTTTTACAAGGTTTTGTTTGCAATTTGTAAATGGAGTATACCTGTTGTTATATCTAAAAACAGACCTTGCCACAAACCCATGTTACTGATTACAAAGCTCTGAAAAGCTACTAGGAAGGAAGTACATTTTTGCAATTAATACAAATTCCTAAAATAAATTGTACAGTTAACATAACCTAATATGACATGAGTCTGCTGATGTTGGTTGTTTGTGTAGGAGTTGTCATTGTTTCAGGCAAGTGCCCATATGAACAAAACTGTACATGAATGACACACTATTGTGATTTCCGAATGACAAAGCGCCTTCACAAAAATAGCTTTTATCATAACAGGGATATATAAGGACAAATCATTTACATTCATTACACTCATTAATCTCCCAAATTATATCTGCTTAAACATTCATTTATATGCAGTAAATTGAGTTTTTTAACATTCCAGTGTACAAGATACAAAAGAAAGGTTAAGAACATTCAAAGTTACCTTTGCAAGAGAGAGCACTTCACAATTAGACGACAATAATATTATCGTGAGGATAGGCATTGAGGTAATTAAATATCATTATTCTTGTCACTGGATTATTTATGCTTACAGGAGAGGCCATTAAAGAGGAACACAAAACTATAGAAGAACAAACAATGTGGATCACAAAGTGCTAAACCCCCGAATTTTCTAGAGTTGTTAAATTGCAGAGTCACATAATGTACAGGTTAAAGCTTTTTTCCTACCTATTTGCATACATTTATCAGTTTTATGTACTCTAGATTGAAATAGGTTTAGAAGTAAAATGATTTAACCTTAAAAACAAAGGACAAACAGACTGATTGCATTCACTGGCAATAGATCACTATCAGGCTGCATTCATTTCACAGGGAAGCCAATCTAGATTATTCTTTTGAATTCCTTTTATGAGTGGCCACATTTATGGAAAGAATCAAAGTTTCCTGGGATAAGGGTGTTTAGAGAAAGCACATTATAGTCAGATTGTGTATAGTAGATATGCAGATTATGGCAATGCTAAACTCCAGATAATTGGTAATTAAACTATGATTAACGGTTAAGATTCAAAATCCCCACATTTAGATTAGCTCCAGATGTCTTTCTTTGCTGAGCATGTTTTACAGTACAACATTTTATTTTCTCTTTATTTTCTTATTGTATTTTAAATGCTTTTAACTTGTATTAATGGATGTACCGTTCTTTGCATCTCCTCTCTATTCTTCAATAAATCAAAGATAATTAAGGTCACCATCAGTTTGCATGCCCAATTTTACCACAATGTGATGAAAAAAAAATTGCAATTCTTTATTATTATAGTTAGTGAAAGTAATTACTATGCTCAAATAAGGCATTTTCACTTTTGTGAGAGACACAGTAAGTGATATGAATAGTTTAAAGTTATTTTTGACCTGTGTATTGTGTAAAAAAATCTTAAACCAGGGGCGTAACTACAGGGGTTGCAGGGGTTGCGATTGCTACCGGGCCCCATGCTCCAGGGGGCCCAGTAGCAAACCAGTGGGTGAACTTCCAGGATTGCAAAAGTCACACTTGCGACCGGGCCCTGGCATTGCACCACTGTGGGGAGGCCCCAAGATTGCAGGAAGGGAGCCCACTGCAGAACTTGTGAAAGGATCCTGCTGCGGGACCGTAATAAAAGGCCATGCAACGAGAGTAAAGAGCCCCAGGATTAGTGGGAAGAGCCCTGGGCTTGAAGGGAAGGGCCCCGGCCAGGGATCTGGGGGGGCCCTTCATGTTTTCTTGCATCGGGGCCCTGAAGGCTCTAGTTACGCCTCTGTCTTAAACAGTTCAAAACTTTTTGTCTTTTAAATCAACTTATACATACTGTATGTTCTTATTTTGTAGGCATGCTTTTCTAGTTAAGCTTCTTTCTTTAGCAATATCATTAAAGGCAAAGTATAGTGTATTTCAAAGAACATTTTTATGACATTTTTTACATTTTATTATTAAACACTTTATTGAAAGTTTTATTAGCATACAAGTAAGGTTACAAAAAGTGTACAAAAATCCAAGACCAAGTGGTAACAAACAACCTTAGTTGGGACAATAACAGGTACCGAATGGCATGTAATATATGGCTAGTAAACAGGTGAAGGTCAGTTGGGGAAAACACAAATGCGAACAGCGAGAAAAAAACCCAGGAATAGGGCAAGATGTGCGTGGAAAGCAGCGCTCGAGTACCAGTAAGTGTCTGAACTGAATGCTATATTTCTCCCATTAGAAAAGTGAACCCCTGGAACCCCTCGGCCGGGTCACAGTCGAGAAGCGGATCCTGCAAATGGAACCAGAGGGGCCCCCGGGCACACGATCGGGGGGTCGGGCACCCCCAAGGGGAGCACACTGTGCCCAAGATCCCCGAGCATGCACCAGAGGAGGTTGAATGAGGACCAGCCTAGGGGCACAACGAGCGGGGAGGGGGGGGGGGTTATGCCAGGGAGGGCTGGTACACAGGTAAGGGCGAATGGTAAACTGGTATATCCTCTTACCAAGGTACTACGATGTTACAGGAGGTAAGGGGGAGGTAGAAGGGGAGGACGTTGGGATAAGGATGACGAGACAAGGACAATACAACGGGAAAGGAGGAGAAAGAAAAGAGAGAAAGAAAAAAAAAATGGGGGAAGAGGAAAAGGGAAAGGAAGAAGAAGAAAGAAAGAGAGAGAGAGAAAAAAAAAGGAGAAAAAGGGGGGGGGGAAGAACATTGAGAGCCCGCCACATCCATGGCGAAAAGAAGGGGACGCAGCCAATTAGCCTATTTAGTCTGAAGACATTTTTACATTTTGACATGATTGTTCTGTACTTTTGTTTTACAGAGTTTGCAGATGTAGCACCCTCCTAGATAGGTGCTAGGTAGGTAGTGTATATTTGCTCTGCCTGCATATCAGGGGAGTGGCAAGTCAAACCTAGCTGCTCTTCTGCTTATCAGGGAGCAGGATTTCTAGTCAGGCCTGTTGCATGTGTCCATGTGTGATTCATCTGGTCTGAGTGAGTGCCCCCACTGTGTCCAATAGGGGAGGCTGTTGGACAGTGGAGGAAACCCAGCCAGTGACACACACGCTTTTGTGGCTGTCCCAGTGGGTTGGCACAGACTGTGGTGCATCCTGGGATGGGCTATAAAAGCCAAGGGCACATGTGGCAGGGTGTCTTTGGGCGGGAAGCCAGGTCCTGGAAGGAGGGTGACGGCTGTCTCTCCTTCTGTTTGCTGTGGATTGTGGTCACAGGCGGTCGGCCTTGTGGACCAGGAGTGTGGTGCTGAATCCAGAGGTCCAGGAAAGCTGACTTCCAGTGAGCAACTCTGGGAAAACAGTTTCCATGAGTACAGGGAAGCTTGCCAAGGGGTCTGCCCAGGAAGGGGACCACTCCAGTTAATAAAGTCAGTGGACGGGTGTCAGCACATATAGGCAGTGAAAGTAAAGGGAGTGCCAAGTTAGAACCCTGAAGAGAATGACTAAAACAGGAACCATTTCAATTATCTTCACTTCAGTAGCAAGGTGAAGCAGCGGCCTTGCCGCACACTGCAGCTAGTTCTCCTCAAGTTTGTGCATAGTTCATAGTTGGACTATCCCACTCATCCCTTCTCCTATCTCAGTTCTAAATAAAAGCACAAATCCAACATCCCCTGGATTGATTATTGACTGGGGCCAAGGACTTTCAATGCTGTTTGTCTGCTATCAGTTTCTAAGGGTAACACAGGGGAACCCAGAAAGTATAATTCTCAGCAGTCCCCTGGGGGCAGTGCTACACAGATTAACCTGTGAATGTAACCTATTTAGAAGGGGTTCCCAGCGATAAGCTGCAGCCCCACTGAAAGCAATGATAGGCTGCCAGTCCCAGCAGCTAATCATGTCCACTTGCATATAATCGATCATGTAGCGATCACATGCGAGTCATAGGCCCTGGATGCAGGCTAGTGAATAGTAATGAGACCAATGTACAAACCTACCAATGTACCAAGCCTGGATCTGGTTTGCAATAGGTTTTCAGAATATTAGCAAAGTATGGGTGCCATGTTCAAACCCCATTGAAGCCAATGGCAGATAAATGGCAGATACATGCTTGAAAAACAGTAATGGCCAATGCAAAACATTTTTCCAAAAATTGTGTTTTGCGGAGATATAAATATTGTAAAGAGCAACATTCAAAATGCAAAATTCCTTTTAATAACATGCCTGGGGATGCCCTGTCTGTAATGTGGTGCATTTGTGCAACATATATTGTACATCTGTATGATGTATACAGCAAAACAGACATTTACAAAGAAAAAAGTGCAGACTAAATTGTTGACAAACACCAGCTTTGGTCTCTACTTCTGCTTGCAAACAAACAGCTGGGAATTTTCTTGATAAGGGTCTAAATGCACATGTTTTCTTGATAAGGGTCTAATAAGAGCCTTGCATGCAGCCTGAAAAAGTGGGAAAGGGGAGTCTTAAGTGTGCACCCCCTCCTAAACTATTTAAGGCCTCTTTGTTACAAAGTAATAAACTCAGTTTAATGCTAGTGTAGCAAGGTTTCTAGGCCTATGGCCTGATGTGGGTCTGCCATTAGTCTCGGAATCCTCTCCAGCCCATGTGAGCTGAGTCCCCAGATGTGACAACTGAAGTAGCGACAACTCCGGCATCTTTGTTTGTGGTTTTTATTATAAATTAAGGGGATGGGAGAAGGCAATGAGTGGGATACTCCATTCGGCTTGAACTAATTACAATTGGGACTTCGATCTTGAAAATGCCCGTTGGCGCTTCCTTGACGCCAGCCGGCGCCAGTCACTGCTCACTGACTCTGAGAACACTCTGTATAACAGAAGAAGTGTTGAATCCCTGTATAATCCCCTATAGTCCAGTAGATCCAAGACTGAGAACTGTAGAACTCCTGACACTGTTTCACTGTGTAAGTCTCTGAATACTTTCCCCCGCCTGGCACAGCTTGAGGTAGTATTTTGTAGAACTCCGAATAACTATCACTGTAACTGGCACACGCAATACAATTCAGGGCCCAGACTGCAGGAGCCCCCTTTACTCCTTGAACTCTTCAAGGTCCACTGACTATGTACCCCCTTTACAACTTCAGGGTCCTCCACCTAGGTACAGGTTGCCTTTACAGCTAGCTGGCACTGTATCCCAGAACCCCTTCCAAAGTGGTCCCCTCTGACTCTAGACAGACCCCCAGGGGAAATCCGCAGTACTCACAACCTGTGTAGGCTTTCCTGGGACTGGACCCCTCTCTCTCTCCGCAGGCTCTCGGCACACTGGATCCCCTCAGCTCAACTCAGCACTCTCTGGATTCTCAGGCGACACCCCGAGACATCCACTTTCCTCAGACAGGAGGAGAGACAGCTGCACTCTCCTTCCTGGGACTCTGCTCCCACCAAAGACACCGTGTCACGCACTCCCCCCCAACCTTTACCCACTCCCAGAATCCCTTGCAGCATAATCTGCCTTCTCGGGTAGTTACAAGCTGGGATGTGTCCCTTGATTGGGCTTCCCACACTGCCCTTTGAGAAGCCTCTCACAGGAGCCAGTGGGGATACTTCTCCCTTCAGCAGGCACATCTGGAAGCCCTGACACCCTAACTAGATAAATCACAATCCTGCTGTTAGGCAGACAAAGCCCACTATAGTTTTACCTAGCACCTACCTGTAGGGTGCTACACCCACCCCACACCAAAATGAGTCAGGTCCCTCTGACTCTGAGGCAGCCACCTCCTATCAAAAACTCTGGCAAAACATCAGGAGTATCCCACAAACCTGGAAATGGGGAAAAGGGAAAAACGAGTTTACAGAATAAATTAGCGTGAAAAAATATATCTTTACAATCTGCTGTACACCTATATACACATTTTAAGGTGCATGAAAACTGATGCACCCCCCACTAGGGATGATCGAACTTTTCAAAAGTTCGGTTCGACCAGAACACCCGAACTTCCCAAAAGTGCGGCCCGGATTTCAGAACCCCATTGAAATCAATGGGACCCGAACTTCGGTAATCAAAAAACACCATTTTGAAGCCCTAAAACCCAATAAATGCCCCTAAAAAGTGCCTAGGGTTCTGGGTCATGCCCCAGGGACTATTAATTACACAAAAAAGTTCTTAAAAATTGTCATTTTTGATAGAGAGCCAATTATTGAAAAAATTATTGAAAAAAAAAAAAGAGATTTCTTTGGATTTAGTATCTGGGGGGTCTAAAAAGTGTACCTGTGAAGTTTCAGCTCTGTAGCATGTCCAGAACTAGAAAAAAAAGATTGTTTGTATTAGAACACTTATAGAACAGGGATATGGCTCTGCTATTTTCACACCTTGCCGGTTTTGTAGCAAGCGTTTTTTTGGGGCATTTTTTGGGGGTTATTGGAGGCGGGCATAAGATCAGAACTTCTGTGTAGGGGTATATACACACACACACTTATATTTATATATACACATACACATATATAGGTGGGATAGGAGAGGAGACATATGCCTGTTAATTATTTCATTAGCGCAAGCATAGTGTTCTGCTATTTTCACACCTATGTATGTGTAGGTGTATATATACATACATGTGTGTGTATATATACCCCTATTCAGAAGTTCAGATGTCATGCCTGACTCCAAACTTGTCCTCAAAAAAGCCCTATGAACGCCTGCAGCAAAAAGCAGGCTGACCGGTGAGAAGCCATATCGCTGCTCTGTAAGTGACAAAAGAGAAACAATCTTTTCTCTATAGCGGTCACCCTGAAATGGAAGGGTTTTGTCACCCTGCCATAGCAGTCAGAGTCAGTTAACCCTACACTACACTACGGTCCCCTTACACTTAACACTTTCCCTACAGAAACTTAACACTTTCCCTACAGAAACTAGATTATTAAAGCTAACTAAAGTGGAAAATAGCACCCTAACTACACTAGATATCCCTTTCCTCACACTAAAAATTACTAAATGACACTTTGTATCAGAAGTCACAGAACTGCTTCCACTCTCTTCCATGTCCCTGTATTACAATGCTAAGAATTTGGCGGGGGCTATCTTATATTATGGGGGGCGTATTCACTAATGATTGGCCTCTGGACCCCCTAGTCACATCACATTCCTAGCATTCTCCTGCCCCCTCAATTGTTTTTTACTGATGGTTCTGGTCCAATCACGGGCTTTTAAAGCCCATTTCCTGTCCCATTGCATTTTGGTCGGTTCTGGTTGCCGAATTCCGAACTTTTTCAGCAAAAAGTTTGGAATTCAGCCAAACCTCAAACAGCCAATGTTCGGGTCGAACTGATGGTCGACCCGAACCGTTCGATCATCCCTACCCCCCACCATATAAACTCACCTGGTGGAGAACAACAAGGAAAAATACAATGCAAACATCCTGACTGCCTAACTCTAAGGTGGTCCCACCTGTACGAAGTAAGGAAGCAAAAGTTAGTCAATCTCATACATCACAAGGAAATCACATCACATCTCTATATAACTGAACAGTTGAATGGAAAGACCCTCCTTCAAAATTTCAAGGGCGACCTTTCCATTCCCTCCCTGACTGCCTCTGCCAACCAGTGTCTTGACACGCCGGGGTCTTCCTTTAACTTGGAAGAGCTAATCCCCTCACACTAGCTGTCTAAACAGAGTCCTCTTTATTGAAGTGAAACACAGCACCTCCTGCTGTCTCTTTGAGCATTCAGTGAGAAAACAGGGCAGGTCACAGTCTCTCATGACCCACAGTCCTGCTGAGTCAGGGGAACATCACAGGGGTCCAACAGGGCACCCCACACCAAAGCTCTTGGCCCTCACGAACTTTGCAACAATTCCTTCTTCTGTGTAGACTGTGGGTAAAATCTCACACAGCCATTTGGAATCCACAACAGATCCCGGGCCGATGGCCCAAAGGATCCAGCACACAAAATCTAGCTTTCAAAAGACCCTGACCCTGATGGTCCCAAAAGGTCTAGCAACAAAACACTTGACTTTTCCAAAGACCCTGGCCCGATGGCCCAAGGGATCTATTTCCCTTTAGCAGATGCAACTTGAATTCAGAACTCTATTGTATGAACAAAAGATTTCCTTGTACAGTTGTGGTAGCCAGCCGGCCACACAAATCTTCTTGTTAACCCTCCTCTTGTGTTAGGGTCAAAACTGACCCGTTTTCAGGTTTTGAATGTCTATAAGTATCACATAAATTTGTTTATTGCATCAAGATTTTTTTACTTTGTCAGGAACCTCTATTTAAACAATGTAATAGAAAAATAATCCTTTTCACTAAATTATAAAATACCGTGGTGAAAATTAAGACGTTCATGGTGTTAGGGTCAATTCTGACCCAGTTATAATATAGGATTTTAGGACACTAATAAGTGCCAAAACTGAAATCATAAACACTCTCTCTGCTTAGTAACAGTGACAGCCAATCCCCTCTCAACCCTGTGAGCTGTAGTTAGGGAGGGGCCTATCTCTTTTCCTGCTTGTCTGCTTCTCTAAATAAAGTGAAGAAACATAGGACAAATTCATTTCAGAGTTGCTGACTTTATTTTACCATTTTTTAAATTTGACAATGAGAGGTATGCTATCAAAAGAAAAGTCTAGGGGTCACACCAAAAATATTAAAACCAATCTTTTCAAGGATAAAGAAGCCTAACAAGGTAACCAAGAGGTAAGAAACAAATTTGATGCTAAATAATTATTCAGAGGGTATTTTATGGCTGATTTAAAACACGGGTCAAAACTGACCCTAACATCATGGATAGTAACGGAATTCTAACATAAGAGGAGGGTTAAGTCTCTCCTTCCTCCTCTAGCCATTGGTGGATACTGATAAATTTGTTTTATTTCAGATATAGTACTCCGGATGAGGTATTTGAACAAATTCCCATTTTCATTTTTGACCCAGATGGACCAGGCTTGTCTGGAGCCACTCAAGGAATCCCTTGCAGCATAATCTGCCTTCTCGGGTAGTTACAAGCTGGGGTGTGTCTCCCGATTAAGCCTCTCCTTCCTCCTCTAGCCACTGGTGGATACTGATAAATTTGTTTTATTTCAGATATAGTACTCCGGATGAGGTATTTGAACATATTCCCATTTTCATTTTTGACCCAGATGGACCAGGCTTCTCTTTTTTGACCCAGATGGACCAGGCTTGTCTGGAGCCATCTGGCGACGGACCTCCACCTATCTATGTAGATGGAGCACCCATAATACCACTGAACCTTGACCTTTTTAAATTTTTCTTTCAATCCTTCCTCCGGAGAATCTTGGTACCGCTTGGGGACAAAAAGATAGTCCCAGAAAAGTTCATCTCACCACCAGTCCCTGAACTTTTCCACTAACAGCATGACCTCCCTTGGAGCATACGGGTGGTCATAGCCATACTCCAAGGCAACTTTCTTTTGCATCCACCTCTGCATTCTCGACAGTCTTGGGAGGGTTTTCTGGTTACCTCTCCCTGGTAGAGAAAACAGGGTATGTACTCTTTGGATCATCTCCTCATAGGCAGTGTTCTGATCCCTGGCCCTAGCAATATGTCCCGGTGGGGTGAGGTCTGGGACCCTTGTGACATAGGCCTCACAGTACCCCAATTGCTGAGCCAGTTCTCCTCTTTCAATAGCCTCCTTGGCTTCCTGGTCTAGGGGTGTAACAACTTCGGGACCTGGGGAGCTACTTCCAGTCTCTGATACCCATTCCCATTCAGTATCCTCAATGGATCCCCAGTCATCCATACCTTCTTCCACAGAACCATGCTTCAAATAGAAGGATGGGGAGTCCACTCGAATGGGGCAATTTTAAACCTCACTGCTGATGGGGGAGGAAGACACCTGGGCAAATTTTCTCTGGACAGGCTGGGGAATAATTTTAGGGCGGATTCTGTGATGGCCCTGACCGATGGTGCTTCTGGCCAGGTCCCTACTGTTTGAGTGGCCACAGGTCCCCTCCCTAGGGAGCTCTGCGACTGAACCCCCTTCCCACAGGCTGGAAGCCCACGAACTGCAGGCAGGACCTCCATCTGCATCATCAGCCTGAAGATGTCTCTCCCTGCTCTGCGGAGGAACTTTGATTCGCTCCCCATCTTCTCCTGAGTGAGGCCTGTCTCCCACATAACTGCAAGCTTCTTGGGACATCCCTCGCTCTTCTCTGCCCTGAGCAGCAAATCCCTGCATTGTCCACATTGAACCCATGCCTGCACCCTCAGAGTAATAGTGGCACATTGAGAACATACCACTCCCAGGAACACCCGACCTCCTCCGGTGCACAACGTGAGTCCGCCTTCCGGCACCATCTGGATACCGGTATCCCAAACTAGCGGGGGATCGGGCGGGTAGATCTGCTATCGGCTCTCCGCAGGGTTTTCAGCCACAATGGTAACCATAGTGGGAACACTCTTCACTCCTCTGGTGAATGACATGTCTCCTTCTCCTACACGTGTCTCCCGCATGGCCGCTCCCAGAGGAGGGGATATTAATAGAGTCCCCTGGGTCGCTCTGAATTGTCCAGAAGTTCCCGCTATCTCCACCCATTCCCCATTTTGGCCGGTGACTCCTCCCTTTCGGCAGAACTGCTCGTGGCACGTTTTTCTGCGCGGTACTGTAACTCTTCCCCTGCCATGCTGCTGCGCTGCAAACACTTGGGAAGTAGCTGCAAAGCGGAGTATGTCACTTGCCCTCTCTTGCTCAGAAAGAGCAGCATCCCGCCACCGACTGCACGGTCGATACACCCCTTCCTTGCCACACACGTGCAATTAACATCTTCCATACTGGCTCCGGGACTAGCTCCATAGCCCTCCTCAGGGTGGCCGACTACAATCCCCACAGTATGTGTGCAACCGCCGTAAAGAATAAATGTCCCGCTGTCAGATGCACGGTCAACATTCTTCCACATAGCTTGCAACACCACCCGGCCCCCGGCACCTCTTTTCCCGTGCCCCTGGCCTCCATTTTCACTGTCCACACTAGGACCTCCGGTGTCCACTCCTCTGTCCTTCCCTGGACGCTTGACGCCCTTTGCACTGTCCACAATAGGACTCCTTGCTATCAGGCAGTTACTGCATTCACGCATCCTGACATTCTTGTCTCCTGCTTTGCACTTCCTGACAGCAGAATACATCTCGTAATCCATATGAAGAGTCTTGGTCACTTTACAGTCTTTCTTGGAGCATTTGCGTTGCCATGAGCATCCTCTCTGTGGGCCTCTAGTCTCAGTCCACTCTCCCTGTCTCCCGCAGTTGCAGTCTCACACCCAGCCTGATGCTGATGTAGCAGTTCTGGACACAAAAATGTACTTTTTGGACTTTTTCTTGTGCCGTTGACAAGGGCAACTGGCCCAGTAGCTAATGGCAAAATCCCGGACGAGCCCCCAAATGTAGCAAGGTTTCTAGGCCTATGGCCTGATGTGGGTCTGCCATTAGTACGGGAATCCTCTCCAGCCCATGTGAGCTGAGTCCCCAGGTGTGACAACTGAAGCAGCGACAACTCCGACATCTTTGTTTGTGGTTTTTATTATAAGTTAAGGGAATGGGAGAAGGGAATAAGTGGGATGCACCTTTTGGCTTGAACTAATTACAATTGGGACTTCAATCTTGAAAATGCCCGTTGGCGCTTCCTTGATGCCAGCCAACGCTCACTGACTCTGAGAACACTCTATATAACAGAAGAAGTGTTGAATCCCAGACCTATAGTCCAGTAGATCCAAGACTGAGAACTGTAGAACTCCCGACACTGTTTCACTTTGTAAGTCTCTGAATACTTTCCCCTGCCTGCCACAGCCGGAAGTAGTATTTTGTAGAACTTCAGAATAACTATCACTGTAACTGGCACACGCAATACAATTCAGGGCCCAGACTGCAGGTGCCCCCGTTACTCCTTGTACTCTTCAAGGTCCACTGACTATGTACCCCCTTTACAACTTCAGGGTCCTCAACCTAGGTAGCCCCTTTAAACCTAGCTGGCACTGGATCCCAGAACCTCTTCTGAAGTGGTCCCCTCTGACTCTAGACCCCCAGGGGCATTCAGCAGTACTCACGACCTGTGTCGGCCTTCCTGGGACTGGACCCCTCTCTCTCTCCGCAGGCTCTCGGCACACCGGATCCCCTCAGCTCAACTCAGCACTCTCTGAATTCTCAGACGACACCCTGAGACATCCACCTTCCTCAGACAGGAGGAGAGACAGCCGCCCTCTCCTTCCTGGGACTCTGCTTCCACCAAAGACGCTGTGCCACACCCTTCCCCTCAAACGTATACCCATTCCCAGAATCCCTTGCAGTATAATCTGCCTTCTGGGGTAGTTACAAGCTGGGATGTGTCCCCTGATTGGGCTTCCCACACTGCCCTATGAGAAGCCTCTCACAGGAGCCAGTGGGGATACTTCTCCCTTCAGCAGGCACATCTGGAAGCCCTGACACCCTAACTAGATAAATCACAGCCCTGCTGTTAGGCAGACAAGGCCCACTATAGTTTTACCTAGCACCTACCTGTAGGGTGCTACACCAGTAAAATGTCTGCATGGCTTTGAACAGAAAATATGGCCTATGGATAAAAAAAATGGATAAAAAAAGAAAATATGGCCTATTACCCTTCAAACTAGGGCAAACTCACTAGAAAACCAGTGGAAATACTTTTCAAAGTCCAGCACCAGTTGACCTCTCCTGCCTCTTTTCCTGTTGGCAAAGTGAAAGAATTCTTCCAACGCTTTCAACTTCCCACCATCTCAGAACAATACAGAAATACATAAAACCCTGACATCACAAAGATAGAAGTACTTGTAGCCATCAAATCAATGCAAATGAAAGAACAGAACCAGGCAACTATTATTCACTTTTCTACATATCTTTTAGATACTCTCATTCAACACATAGAAGTAATGTTCAATTACCTTCAGAAAGGGGATGCTTTTTTTTTTCCCCAGCATCCTTGAGGACCACTGTTATTATCCTAGATCCTATTGCCACTGTAGGGGAGTGAGAGATTTGATTCATGACCTTGAGTTCACCAACACCCAAAATAAAGTCAAGCCAATTACTGATGACATGTTACTAAATATTTCCACTTCACATGTTACTCCCTCAAACCTATTTAACACTCTATTGGACCTTTTGATAATGTCAGGAGTTAAAGCGGAGTTCCGGCCTCAAAATCCACTTTGGGCCATCCGCTTGCTCAGTGTCACCTAAAAAAGAAATGGATAGTCCCGATTTTTTTTTTCAATTACTTACCTTGATATTGAAGAAAATATTCTTACCTTTCTTCTACTTCCTCCCTCTGCGGCCGTCATTTCCTTCTTGCGTTGACTCCTGGGAGCTGAGCGTCATCGCTCCCAGGAATCAATGCGCCTGCAATAGCCCGGCTTGTCAGGTCCGGTGGAGGCATGTCATTCCCTGCTAAACAGCTTCTGGGCATGTCCAGAAGCTGTGCAGGGATGACGCGCCTTCACCGGAACTGACGAGCGGGGCCGGTGCAGGGCATTCTGAGACCGAAGAGGACGCCGAAGAGGACACCCTGGCTTCAGCTGCACACACCTGAGATGGCAACACTGGAAAATAAATTTTCAAGGTAAATATTTCTTCCTGGGACAGTTCAGAGGCTATCCATTATGAAATGTACTAGCCCTGACTGTCCCGGGGGTATTTTTATTGAAAAAACGTTTCCGAGGCCAGAACTCCGCTTTAATTATGCCAAGTCCTGAGCATTAAATACCCTAAATTAAATACCTTAAAATACCCTAAATCCCCAATTATGCTATAAAATCAGGGAAAACTATCACTTCACCTTGCCGCTGTCTTTATATAAAGCAATCTGCCCACCCTTACTTAGGGAGCTTTTGATATTCATAAGCACATGATATTGCATTCCCATGTCCTGGTTCAGCAGAGCACATGGTATCAAAATGTCACATCTCCCATATCTGTGAAACCTATTAAGGCTCCTAGCTTTTGGGACGGGATATTTGCAGTAACAAGCACTAAAATATTTGGGCATGATGTTTGGAGAAAAATTGGTACGCGGATAGTGATAGGGTCTTCGGCTAAGACGGAAGCTGTGGTGCCCTTTTACATCATGAGTTGATATGGTACCTTCAAGATACACAGACATGTATTATGGAAGAGGGTGCAGGGAGTGTAAATGTCTGACTAGGAAAGGCAAGGACACAGACCATAATAAGTATAGTAGTGTGCCAGGTTGTTTTAAGCTATCATAGGTCTGTAATGTAGTAGGTATGGCAATTCAGTGAAGCTGGGTATCTCTTGAAAAATAGCTACTTGATGGATGCGACACATCTGAGTTTGGAAACTGCTCATTATTAGGATGAGCTTTGGCCTTCTATACCTGTACATGGATTAAAGCAGTAAGGCTAGCAGTAAGGCACATGTTCTTCTGCTTCTTCATGGGTTTTTTAGTACACTTTTGTAGCATGTTTTTGCAAATTTTCACATGTATTTAAGTGCATTTTGATGCAGTGCATTGTATTATTCATGTGTTTTCATGCTTTATGCATTTTTATTTTGCTTAATTATATATGTGCTTGAATATAGGCATTGACTTCTGTGTGTTTACTTCCTGTCTGTTCTCTGTTGTGTAGAAATGTGTAGATGTACCTGCCATGTCTAAAATTGCATATTTTGCCCCAGCAGCCACAGCTAAAGCAGCAGTGCTGGAAAAAGAAGAGGGGGAGAGAAGTGAAAGTGAAGATACTGATCTAAGAAATTATCCTTTTAAAAGATGTGGGAGGGGGGGTGACAAAATGCATTAGGGTGGAGCCTAGCAACATTAAGACACTACCTGTAATTACCTAATGGATTGCTCACAAAGTTGATGGTGTCTCTATCTCAAAGTGTCATGCATCTACATTATAAGATTTATAGCATTTTTAAGCTGGTGCACTGCTGGATTTAGTTTCCTTTTATTGTAAGTGAAAGTTATATTGTTCTAACTAATTGGTTTGGCTTTAACCAGTTCTGGAACGGAAGGATTTGCCCCCTTAATGACTAGGCCATTTTTTGCGATTCGGCGCTGTTGTCACGAACCGGCAGGACTGGTAGTGGATCCTCTGGACCAGAGAGACGATGGCGCGGGTTGTACTAGAGGACCGGTTCTAAGCAGTTACTGGTCTTCACCAGAGCCCGCCGCAAGGCGGGATGGATTTGCTGCGGCGGTAACTACCAGGTCGTGTCCCCTAGTAACAACTCGATCTCTCTGGCAGCTGATATGGCGTGGTACACAGGGAGTAGGCAAGAGCGTAGTCGGACGTAGCAGAGGTCAGGGCAGGCGGCAGAGGTTCAAAGGCGAGATGTCGGTAGCAAGGATTCGGCAACAGGCAAAGCAAACAAACACAGAAGGGAACGCTTTCACAGAGGCACAAGGCACAAAGATCCGGCAGGAAGCTGTTTGAGGAGAAGGTATTAATGAGCAGTGCACAGGTGAAGCCTAATTAAGTCAGCACTGCCTTTCACAAACCTTAACCCTTAATAACCAGTCTGGGCCAGGTACCAATCACCTGTGCACTGGTCCTTTAGATCTAAGAGTCCCGGTGCGCTGTGAGCGCTTCGAGGCCAGCAGGGGGCCCGGAGCGCTGAGCGTAATAGTACCCCTCCCCCTTTTGGTCTCCCCCTCTTTTTGGAACCCAAGAACTTGCGGATGAGGCTGCGGTCCAGGATGTTCTCCTCCGGCTCCCAAGATCTCTCCTCAGGGCCGCAGCCCTCCCAATCGACCAAAAAAAATCTTTTCCCCCGGATGACTTTGGTCGCTAGGACTTCTTTGACCGAAAAAATATCAGAGGTACCAGCGACAGGGGTGGGAGAAAGAAGTTTAGGAGAGAAGCGGTTTGAGAAGGGAGACATGGAAAGAGTTATGGATTCGGAGAGAGGGTGGAAGATGGAGCTGGTAGGACACCTGGTTAATGCGGCTCTTGATTTTAAAGGGACCCAAGTAACGAGGGCCCAACTTGTAACTTGGGACCTTAAATCTGATGAATTTCGAGGAGAGCCACACTTTGTCACCGGGACTGAATTCCGGAGGAGCTCTGCGACTTTTATCGGCCTGGAACTTCATACGGGCCGAGGCCTTGAGGAGGGCTGAGTGGGTCTCTCGCCAAATAGAAGAGAAGTCCTGAAGGAGGTCCTCTACAGCTGGTACAGAAGAGGGAGCAGAGGTCCGAGGCAGAGGTGGCAGAGGATGACGACCATAGACCACAAAAAATGGGGATTTATTGGAGGCAGAAGATTGCTTGAAATTGTAAGAAAACTCTGCCCAAGGGAGTAAATGCGACCAATCATCTTGACGGGAGGACACAAAATGGCGTAGATAATCTCCCAGAATCTGGTTCACCCGTTCCACTTGGCCATTGGACTGAGGGTGATACGAGGAAGAAAAGTCCAACTTGACTCCGAGCTGACCACAGAGAGCCCTCCAAAATCTGGAAACAAACTGCACCCCACGGTCCGAGACGATGTGTCTGGGAAGGCCGTGGAGGCGGAAGATGTGTAGAAAAAACTGTTTGGCCAACTGAGGCGCGGACGGGAGACCAGGCAGGGACACAAAGTGAGCCATCTTTGAAAATCGGTCCACCACGACCCAGATGACCGTCTTACCATGGGAGGAGGGAAGATCAGTGATAAAGTCCATGGCGATGTGCGACCAAGGGGTCTCAGGAATAGGAAGAGGCAGAAGAAGACCCGCAGGTTTCTGACGAGGAGTTTTGTCACGAGCGCAGATAACACAGGATTGGACGAATTCTGTGACGTCTCTCTCCAGAGTGGGCCACCAATATCTTTGGGAAATTAATTGAAGAGAATTTTTAATTCCAGGATGACCGGCAAAAAGGGAAGCGTGGCCCCACTTGAGAATCTGTAACCGCTGACGAGGAGGAACGTAGCCTTGCCGGGAGGAAGAAGACGCAGGTCCACAGGAGCAACCGAGATGAGACATTCTGGAGGGATAATGTGTTGAGGAGTGGGTATGTCACCCACCACATCTGAAGAGCGAGAAAGGGCATCCGCCCTGATGTTCTTAGCAGCTGGGCAGAAATGAATCTGGAAATTGAAGCGGGCGAAGAAGATGGACCAACGGGCTTGGCGGGGATTTAGTCTTTGAGCTGACTGGAGGTAGGCTAGGTTCTTGTGGTCCATAAAGATGATCACAGGGTGAGGAGCACCCTCGAGAAGATGTCTCCATTCCGCCAAGGCTAATTTAATTGCCAGCAGTTCTCTGTCCCCAATAGAGTAATTCTTCTCGGCGGAGGAAAAGGTTTTAGAGAAGAAGCCACAAGTTATGGTCTTGCCTCTGGATGACTTCTGAGTTAGCACAGCTCCGGCTCCCACTGAGGATGCATCCACTTCCAGATAGAATGGCTTGGAAGAATCTGGCCGGGACAGAACAGGTGCAGAAGCAAAGGCGGCTTTCAGGGACTGGAAGGCCTCTTCAGCATGAGGAGGCCAGGTTTTGGGATTTGCACCTTTTCTAGTCAAGGCCACGATGGGGGCCACCAGGGTGGAATAATGAGGAATAAATTGTCTGTAGTAGTTGGTGAAACCCAGGAACCTCTGTATGGCTCGGAGGCCAGAGGGGCGTGGCCAGTCCAGAACCGCTGAGAGCTTGGCAGGATCCATTTGAAGTCCTTGGGCAGAGATGATATATCCCAGGAAGGGCAAGGAGGAACGCTCAAACAGACACTTCTCAATCTTGGCATAGAGGCGATTACTCCTGAGACGGGTGAGAACTTGTTGGACATGGACTCGGTGTTGCTCCAAATTAGAGGAAAAAATAAGGATGTCATCCAGGTATACTACTACACAAGTGTAAAGAAGGTCCCGGAAGATGTCGTTCACGAACTCCTGGAAGACTGCAGGGGCGTTACAGAGCCCAAAGGGCATCACTAAGTATTCAAAATGACCGTCCCTGGTGTTAAAAGCAGTCTTCCACTCGTCTCCCTTTCGAATGCGGATCAGGTTGTAGGCCCCGCAGAGATCCAGCTTGGTGAAAATCTTGGCTCCTCGGAGACGGTCAAACAACTCAGAGATTAGAGGCAGTGGGTAACGGTTTTTAATGGTAATTTTATTGAGTCCTCTATAGTCAATGCAGGGGCGGAGCGAACCATCCTTTTTAGACACAAAGAAAAAATCGGCTCCAGCAGGGGAAGAAGACTTCCTAATAAACCCTCTCTGTAAGTTCTCAAGTACATAGTCTGACATGGCCTGAGTCTCTGGAGGTGAGACAGGATATATTCTGCCTAGAGGTGGAGTAGAGCCAGGTAATAGGTCAATAGGACAATCATAAGGCCTGTGAGGAGGAAGAGTCTCAGCTTGCTTTTTACAGAAGACATCCGCAAAACGGTGGTAAGTCTTGGGGAGACCTGGTGGCGGAGGAATTAGTGGGTCCCATTTGATAGGAGCAGGCTTGAGACACCGGTCAGAGCAGGAGGAACCCCAATGCAAAATCTCACCGGTGGACCAATTCAGGACAGGACAATGGCGTTGCAACCACGGTAGACCCAGCAGGAGTTCGGAAGAGCAAAAGGGAAGAACAAAAAATTCCAGAGTCTCTGTGTGAAACACCCCAATGTCCATCCGCAGAGGCTGGGTGCGGTATTGTACCGTAGCAGAGAGTCTCTCCCCGTTGACCGTAGAAATGAGGATCGGCTTGGGAAGACGAATTATAGGAATTCGGTACTTGTCGACCAAGGAGGCGTGAATGAAGTTGCCGGCTGAGCCGGAGTCCAAGAAGGCTGCAGCAGAAAAAAAAGACTTGGACGACAGGAACAACTGCACGGGTATTATGAGACGTGGAGAGGAAGAATCCACACCTAGTAATGCCTCTCCCACATTCACTAGGTGCGAGCGTTTCCGGAACGTTGGGGACGAAGAGGACAGTCCTTAAGGAAGTGCTCGGTACTAGCGCAGTATAAACACAGGTTCTCGTCTCTACGACGGCTTCGTTCTTGCGGGGTCAGGCGAGACCGGTCCACCTGCATGGCCTCCACAATGGAAGACCCAGAGACAGGTTGAGGTGGACGCTGGAACACAGGGGCCAGACGAGGGTAGCGTTTAGGACGAGCTCTTTCCTTTTCAAGATGGAGTTCCTCTTGTCTCTCGGAGAAACGTTTATCGATCCTGGTGGCCAGCAAGATGAGGTTACTCAGTGTAGTAGGCAGGTCACGTGCAGCAAGGACGTCCTTAATGTCACTATTGAGTCCCTTCTTAAAAGTGGCACAAAGAGCTTCATTGTTCCAGTTCAGCTCGGAGGCAAGGGTACGGAACTGGATGGCATAATCACCCACAGTAGAAGTTCCTTGGGACAAGTTTAGCAAGGCAGTCTCTGCGGAGGTAACTCGGGCAGGTTCCTCGAATACGTTACGAAACTCCTGACAAAAATTCTGGACAGATGCGGTGACTGGATCAGCGCGGTCCCAAAATGGTGTAGCCCAGGCCAGGGCCCTCCCGGAAAGCAGACTGAGGATGAAGGCTACCTTGGCTCGCTCAGACGGAAACTGGTCAGACAGTAGCTCGAGATGAAGAGAGCACTGAGACAGGAACCCTCGGCATAATTTAGGATCTCCGTCGTACTTGTCCGGCAGAGACAAGCGGATTCTGGACCTGGTGGCAACTGCTTGTGTGGGAGGTGCAGCAGATGCTGACGGAGGAGCTGGCTGTTGCTGAGTTGGCAGGAACTGCTGAAACATAGCGGTCAGCTGAGCCAACTGTTGACCTTGCTGGGCCACAACGGTGGTGAGGTCCGCTAGGCTTGGCAACGGAACATCAGCGGGATCCATGGCCGGATCTTACGGTCACGAACCGGCAGGACTGGTAGTGGATCCTCTGGACCAGAGAGACGATGGCGCGGGTTGTACTAGAGGACCGGTTCTAAGCAGTTACTGGTCTTCACCAGAGCCCGCCGCAAGGCGGGATGGATTTGCTGCGGCGGTAACTACCAGGTCGTGTCCCCTAGTAACAACTCGATCTCTCTGGCAGCTGATATGGCGTGGTACACAGGGAGTAGGCAAGAGCGTAGTCGGACGTAGCAGAGGTCAGGGCAGGCGGCAGAGGTTCAAAGGCGAGATGTCGGTAGCAAGGATTCGGCAACAGGCAAAGCAAACAAACACAGAAGGGAACGCTTTCACAGAGGCACAAGGCACAAAGATCCGGCAGGAAGCTGTGTGAGGAGAAGGTATTAATGAGCAGTGCACAGGTGAAGCCTAATTAAGTCAGCACTGCCTTTCACAAACCTTAACCCTTAATAACCAGTCTGGGCCAGGTACCAATCACCTGTGCACTGGTCCTTTAGATCTAAGAGTCCCGGTGCGCTGTGAGCGCTTCGAGGCCAGCAGGGGGCCCGGAGCGCTGAGCGTAACAGCTGTGTTACTTTAACGGACAACTGTGCTGTCGTGCAATGCTGTACCCAAATAAAATTGACGTCCTTTTTATCCCACAAACAGAGCTTTCTTTTGATGGTATTTGATCAGTTGTGCGATTTTTATTTTTTTTGTGCTATAAACAAAAAAGAGCAACAAATCTGAAGAAAGATAAAAAAAACAATATTTTTCACATTCTGCTATACTGTATAACCTTCCCAAAAAAAATTTTAAAAATCTAAAAAATGTATTTATCCTTTTAGGCCAATTTGTATTGTGCTACATATTTTTGGTATAAAAAAAAAACGCAATAAGCATATTTTGATTGGTTTGCGCAAAAGTTATCCCACCTACAAACTAGGGGAAAGATTTATGTCATTTTTATTTATTTATTTTTTACTAGTAATGGCGGCGATCTGTGATTTTTAGCGGGGCTGCGACACTGCGGCGGACAGATCGGACCCCTAACTGACATTTTTGACACTTTTGGGGGGATCAGTGACATTACTACAGTAATCAGTGCTAAAAATATGCACTGTTACTGTACTAATGACACTGGCAGGGAAGGGGTTAACCTAGGGAAGGGTTAAATGTGAGCCTAGGGGAGTGTTTTCTAACTGTGGGGGGAGGGACTTGTGAAATGATCACAGAGACCTTTGTTCCTATATAGAAGGATCACAGGTGCTCTGTGATCATTTCAGAGGGAACGGTCAGCTGTGTTTACAATAGCTGACGGGTGTTCTCTCTTAGCGGGGAGTAATCGTGGGTGCCCAGCGTGCATCAGGATCCCCGCGAGCCGATATACCCCTATGTCGGTTCTCACAGCCGAGCTAGCCTGCTGCAGTAAATCTGCGGTGGGCGGTCGGCAAACGTTTAAGTAATAAAACACTTTTCCCTTTGAGCAGAGGAGCCAGTGGAAGAATACCTAGATTATTATGGTTCTCATTGGAAGGAAGGAACAACAGAAGAAATAACACAAAAGCTATGTAATTAAATTACTTATTTACTGGACTTTTGATTGAACAACATCAATGTGAATAATGTGATTTATGATATACAGGTGCATCTCATAGAATTAGAATATCATCAAAATAATAATGTACTTCAGTAATTCAATTTAAAAAGTAAATCTAAAACTTTTTATGTACATGAAAGGCCTATTTCTCTCAAATATTGTTCACAAATCTGTCTAAAGTGTTAGTGAGCACTTCTCCTTTTCCCAGATAATCCATCCACCTTACAGGTGTGGCATATCAAGATGCTGATTAGACAGCATGATTATTGCACAGGGGTGCCTTAGGCTTGCCACAATTAAGGCCACTCTAAAAATGTGCAGTTTTTATGCATAAGGCCCCTTTCACACTATCCGTCCGTCGGACGGATTCCGTTTTTCTCAGCGTCGGATCGAACCGCCGATCCCCCGCTGAGCAGCAGAAGGACAGCTGTGTCTCCGCGCTGTGTGCGGAGACACAGCTGTCAGTTCCCCATGCATCTCTATGGGGGAAATCGGATGGGAACGGACCGTCTGTCCGTTCTCATCTGATACCATCCGATCCGATCCGCTGGACGGATGGAAAATAGGGTTTCCATCCATCCAGATTTGATGGACCGGATCGGGTTGGATGTCAGCGGACATGTCTCCTCTGCCATCCGATGCCCCATAGGAATGCATGGGGGGACAGATCCGCCAAAAAAACGGACAGGCGGATCTGAACGGTCCGCCTGTGTGAAAGGGGCCTTAATGGCATGAACACTGCTAAAGGTACAACAGCTTAGGTCATAGGTTTATTCAATGCAAAGCAAGTGAGCACAGCTCAAAGTGGTCTGCTTAATAAAAAGGAGAAACCAGGTCAAGGAAAGGATTGCTGCAACACTCAAAATCTTCAGCGGGATGTAAGGAAAATCAGGGAAGGTCTGTGTGGGGTGAGTTCTCCATATGAGGCCACAACTCCCATACCTGGTTATTTATTTATCATAAAGTCTAGCTCTCAGCTTTTCCATAATTCCACATATTTCTGCTGTAAGCACATGATGCAATAGCTTTCTGTGGGGTTTAGCAATATTTAGAGGGGACAGACCCAACAGAAAGAATTTAGAAGTAAAGGGGATGGGTACCTCAAGGAGACGTTGCAGCAGGCTTTGGAGCGATTTTTAAAAAGGCGTGATTCCAGGGCAGCTGCAGTAGATATGATAAAGTGTGCCTTTATCACGATGGCACCTCCAATCTCTGTATTAGTAAATAGATAGCATGGAGGACGTCCGGTGCCAAGTACCAAAATAGTATTTTATATGCATTTTCTTTTTAGAGAGTACAGAGGGAGCTCTTGGCTGCCTGAGACCACATGCCATGCTTCTAGGGAACTTTCCTCACCAAGCATCTTTTCCCATTTGAGCACGTAGAATTGTTTACCACGAGCCTGCATAGGGTAAACATTAAATATCTTATATATCTGAAATTGAGCCCTTCTAAGAGGAACCCTCCAAGATTGTGCTCTCAAAGGGGGTCAAGGGGGAGAATTGTAATGTAGGGGTAATAGCCTGGGCATAATGACGGATCTGCAGATAAAACACCTGGCGGGGCAGGTCAAAGCATATCAAATTGTAAAAGTTTACGAGACCTGGAATCAACCAGGTAGCCAAAGTAAAATTGGTTCTTTGTTGACCAAGGTGAGGACATCAGGAATGTCAGGCTATCTGGCACTCTAGGATTATACAAGAAAGCAGTCATTAGCGAAGCTTCAGATTTATGAACATGTTGTTGAGTGTTGTTGCACACCATAAATTCCGGAGTTTAGCCATTGCACCAAGCAGACTACTAGAATCTATCTCTGCATTTTCATTCCATAAACAATTATTATGATGGATAGGTGCCAACCACAGCTTTTCAATTTCTGTCCATTTGTCTGAGGCACATAGTGCAAACCAAGAAGCAAATGATTACAATTTTCATTTATTTGTATTTACCTTGCAACCTGTCATTCTCTTTCTAGTCTGCATTTTGAGATTATAGAGGGGAAATCCTCAGCAAGCTATATTGTTTGGGACACTTGCACAGTTATATGGGATGTGCTAATGCAGGGCTCAAAATCTGAGCTACTAGCCAGGCCTTAAGGGTTACTCACCACCAGTTGCCCCACCCAACTCCTACCCTGCCCCGCCCCTAATTCCGCCCCTAAACATGCCCTCATAAATTATCTCATAAAATTACACGGTTAAATGTTTTTGCATTAGTGCAGAAGTTACAAAAATAAATATTAATAACGTTTTCAGTGCCCATCAGTGCAGCCTCATCAGTGCCCATCAATGCAGCCTCTCAGTGACCATCAGTGCAGCATCATCAATAAAGCTTATCAGTGCAGCCTCAACAGTGCCCATCAGTGAAACCTCAACAGTGCCCATCAGTAGTGATGAACGAACATCGGCCGGGACGGTTCGGGAACATCAGCCGCAAATTTTCTCAAATGTCCGAGAACCGCAAGTTCGCGGCGGGCCCCATTGACTTTAATGGGAGGCGAACTTTAAAAACCTTTAGGTCATATTTGCAGCCACAAAAGACAAATTAGCTGTGCACAAATAGTCCCACCACATGGACAATGTCATAACTGACGTATTGCAACTGGAAAAGTTGCCCTAAAAATGTTTTTTTTTTTACAGCAAAATTTAATTTTTTTTATTTTAATAAATCAGCCAGAACTGACAGCAGCTGGTAAATACATGTCAAATACATACTGGGTCCATTCACTCATCTGTAAATGGGTCTGCATCCATTCCACAATTTGGCGGAACTTTTACAGACCCTTTTATTTTCAATTCCAGTCTGAAAAATTAGGCATTCACAGGATAAAGAAGTAAGTGTCGGCCAGTACAGGCCCCAAAAATTAGCCCACATGCATTTACCTGACAGCTAAGAACCTTGTATTATGTGGCTGAAGGTACATTAGGCATTCACAGGATACAGAAGTAAGTGTCGGCCATTCCAGGCCCCAAAAATTAGCCCACATGGGTTTACCTGACAGCTAAGAACGTAGTATTCTGTGGCTGAAGGTACATTAGGCATTCACAGGATAAATAAGTAAGTGTCGGCCAAAAAAGGCCCCAAAAATTAGCCCACATGGGTTTACCTGACAGCTAAGAACGTAGTATTCTGTGGCTGAAGGTTCATTGGGCATTCACAGGATACAGAGAAGTAAGTGTCGGCCATAAAAGGCCCCACAAATTAGCCCACATGGGTTTACCTGAAAGCTAAGATAGTAGTAGCCTGTGGCTGAAGGTTCATTAGGCATTGACAGAAAAAAATAATTTTCGGCCCTGTATGGCCCCAAAAATTAGGCATTCAATGGACATGAAATGCCTTATATGCTGCTGTATTTAGCGAAGACAAGGACCAGGAATTGTTGTGGGTGGATGGCGGTCTGGCAGATATTTGTGGCCTGTCATGAGGAATTTCAATTAAACATGGTCTACTGGTTACATGTGTTGAATTCCTTTAGAGATCCATGCCTCATTCATTTTTATAAATGTGAGGCAGTCTACACTGTCATGAGCTAGGCAAGTGCGCTTATCGGTCACGATCCCCCCTGCTGCGCTGAACTTCCTTTCGGACAGGACACTGGACGGAGCAAGCCAACTGTACCATTGTAAATTGTGCAAGCTCTGGCCAGAGGTCAAGCCTGCCCACCCAGTAGTCCAGGGGTTCATCACTCCTCAGAGCATCCACATCGTTAACCCGATGTAGTCGGAAATCTGTCAGTCTACGCGTTCCCTGATTCTGGATCCGGAGTACAGCTGTCGATGGTTCGGCTGAAAGAAGGATCTCATATCTGAAGTGACCAAGACATCTTCAAACCACCCTCTTCTTGCAGGCGCTGTTGGATTGCTACCTGCAACTGTTTCTCTGTGACTGGAAATTCCTCTGCCAGCGCACGCAAAAGCAGAATGCAGCATTTCTCACAGCTAGGCCTGGAAGTGCTGCATCCCTCTGTGATGCTGGTAACATTTCCGACATTTTTCGTTTGTACCGGGGGTCTAAGTACGTTGCCACCCAGTACTGGTCCTTGCCCTTTATGCTTTTTATATGGGGGTCCCCCTTAAAACACTGAAGCATGAAGGCCCCCATTCGCACTAAACTGGAAGCGGTGGAGTGGCCTGGCTCAAGCTCATCATCCAGGATAATGTCGTCCTCGTTCTCCTCCCCCATCCACGGATAACACCAGGGATGCCAGAAAGGTTTAAAACATGCTCTTCTTGCTCCTCCTCATCCACCCCGACACCATCCTCCTCTGACTCCTCTTCAGACTCCTGTTGTTGTCTCAGATGGAGTAGCACCCACTGGGAATTCATCCAACATTGCAACTTCCTCATCTTCCTGCTCCTGCTCCTCAACGGCTTAATCAATGACACGACGCAATGCATGCTCCAGAAAGAAGGCGTAAGGTACAATGTCAATGATGGCGCCCTGGCCGTGACTGACCAGTTTGGTGATCTCATCGAATGGCCGCAGACGTCTGCATGCATCCCGCATGAGCAGCCACTGGCGAGGTGAAAAAAATCCAAGCTCCCCAGAACCTGTCCTGCGGCAGAGTTCATACAGGTAGTCGTTAACTGCACGTTTCTGCTGGAGCAGCCTATCAAGCATATGCAACATTGAGTTCCATCGCATCGGGCAGTCACAAATAAGACATCTGACGGGCAGGTTGTGTCGTCACTGAATGTCAACAAGGTGAGCCATGGCTGTGTAAGATCTTCGGAAATGGCCCAAGATTTTCCTGGCCTGCTGCAATACATCCTGGATCCCAGGGTATTTGGCAATGAATCGCTGCATGATCAAGTTCAGGGCATGTGCCATGCATGGCACGTGTGTTATTTTGCCCTGTTTCAGCACGCTCAGAAGATTGGCACCGTTGTCACACACCACTTTACCAACTGTCAAATTCAGTGGTGTCAGCCACTGATCTGCCTGTGAATGCAAAGCTGAAAGGAGTGCAGGACCAGTGTGGCTCTTGGCTTCCAGGCACAACAGATGCAGCACAGCATGGCAACGTCTCACCTGGCATGTGGAATAGATTCTGGGGATCTTGGGCAGCTCGGCGAAGAGACGGTAGCAGCAGAAAAGGAGGAGTCAGCTGAGGAGGAGGGGGAGGATGGAGGAGGAGGAGAAGGAGAAGAAGAGGCAGGCCTGCATGCAATCCGTGGTGGTACCATCAAATCTAAACGAGTGCCACGGGTTACATGCTTGACGGCCATCAGAAGGTTCACCCAGTGGGCAGTAAAAGTGATATACCTTCCCTGCTAGACCATGTGTCTGTGGTCAGATGTATCTTGGCATCAACACTGTGTGCCAGAGATATATTCACTTGCCGCTAAACATGCCCATACAGCTCTGGAATACCCTTCTGCGAGAAATATTTCCTGCCTAAGACCTTCCATTGTGGTGTTCCAATGGCCACAAATTTACGAAAGGCCTCAGAGTCCACCAGTTGATATGGCAGTAGTTGGCGGGCTATCAGTTCCAACAAGCCAGCAGTCAAACGTTGGGCAAGAGGGTTATCCGGCGTCATCATTTTTTTCCGCTCCAACATTTGGGCCACAGAAGCCTGCCTTTTTCCAGAACAATGTGTCGACGGCATCATGGAAGGTGGAGTGGAGGACAGTTGTGAGGAGAGAGGAGAAGGAGAAGAGGCTGGATGGTGAGAGCCTGGAGTGTGGCTTTGTGGGTTCTGACGGTGTTTCTCCCACTGTGCTCGGTGATGGGAGTTCAGGTGCCTTCTTAACCACTTGCCGACCGCCGCACGACTATTTACTGCGGCAGTCAGCCCCCTACAGGCAAAACGACATAGGGCTACGTCGCTCGCCTACGAGCCTCTAGGGGGTGAGTGTGCACCGCCGGGGGCGCGCTTCTGCCCCCGCTCATTCACTAAAATCCCCACGCGAGTGACCGGCGGCTCCGACGTCCGCCGGTCACTCGCGATCTCCCGCTGGAGAGGGAGAAAGGCAGGCAGCTAATGTAGGATCGTATGTAGGATTGTATGTCTCTGTGGTTACATCACAAGCCATGCCCCCCCACAGTTAGAAACACGCCCCTAGGGATACATTTAACCCACTGATCACCAATAAAGTTAACCCCTTCCCTGCCAGTGTCATTTTTACAGTAACAGTGCATGTTTATAGCACTGATTACTGTAGTAATGTCACTGGTACCCCCAAAAGTGTAAAAAATGTCAGTCAAGGGTCCGATCTGTCCACCGCAATGTCTCAGTCCCGCAAAAAAAATCGCAGATCGCCGCCATAACTAGTAAAAAAAGAAAACAATAAAAATGACATAAATCTTTCCCGTAGTTAGTAGACGCAATAACTTTTGCGCAAACGAATCAAAATTATTGCGTATTGTGATTTTTTTTACCAAACATATGTAGCAAAAAACAAATTGGCCTAAAATGTTAAAAAATGTTGATTTTTTTTGGGGGGGGGGAATTTCATATAAAAAAATTTGAAAAATATTGTTATTTTTTTCAAAATTGTCGCTCTTTTTTTGCTTATAGCGCAAAAAGTAAAAATCGCACAGGTGATCAAATACTACCAAAAGAAAGCTCTGTTTTTGGGGAAAAAAGTACATTTGGGTACAGTGCCGCATGACCGTGCAATTGTCTGGTAAAGTCACGCAATGCCGAATCGCAAAATAGGCCCTTGTCTTTGAGCAGCCAAATCCTCCAGGGCTTAAGTGGTTAAGGCGGTCATCCCTAGGTTAGTGTTGGGCTTACCACGACTAATGCGTTGACTGCAAAGGCTGCAGATGGCAACACTGTTGTCAGCAACTGACACATTAAAAAAAGCCCACCCTGCGGAGCCATGTTTCGGCGTCCTGGGAGCGCCAGATGTGACTGTACATGGTTGATGGCTCGCTGCTTATACATTTGCAGTCTGCTTTGTACCTCTTGTGCAATGCAAGTTCTGCCTGCCTCTCCTTCCTATCTGCTGGTCCGTCTCCCCTCTTCTTCCTCTCTCGTGGCCACCCACGTGACGTCCATAGACACGTCATCATCCAGGTCAACTTCCCCACCACTAACATTCGAGATCTCAGGGTAGGCAGCAACAGCAGGGACCAACCTCCTTGGTCCTGATCTGGGCACTGTTGTCAGACTGCTAAGTGGCGGCTGTTGCTACCTCCTCTTCCTGATCTGATGCCAACAATGGCTGTGCATCACAAATGTCTTGTGATGGATCGGAAAATAATTCCAGTGACTCAAGCGGAGGGTATATGGTGGTGGTGGTGTTTGTGGTGGTGTCTTTGGGGGTGCACACAGCAGAGATTGAAGAGGGTGCAGATAGAGAGGACGAAGAGGGTGCAGAAGAGGAAAGCTGAGTGAGCCACTCAACCAAGCCTGGTGCGTCCTTTGACATAATCGAACGCACCTTCTGAAACTTCACACTTTGGCTCCGGCCTACTGCTCCTGCCCTACCCCTACCACCCCTGCGGAAGGGCCTGCCTCTTCCTCTGCCTGTCATTTTTTAAATTACCCCGTGACAAAAGTCTCTAGAGAATCGCAGTATATCTGTGGTATTGGGGGGCCACAGGTTTATCACCAGTTCTACAAAAAAATGGCCAGTAACTGTTGTTACTGTGTGTAGCACAGTTAACACAGCAAAAGAGGCCAATTTTTTGCAGGACTAAAATGCACTCTTAGAAAAGTAAACTGTTAAATACCACCCCACTTCAATATGTGGTATTGGGGGGCCACATGTTTATCACACCAGTTGTTCAAAAAATTGGCCAGTGAGTTTGGCACTGTGTGTATCAGAGTTAACACAGCAAAAGAGGCAATATTATTGCAGGACACAAATACACTTATAAAAGTATACTCATATAACACCCTGCTTCAATCTGTGGTATTGGGGGGCCACAGGTTTATCACACCAGTTCTACAAATAATTGGCCAATAACTGTTGTTACTGTGTGTAGCACAGTTAACACATCAAAAGAGGCAATATTGTTGCAGGACACAAATCCACTTAGAAAAGTATACTCAGATAAAACCCCACTTCAATATATGGTATTGGGGGGCCACTGGTCTATCACACCAGTTGTACAAAAAATTGGCCAGGGATTTTGGCACTGTGTGCATCAGAGTTAACACAGCAAAAGAGGCAATATTGTTTCAGGACACAGATACACTTATAAAAGTATACTCAGATAACACCCCGCTTCAATATGTGGTATTGGGGGGGGGGCACTGATCTATCACACCAGTTGTACACAAAATTGGCCAGTGAGTTTGGCACTGTGTGTAGCAGAGTAAACGCAGCAAAAGAGGCAATATTGTTGCAGGACACAAATACACTTATAAAAGTATACTCAGATAACACCCCACTTCAATATGTGGTATTGGGGGGGGCACTGGTTTATCACACCAGTTGTTCAAAAAATTGGCCAGTGATTTTGGCACTGTGTGTATCCGAGTTAACACAGCAAAAGAGGCAATATTGTTGCAGGACACAAATACACTTATGAAAGTATACTCAGATTACACCCCATTTCAATATGTGGTATTGGCGGGCCACTGATCTATCACACCAGTTGTACAAAAAATTGGCCAGTGAGTTTGGCACTGTGTGTATCAGAGTAAATGCAGCAAAAGAGGCAATATTGTTGCAGGACACAAATACACTTATGAAAGTATACTCAGATATCACCCCACTTCAATACGTGGTATTGGGGGGCCAATGACCTATCACACCAGTTGTACAAAAAATCGGCCAGTGAGTTTGGCACTGTGTGTAGCAGAGTAAATGCAGCAAAAGAGGCAATATTGTTGCAGGACACAAATACACTTATAAAAGTATACTCAGATATCACCCCGCTTCAATCTGTGGTATTGGAGGGCCACAGTTTTATCACACCAGTTCTACAAATAATTGGCCAGTAACTGTTGTCACTGTGTGTAGCACATTTAACGCAGCAAAAGAGGCCACATTTTTGCAGGACTACAATACACTCTTAGAAAAGTATACTGTTAAATAACACCCCACTTCAATATGTGGTATTGGGGGGCCACTGGTCTATCACACCAGTTATAATACATTAAAAGTGCTTTTGTCACTGTTTGTAGTATTGCTGCAGCAACGCTAAACACATCAGTCACAGTGCTGCACAGTGCACAATACAAATCCACTATAATATGCTTTCTATATTACAAAGTATATTATACGTGGATTACACCCCTATATAGTGCACTGCACACCTATACCAAATAGCAGCCCTTAAAATGACTTTTGTGGACCTTAACAGAGCGATTTGTGTCACTGCCGATCTGTCCCTGGTGCACACAGCATACCTGTCCCTAAACTGATAAGAGACTGTAGTAGACCTATACCAAATACGAGCCCTTAAAATTACTTTTGTGGATCTTAACAGAGCAATTTGTGTCACTGCTGATGTGTCCCTGATTAGTGTTGAGCGAACACGGACTGTATTATTCGTGTTCGTACCGAATAATTGGATTTTTTGTACCCGAACACGGACACGGACACTTTACTGTATGTTCGGGTAAAAATCCGTGTTCGGTCGTTTTATTTCCGGGTTTTGCATGCTTTGGCGCTCTTTTCATGGCGGGCTTTCAACAGCCAATCAACAATCGTTTAACTGGTGTGCCTTAAGCCATCCCAGCCATGCCTGCAAATGTCTCAGTAGCTGTGATTGGCCGTCTGAAGCATGTGACCAAGTCTTTATAAGTTCGAGGCAGCCGCAGCGGCGTCATTATGCTGCTTAGATTCAGGGACAGAGCACACATCAACGTGCTGGCTGCTGATTAGGGAAAGATAGGCAGGAAAAAACCATTTGTGTCCGGATAGAATTGAGGGACAGGTCGGAGTGTTTAGGCAGGGCGAGTTGTAGGCATTTTAGGGATAGAGTCTGCTGAATTATAGGGTCAGTGTCTTCTACAAACTACAATCGATATTGCTGTGTGGGGGGTGGGGTGAATCTGCACTCAATCCTGATCTACGATCTCTTCTCAATCCTGTTAGGGACAGAGTCTGCTGAATTTTAGGGAAACTGTGTTCTACAAACTACAATCGATATTGCTGTGTGGTGTGGGATTGGAGATAGGCAGGTGTCAGTGATCCACATCCATTTTTCTGTGTGTGAGCTGCAGTGAACACAATCTTTTTGGGCTGCAGTGAACACAATCTTTTTGGGCTGCAGTGAACACAATCTTTTTGGGCTGCAGTGAACACAATCTTTTTGGGCTGCAGTGAACACAATCTTTTTGGGCTGCAGTGAACACAATCTTTTTGGGGTGCAGTGAACAAAATCTTTTTGGGGTGCAGTGAACACAATCCTTTTTGGTGTGCAGTGAACACAATCTTTGTGGGGTGCAGTGAACAAAATCCTTTGTGGGGTGCAGTGAACACAATCTTTTTGGGGTGCAGTGAACAAAATCCTTTTTGGGGTGCAGTGAACAACATCCTTTTTGGGGTGCAGTGAACACAATCTTTTTGGGGTGCAGTGAACAAAATCCTTTGTGGGGTGCAGTGAACACAATCTTTTTGGGGTGCAGTGAACACAATCTTTTTGGGGTGGAGTGAACAACATCCTTTTTGGGGTGCAGTGAACAAAATCCTTTTTGGGGTGCAGTGAACAAAATCATTTTTGGGGTGCAGTGAACACAATCTTTTTGGGGTGCAGTGAACACAATCTTTGTGGGGTGCAGTGAACACAATCTTTTTGGGGTGGAGTGAACAACATCCTTTTTGGGGTGCAGTGAACAACATCCTTTTTGGGGTGCAGTGAACACAATCTTTTTGGGGTGCAGTGAACACAATCTTTGTGGGGTACAGTGAACAGAATCTTTGTGGGGTGCAGTGAACACAATCTTTGGGGGGTACAGTGAACACAATCTTTGTGAGGTGCAGTGAACACAATCTTTGTGGGGTGCAGTGAACACAATCATTGTGGGGTGCAGTGAACTCAATCTTTGTGGGGTACAGTGAACACAATCTCATACTTCTGAAGGTTTGAGGGTGCTGCCTGTTCCATACTCCCCCTACTCCTCATCTAGCCTTTTAGGGGTACAAACAATAGTAATTGGGGCCTAGTGTGGTTGTGTACGTGTGATATACATACACTTTTTTGGGATCATATTTTCTATTCCGCTATTTAATCAAAAACCTTTGGGGATCAGTTAAATTGGGGGATAGTCTGTGTTGGTACGTGTGAGAGAGATCCACCTTTCCAAGTTGTTGGGGTTCATCTCATACTTCTGAAGGTTTGAGGGTGCTGCCTGTTCCATACTCCCCCTACTCCTAGCCTTTTAGGGGTACAAACAATAGTAATTGGGGCCTAGTGTGGTTGTGTACGTGTGATATACATACACTTTTTTGGGATCATATTTTCTATTCCGCTATTTAATCAAAAACCTTTGGGGATCAGTTAAATTGGGGGATAGTCTGTGTTGGTACGTGTGAGAGAGATCCACCTTTCCAAGTTGTTGGGGTTCATCTCATACTTCTGAAGGTTTGAGGGTGCTGCCTGTTCCATACTCCCCCCTACTCCTAGCCTTTTAGGGGTACAAACAATAGTAATTGGGGCCTAGTGTGGTTGTGTACGTGTGATATACATACACTTTTTTGGGATCATATTTTCTATTCCGCTATTTAATCAAAAACCTTTGGGGATCAGTTAAATTGGGGGATAGTCTGTGTTGGTACGTGTGAGAGAGATCCACCTTTCCAAGTTGTTGGGGTTCATCTCATACTTCTGAAGGTTTGAGGGTGCTGCCTGTTCCATACTCCCCCTACTCCTCATCTAGCCTTTTAGGGGTACAAACAATAGTAATTGGGGCCCAGTGTGGTTGTGTACGTGTGATATACATACACTTTTTTGGGATCATATTTTCTATTCCGCTATTTAATCAAAAACCTTTGGGGATCAGTTAAATTGGGGGATAGTCTGTGTCGGTACGTGTGAGAGAGATCCACCTTTCCAAGTTGTTGGGGTTCATCTCATACTTCTGAAGGTTTGAGGGTGCTGCCTGTTCCATACCCCCCCTACTCCTCATCTAGCCTTTTAGGGGTACAAACAATAGTAATTGGGGCCTAGTGTGGTTGTGTACGTGCGAGATACATACACTTTTTTTGATCATATTTCCTATTCCGCTATTCAATAAAAACCTTTGAGGATCAATTGAATTGCGGGATAGTCTGTGTCGGTACGTGTGAGAGAGATCCACCTTTCCAAGTTGTTGGGGTTCATCTCATACTTCTGAAGGTTTGAGGGTGCTGCCTGTTCCATACTCCCCCTACTCCTCATCTAGCCTTTTAGGGGTACAAACAATAGTAATTGGGGCCCAGTGTGGTTGTGTACGTGTGATATACATACACTTTTTTGGGATCATATTTTCTATTCCGCTATTTAATCAAAAACCTTTGGGGATCAGTTAAATTGGGGGATAGTCTGTGTCGGTACGTGTGAGAGAGATCCACCTTTCCAAGTTGTTGGGGTTCATCTCATACTTCTGAAGGTTTGAGGGTGCTGCCTGTTCCATACCCCCCCTACTCCTCATCTAGCCTTTTAGGGGTACAAACAATAGTAATTGGGGCCTAGTGTGGTTGTGTACGTGCGAGATACATACACTTTTTTTGATCATATTTCCTATTCCGCTATTCAATAAAAACCTTTGAGGATCAATTGAATTGCGGGATAGTCTGTGTCGGTACGTGTGAGAGAGATCCACCTTTCCAAGTTGTTGGGGTTCATCTCATACTTCTGAAGGTTTGAGGGTGCTGCCTGTTCCATACTCCCCCTACTCCTCATCTAGCCTTTTAGGGGTACAAACAATAGTAATTGGGGCCTAGTGTGGTTGTGTACGTGTGATATACATACACTTTTTTTGGATCATATTTTCTATTCCGCTATTTAATCAAAAACCTTTGGGGATCAGTTAAATTGGGGGATAGTCTGTGTTGGTACGTGTGAGAGAGATCCACCTTTCCAAGTTGTTGGGGTTCATCTCATACTTCTGAAGGTTTGAGGGTGCTGCCTGTTCCATACTCCCCCTACTCCTCATCTAGCCTTTTAGGGGTACAAACAATAGTAATTGGGGCCCAGTGTGGTTGTGTACGTGTGATATACATACACTTTTTTTGGATCATATTTTCTATTCCGCTATTTAATTTAACTGGGCCTCCATGCGAGACCTGTGTGCCTTGTTGCGCTGTTTTGAGTACTCCACCAACATGGCCAGTGGCAATGACGCCGTTCTCAGCTTAACTATCCCACTTCTATGCCTCCTTGAAAAAACAATTCGGGCGATGATGGAAGAGGATGTGGCACAGGATGAGGAGGAGGAGGAGGATGAAGAGGTAACATTTCCAAGGCTTTCAGGGCAGTCATTCGCAAGGGGCTCCGAGGGTGGGTTCCTGCACACGCAAACGCCAGGGACGCAATTGTCCAGCAGGGGCACAGTTCTGGAGGATGAGGAGGATGAGGAGGAGGAGGAGCTGGAGGAGGAGATGGAACCATGTTCACAGCAGGGTGGCACCCAGGCCAGCTCATGGCCATCACTGGTGCGTGGCTGGGGGGATACAGAGGACACGGACGATACACCTCCCACAGAGGACAGCCTTTCGTTGCCTCTGGGCAGCCTGGCACACATGAGCGATTACATGCTGCAGTGTCTCCACAACGACCGCCGAGTTGCCCACATTCTAACTTGTGCTGATTACTGGGTGGCCACGCTGCTGGATCCCCGTTACAAGGACAACGTACCGTCCTTAATTCACTCACTGGAGCGCGATCGCAAGATGCGCGAGTACAAGCGCACGCTGGTAGACGCCATGCTGCTGGCATTCCCATCTGACAGCGGGGCCACAGTGGAAGCACAAGGCAGAGGAGGAGGAGGAGGAGGTCGCCAACGCAACCAGGGCACCGCCAGCACCTCAGAAGGCAGGGTTAGCATGGCCGAAATGTGGAAAAGCTTTGTCAGCACGCCACAACAAACAGCAGCACCAGCAGCTCAGATGGAACGTCTTAGCAGGAGGCAGCATTTTACCAACATGGTGGAGCAGTATGTGTGCACACGCCTACATGTAGTGAATGACGGGTCTGCCCCCTTCAACTTCTGGGTCTCCAAATTGGGCACATGGCTTGAGCTTGCCCTTTACGCCTTGGAGGTGCTGGCGTGCCCTGCAGCCAGTGTATTATCTGAACGGGTATTTAGCACGGCTGGGGGCGTTATAACAGACAAGCGCAGCCGCCTGTCCAGAGACAATGTGGACAAGCTCACGTTCATTAAAATGAACCAGGCATGGATCCCACGGGACTTTTCCGTACCTTATGCAGAATAGCAATGGATACCGACCTTACCCACCCATTGTTCCATTTTTGCTCTTTCTCACTCTTTTGGGGTGTACCCTCATTTAAAATTTTTGAAAAGAAGCAGTGTTGGCTACCTCGTCCTCCTCCTCAGGGCCAGATTAATGTAGGGGCTATTGGAGCTGCAGCTCCAGGCCCCTACCTTTTATATAGGCCCCGGGTTGGCCATATTCACTGTTACCGCTCTTCTGTCACTTGTAAACACAGAAGTCTGGCTTCTATGCTCGCTTCCCCAGGCAGCACCCTCAGAACCTCCCCACACAGCGTGAAGGCCGGACAAGGAGGGACAGTTGGCGATGCATGGATGTGTTTATGGGCTTCAGAGACAGCATCCCATGTTGAATTAGGCATGCATGGCTGCACCCTTCCTCCTCTGGGTGCATGGCAAGGCACGGCCCTTAAGGCCCTTCAAAATCCTCAGCACCAAGCCCATGATGCTGTTAATCCGGCCCTGGTCCTCCTCCACCGCCGCTTCCACCTACACCGCCCATAGGTGTGCGCAGCCTATTGCATTAAGGTGTGCACCCCAAAGTTGAAATACACATGCATGTGTTTGCCAGCAGGGAGAGTAATGTATCGGGGCCATGTACCTGTAGGCAAGGAGAAATAGAGCAGAGCAGGTCCCAGGGAGATCTTTCCCATCTCCTCACTGGCAATGCTATGTGCCCTAGGTGATTAGGGTGTGGCCAGGCACACCCAGCACACCCTGTGCGCACGCCTATGTCACCGCCACATCCACCACCACCTCAACCTCCCTCCTACTCCATATGGGCCTCGTCCTTCAGAGATGAAGAAGAACATTGTTTTATTTTTCTGTTTTTTTTTGTTGTTTTAAGTTATTTCCCTATCCACATTTGTTTGCAGAGCACTTGCCATGCTCTTAATTACGTTTTGCTGCCATTTGCAGCACTCTAGCCCTTTCCTTTGGTGTTTTAGAGCCATTTTAGTGCCTTAAAGTTCGGGTCCCCATTGACTTCAATGGGGTTCGGTGTCCGGGAAAAGTTCGGTAAAAGTCCGGGACACGGACCCGGACTTTTTTTTAAAGTTCGGCCGAACCCGTCGAACACGGACATCTAGGTGTTCGCTCAACCCTATACCCCTACCCTGATGCACACAGAATACCTGTCCCTAAACTGAAAATAGACTCTAGTAGACCTATACCAAATACCAGCCCTGAAAAGGACTTTTGTGGATCTTAACAGAGCTATTTGTGTCACTGGCAATCTGTCCCTGATGCACTCGCCAACCTCTCCCTACGCTGACAAAAAGCAGAATGTGAAATGGCCGCCAGCTCTGGTCTATTTATAAGGTAGGGGGCATGTCCATGTGCTGAAATGTTTCAATTTGCTGTCCCATTCCACCTGACGGCTGTTGCATGGGTCAAAGTTCTCCCCAATGTAAACTAATATGGCCACCACGAACAAAGCCATGTGTTTGCAAAATTGGCGGGTTGCGAACAAGCAAAATTTGCAGCAAACCGACCGCCGGGCGAACCACAAGGCCATCCCTACCCATCAGTGCAGCCTGATCAGTGTCCATCAATGTTGCCTCCCCTGTGCCCATCAATGCAGTCTCATCCATGCCCAGCAATGCAGTTTCACCTATGCCCATCAATGCAGCCTTGCCCATGCCCATCAATGCAGCGTCACCAATGCCCATCAATGCAGCCTCACCCGTGCATGTGAATGCAACTTCACCCGCGCATATCAATGCAACCTCACCCATGCACATCAATTCAACCTCACCCGTACCCCTCAGTGCATTTTCACACGTGCCCGTCAATGCTGCTTCACCTGTGCCCATCAATGCAGTTTTACCTGTGCCCATCAATGCAGATTTACCTGAGCCTGTTAATGCAGCTTCACCTGTGCCTATCAATGCAGCTTCACCTGTGCCCATCAATGCAGCTTTACCTGAGCTTGTTAACCTATCTTCACCTGTGCCTATCAATGCAGCTTTATCTTTGCCCGACAATGCAGCTTCACCTGTGCCCATCAAGGCAGCTTTATCTTTGCCCCACAATGCAGCTTCCCCTGTGACCATTAATGCAGCTTTATCTGTGCTTGACAATGCACTGACCAGTGCAGGGGAAGAGAGAGAGAGAGGAAGATGAAATCTGGCCGGATAATGACAGAGTGTGGGTCATCCCTCTGTAACAGCTTTAATTGTAATTGCTGGGCGCTCGCAGACACACACAGTCCCGCCTCCTAGCCCGGCTCATTTGATAGACATCACACGTCCTGGTTGGCTAGGTGTTCTGTCTATCAATGAAGCTGGGCTAGGAGGCGGGACTGTGTGTGTGTCGAGGAATGCCCGGCAATTAAAATTAAAGCTGTTACAGCGGGATGATCTGCGTTCTGTGATTATCCAGTCAGTCGGCTGGCGGGCTTTCCTCTTCCTCTCTTCTCTTCCCCTGAGCGGCTCCCGGAGCAGTCCCACACTTGCCCTGAATAATTTTCCACTCGCAAAATGCGAGCAGGCGAGTGGAAAATTTGAGGGCTACGCTAATGGATGTGATCTTCAATTAAATCAACAACAGAAAAATGGTCCTTGAAAACTCATGTTTTCTGGCTGTACTGCAATTTCTCCAAATGTGTGGGAGCTATTGATTGGAAACACATAGATATCCTCAAACTAGTGATGCTGGCAGACATTTTATTTTAATTATACAAAATTCTCATTTGTTTTATTTGAATTGGTTGATGCAAATGATTGTTTTACTTACATTGACGTAGGGGCCTACCATATTGGAGCAGCTCTGACTCCAGTATTATTTACACAATCCTCATCTGGCAGCTGCTGCATAAAACTGCACTGGGCCCACCAGAGAACTGTACTACCAGCAACAATAGATCCTCAGTTCTCCTTGTAGAAGATGAAACCTTTGCCATGGATGAGCACCTGCTAAGACTTGAGTTGCTCACTGAATGTAGGAGGATGTTCAATTATCACCTCACCAGGGCATGAAGTTTTGTAGGGTGTGCTTTTGGAATACTTCTCAATAAATGTGGATTGTTGCACACTCCCTCCCACTTGAGCATAAATAATGCTATCATTGCAGTTAAAACAGCATGTGCCCTGCACACCTTTGCTGATCAGCAAGATGACTTCCAGTTTGTAAACACACTAGGCCACCAAATGTCAAGGGCCTTATTGACATCAACTTGGGGCAACAGGAGTGATACCAATATCCAGGATGTATTTACATACTGCAGTTTGTCTCCCATAGGTCAGCTGCCATGGCAGTTTGATACTGTTGCATATTGTTTCTAATCATTAGCATTTTCTGTGTACTTTCTACCACTTTATTTCTGCTATGTTGGTTAATAACATTTGATTCGGGGGTTGTGAATTCCGCATGGCACTGTAAGGACGTGAGGAAAGAGAGCTCCACTACGGGCTTTTCATTTTGTGCTATTTGCTCCATCATCCAGCCCGCCTTTCATCACACTAGCCATGGGCAAACGCATGGGACGTTCCCTACCTACTAAAGGATCGTCCACCTGGTCTATTAAATGGTTCTTAGCCCCTGAACCCGAAGACTCCTTGGATCCCCGGGACTTAGGCCCACTCGCAACATGGCGATGCCTCTGCCTCCCTCCTCCGCCTTCCTGCCACAGCTCGCCTGCATTGTCCTGCGCCTGTGACACAGATGGTCATAGTCTCTCCCCCAGACGAGCTGAAGTGGCGGCTTTGGTAAGCGGGCTCCCGACAAAACACAACCTGGCATCCATGCTTCACAGTCTGGAGCGTGCTATTAGAAAGGAGGTCTCCGCTGTTCGGACTGACCTCTCCCAGGTGCTCTCCAGGGTCGAGGAGACTGAGAACTGTCTGGACTCGCACGCAGCAGTGATCAGAGACTTGCAGATAAAGCAGAAACGAGCCGCTATTGCTCACAGGATGTCCCTTTACAAAATCGAGGACCAGGAAAATAGAAACTGACGCAACAATATACGGGTGCAGGGTCACCTGGAGGCCACCAGAGATGAAGAATTCCCAGCTACTATCCAGGGTATATGTAATAAACTTCTGGGCAATCCCGTGGACCATCCTCTGAGACTTGACAGGGTACATCGCGCCCTCCGCCCGCGTAACCTCACAACTGACAACCCCTGTGATGTGATCTGTCGGGTCCATTATTATGAGGAAAAGAAATTGATTATGCAGAGAACATTGGAATCATTCTCCCTAGATTTGGCGGGGTCACACTTGCTCTGTATCCGGACCTAGCGGAAAAGACCCTGGACCGCCGCCGCGCTCTAAAACCGCTCATGGACAAGCTGCAGAATAATATCCCATACCGCTGGGGCTTCCCCTCCCGCCTCATAGCTTCACGGGATGGTCATTGTGACGGTATTCACCATCACTGGAGGTTAGGAGCAGATAATAGTTTGAATTGCTTCAGATGGGTAATATATAGATGAGTAATATTTGTCAACCATATCTTCATATAGAAATATGAAGATTTAATACCACATTACACAGTGTATTCCATGTGCTTGAGAGAGACACACAGACTGTCATTGGCAGACTTCCCTATTGTTTGTGTATTTGGAGGGAATATGGATTGTCCCTGTTTCATTGTTAAATGTTAATGACCTCACATTGTTCTGTCTGCCTTAAGATAAGCTTATTATGGGATGTATATGTGTATGTGGATTAGCTGCTAAGGGGGAGGGGGAGGGGGGATTGTCCCACAGTGTATATCTTTGTGTACACTGTATGGGAGTGTAAAACTCAGTTTTCATTGGATTGTGAATGTCAGGGCCTGTTTTTAACAAGGTCCACCTGGGCGGTAACCTTGTGGGGGAAAACTGTATAAAAGTATGTTTCTTGTTCAATAAAGTTGAGTTATACTTCACCCTCAATCGAGAGTCCTCTCTCTCATTAGGGTAATATGCTACAAGGGATTGCTATGTCCTTCATAATCCCTTGGATAATCACTAAGTTATTGTAAGAGCTTGTTCCCATTCCTGCTGCACTCTCTGGGGTAAGAGAGGTTCACCCACGGGAACCTGGATCCTTGTCGTAGGTCCAGGGTGGGTAGGAGACGGCAAGACCCTAACCATGCTGCGGTGGTTCGTGGGGTCTGAAGTGGTTACGGTGCCTGGTGGAGTGCTTGGAGCCCTTGGGAAGCACTAGGAGCATACGTCAATGGAGGTATCCAGTCGGGTGCCGGTTGATCAGTTACAGCTGTTCTGCCATGCTCCGCTACCCAGAAGACCTTGATAAATTCTGTATGGATCTTAACATCACAGCACCTGAGCTGCCTGGCTGGCAAGATGAAGTTCCCATCATGGAACCATGAGTGGAAACTCAGTGGTGCAAACCTTCCAAGAAATATTGTGCCTCCACCCCTAGCTCCACTCCTAAACTGGACTGATCTGATCATCACTTCTTCTGAGCTCTGTGGAGCGATATACCTTTTCTGCCTTAACTGTTTCTGATTTTTCAGTTTTCTTTCAATACACCGTGTCTGGCCTTACATCACACCCCACCGCTATCCTGCGCTCACACTGCCTGAACTCTTCAATTGCACCTCTGGCGGACCCTCATCCCCCGAGTATTCTCCTATGCCCAGAGAATTGACCCCTTGGGTCGTAGGAGGATTACCATTATATGGGGATACACCTGGGCTCTACCCCCGGCTTGCTGGCACCACAAGCGGATCGGCGGCGGTCAAGACTCAGGGCTCGGGTAGACCCTACTTGTTCATGCTGCGGAACTGTGGGTATCACTCAGCCCCACGTCACCGTGCCGTTATTGTGTGTGTATTTATTGTTTTTTCCACTCTATCTCTTGTTTTCCCTTTCTTCCCCTCTTTCTCCCCTCCCTCTCTCTTCTTCCCTCATTCTCTGCTTCCCAACCCGGCTGATTTTGCAATTTATGATGATATTATGCATTGCCCTATGAGAATCCATGGTGACCGTTAACTTAATCTCCCTGAATGTGCGGGGCTTACAAACGGCAGGCAAGAGGCACTCCTTATACCGTGAGCTGAAACACCTTAAGGGTGACATTGTTTTATTACAGGAGACTCACATCTCCCTATACACTTCTGCCCGCATTTCCTCCCCTGATTTCCCAACTTGGTACTATGGCCTATCTGACATTCGTAAGGCCAAAGGAGTCGCCATTGGTTTTCGTAGGAATACTCCATTTCAGCTTGACTCAATGGAAGCGGACTTGTATGGTAGGTATCTGTTCTTGAGGGGCACCTTGGGCAATGAAATATGCACGTTGACCACCATCTATGCCCCCAATTATGCACAAGTCAATTACCTTAGTGCCACTATTACAAAGCTTATGAGATTTTCACGTGGCACCATAGTGCTGGAGGGCGACTTTAATGCCCCCCTGGAACCCTCCCTGGACACCTCCCTAAGCAAATCCTCTTTGTCCTACAAGACTCTAACCCACCTCAAGAAAAAACTCCATGACACCCAACTCATTGATGCTTGGCATAAGAGGCACCCTTCAGATAGAGATTATACCCACTACTCACACCTTCATCGCTCACATGCCAGAATAGACTATATACTGATCGATCATCATCACCTTCACCTTCTCAAGGACGCCACCATCGCCACTTCCATTATCTCAGACCATGCTCCAATATGTGTCACCTTAGCGACACCCACGCTCCCTTCCAAACCCATGAATTGGAAATTTAATGACTCCCTAATATCTCCAACTTTTCTTCTCTGGCAATGACACCCCTGAGATGAGCCCGGGTACACTCTGGGAGTCTCACAAGGCTCATATCCGGGGAAAACTCATTGAACTAGGCTCACAACGCAAGAAGGAACAAAGTTTGCAGCAAACTACCTTGCTGGCTGACATACAGGCCTTGGAGGGCTCACATAAGCTCACCTCCTCTGCTGATATGTTACTGCAGCTCTCCCAAAAAAGAGAAACATTGAAACAATTATATCATATGGCATATAAAAACACATCGCCTGCTATCTCAGAAACAGTATGAGGGGGGGAATTAACCCAGCAGGCTACTAGCCCAATCTCTTAAACGCCAGAAATCTGCTGCTTTTATTGCTAAAATTAAAACGGCAAATGCCACGTTAGTTCACAAAACTAAGCCCATTGCTGGGGAATTCCGTTCAATTCATCAGCAATTTTATCACGTCTCACAACACACTGGGTCTGAGATAGATAAGCAGGCTGCGATCCGAGATTACCTTTCTAAAGCTGACCTCCCACGCCTCCCAAGGTCCATGATTGCCTCTCTTGGAGCTAAACTCACGCCCGAAGAACTGGCCCTAGCGCTAAAGTCCATGGCTTCCGGAAAGGCACAAGGCCCCGATGGCTTCATGTGCACATATTACCGAACGTTCCAACACATCCCCATTCCTCGCTTAACATCTTATGCCAACTCCCTTTACAGGGGAGTCCCTGTTTGCCCAGAAACTCTCCATGCACACATCACCTTCCTCCCAAAGCCAGGTAAAGACCCCACCGAATGCAGCAGCTACAGGCCCATATCCCTATTAAATATTGATGCAAAAATGTATGCGAAACCGTTAGCAAACAGACTACTACCTCTGATCCCCAAATGGATCTCAAGCGACCAAACTGGTTTTATTCTGGGATGAGAGGCTTGTGACAATTTGTTGTGCACCCTATCACTGATATCACACGAATGCGAGAGCTCCCAGCCCACCCTGCTGCTCTCCACTGATGCTGAAAAAGCTTTTGATAGGGTGGACTGGGGGTTCCTGCAGACTATACTGAGATCCTTGGGGCTGGGCCCACATATTCAAAATATGATCTCTGCACTATATAGCTCCCCCATGGCACAAATATGGGTTAATGGTATTTTGAGTGACCCCTTTTAACTACATAACGGCACACGTCAGGGCTGCCCGCTATCGCCCCTACCCTTCCCCATATCTCTAGGGCCCTACTTAGCCACAATCTGCCTCAATCCTAACATACATGTCATAAAAGTGGCTGACCGAGAACACAAAAACGCTGCCTATTTATTTATTTATTTCAGGTACTTATATAGCGCTGTCAATTTACGCAGCACTTTACATATACATTGCACATTCACATCAGTCTGATATCCTTTTTTATGTACAACAACCCACTATCTCACTTCCCAACTTAATGGCTGAATTTTCCACGTTCCAATCTCTATCCAATTTTAAGATCAACATGTCCAAATCTGAAATCCTCAATAACTCCGTCCCACAACCCACTGCACTTGCTCTCAAATCGGCATTTCCATTCATCTGGCAATGGCACACTCTTAAATATCTAGGTGTCTTCCTGTCCCCTACCCTAACCTCCCTGTTCCACCATAACCACGTCCCCTTGCTTAATGAAATTAGGAGAGACCTGCAATCTTGGAAAAACTTGGCCATGTCCTGGTTGGGGAGAATTAACGTTATCAAAATGAATTTCTTGCCCAGGGTGCTCTTTCTGTTTCAGATGCTCCCGTGTAAGCTTCCCTCTAGCTTCTTTGACCAGCAGATATGTTTGGCATGGTGATCACCTGAGAATAGCTCGCTCTATCCTATATCGAACCAAACGTATGGGTGGTCTAGCCTTGCCAAATTTTCAGCTCTACCACCAAGCAGTAGGGCATCTGACAGGAAGCACCATATACTCACCAAACTATTGGTCCAATTGGAAAAGGCCCTGTGTGGCTCTGACCCATACACTCAACTTTGGATACTGCCAACACATAGATCCCTGAACCTGCAAAAGTATCCTCTCATGAGCTCCACTTTTCGAACCTGGGAATATCTATGTAAAACACAAGCTTAGCCTTTCAACTGGCCACTAATGCTGCTGTTGGGTCATCCCTACTTTCCCCCAGGAAACTTGGACCCACTATTCTGCAACTGGTTACCTTGCCCAACTCCTCTACTACATCAAATTACCCTACAACAGGATATTGCCCCTCTGCAAACCCTGTCGGCCACCTCCCCTCCAACATTTCTGAACTCTTAGAGATACTCTCAACTATCCCACTTTGTGAGGAGATTACCTAAACCACTCCACTCTAGCTCTGAACTCACGCCTGTGGAAAAAAATTTGCTCACTCTTCTCCCCCTCACAGGCCTCTTTCAGCTCTCTATAAGGCTCTCCAGGAGATTCAAAGCAACACGGCTCCGCACTTCCTGTCTGCATGGGAAAAAGACCTACACAGTGCACTGTCCGATGACTTACACTCCAGAATTCTCTACATGATTCATGCATCTTCCACATCTTCAAAGACTGCCGAAATGAACTACAAACTGCTCACCCGCTGGCACCTTGCCCCTGCGACTCTCAACTGCATTTTTCCCTCCACTCCTAACAGTTGTTAGAGAGGATGTGGCGGCAGGAGCTCTCATGCCCACATATGGTGGTCCTGTCTTAAAATACAGGGATTTTGGTCAGAGGTGATTCACTGGATTGGCAAAATATAGAGTTCCCCGATTCGCAAGGACCCTTGAACAATACTCTTCCACTGCACTGACGAATCACCTCACAGGTATATGCACTCTATTACTCCTGTAGCACCCTACAGGTAGGTGCTAGGTAAATGTATAGTGGGCCTTGTCTGCCTAACAGCAGGGCTTTGATTTATTTAGCTAGGGTGTCAGGGCTTCCAGATGTGCCTGCTGAGGGGAGAAGTATTCCCATTGGCTCCTGTGAGAGGCTTCTCATAGGGCAGTGTGGGAAGCCCAATCAGGGGACACATGTCAGCTTGTAACTACCCCAGAAGGCAGATTATGCTGCAAAGGTTTCTGGGAGTGGGTATAAGTTTGGGGGGAAGTGCGTGGCACGGTGTCAGGTGGTGGGAGCAGAGTCCCAGGAGGGAGAAAGCGGCTGTCTCTCATCCTGTCTGAGGAAGATGGATGTCTCAGGGTGTCGCCTGAGTGTCCAGAGAGTGCTGAGTTGAGCTGAGGGGATCCGGTGTGCCGAGAGCCTGCGGAGAGAGAGAGAGGGGTCCAGTCCCAGGAAAGCCTACACAGGTCGTGAGTACTGAGGATTGCCCCTGGGGGTCTGCCTGAAGTTAGAGGGGACCACTCCAGAAGAGGTTCTGGGATCTAGTGTCAGCTAGCTGTAAAGGGGGTACCTAGGTTGAGCTACAGAGGGGGTACATAGTCAGTGGACCCTGAAGAGTTTGAGAACAAAGGGGGTACCTGCAGTTTGGGCCCTGAATTGTACAGAGCGTGCCAGTTACAGTGACAGCTATACAGAGTTCTACTACATACCAGCTCAAGCTGTGCCAGGCTGGGGAAAGTATTCAGTGACTTTCACAGCACAACAGTGTCAGGAGTTTTACAGTTCTCAGTCTTGGATCTTCTGGACTATAAGTCAAGTATTCAGCACTTTCTCTGTTCTACAGAGTGTTCTCAGAGTCAGTGAGCGTTGGCTGGCGCCGGCTGGCATCAAGGAAGCGCCAACGGGCATTTCAGAAGTAAAGTCCCAATTGTAATTAGTTCAAGCCTCAAGGAGTATCCCACTTATTCCCTTCTCCCATCTCCTTTATTCCAATAAAAACCACAAACAAAGATGCTGGAGTTGTCGCTGCTTCAGTTGTCACACCCAGGGTCACAGCTCACATGGGCTGGAGAGATTACCGGTACTAATGGCAGACCCACATCAGGCCATAGGCCTGGAAACCTTGCTAAACTCCCCATCTCTTAAATGCTGCCAAATCCCTTATTCCCAGATATTTGGCCCAACCTGCTCCTCCGACTCTCTGACAGTGGTTACTCAACGTTGATCATACCTACCATATGGAAGATCTGACATCTGACATATTCCCTGCGCAATCTCTCTGCCAAATCCTATAATATCTGGTCCTGCTGGCTAGCTTTCACCCAAACCCAGGACTACGCATCTCTGATGCCCCCCCCCCCCACACTTGAATAATCGACACCCCATTTCCCTGTTTAAATTGATATAATGTGTGCACTGCATTACATGTTGATCTCCACGTCATCAGCCGCGCTCCTCCTCCCCCCCCCCCCAATCCCTCAACTCACTCTTGTGAGTTGATCACTTCCTGTTCTCTCTTTCTCTGGTCTGATAGGAATTAGCAGACTCCCTGAACAAAAGAAGGCCATAAAGGGGCTCGAGAAAGAGTCCCCATATGCTGCCAGGAACAAGAAGAGGAGTTTTTTTTCACAGCGCCATTTGACCCAACAAGGTGTTATACATTCTGGTTAGTGCGGTTCTGGAGGGGAGCGCGAGTGGAAGCACCTTCACATCTGCATAAAATAAGTATGTTTTTACTGCACCTAATGAAGATCACAATTTGTTTAAAGGGACTGTTACATGCTGTTTACTAGCAATTGTCATTTTGGAGTGCATCACTAATTGAATGAAATTTGGATTTTATTTATTCATTTATGCCATTGGGGGGAAGAATTTGTAGTTCACTTTATGTGCATATATACATTTTTTTATGAATACAAATAAATAATAATATAATATTGTCAGCACCTTTACCAGTGGAGGAGGTGCACTGTAGTATCCGCATAACATAAGTTTTTAAGATTAAAGACTATAAACATTTTTGTTCTGGTATATAGCAATTAACTATTAATTAACCTCAAGGAGGAAGCTGTTTTGTAGTCCACACAATTGAATTTAAAATTTCAAGTTCACACCACTAGTTTGGTTATGGTATGTTGCTACACTACCAGCTGGGTAACATTACAGTGTCACATCACCATACTGTCATTGTAGAGGGAGGTGCATTGTAGTCCACTTCATTCAATTTAATCTACTATGTTAGCTTGACAATATTTGAGTGATGCACCATCAGTTTGGCAACACTGCAGCACCACACCACTATCCATCCATTTTATACCAAGCAGGGTGTACAGTATGCGCTACTCCAGTCATAGTGCATAGTGCAGCAAAGATGTGCGTGCTATTATTAAAAACAAAAGTTGCTTTGAACTACCTAAGCTACAGCATTGTATCACATATCATTATTTATATATATATTTCGGAGCATCTGGAATTGATGTGGTACTTGTGGATTCAGATCAAATCCAGAGTAAAGGATTTAAAACAATAATTTATTCCAATAGTAAAGTTAATCTTGTACAGTGAATATATAAAAAGATACACGTTATTCCCAGCATAACAAGTATTTTAAAATGAAATATTAAACAAAGTATAATCCCTATACTTCCACTGAGATTAACTAGATAAAAATAATTAAATAACAATTCATTGTTTAATCTAGATGCAATATCCTAATGAGAAGTAAAAAAAATCATCTACCCCATTAAAAATGATGATGGTATAATTATATTCTAATTTATGTATAAGGTAGATTATTTAATATGTACTGTATATGAAATTAATATCCTATGCCAAAAAGTCTTAATGTGAGAAATTACATAAAGCACTCAATAAATAGATGTAAGGAGAAAATAGAATTAGGAAATGACAGTAAAATATGCAATAATAGGAAAGTTTATTAGCAAAGGTAAACTGTTTTTGGGAAAAAAAAAATAATAAAATGGGTTAAGCAACTATTTAAAAAATCTTTTTTTTTTTGAACAGAGTAGGTAGGGAAGGATGAAAAAGATGCGGGGTTCCAATAAGTGAGATTTACCCTCATTGTAACACTGCCAATGGTTTTACCAAACAGGAAATTAAGAAAACACAGAAATAACACTGTTTGTGTATGTGTAGAAGTCTAGAACTCTGCCTGCTTTTTTTTGCCTGTACCCTTGCTGCAGATTTTCTGTCTGGTAAACAAAAACAATTGAGTACTCTTTATGATACTTTTTTATTTGCACTAACATCCACATTTTCTAAACAAGTTTTGGGGTGTACCCATTTTTTACAGGTCGAAGCAGTCCAAGCAGAATGTTAAGTAAGACAATCTCTGAGGGAGCAAAAATAAAAAACAAACAAGCATACAAAGAAATGTTAATGAAAGCGGAGTTCCCCCCAAAAGTGGAACTTCCACTTATCTGTTTGCTCCCTCCCTCCGGTGCCACATTTGACACCTTTCGGGGATTAGGGGGAGCAGGTACCTATTTTTGACAAGTACCTGTCCCTACTTCTGGTGGCTAAGTACATCATAAGCCCGGCCCCCTCCTCCTTCGCCCACCACCACTTTTCAGAATGCACATCACTACTTCGCTCATGCGCAGTAGGGAACCAGTCGTGAAGCCGCAAGGCTTCACTGCCGTGTTCCCTTCCTGGCAATGGTGGTGGCAGCACCTGACAGCTGAAGAAAACATTGGCGGGGGTGCAAACATCTCTGGATTCAAGGGCAGGTAAGTGTCCTAATATTAAAAGTCAGCAGCTACAGTATGTGTGACATTCATGTCTTCCATAGTGTGGTATGGTTGTGAAAAATGTTATGCCACAGGTGTAAAGATATCATCTTCTTTATGCTGTTTAATGTTTAAACGTTTTGTCTGTGACAAATTCATTCTTGTTTGTAATCTCTGTCCTGCTTCACCAACATAAGATCCTTGAGTGTATTTATTTTGCATTGAATAGGTTACACAACAGAAAAAACCTGGAAAAACCACCTAGAGGGAGGATCTTCCAGAAAAACGGGGAAGAGGGGATGTTTTTGATGCTTAGTATTTACAGAAAAAATGTGAAGCAAAAGGTATATATAAAAAATACCAAACTTTATTTACACAATTAATACAAAAACATAATGATAATAATAATACAAAAAGACAGACAGCCAGTTATTCAAACTGGTATGAACCATTGAATGTAGGTAAATACAGTGCCTTGCCAAAGTATTCGGCCCTCTTGAACTTTGAGACCTTTTGCCACATTTCAGTCTTCAAACATAAAGATATAAAACTGTAATTTTTTGTGGAGAATCAACAATAAGTGGGACACAATCATGAAGTGGAACGAAATTTATTGGATATTTCAAACTTTGTTAACAAATAAAAAACTGAAAAATTGGGCGTGCAAAATTATTCAGCTCCTTTACTTTCAGTGCAGCAAACTCTCTCCAGAAGTTCAGTGAGGATCTCTGAATGATCCAATGTTGACCTAAATGACTAATGATGATAAATAGAATCCACCTGTGTGTAATCAAGTCTCCATATAAATGCACCTGCACTGTGATAGTCTCAGAGGTCTGTTTAAAGCGCAGAGAGCATCATGAAGAACAAGGAACACACCAGGCAGGTCCGAGATACTGTTGTGGAGAAGTTTAAAGCTGTATTTGGATACAAAAATATTTCCCAAGCTTTAAACACCCCAAGGAGCACTGTGCAAGCGATAATATTGAAATGGAACGAGTATCAGACCACTGCAAATCTACGAAGACCTGGCCGTCCCCCTAAAATTTCAGCTCATACAAGGAGAAGACTGATCAGCGATGCAGCCAAGAGGCCTATGATCACTCTGGATGAACTGCAGAGATCTACAGCTGAGGTGGGAGACTCTGTCCATAGGACAACAATCGTATACTGCACAAATCTGGCCTTTATGGAAGAGTGGCAAGAAGAAAGCCATTTCTTAAAGATATCCATAAAAAAATGTCATTTAAAGTTTGCCACAAGCCACCTGGGAGACACACCAAACATGTGGAAGAAGGTGCTCTGGTCAGATGAAACCAAAATCAAACTTTTTGGCAACAATGCAAAACGTTATGTTTGGCGTAAAAGCAACACAGCTCATCACCCTGAACACACCATCCCCACTGTCAAACATGGTGGTGGCAGCATCATGGTTTGGGCCTGCTTTTCTTCAGCAGGGACAGGGAAGATGGTTAAAATTGATGGGAAGATGGATGGAGCCAAATGCAAAAGACCTGAGACTGGGACGGAGATTTGTCTTCCAACAAGACAATGATCCAAAACATAAAGCAAAATCTACAATGGAATGGTACACAAATAAACATATCCAAGTGTTAGAATGGCCAAGTCAAAGTCCAGACCTAAATCCAATCGAGAATCTGTGGAAAGAACTGAAAACTGCTGTTCACAAACGCTCTCCATCCAACCTCACTGAGCTCGAGCTGTTTTGCAAGGAGGAATGGGTAAAAATTTCAGTCTCTCGATGTGCAAAACTGATAGAGACATACCCCAAGTGACTTACAGCTGTAATCGCAGCAAAAGGTGGCACTACAAAGTAGTAACTTAAGGGGGCTGAATAATTTTGCACGCCCAATTTTTCAGTTTTTTATTTGTTAAAAAAGTTTGAAATATCCAATAAATTTCGTTCCACTTCATGATTGTGTCCCACTTATTGTTGATTCTTCACAAAAAATTACAGTTTTATATCTTTATGTTTGAAGCCTGAAATGTGGCAAAAGGTCGAAAAGTTCAAGGGGGCCGAATACTTTCGCAAGGCACTGTATATTAAAAGACCTTCAATGCATCAATACTCATGGATATACAAATAATGGATACCACACACTGTTGGAGGCAGATTGAAATAACGAAATGTTGGATCCACAATAAACTCCAACGCGTTTCAACTTTAGATAAGCTTTCTTCAGGGGGAATTTATTGGTCCACAATTGACAAGCATCTGTATATACAATACATGAAACATATCATTATATCAGAAAAACACAGCATATCTGAAAAAACCTTAAACAGGTAAGTAGATAACTTACATGTGTGTGTGGTTCACCCACACGTATAGCAAAAAGTTATCAGTGGTATACTATAAATTTGTTAATATATTTATAATCCAAAGAGGCCTGGGAGCATATCAGGGTGGAGGCCCTCTTCTGGGAACCACAAGGACAGGGGCTGGGAAAGAGACCGAGGCAGACCTGGCGAGAGGAGAAAGGGGAGAGAGAGAGAGAGAAGAGGACATGGCAAAAAGAGCCATATGAAAAATTCTCACTGACAGTAACAAAAAAGAAAGGATGTAATTAACAAAAAAGAAAGGATGTAATCAAAAAATGAAATAAAAATAAAAAAGATATAAAAAAAATATATAAAAATATCAAAAAAGAAAAGTGTACAAAAAAGTAAATTTAAATTGTATGTATAAAAATAAATAAATACTTGTTTTTACCTAAATTTTATTATTATACGTTGTAATTCTTGGTCAGGACTAAGGATGATCGAACGGTTCGGGTCGACCATCGGTTCGACCCAAACATTGGGTGTTCGAAATTCAGGAAAAAGTTCGGAATTCAGCAACCAGAACCGACCAAAATGCAATGGGACATGAAATGGGCTTTAAAAGCCCGTGATTGGACCAGAACCATCAGTAAAAGCCAATTGAGTGGGCAGGAGAATGCTAGGAATGTGATTGGAGTGACTGGCTGGTCCAGAGGCCAATCATTAGTGAATACGCCCCCCAGTATATAAGATAGCCCCGCCAAATTCCTAGCATTGTAATACAGGGCTGTGGAAGAGAGTGGAAGCAGTTCTGTTACTTCAGCTTCAAAGTGTCATTTAGCAATTATTAGTGTGAGGAAAGGGATATCTAGTGTAGTTAGGGTGCTATTTTCCACTTTAGTTAGATTCAAAAATCTAGTTTCTGTAGGGAAAGAGTTAAGTGCCAGGGTGACCGTAGTGTAGTGTAGGGTGAACTGACTCTGACTGCTATGGCAGAGTGACCAAACCCTTCCATGTCAGGGTGACCGCTATAGAGAAAAGATTGTTTCTCTTAGGTCACTTATAGAACAGCGATATGGCTTCTCGCCTGTCACCCTGCTTTTTGCTGCAGGCATTTATAGGGCTTTTTTGAGGACATGTTTGGAGTCAGGCATGACATCTGAACTTCTGTATAGGGGTATATATACACACACATGTATGTATATATACACATACACACATATAGGTGTGAAAGTAGCAGAACACTATGCTTGTGCTAATAAAATATTTAACAGGCATATGTCTCTGCTCCTATAACACCTACATATGTGTATGTGTATGTGTATAAATACATATAAGTGTGTGTGTATATATACCCCTATACAGAAGTTCAGATGTTTTGCCTGCCTTTTTTTTGGGCATTTTTTGTGGGTCTTTGGAGGCAGGCAAAACATCTGAACTTCTGTATAGGGGTATATATACACACACACTTATATGTATTTATACACATACACACATATAGGTGTGATAGCAGAGAAGCCATATGGGTGTTAATTATTTCATTAGCGCAAGTATAGTGTTCTGCTACTTTCACACCTATATATGTGTATGTGTATATATACATATAAGTGTGTGTGTATATATACCCCTACACAGAAGTTCTGATGTTATGCCTGCCTCCAATAACCCCCAAAAAATCCCCAAAAAAACGCTTGCTACAAAACCGGCAAGGTGTGAAAATAGCGGAGCCATATCCCTGTTCTATATTAATTCTAATACAAACAAACTTTTTTTTCTGGTTCTGGACATGCTACAGAGCTGAAACTTCACAGGTACACTTTTTAGACCCCCCCCCCCCCCAGACACTAAATCCAAAGAAATCTCTTTTTTTTCAATATTTTTTTCAATAATTGGCTCTCTATCAAAAATTACAATTTTTAAGAACTTTTTTTGTGTGATTAATAGTCCCTGGGGCATGAACCAGAACCCTAGGCACTTTTTAGGGGCATTTATTGGATTTTAGGGCTTCAAAATGGTGTTTTTTGATTCCAGAAGTTCGGGTCCCATTGATTTCAATGGGGTTCTGAAATCTGAACCGAACTTTCAGGAAATTCGGGTGTTCTGGTCAAACCGAACTTTTCAAAAGTTTGATCATCCCTAGTCAGGACCTGGTAAGAAAAATCAGGTCAGCAGGTCCCTCAATATAGATAAGGACTATGCAAAGAGACCAGAAAAAAAAAAGAGGGAAAGATGAGGGGAAAAGAAAGAGAGAGATATAAATTACAAGGAGTCAGCTTGCCATGGGCTCAAAACAGGCAAAAGGGAAAAATGGTCCCTTGATGGAAAAAAGCTTACCTCTTTTTCACCTGTCCACTGCACACCCCCCCCCCCCCAAACCAAGTGGGGAATAAAAGTGCATGTCAGGTATACAGGTATATATAGGGGGAAGACCTGCCCTCTTATTCTCAATCACCAATCCCAACTCACCCTGAATGTAAGGCCGCCCCTGTCCAGAAGCCCGCTGATGGAGGCAGGGCTGATGGGAAGCCAACCTCCGTCTGTCCCCCGCAGCTCGATTCACCCAGTGGGGGACCTAGTCCACAGAAGGATCATCATGTCTGCCGGGGGGGGGGGGGGGCGGAAGTAGGAATGACATCCACCGGGCGGGGAGAAGATAGACATCCCGCTGATATCGGCATCGGGCTTCCGCGGACCGGAAGTCCAGTGGCGGCCATCTTGGGTAGGGGCAAACACTGAGGGAAAAACAAAGGGCTGCGCCGACACATGTATCCGGCTTCATGGAGCCGGACAATGCAGGACAATCATCCTTAGGAGGAGAATGCAAGCGCCAAGCCCCCTGCCTCCCACAAAGGGGAGAGAAGGGGGCTACATGTTCCGGGTGGGGCCCAGATAGAGCCACACACAAGAAAAATCCCGAGCCACATTACTTTACAATGAACACATGCAGAGTTCACATAATGGTCTTCAATAGATATACAACTGTACAAACAAGTTTTTTACTTGATTAAAATTGAAGCAAACATAGGGTAAAGAACAAAGAGAAAGGGAGGTAAAAAAAGGGGAAAAACAAGAGAAAAACCCAGAAAAAGAGGGAAAAGGGGAAGAAAAAGAGAAAGTAAAGAATATGAAATAAATAAAAAAGAAAAATATATATTGATGAAAAATGAAAAAATACCATGAAAAAATAACATAAAAAATATATAAAAAAGAAAATTATATATAAAGAAATAATATATATGAAGAATGTAGATCTGATTTTACATAAGGTGTTCTGAGCGGGCCGACACAAAACCTTTCAGAAAGGGCCTATAACTTATTATTTCATTTAGGCCTGGGGGTGTGTTTACTTTAAGACATGTATCCATCGTGCCTCTTTTTGTAGAAGCACCTTGTTCCAATCTCCACTCCTCTCTATTTGTATGGATGGTATGGTCTCTAGGGCCCAAAAGCTCAAAATTGGGATATGGTATTTGTGTGTCTGGGCCACATGCCTACCCAATGTCGTATAGATATCTCCAACTTCTACCTATAGCGGAATGGACACAGAGTGTGGTTTGGGTTGAGAGAGTGAGAACTCTTTCACTTGGGACTATCATATTTCTGAGCAGTGTCCCTCAGGAGATGTGTGGGCATGTATTGCAGATGGCTAGAAAATGGTAGAAGTGTTTCATAGACCCATGCCAGTGGGGTGGGGTTTGTTATTGTGAATACCTGCATTCCATTGTCCTATTGTTCCTGTCTTCCTTGTAAGGTTATTATGGGATGTATGTTTGTGTGGGGGAATTCTCAAAGATGGAAGGGTTTTCCTAGAGTGTAGATCCCTTGTGTTTGGGTTTTTAATAAACGAAGGCATTCTAGTTTGACTCCCAGAACTGTGTGTCGTCCAGTTACTGGGGGGATTTTGCCTTGGATATTTTAGTAATTCCTCAGCTTCAAGGATTATACAGTGGAGATACCTAGGCTGGGTATTGGAGATCCGTTACATTGGTGGCAAGCGGTGGGATACAAGCCTTGCAGCAAGAGGAATGCAGTGAGGAGCCCAGCAGCTGGGACATTCACCACGGGCTACCGGAGGAGTGTGGAGGCCAGCCTCCTGCACATGGACTACGGGCCCTGGCTTGTAGGTAAGCATGGCTCTGTGTGGGGCGGTATGCTGGGGGACCCTTGGAGTACTGTTACTTTGAATTCAAGTCCCTGTCACCCCAAGCGACACAGACTCTAGGCCTAAGCTGCCTACAACATAGGACTTCACACAATGAGAGACTAAAAAGAATGGCAATGCTGATGGGTTATCGCAAAAAACTAAACTGGAAAAATGATCTGTGAGTACTCACCGGACATCCCCAAGCCGATACGTTATGGATCATACTGTGTATGCCGGCTTGTGGTTAAGGGGGAGCAGTGTAGCGGAATAGACACAGAGTGTGGTTTGGGTTGAGAGAGTGAGAACTTGTTCACTTGGGACTATCATATTTCTGAGCAGTGTCCCTCAGGAGATGGGTGGGGGTGTATTGCAGATGGCTAGGAAATGGTAGAAGTGTTTCATAGACCCATGCCAGTGGGGTGGGGTTTGTTATTGTGAATACCTGCATTTCATTGTCCTTTTGTTTCTGTCTTCCTTGTAAGGTTATTATGGGATGTGTGTTTGTGTGGGGGATGGCTCAAAGAGGGAGGGGTTTTCCTAAAGTGTAGATCCCTTGTGTTTGGGCATTCTAGTTTGACTCCCAGAACTGTGTGTCGTCCAGTTACTGGGAGGGATTTTGCCTTGGATATTTTAGTACTTCCTCAGCTTCAAGGATTATACAGCGGAGATACCTAGGCTGGGTATTGGAGCTCCGTTACACTACTGATGTAATATGTTCCTTTACTCTCCTCTAAAACTCCCGTTTTGTTTTGCCTACATAAAAGGCTTTGCAGGAGCAGGTTAGTAAATAAATCACGCAGACTGTTAAACAGTCAGCGTGGTGTTTGGGACTATGTTTATCTCCGTTGGGTAGAATACAGTGTTTGGAATTTTTCAAATATGGGCACCACTGGCATTCACCACAGGGATATGTACCTCTCTGGAAATGTATCTCCGTAGGAGAATCATAAGATGTCAAAAAATGCTCGATACAAGTTCATCCCTTAAAGATGGCGGTCTCCTAAAGGTTATCAGTGGTTCAGGGGGTATAAGTTGTGCAATGTTCTTGTCCGCCTGGAGTATATGCCAAAAAGTTGAGAGATGCTTTCTTAGTGTCTTATGTTGAGAATTGTGCAAAAAAGCTATCAGCGCAGATATGTGAAATAAATAGAAAAAGATTTTTTGAAAAAAATATCCAGCAGCCACCACCAGATAGTGTTATCCACTTCCACAATATAAGTAATTCAAAACAAACAGGTGCTGCGCCAGAAAAATGAATAGTGAATATGTCAAAAACAAAAAATTATATGTATAATGACAATATGTGTAAATAATAAGCAAACTCAATGACCTTAAATCATAAGTGCTTCCCAATATCACACAAAAAAAAATTAAAAAATAATTAAGTGTCAAAAAATCAATATGTGCATACACTTAAAATCATGAAATTTAATGTCCATAAATAGGTGCATTCCAATCCTCAAAGTGATGGCCACCACAGACGTGATTAATATATGATATTGTGCTTCACTCCACTGCCACCAGAGATCAAAGCCTCTCACCTTAAGATTTGACCCAGAACACTGAGTCAAAAACAGCTTTTTTACCCCTCTGGGGTCACAGGCAGATGTCGCCAAATGGTAAGGAGGTCTCAGACGGATGCACAGGGACAAGGTAACAGCGATGGTGCCGCTTTTACACAGGGCACATAGAGATCACCACATAAGCAAAGAAGCAAAAAGAAATCTAATGCTTTCCTTCCCGATAAGCTGGTAACAGCCGTTTATTAAAATTAATATACTCACAAACAGCCACTTGGAGTCATGGTTGTAGCAATGAGATCACACAGCTGAGAGGATACACCGAGCAGCAGGGAAGGCTCCGCCCCCTATACGCATTACATCTAAGCCTATTGGGCGCTGACTTCAACAGTGGAGGTGGCTGAAGGCGAAAAATGGAGGGGAAAAAAAATCCCTATAGGAAAACAAGGGAATTTTTTTCTCTTTTGCTTTGCTCGTTTACTACACAGGAGGCTCCAGGTATTAGTGAAAGCACCACTTTTTCTCAAACACAGGCTGTCTCTTTGGAACCCCCTGTCCCGGGATCCCGAAATTTGGGGGCCAGACCAAAGACACGAGCCCCAACCCCAGCCCCCTTCAAATGTCGACACCGGCTTTTTCCCGCTTTCCCAGTCAACACAAACCACACAAAGGGCACAAACAAATAGACACATATATGACACAGACACAGTTGAACAAGATAGATTAAAACTTATCAATCTTTCCTCACATGAACTAACACCAGATGAAACACAGGTTCTATCACTAGGTTTAAATTTTTGTCTATCACTTGGTTTATCAAATTTTCCGCAATCAAAGACTTGCAACTTTTTGCTCTAAAAGTTTTGTTGCAACTCCCATATGTCAAACCTGATAATACTCAGGATGATCCTCCTGAACGGTTGACCACCCAGGAGAAAAGAGCCCTAAGAGACTTGACTTTATTACATGAGAAGGGAGACACACGTGACCTTATTGATCGCATTGATCTTGAGGGTCTCCCCCCTTCACCTCCTTCTTCCAAAACCACAGATGTCACATTGAAGAAGAAATCCCAAAAGTTCCCTTCAGTCTATTCCAACCCCAATTTGGCTGCATTTCTTCGGTGCACTACCAAAGCTACTGAATCCATCCAAACTTCTCATTCATTTAACACCAATTTATCTCAGGAATATCATAAAGCCTTAGACTCCCTGGCCAAAGACCAATCCATAGTAATCAAACCTGCCGATAAGGAGGGCAATACAGTGGTGATGAATGCTGACCAATATAAAACCATGTACACAAAAATACTCAGTAACCAAGATTGGTAGTGCTCAATCAGCACTGACCTTATTGCCCATTTTTACAAAAATTTTTATAAAATCATAGATACAGGCCTTTTCAATAAAGTAATCTCCAAAGATACCTATGATTTCATCAATAATCGATACCCCAAATTACCAGTATTTTATGCACTCCCCAAAGTTCATAAATCCCTCTCAAATAATACTGGAAGACCAATAATATCTGGCAATTCAAGTATTTCTGAAAACGCCAGTATCTAGGTAACTACCTTTCTACGTCCTTTTTTTATGTGCCTGTCCTCTTATGTCAAAGATGCAGGCCATTTTCTGTCCATTATAGATGGCCTCCACGTTCCTAAGGGCACCATTTTGATGTCCTTCGACGTGGAGACACTCTATTCCTCCATCCCACACTCCAAGGGTTTGGAGGTGATTCGAGGTTTGTTTGCCCAAAGCACAGCACATACTGAGAGAGAATTCCAGTTCATCCTTGACCTACTGGAATACATCTTATTTCATAATGTCTTTTCATTTGACCGTTCACACTTCCTCCAGATACAAGGCGTAGCAATGGGGACATGTTGCGCCCCCATCCTACGCCAATTTGTACCTGGGGGAGTGGGAGTGGTGGCTCCTCCTTTCGGATGAGTTTTCCCATTTTTCCAAATATTTTCTTTTATGGTTATGTTACATTGATGACGTTTTCGCTTTATGGGACCTGTTACAGAACTGCCTTTCGGCCATGAACGTCAACCCGTACAATCTATCTTTTAGGATGACACACAGTCATGACAGTATTACCTTTCTAGATGTGCTCGTTGAGTTGACACCCGAGGTCATGCTGACAAGTGATTTGTTCCGCAAACCCTCGGCTGGCAACACTATCTTGAGGGCGTACAGCTTCCACCCGAAACCTCTTATAAACTCTATCCCTTATTCCCAATTTCTCAGATTACGCAGGAACTGCAGTGATGACATGAAATTCAAACGGGCAGCCTCCCAGTTGAGGGACCACCTCTTCCAGCGAGGATACTCTCTAAAAATTGCCTATGAAAGGCCTTTAACAAGGCATTTGCAAAAGAGAGATCGTCCCTACTTAAAAACACGAATAAAGAATTTCCGAATACCAAACAACCTTTGAGGTTTATTACAGCCTACAATTCTCAACATAAGACACTAAGATAGCATCTCTCAACTTTTTGGCATATACTCCAGGCGGACAAGAATATTGCACAACTTATACCCCCTGAACCACTGATAACCTTTAGGAGACCGCCATCTTTAAGGGATAAACATGTATCAAACGTTTTTACATCTTACAATTCTCCTACGGAGATACATTTCCAGAGAGGTACATATCCCTGTGGTGAATGCCAGTGGTGCCCATATTTGAAAAATTCCAAACACTGTATTCTACACAACGGAGATAAACATAGACCCAAACACCACGCTAACTGTTTAACAGTCGGCGTGATTTATTTACTAACCTGCTCCTGCAAAGCCTTTTATGTAGGCAAAACAAAACGGGAGTTTTGGAGGAGAGTAAAGGAACATATTACATCGGTAGAAGTTGGGGATATCTAAACGACATTGGGTAGGCATGTGGCCCAGACACACAAATATCATATCCCAATTTTGAGCTTTTGGGCCCCAGAGACCATACCATCCATACAAATAGAGAGGAGTGGCAATTGAAACAAGGTTCTTCTACAAAAAGAGGCACGATGGATACATATCTTAAAGCAACCACACCCCCAGGCCTAAATGAAATAATAAGTTATAGGCCCTTTCTGGAAGGTTTTGTGTCGGGCCGCTCAGAACACCTTATGTAGAATCAGATCTACATTCTTCATATATATTATTTCTTTATATATCTTTTTTTTTAAAATATTTTTTATGTTATTTTTTCATGGTATTTTTTCATTTTTCATCAATATATATTTTTCTTTTTTAGTTATTTCATATTCTTTACTTTCTCTTTTTCTCCCCCTTTTCCCTCTTTTTCTGGGTTTTTCTCTTGCTTTTCCCCTTTTTTTACCCCCCTTTCTCTTTGTTCTTTACTCTATGTTTGCTTCACTTTTAATCAATTAAAAAACTTGTTTGTACAATTGTATATCTATTGAGGACCATTATGTGAACTCTGCATGTGTTCATTGTAAAGTAATGTGTCCCGGAATTTTTCTTGTGTGTGGCTCAATCTGGGCCCCACCCTGCACATGTAGCCCCCTTCTCTCCCCTTTTTGGGAGGCTGGGGGCTTGGCGCTTGCATTCTCCTCTTTAGGATGATTGTCCTGCGTTGTACGGCTCCATGAATCCGGATACATGTGTCGGCGCAGCTGGACTTCCGGTCCGCGGGAGCCCGATGCCAATGTCAGCGGGATGTCTATCTTCTCCCCGTCCGGTGGATGTCATTCCTACTTCCGCCCCCCCCTGGCAGACATGGCGATCCTTCTGTGGACTAGGTCCCCCACTGGGTGAATCGAGCTGCGGGGGACAGATGGAGGTTGGCTTCCCCCTCCCTCCATCAGCGGGCTTCTGGACAGGGGCGGCCTTACATTCAGGGTGAGTGGGGATTGATGATTGAGAATAAGAGGGTGGGTCTACCCCTATATATACCTGTATACCTGACATGCACTTTTATTCCCCACTTCGTGTGGGGAGGTGTGCAGTGGACAGGTGAAAAAGAGATGCACTACATCTACATCTTACAATTCTCCTACGGAGATACATTTCCAGAGAGGTACATATCCCTGTGGTGAATGCCAGTGGTGCCCATATTTGAAAAATTCCAAACACTGTATTCTACACAACGGAGATAAACATAGACCCAAACACCACGCTGACTGTTTAACAGTCGGCGTGATTTATTTACTAACCTGCTCCTGCAAAGCCTTTTATGTAGGCAAAACAAAACGGGAGTTTTGGAGGAGAGTAAAGGAACATATTACATCGGTAGAAGTTGGGGATATCTAAACGACATTGGGTAGGCATGTGGCCCAGACACACAAATACCATATCCCAATTTTGAGCTTTTGGGCCCTAGAGACCATACCATCCATACAAATAGAGAGGAGTGGCAATTGAAACAAGGTTCTTCTACAAAAAGAGGCACGATGGATACATATCTTAAAGCAACCACAACCCCAGGCCTAAATGAAATAATAAGTTATAGGCCCTTTCTGGAAGGTTTTGTGTCGGGCCGCTCAGAACACCTTATGTAGAATCAGATCTACATTCTTCATATATATTATTTCTTTATATATCTTTTTTTTTAAAATATTTTTTATGTTATTTTTTCATGGTATTTTTTCATTTTTCATCAATATATATTTTTCTTTTTTAGTTATTTCATATTCTTTACTTTCTCTTTTTCTCCCCCTTTTCCCTCTTTTTCTGGGTTTTTCTCCTGCTTTTCCCCTTTTTTTACCTCCCTTTCTCTTTGTTCTTTACTCTATGTTTGCTTCACTTTTAATCAATTAACCACTTGCCGACCGCCGCACGACTATCTACGTCAGCGGTCAGCCCCTCACAGGCAAACTAACGTAGGGCTACGTTGCTTGCTTGTGAGGGTCTAGGGAGCGAGCGCGCGCCCCCGGAGGCGCGCTCCCGCTCCCGCGTGGTCACGGACCCCCCCGCGCGTGTGACCAGCGGACCCGATGTCCGCCGGCCACTCGGCGATCGGCGGGGGAGAAGGAGAATGTCAGGCAGCTTGTGTAAACAAGCTGCCTGTCATTCTCCTCGCTGCAAAGACACTGATGACATGGATCTACTATGTAGATCCGTTGATCAGTGTCCTTACAGCTGAAGCCACAGCCAATCACAGTAGAAAGCACGCCCCTAGGGACACACACAGCCCCTCCCTCCCAAATAAAGTTAACCCCTTCACTACCAGTGTATTTTTACAGTAACAGTGCATATATATAGCACTGATTACTGTAGAAATGTCACTGGTAACCCCAAAAGTGTCAAAAATGTCAGTCAAGGGTCCGATCTGTCCGCCGCAATGTCGCAGTACCGCAAAAAAAATCGCAGATCGCCGCCATTACACGTTAAAAAAAAAAACAACAAAAATGACAAAAATCTTTCCCTTTGTTAGTAAACGCGATAACTTTTGCGCAAACCAATCAAAATACGCTTTTTGCGATTTTTTTTACCAAACATAGGTAGCATAAAACAAATTGGCCGAAAATGTTAAAAAATTTTGATTTTTACATTTTTTTTGGGGGGAATTTCATATAAAAAAATTTGAAAAATATTGTTATTTTTGCAAAATTGACGCTCTTTTTTTGTTTATAGCGCGTGATCAAAAAATCGCACAGGTGATCAAATACCACCAAAAGAAAGCTCTGTTTGTGGGAAAAAAAGGACGCCAAATTCATTTAGGTACAGCGTCGCACGACCGCGCAATTGTCCGTTAAAGTCACGCAGTGCCGAATCGCAAAATACCCCCTGGTCGGAATGGGGGTAAAATCTTCCGTGGCTTAAGTTGTTAAAAAACTTGTTTGTACAATTGTATATCTATTGAGGACCATTATGTGAACTCTGCATGTGTTCATTGTAAAGTAATGTGTCCCGGAATTTTTCTTGTGTGTGGCTCAATCTGGGCCCCACCCTGCACATGTAGCCCCCTTCTCTCCCCTTTGTGGGAGGCTGGGAGCTTGGCGCTTGCATTCTCCTCTTTAGGATGATTGTCCTGCGTTGTCCGGCTCCATGAATCCGGATACATGTGTCGGCGCAGCTGGACTTCCGGTCCGCGGGAGCCCGATGCCGATGTCAGCGGGATGTCTATCTTCTCCCCGTCCGGTGGATGTCATTCCTACTTCCGCCCCCCCCTGGCAGACATGGCGATCCTTCTGTGGACTAGGTCCCCCACTGGGTGAATCGAGCTGCGGGGGACAGATGGAGGTTGGCTTCCCCCTCCCTCCATCAGCGGGCTTCTGGACAGGGGCGGCCTTACATTCAGGGTGAGTGGGGATTGATGATTGAGAATAAGAGGGTGGGTCTACCCCTATATGTACCTGTATACCTGACATGCACTTTTATTCCCCACTTCGTGTGGGGAGGTGTGCAGTGGACAGGTGAAAAAGAGGTAAGCTTTTTTCCATCAAGGAACCATTTTCCCTTTTGCCTGTTTTGAGCCCATGGCAAGTTGACTCCTTGTAAATTATATCTCTCTTTCTGTTCCCCTCATCTTTCCCTCTTTTTTTTTCTGGTCTCTTTGCATAGTCCGTCTCTATATTGAGGGACCTTGTGACTAGGGTTGAGCGAACACGGACTGTATTATTCGGGTCCGTACCGGATAATTGGATTTTTTGTTACCCGGACACGGACCCGAAAACTTTACTGTATATTCGGGTTTAAAGTCCGTGTTCGGTAATTTTATTTCCTGTTTTGTATGTAATGGCACGCTTTTAATGGCGCGGTTTCAACAGCCAATCAACAAGCGTTTAACTGGTGTGCCATAGAAGCCATCACAGCCATGCCTACTAATGGCATGGCTGTGATTGGTCACCTGAAGCATGTGACCCAGGTTTTTATAAGCTAGAGACACAGTGCGGTGTGCGTCAGTCTGTTCTAGTGTAGGGAGAGAGCACACACAGCGGTGCTGGCTGCTGCTGATTAGGGACAGAGACAGGAAAAAAAAACATTGTGGCTGAAAAGAATGTAGGGACAGGTCAGACTGTAGGCAGGGAAAGATAGAAAAGCATTTTAGGGACAGGCTGGAGAGAGTAGGCAGGGAGAGATTAGGAGACACAGGACAGAACAATCGTCCGATAGAGATCTACATCGATTTTGCTGTGTGGGGGGTGGTGCAGTGAACAATCTTTTTGCCCTCACTTGAACCCACTGAGGAGGAGGAGGGAGAAAATTTTTTTTTTTTTATCAGTCTGTTGTGTGCAGCGTTCAGCTATATTTTACTACACAGTGCTGTTCTAATCTGCTATTTAAAAATTACTAATTTAAAGGGGAATTTTTTTTTTTTTCCTTCATAGCCTGCTGCTGACCGTGACATAAAACATAAGACACTGCTGTGTTCACATTTGCTATTGAAAAATCACCAATTTTATATACTTTTTTCTATTCCGCTATTCAATATACACCCTTTTGGGGGTAAAAAAAAAATTAAATTGCAGCATAGTCTGTATCGGTACGTGTGAGATACACCTTTTAAATTTGTTTGGCGCATCTCCTTCCACCGCCGAGGATTGCAGGGTGCTTCAGTTTGCCTCCTGTTCCGAACTCCTCCTACTCCTCTTCCTCATCCTCCCTTTAGGGTACAAAAAATTGTAATCGGGGCCTAGTCTGTGTTTGTACGTGTGAGATACACCGTTTTATATACTTTTTTCTATTCCGCTATTCAATATACACCCTTTTGGGGTAAAAAAAAATTAAATTGCGGCATAGTCTGTATCGGTACGTGTGAGATACACCTTTTAAATTTGTTTGGCGCATCTCCTTCCACCGCCGAGGATTGCAGGGCACTTCAGTTTGCCTCCTGTTCCGAACTCCTCCTACTCCTCTTCCTCATCCTCCCTTTAGGGTACAAAAAATTGTAATCGGGGCCTAGTCTGTGTTTGTACGTATGAGATACACCATTTTATATACTTTTTTCTATTCCGCTATTCAATATACACCCTTTTGGGGTGAAAAAAATTAAATTGCGGCATAGTCTGTATCGGTACGTGTGAGATACACCTTTTAAATTTGTTTGGCGCATCTCCTTCCACCGCCGAGGATTGCAGGGCGCTTCAGTTTGCCCCCTGTTCTGAACTCCTCCTACTCCTCTTCCTCATCCTCATCCTCCCTTTAGGATACAAAAAATTGTAATTGGGGCCTAGTCTGTGTTTGTACGTGTGAGATACACCGTTTTATATACTTTTTTCTATTCCGCTATTCAATATACACCCTTTTGGGGTGAAAAAAATTAAATTGCGGCATAGTCTGTATCGGTATGTGTGAGATACACCTTTTAAATTAGTTTGGCGCATCTCCTTCCACCGCCGAGGATTGCAGGGCACTTCAGTTTGCCTCTTGTTCCAAACTCCTCCTACTCCTCTTCCTCATCCTCATCCTCCCTTTAGGGTACAAAAAAATTGTAATTGGGGCCTAGTCTGTGTTTGTACATGTGAGATACACCGTTTTATATACTTTTTTCTATTCTGCTATTCAATATACACCCTTTTGGGGTGAAAAAATTAAACTGCGGCATAGTCTGTATCGGTACGTGGGAGATACACTTTTTAAATTTGTTTGGCGCATCTTCTTTCACCGCCGAGGATTGCAGGGTGCTTCAGTTTGCCTCCTGTTCCTAACTCCTCCTACTCCTCTTCCTCATCCTCTATCGCCTCCTCATCCGGTCAGCATAACACCTTCACCACAAACTTCAGCACAGCCAGGGGTAAACGACAGCAGGCAGTTTTAAAACTTGCCTGTTTGGGTGAAAAATCCCACACCGCGCAGGAGTTGTGGAGGAGCATGGAACAGCAGACCAATGAGTTGTTGGTGCCAGCGAGCCTCAAGCCCAGCCTGGTGGTGTGCGGTAATGGGCGAAATCTCATAGCAGCTCTGGCCCTAGCTGGCTTGATGCACATCCCTTGCCTGGCGCATGTGCTGAATTTGGTGGTGCAGAGGCTCCTTAAAAATGACCCCGATATGTCAGAGCTGCTGCAGAAAGTGCGGCCCATCTGTGCGCACTTTCGGCGTTCTCACCCTGCTTCTGCTCGCCTGTCAGCGCTGCAGCGTAACTTCGGCTTTCCCGCTCATCGCCTCATATGTGACGTGCCCATAAGGTGGAACTCCACCCTGCACCTGCTGGCAAGACTGTGCAAGCAGCAGCAGGCCATAGCGGAGGTTCAGCTGCAGCACACATGCATGAGTCGCTCTGCAGAACAGCACCACTTCATGAATAACTGGGCTTCCATGCGAGACCTGTGTGCCTTTTTGCGCTGTTTCGAGTACTTCACCAACATGGACAGTGCCTATGGCGCCGTTCTCAGCGTTACTATCCCACTTGTATACCTTTTTGAAAAATTGCTGGATGATGGATGAGGATGAGGAGGAGGAGGAGGAACCATGTTCACAGCAGGGTGGCACCCAGGCCAGCTCGTGGCCATCACTGGTGCATGGCTGGGGGTATACAGAGGACACAAACGATACACCTTCCACAGAGGGCAGCCTTTCGTTGCCTCTGGGCAGCCTGGCACACATGAGCGATTACATGCTGCAATGTCTGCGCAACGACCGCCAAGTTGCCCACATTCTAACTTGTGCTGATTACTGGTTGGCAAGTCTCCTGACGGGGACATAGGGTTTCCATGATCTGCCTAGCCAGAAGGCCCGGCAGAACCCCTTTCTTCATGGTAGCCGAAGCCACCTTGAATACTAGGTCAGGGGTGCTCTCCCGAAGAGAGAACCCCCACCCCCCCCCCCAGGAGGAAGGAACCTGAGGGCCACACATCAAACCTTCCAAGCCCCCATCACTCCAGCAGGTTTCCATAGCCGCCATCCAATCTTGGTCAGGCAGAATGACATCACAGCGCCCCCACTGTATAACTTATAACAACTGATACTACACTTGATCTTAGCCAAAAGGTCGAGAAGCGATGCTGGTGGCATTCCCACATGACAGTAGGGTCACATTGAAAGCACAAGGCAAAGGCAGAAGAGGAGGAGGAGTAGGTCGCCAATGCACCCAGGGCACCGCCGGCACCTCAGAGAGAAGGGTTAGCATGTATGAAATGTGGAAAAAGTTTGTCGGCACGCCACAAAAGCCAGGACCTCGAGCCAGTTTTTTTTATAAGCCCGTGGTGTGTGAACACACTCAGACTATCACCCGGTGGGGTGCATAAAAAAAGTACACAGGGTGTACACATGGTCCTCCTCCCGAAAGAGGAAGGACCCTGACCCTGATCCCCCGGGGCGCAAGGCTGCTGACAGGGACTGGTGTACTTACATTGGCAAAGTACTAGGTGGGTGAACCAAGCCAAAAGGCCATATCCATACCCCCCCCCCCCAAGACGTTCAGGGACAGTCCCAAGGACCTACACCCTACTAATCAGATTATGTGTGCAAATAAAGTGTACCGCCACATTACAAAAAGACAAACGTGAAACACACAAACAATAAAGAGTGGGGGAAAGGGAGGTGGAGAAGTGCAAGCCGGAAGCTTTATTGAAAGGACAAAAACACACAAGGGAGAGTTGGGGAAGGGGAAATCGCTAGACCTCCTCTTCCTCCATGAGATCCATTAGGTTATAGTCTCTGAGCAGACTATGGACCGTCCTCAATGGACATCCTCTCTCGCTGGTAGATAAGGCACTTTTTGGCGCACCATAAAGCGTCCTTAAAGGAACACAGAACCTGCCAGGCGTTGTCAATGTCCTCTTGGGAAAAAGTTCCACCAAATAATCCATTTAGCACACCAAAGTGTGTGATGGCAGTCTGTGGTACAAAGTCCTTAAGTTCAGGTTCCAAGGCCCTAAACAGGCTCTGTGCAAAGGGGCACTCCCAGAAAACCTGCAAAGCAGTTTCCTCCTGGCTGAACTATTCCTCTATTCAATATACACCCATGCGGGTGAAAATAATTAAATTGCGGCCTAGTCTGTACATGTGAGATATACCCTTTTATATACTTTTGTTCTATTCCGCTATTCAATATACACCCATGCAGGTGACAAAAATTAAATTGTGGCATAGTCTATACGTGTGAGATGCACCCTTTTGGATACTATTTTTCTATTCCGCTATTCAATATACACCCATGCGGATGACAAAAATTAAATTGCGGCATAGTCTGTATGTGTGAGATGCACCCTTTTGGATACTATTGTTCTATTCCGCTATTCAATATACACCCATGCGGGTGAAAATAATTCAATTGCGGCCTAGTCTGTATGTGTGAGATACACCCTTTTATATACTTTTGTTCTATTCCGCTATTCAATATACACCAATGCAGGTGAAAAAATTAAATTGCGGCATAGTCTGTATGTGTACGTGTGAGATACACCCTTTCAATTTGTTTGGCGCATCTCCTTCCACCACCGAGGATCGCAGGGCGCTTCAGTTTGCCTCCTGTTCCTAACTCCTCCTACTCCGCTTCCTCATCCTCTACCACCTCCTCATCCGGTCAGCGTAACACCTTCACCACCAAATTCAGCAAAGCCAGGGGTAAACGACAGCAGGCAGTTTTAAAACTTGCATGTTTGGGGGGAAAATTCCACACAGCGCATGAGTTGTGGAGGAGCATGGAACAGCAGACCGATGAGTTGTTGGTGCCAGCGAGCCTCAAGCCAGGCATGGTGGTATGCGATAACGGGTGAAATCTCATAGCAGCTCTGGGCCTAGCCGGTTTGACGCACATCCCTTGCCTGGCGCATGTGCTGAATTTGGTGGTGCAGAGGTTCCTTCAAAATTACCCGATATGTCAGAGCTGCTGCAGAAAGTGCAGGCTGTCTGTGCGCGCTTTCGGCGTTCTCACCCTGCTCGCCTGTTAGCGCTGCAGCGTAACTTCGGCCTTCCCGCTCACCGCCTCATATGTGATGTGCCCACAAGGTGGAACTCCACCTTGCACATGCTGGAAAGACTGTGCGAGCAGCAGCAGGCCATAGTGGAGTTTCAGCTGCAGCACGCACGCGTGAGTCACTCTGCGGAACAGCACCACTTCACCACCAATAACTGGGCCTCCATGCGAGACCTGTGTGCTTTGTTGCGCTGTTTTGAGTACTCCACCAACATGGCCAGTGCCGATGACACCATTGTCAGCTTAACTATCCCACTTCTATGCCTCCTTGAAAAAACGCATCGGGCGATGATGAAAGAGGATGTGGGACAGGAGGAGGAGGAGGTGGAGTAGGAAGAGGGATCATTTCCATGGCTTTTAGGGCAGTCATTCACAAGTGGCTCCGAGGGTGGGTTCCTGCACTCACAAACGCCAGGTACACAATTGTCCAGCAGGGGCACAGTTCTGGAGGATGAGGAGGAGATGGAGGAGGAGATGGAACCATGTTCACAGCAGTGTGGCACCCAGGCCAGCTCATGGCCATCACTGGTGCATGGCTGGGGGGGATACAGAAGACACAGACAATACACCTCCCACAGAGGACAGCCTTTCGTTGCCTCTGGGCAGCCTGGTACACATGAGCGATTACATGCTGCAGTGTCTCCACAACGACCGCCGAGTTGCCCACATTCTAACTTGTGCTGATTACAGGGTGGCCACGATGCTGGATCCCTGTTACAAGGACAACGTACCGTCCTTAATTCACTCACTGGAGCGTGATCGCAAGATGCGCGAGTACAAGCGCACGCTGGTAGATGCGATGCTGCTGGCATTCCCACCTGACAGCAGGGCCACACTGGAAGCACGAGGCCAAGGCAGAGGAGGAGGAGGAGGAAGAGGTCGCCAACGCAACCAGGGCACCGCCAGCACCTCAGAAGGCAGGGTTAGCATGGCCGAAATGGGGAAAAGCTTTGTCAGCACGCCACAACAAACAGCAGCACCAGCAGCTCATATGGAACGTCTTAGCAGGAGGCAGCATTTCACCAACATGGTGGAGCAGTATGTGTGCACACGCCTACATGTAGTGAATGACGGGTCTGCCCCCTTCAACTTCTGGGTCTCCAAATTGGGCACATGGCCTGAGCTTGCCCTTTACGCCTTGGAGGTGCTGGCGGGCCCTGCAGCCAGTGTATTATCTGAACGTGTATTTAGCACGGCTGGGGGCGTTATCACAGACAAGCGCAGCTGCCTGTCCAGAGACAATGTGGACAAGCTCACATTCATTAAAATGAACCAGGCATGGATCCCACAGGACTTTTCCGTACCTTGTGCAGAATAGAGATGGATACCGGCCTTACCCAGCCATTGTTATATTTTTGATCTTTCTCACTCTTTTGGGGTGTACCCTAATTTAAAATGACAAAAAAAAGCAGTGTTGGCTACCTCGTCCCCCTCCACCGCTACTTCCACCTACACCGCCACATCCACCGCCACCTCAACCTTCCTCCTACTCCATATGGGCCTCGTCCTTCACAGATGAAGAAAAATGTTTTATTTTCCTGTTTTTTTATTTAGTTGTTTTAAGTTATTTCCCTATCCACATTTGTTTGCAGAGCACTTGCACTGCTCTTAACTACATTTTGCTGCCATTTGCAGCACTCTAGCCATTTCCATTGGTTTTTTAGAGCCATTTTAGTGCCTGAAAGTTCGGGTCCCCATTGACTTCAATGGGGTTCGGTGTCCGGGTCAAGTTCGGAAAAAGGCCGGTCACGGACCCGGACTTTTTTTTTAAGTTCGACCGGACCCAACGAACAAGGACATCCAGGTGTCCTTTCAACTCTACTTGTGACCTGATTTTTCTTACCAGGTCCTGACCAAGAATTACAACGTATAATAATAAAATTTAGGTAAAACCAAGTATTTATTTATTTATTTTTATACATACAATTTAAATTTACTTTTTTGTACACATTTTTCTTTTTTATATTTTTATATCATTTTTATATCTTTTTTATTTTTATTTAATTTTTTTGATTACATCCTTTCTTTTTTGTTACTGCCAGTGAGACTTTTTCATATGGCTCTTTTTGCCATGTCCTCTTCTATCTCTCTCTTCTTTCTCCTCTCGCCAGGTCTGCCTCGGTCTCTTTCCCAGCCCCTGTCCTTGTGGTTCCCAGAAGAGGGCCTCCACCCTGATATGCTCCTGGCCTCGTTGGATTATAAATATATAAACAAATTTACAGTATACCACTGATAACTTTTTGCTATTTGTGTGGGTGGACTACACACACATGTAAGTTATCTACTTACCTGTTTAAAGTTTTTTCAGATACACTGTGTTTTTCTGATATAATGATATGTTTCATGTATTGTATATACAGATGCTTGTCAAAAGAATTGTGGACCAATATATACCCCCTGAAGAAGGCTTATCTAAAGTTGAAACATGTTCGGGTTGATTGGGGATCCAACATTTCGTTATTTCAATCTGCCTCCAACAGTGTGTGGTATCCATTATTTGTATATCTATGAATATTGATGCATTGAAGGTCTTTTAATATATGTACCTACATTCAATGGTTCATACCAGTTTGTATAACTGGTTGTCTGTCTTTTTGTATTATTATTATCATTATGTTTTTGTATTAATTGTGTAAATAAAGTTTGGTATTTTTTATATATACCTTTTGCTTCACATTTTTTCTTTAACTACTAAGCATCAAAAACATCCCCTCTCTCTCATTTTTCTGGAAGATCCTCCCTCTAGGTGGTTTTTCCAGGTTTTTTCTATTTTGATTGGGATGGATGCAGAAACACAATAACCCATATATGAGTGCAACTGAGCAGTGGCGTAGCGTGGGTTGTCAGCGCCCGGGGCAAGGTAAGTAACTTGCGCCCCCTACACAAACCTGCTAGACCATTACACAGACCACTACACTGACTTAGCTGACCACTACAGAGACCTACCTTTTTCCTACAATGACCTACCTGATTACTATACTGACACCTACACAGACCTACCTGAGCACTACAGAGACCTACCTTATTCCTACACTGACCTACCTGATTACTATACTGACACCTACACTGACCTACCTGACCACTACACAGACCTACCTGACCAATACACTGCCCACTACACTGACCTACCTGATCACTATACTGACACCTACAGAGACCTATTTGACCACTACAGAGACCTACCTGATTTCTACACTAACCTACCTGATAACTATACTGACACCTACAGAGACCTACCTGATTCCTGCACTAACAGACCTGATCACTACACTGACCTACCTAATTACTATACTGACCCCTACACTGAACCCTACACTGACATTCCTGATTCCTACACTGACCTACCTGACACCTACACTGACACCCCCCTACACTGACACCTTCACTGACCCCCCTACACTGACACCTTCACTGACCCCCCATACACTGACACCTACACTGCCCCCCCCTAAACTGTCCCCCCCTACACTGACACCTACACTGACCCCCCCCATACACTGACACCTATACTGACCCCCCTCATACACTGAAACCTACACTGACCCCCCTACAGTGACCCCTTCACTGAAACCTTCACTGACAACTACACTGACCCCCCCTACACTGACACCCCCTATACTGACACCTACATTGACCCCCCCATACACTGACACCTACATTACCCCCCCCCATACACTGACACCTACACTGACCCCCCCTACACTGACACCCCCCTAAGCTGACTCCCTCCCCCTACACTGTCCCACCTCTACATTCCCACATACACTTACTCCCCTATACTGACCCCCCCTACACTGACACCTACACTGACCCCCCCATACACTGACCCCCCTATACTGACACCGACACTGACTCCCCTACACTGACACCTACACTAACCCCCCCTTACATTTCCACATACACTGACCCCCCCCCCCGTACACTGACACCTACACTGACCCCTACACTGACCTCCCCATACACTGACCCCTAATCTGACCCCCTACACTGACCCCCCCATATTTCCACATAAACTGACCCCCCCTACACTGACACCCCTACACTGACCTCCCCATACACTGACACCTTTACTAATGCCGCCTATACTGAGCCCCCTCCCCCACAGTCCCACATACACTAACCCCCCTACACTGACACATACACTGACCCCCCTACATTTCCACATACACTGACCCGCCTACAATGACACCCCGTACACTGACCCCCACATACACTGACACCTACACTGACCCCCCCATACACTGGTCCCTACACTGACCCCCCTCCTATGTCAACTTCCCTGGGCCCCCGGGAGTAGGCAGCACATCACTTACCTCGTTCTGTGTCCAAACACTGGCGGGGAGAGACAGCGTGTCGGCGGCTGGCCCGGACAACAGGGGGAGCCTCCGGAAGCGGTGCTGCACATGCACTGAGCCACAGAGCATCTTCACCTAGGACTAGCCCCGCCCCCTGGCCTCACGTGACCCCTGTCCGCCGCTCATCCTGCACAGTCAGTCACGGAGCCAAGAGGAGGAGTGCGTGAGTGTGTGCGGGCAGGCCGCTGGACACTATAATCCCATGGATGGTGGGAGTGGGATGCGCCCCCCCCCTAAATGTTGCGCCCGGTGCCAGTGGCCCCCCCAGCACCCCCACGCTACGCCGCTGAGCAATTAGACATAGGTTACACAACATTACTGGAGGTACAGCCGGTCCCTTAGGTGTGTTTGACACTTTTTAAAAAAAAGTTTTGTCTGGGTTTACTCTTTTACACACCATTGTGTTTAAGTGCTAAGACAGCAATAAATAATGATAAAAAGAGAAGGGTGTGTTTCTCCCTATTATATCCGTGTTATATATGTTCTAAGAAGTGCAGTACTACATGAGCTTGAAAGAGCCCACTGCCTTGGAGACCCAACAAAGAGCCTAACCACTGCTTGTCCAGTGATTGTGAAACATAAATCTATGCGAACAAGCTTATCAAACTCCAATGGTCCGTTAGGCACATTCATTATCAGTCAATGGTCATATCCCGCAGACTTGTGTGGTACGTTAGCTGGCATTGCATGAATGCACTGTGTCATTTGTTTTGTTTTGGAAATATGACTGCATTAGGCTACAGGGTCTGGTATGGATTTTGGGGGGCCTCATGAAGCTTTGTTTTTTATTTTGGCTTGGGGCTTACCTTAAAATCCATACCAGACTCAAAGGTCCTGGTACAGTGCCTTGCAAAAGTATTCGGCCCCCTTGAACTTTGCGACCTTTTGCCACATTTCAGGCTTCAAACATAAAGATATAAAACTTTAATTTTTTGTGAAGAATCAACAAGTGGGACACAATCATGAAGTGGAACGAAATTTATTGGATATTTCAAACTTTTTTAACGCTTGAGGTAATTGTAGCCGTATTAGTGCACTTGCGACAGAGACAATTGAGTACTGTCCGTGATACTTTTTTTATTTGCACTAACATACAATTTTTCAGGCCAAGCTTTCGGGGTATGTCCCCTTCATCAAGATCCAAGCAGTACTGATCCACAAAATGTTAGCAGCATGGTAAAGAAACACAAAATCTCTGAGCCAAAGGAAAAAAAAAAAAAAAGGAAAAACCATCAACACCGGCATAAACACAGCCTTGAAAACCCAAAGGGAAAATCTTCTCCAATACAAAGAGAAAAAAACAAATAACCGTGTGCCTCTAGTCACCACATACAATCCAGGACTAGAAGGGATAAGAAAGATAATCAAAGATTTACAACCCATCATAGCAGAAGATGAAACTCTGAAAGGAATATTCCAACAACCTCCAATACTGGCTTTCAGACAACCACCCAACCTCAGACATAAACTAATCAGCAGAAAACTTCATTCTGATTATGAAGTCACAAATAATGGGAGCAAACCCTGCCATAAAAAACGCTGCAAACTGTGCAACCAGATCAATCTGTCTAAAAGTGTCACACACACAAATGGGACCTTTAATATTATGGGATCATACAACTGCACCTCCAGTAATGTTGTGTACCTCATCCAATGCAAAAAATGTAGCAAAGGATCTTATGTAGGTGAAACAGGACAGAAGTTGCAAGCGAGGATGAATTTGCACAGACATACCATCAAGGAACATAAAGAAGATAGTTTCTGTACACCTGTGGGACATCATTTTTCACAACCGAACCACACTATAGAAGACCTCAATGTTTTAGTTCTTAAAGGGAATTTCAGAACCATGCAGGAAAGGAAAACTTTTGAACTAAGAATGATACTTCTTTTTGACACAAAAAATAACGGCTTAAACTTAGATATGGGTTTCCTTTCTCATTATCCTACAGTTTTACGACCCCCTCCTTGACTATCCCCCCCCACCTTCCCCTGTCTTCAACTCTCCCTCTATCTTATCTCACTAATCATGCTAGTTTTATTACCATGCCAGTTAAACTTATGTTTGTTTGGTTTTTTTCCTTTTTTTTTTTTTTTTTTTCCTTTGGCTCAGAGATTTTGTGTTTCTTTACCATGCTGCTAACATTTTGTGGATCAGTACTGCTTGGATCTTGATGAAGGGGACATACCCCGAAAGCTTGTCCTGAAAAATTGTATGTTAGTGCAAATAAAAAAAGTATCACGGACAGTACTCAATTGTCTCAAACTTTTTTAACAAATAAAAAACTGAAAAATTGGGCGTGCAAAATTATTCAGCCCCCTTAAGTTAATACTTTGTAGTGCCACCTTTTGCTGCAATTACAGCTGTAAGTCGCTTGGGGTATGTCTCTATCAGTTTTGCACATCGAGAGACTTAAATTGTTGCCCATTCCTCCTTGCAAAACAGCTCGAGCTCAGTGAGGTTGGATGGAGAGCGTTTGTGAACAGCAGTTTTCAGTTTTTTCCACAGATTCTCAATTGGATTCAGGTCTGGACTTTGACTTGGCCATTCTAACACCTGGATATGTTTATTTGTGAACCATTCCATTGTAGATTTTGCTTTATGTTTTGGATCATTGTCTTGTTGGAAGACAAATCTCCGTCCCAGTCTCAGGTCTTTTGCAGACTCCATCAGGTTTTCTTCCAGAATGGTCCTGTATTTGGCTCCATCCATATTCCCATAAATTTTAACCATCTTCCCTGTACCTGCTGAAGAAAAGCAGGCCCAAACCATGATGCTGTCACCACAATGTTTGACAGTGGGGATGGTGTGTTCAGGGTGATGAGCTGTGTTGCTTTTACGCCAAACATAACGTTTTGCATTGTTGCCAAAAAGTTCAATTTTGGTTTCATCTGACCAGAGCACCTTCTTCCACATGTTTGGTGTCTCCCAGGTGGCTTGTGGCAAACTTTAAATGACACTTTTGATGGATATCTTTAAGAAATGGCTTTCTTCTTGCCACTTTTCCATAAAGGCCAGATTTGTGCAGTATACGACTGATTGTTGTCCTATGGACAGAGTCTCCCACCTCAGCTGTAGATCTCTGCAGTTCATCCAGAGTGATCATGGGCCTCTTGGCTGCATCTCTGATCAGTCTTCTCCTTGTATGAGCCGAAAGTTTAGAGGGACGGCCAGGTCTTCGTAGATTTTCAGTGGTCTGATACTCCTATTTCAATCTTATCGCTTGCACAGTGCTCCTTGGGATGTTTAAAGCTTGGGAAATATTTTTGTATCCAAATCCAGCTTTAAACTTCTCCACAACAGTATCTCGGACCTGCCTGGTGTGTTCCTTGTTCTTCATGATGCGCTCTGCGCTTTAACCGGACCTCTGAGTCTATCACAGTGCAGGTGCATTTATATGGAGACTTGATTACACACAGTTGGATTCTATTTATCATCATTAGTCATTTAGGTCAACATTGGATCATTCAGAGATCCTCACTGAACTTCTGGAGAGAGTTTGCTGCAATGAAAGTAAAGGGGCTGAATAATTTTGCACGCCCAATTTTTCAGTTTTTTTATTTGTTAAAAAAGTTTGAAATATCCAATAAATTTCGTTCCACTTCATGATTGTGTCCCACTTGTTGTTGATTCTTCACAAAAAATTACAGTTTTATATCTTTATGTTTGAAGCCTGAAGTGTGGCAAAAGGTCGCAAAGTTCAAGGGGGCCAAATATTTTCGCAAGGCACTGTATGCATGGAGGGGGTTCGTCGTTTTTTTTTTTGTATTGCTGGCAAAGGCTTGCAGCCGTGAGGTCATTTAAATGTCATTTTTTATTTACAAATGTCAGTTTTGCTGCAGCAAGTTCTTTGCACAGTACAGATGCACCACTTTACATGCAGACTAAGGGGACCCCCCCTCCCCAGGCACTATATTTAAAGGAATTTTTCATCTTTATTTTTTCACTTTAAGCATTAAAACCACTGCTCCTTTAACCAGTTTCCGACAACCATTGATACACACACACACACACACTAAAGACCTCCATTACTAGTATAGTGTGTGAACAGATCAATATCTTTGACCAGCTCAGAACTATACTAGCGTCCCCAATAGTTTATTATATTATTCCAAAAATGCAGCGTTAGTAGGATCAGCCCCGACACCTGCCAGCACCTACATTTAGCCCCTCTGCCCATTCTCCAAGAAGTGCAGTATTAGCAGATTACTGTTACATCCAATACACAGCACACTAAACTGCAGCATTAGCAGGCCTGATCTCTGCTAGCAATAGCAGTTACATTTTTTGGTAGCGGTTCAAACAGTCCTTGACGACCAGGTTCTTTTTTACCTGTGAGTCACACTAGGTACCTATAAATTTATTGGGCAAAATGTCCAAACAGAGGTACACCAGTGAAGAGTCCAACACAATGCTGAGCATGACAGATGAGACCAATGGGGAAGCCTCACTATCAGAATCAGGCTCAGTATTCAAACCTATAGAGAGCAGCGGCACCCAGACAGATAGCTCTGATGATGGAGTAGTGGTCCTTGCTAAGGTCAGGTGTACCTGACCCCATTCCTCTTTTGCTGAGGTGAAACAATTACAGGGTTCTCATATGCAGCAGAGTGTCAGTACTAGTGCCGCTCAACCTTCTAGTGAACTGGCAAGCACCAGCAGCCTAGTACATCCTGGTCATAGTCAAACCAGCACTGCAGGAACACTTGGTGACGTGGCAAGTCCCATAAGTGCAGTTTAAGCTGGTTCGGTGGCTAGCACAAGTAGAATCCCGCAGTCACCAATAATTTGAAGACAGGCCCATAGAGCCCATAGTGTCTTTTCTGATGCGCTTGTAAATCCTGATTGGAAGCCCACCACTTCTGCAGTGCCTGTACTTCCCCATTCACTGACCAATTCGGAATTCATGTGGAAACAGCCGATTTTACTTACCTTGGTTTTTATGAGCTGTTTTTCACAGAAGATCTTTACAGATCTATTGTGGACAAAAGCAATGTATATGCCGATCAATTAATCGTGGCAAATCCAAATTTGATCATTGCCTGAGAATTTGTATGGAAACGTATCACTATTTTCTGAATTTAAAACCTTTCTGGGCCGATCCTTCCCCATGGGCATTACTAAAAACAGTAATTTGCAATCATTTTTGTCCACTGACCCAATTCATCATTTGCCCGTGTTCTCTGCTGCAATGGCCAGAATTAGATATGAGCAAATCTTGCGGTTCATGCACTTCAGTGATAATGAACTCTGTCATCCTCAGGGTGACCCTGGATATGACTGGCCCCTCATAAATCCACAAAATTTGGCCCCTCATAAATCACTTCAACCAAAAGTTTGAAGCCTTGTATACACCCCAACAAGCTGTTTGCATTGATGAGACCCTGATTAAATTTTCTAGACACCTTGCTTTCAAACAGTTTCTCCCCAGCAAGGGTGCCTGATTTGGGGTTAAGAGGTATAAGCTCTGTGATAGGGCAAAAGGCTATACATGTAGTTTCCGTATTTATGAGGGAAAATATAGCAATGTGGAGCCCCCTAACTGCCCAGACTACATGGGAAGCAGCAGCAGGGGGACTTGGTGTCACCCTTATTCGGAAAGGGGTACCACTTATACATGGACAATTATTATACAAGCGTGCCACTTTTTAGTCACCTTTTTGATTCTGGAATTGGCACATGTGGCACCGTGCGACCTAATCGCCGGGGCTTCCCCCAACGACTTGTAGATGATGTTCCTGATGACTTGTAAAACCATATATGGTTTTGACAAAGCACGAATAGTCTTGTGAAACTTGTCAATCCTTCTGTCACCTGCTTATGCCTGTTACATCTGTGCTTTGTTTTTATTTTCTCTGAATACATTTTGATTGCATCCTATGGGAAGTGCGGCCATTCCTCATTCATTGGTTCAATACTTTCTGCAGCAGTGGCAGGGCGTGCACCCTGATCTAGGAGCCTGTTCACTTCCAGTAGATCCAGTAGATCCCAGTAGATCCACCTGGAGCAGCGATATCTGGTTTGGTCATACTAGGATGATGCCTCCAGATTTAGGCATCATCTTGGTATCGTTTTTTACAGCCAGCGATCGGATTTCATGTAAAAGCTATCCTAGCAGATACTTAGCCATTAGACTGCTTTTGCAAGAAGTGGGAGGGGACTCAGCCCCCCCACTCAGCCCCCCCTCCCGTCACATTCCACGGTTTTCTCGGGCTCTCCTGTCCCACTGGGTAACCCGAGACTACAGCTGGTGGTTCCATCAGCTGACCATAGAGCTGATTGGAGACCAGAATGGCTGCAATAATCTCTATAACCTAAGATACCGGAAGCTGGGAGCATTTAATGATTTCGGTTTCGCCAGCTATAAATAGCGCCATTAGGAAATTGGGAAAGCATCTTATTACACCAATTTTGGTGTGGCCAGATGCTTTAAGGGCATAGGAGAGATCTAGAGTCTAATAGACCCCATTTTTTTTTTACAAAAGAATACCTGTCACTACTTATTGCTATCATAGGGGATATTTAAATTTCTTGTGATAACAATAAACATGATAAAAAAATTAAAAGGAAGGTGTAAAAAAAAAAAAAAAAAAAGCAAAATAAATAATAATAATAATAAAAAAATTCAAGCACCCCTGTCCCCCCCCCCCCTTGTTTGTGCGCAAAGGCGAATGCAAGCATCAATCTGTTGTCATATATAAACAGCAATTGCAGCATGCATGTCAGGTATCACCACGAACATCAGATTGAGGGCAGTAATTCTTGCAGTAGATCTCCTCTGTAAATCTAAAGTGATAACCTGTAAAGGCTTTTAAATATGTATGTAGTTTGTTGCATCTGCACAGGTGTGCGCAATTTTAAAGCATGTCATTTTTGGTATCTATGTACTTGGCATAATATCATCTTTTATATTACTCGAAAGAAATGGGCAATATATAGTGTATTTGTGCATTAAATTTTTTAAAAAAGTGTTTTTTTCCAAAACAATTGCGTTTGGAAAATCTCTGCGCAAATACTGTGTGACAAAAAAAAATTAAGTCACCCACCATTTCGTTCTGTAGGATCTCTGCTTTAAAAATATATATAATATTTGGGGATTCAAAGTAATTTTCTAGTAAAAAATAATAATAATTTTTCATGTAAACAAAAAGTGTCAGAAAAGGCTTGGTATTCAAGTGGTTAGAAGAGTGGGTGATGTGTGGCATAAGCTAATATTGGGCATAACATGCCAGGACAGTTCAAACACCTCCTAAATGCCTCTTTTTTTGGAAATTAGACACCCCAAGCTATTTGCTGAGAGGCATGTTGAGTCCATGGAATATTTTATATTTTGCCACAAGTTTTGGGAAAATTACATTTGTTTTTTTTACACAAAGTTGTCACCTAATGATTAGGGTTGAGCGGACACCTAGATGTCCGTGTTCGACGGGTTCGGCCGAACTTTAAAAAAAAGTCCGGGTCCGTGTCCCGGACTTTTACCGAACTTTTCCCGGACACCGAACCCCATTGAAGTCAATGGGGACCCGAACTTTAAGGCACTAAAATGGCTCTAAAACACCAAAGGAAAGGGCTAGAGTGCTGCAAATGGCAGCAAAACGTAATTAAGAGCATGGCAAGTGCTCTGCAAACAAATGTGGATAGGGAAATAACTTAAAACAACAAAAAAAAACAGAAAAATAAAACAATGTTCTTCTTCATCTTTGAAGGACGAGGCCCATATGGAGTAGGAGGGAGGTTGAGGTGGTGGTGGATGTGGCGGTGACATAGGCGTGCGCACAGGGTGTGCTGGGTGTGCCTGGGCACACCCTAATCACCTAGGGCACATAGCATTGCCAGTGAGGAGATGGGAAAGATCTCCCTGGGACCTGCTCTGCTCTATTTCTCCTTGCCTACAGGTACATGGCCCCGATACATTACTCTCCCTGCTGGCAAACACATGCATGTGTATTTCAACTTTGGGGTGCACACCTTAATGCAATAGGCTGCGCACACCTATGGGCGGTGTAGGTGGAAGCGGCGGTGGAGGAGGACCAGGGCCGGATTAACAGCATCATGGGCTTGGTGCTGAGGATTTTGAAGGGCCTTAAGGGCCGTGCCTTGCCATGCACCCAGAGGAGGAAGGGTGCAGCCATGCATGCCTAATTCAACATGGGATGCTGTCTCTGAAGCCCATAAACACATCCATGCATCGCCAACTGTCCCTCCTTGTCCGGCCTTCACGCTGTGTGGGGAGGTTCTGAGGGTGCTGCCTGGGGAAGCGAGCATAGAAGCCAGACTTCTGTGTTTACAAGTGACAGAAGAGCGGTAACAGTGAATATGGCCAACCCGGGGCCTATATAAAAGGTAGGGGCCTGGAGCTGCAGCTCCAATAGCCCCTACATTAATCTGGCCCTGAGGAGGAGGACGAGGTAGCCAACACTGCTTCTTTTCAAAAATTTTAAATGAGGGTACACCCCAAAAGAGTGAGAAAGAGCAAAAATGGAACAATGGGTGGGTAAGGTCGGTATCCATTGCTATTCTGCATAAGGTACGGAAAAGTCCCGTGGGATCCATGCCTGGTTCATTTTAATGAACGTGAGCTTGTCCACATTGTCTCTGGACAGGCGGCTGCGCTTGTCTGTTATAACGCCCCCAGCCGTGCTAAATACCCGTTCAGATAATACACTGGCTGCAGGGCACGCCAGCACCTCCAAGGCGTAAAGGGCAAGCTCAGGCCATGTGCCCAATTTGGAGACCCAGAAGTTGAAGGGGGCAGACCCGTCATTCACTACATGTAGGCGTGTGCACACATACTGCTCCACCATGTTGGTAAAATGCTGCCTCCTGCTAAGACGTTCCATCTGAGCTGCTGGTGCTGCTGTTTGCTGTGGCGTGCTGACAAAGCTTTTCCACATTTCGGCCATGCTAACCCTGCCTTCTGAGGTGCTGGCGGTGCCCTGGTTGCGTTGGCGACCTCCTCCTCCTCTGCCTTGTGCTTCCACTGTGGCCCCGCTGTCAGATGGGAATGCCAGCAGCATGGCGTCTACCAGCGTGCGCTTGTACTCGCGCATCTTGCGATCGCGCTCCAGTGAGTGAATTAAGGACGGTACGTTGTCCTTGTAACGGGGATCCAGCAGCGTGGCCACCCAGTAATCAGCACAAGTTAGAATGTGGGCAACTCGGCGGTCGTTGTGGAGACACTGCAGCATGTAATCGCTCATGTGTGCCAGGCTGCCCAGAGGCAACGAAAGGCTGTCCTCTGTGGGAGGTGTATCGTCCGTGTCCTCTGTATCCCCCCAGCCACGCACCAGTGATGGCCATGAGCTGGCCTGGGTGCCACCCTGCTGTGAACATGGTTCCATCTCCTCCTCCAGCTCCTCCTCCTCCTCATCCTCCTCATCCTCCAGAACTGTGCCCCTGCTGGACAATTGCGTCCCTGGCGTTTGCGTGTGCAGGAACCCACCCTCGGAGCCCCTTGCGAATGACTGCCCTGAAAGCCTTGGAAATGTTACCTCTTCATCCTCCTCCTCCTCCTCATCCTGTGCCACATCCTCTTCCATCATCGCCCGAATTGTTTTTTCAAGGAGGCATAGAAGTGGGATAGTTAAGCTGAGAACGGCGTCATTGCCACTGGCCATGTTGGTGGAGTACTCAAAACAGCGCAACAAGGCACACAGGTCTCGCATGGAGGCCCAGTTAAATTAAATAGCGGAATAGAAAATATGATCCAAAAAAAGTGTATGTATATCACACGTACACAACCACACTGGGCCCCAATTACTATTGTTTGTACCCCTAAAAGGCTAGATGAGGAGTAGGGGGAGTATGGAACAGGCAGCACCCTCAAACCTTCAGAAGTATGAGATGAACCCCAACAACTTGGAAAGGTGGATCTCTCTCACACGTACCAACACAGACTATCCCCCAATTTAACTGATCCCCAAAGGTTTTTGATTAAATAGCGGAATAGAAAATATGATCCAAAAAAAGTGTATGTATATCACACGTACACAACCACACTAGGCCCCAATTACTATTGTTTGTACCCCTAAAAGGCTAGATGAGGAGTAGGGGGGGTATGGAACAGGCAGCACCCTCAAACCTTCAGAAGTATGAGATGAACCCCAACAACTTGGAAAGGTGGATCTCTCTCACACGTACCAACACAGACTATCCCCCAATTTAACTGATCCCCAAAGGTTTTTGATTAAATAGCGGAATAGAAAATATGATCCAAAAAAAGTGTATGTATATCACACGTACACAACCACACTAGGCCCCAATTACTATTGTTTGTACCCCTAAAAGGCTAGATGAGGAGTAGGGGGGGTATGGAACAGGCAGCACCCTCAAACCTTCAGAAGTATGAGATGAACCCCAACAACTTGGAAAGGTGGATCTCTCTCACACGTACCAACACAGACTATCCCCCAATTTAACTGATCCCCAAAGGTTTTTGATTAAATAGCGGAATAGAAAATATGATCCAAAAAAAGTGTATGTATATCACACGTACACAACCACACTAGGCCCCAATTACTATTGTTTGTACCCCTAAAAGGCTAGGAGTAGGGGGAGTATGGAACAGGCAGCACCCTCAAACCTTCAGAAGTATGAGATGAACCCCAACAACTTGGAAAGGTGGATCTCTCTCACACGTACCAACACAGACTATCCCCCAATTTAACTGATCCCCAAAGGTTTTTGATTAAATAGCGGAATAGAAAATATGATCCAAAAAAAGTGTATGTATATCACACGTACACAACCACACTAGGCCCCAATTACTATTGTTTGTACCCCTAAAAGGCTAGATGAGGAGTAGGGGGGGTATGGAACAGGCAGCACCCTCAAACCTTCAGAAGTATGAGATGAACCCCAACAACTTGGAAAGGTGGATCTCTCTCACACGTACCAACACAGACTATCCCCCAATTTAACTGATCCCCAAAGGTTTTTGATTAAATAGCGGAATAGAAAATATGATCCAAAAAAAGTGTATGTATATCACACGTACACAACCACACTAGGCCCCAATTACTATTGTTTGTACCCCTAAAAGGCTAGATGAGGAGTAGGGGGGGTATGGAACAGGCAGCACCCTCAAACCTTCAGAAGTATGAGATGAACCCCAACAACTTGGAAAGGTGGATCTCTCTCACACGTACCAACACAGACTATCCCCCAATTTAACTGATCCCCAAAGGTTTTTGATTAAATAGCGGAATAGAAAATATGATCCAAAAAAAGTGTATGTATATCACACGTACACAACCACACTAGGCCCCAATTACTATTGTTTGTACCCCTAAAAGGCTAGATGAGGAGTAGGGGGGGTATGGAACAGGCAGCACCCTCAAACCTTCAGAAGTATGAGATGAACCCCAACAACTTGGAAAGGTGGATCTCTCTCACACGTACCAACACAGACTATCCCCCAATTTAACTGATCCCCAAAGGTTTTTGATTAAATAGCGGAATAGAAAATATGATCCAAAAAAAGTGTATGTATATCACACGTACACAACCACACTGGGCCCCAATTACTATTGTTTGTACCCCTAAAAGGCTAGATGAGGAGTAGGGGGAGTATGGAACAGGCAGCACCCTCAAACCTTCAGAAGTATGAGATGAACCCCAACAACTTGGAAAGGTGGATCTCTCTCACACGTACCAACACAGACTATCCCCCAATTTAACTGATCCCCAAAGGTTTTTGATTAAATAGTGGAATAGAAAATATGATCCAAAAAAAGTGTATGTATATCACACGTACACAACCACACTAGGCCCCAATTACTATTGTTTGTACCCCTAAAAGGCTAGGAGTAGGGGGAGTATGGAACAGACAGCACCCTCAAACCTTCAGAAGTATGAGATGAACCCCAACAACTTGGAAAGGTGGATCTCTCTCACACGTACCAACACAGACTATCCCCCAATTTAACTGATCCCCAAAGGTTTTTGATTAAATAGCGGAATAGAAAATATGATCCAAAAAAAGTGTATGTATATCACACGTACACAACCACACTAGGCCCCAATTACTATTGTTTGTACCCCTAAAAGGCTAGATGAGGAGTAGGGGGGGTATGGAACAGGCAGCACCCTCAAATCTTCAGAAGTATGAGATGAACCCCAAAAACTTGGAAAGGTGGATCTCTCTCACACGTACCAACACAGACTATCCCCCAATTTAACTGATCCCCAAAGGTTTTTGATTAAATAGCGGAATAGAAAATATGATCCAAAAAAAGTGTATGTATATCACACGTACACAACCACACTAGGCCCCAATTACTATTGTTTGTACCCCTAAAAGGCTAGATGAGGAGTAGGGGGGGTATGGAACAGGCAGCACCCTCAAACCTTCAGAAGTATGAGATGAACCCCAACAACTTGGAAAGGTGGATCTCTCTCACACGTACCAACACAGACTATCCCCCAATTTAACTGATCCCCAAAGGTTTTTGATTAAATAGCGGAATAGAAAATATGATCCAAAAAAAGTGTATGTATATCACACGTACACAACCACACTAGGCCCCAATTACTATTGTTTGTACCCCTAAAAGGCTAGATGAGGAGTAGGGGGGGTATGGAACAGGCAGCACCCTCAAACCTTCAGAAGTATGAGATGAACCCCAACAACTTGGAAAGGTGGATCTCTCTCACACGTACCAACACAGACTATCCCCCAATTCAACTGATCCCCAAAGGTTTTTGATTAAATAGCGGAATAGAAAATATGATCCAAAAAAAGTGTATGTATATCACACGTACACAACCACACTGGGCCCCAATTACTATTGTTTGTACCCCTAAAAGGCTAGATGAGGAGTAGGGGGGGTATGGAACAGGCAGCACCCTCAAACCTTCAGAAGTATGAGATGAACCCCAACAACTTGGAAAGGTGGATCTCTCTCACACGTATCAACACAGACTATCCCCCAATTTAACTGATCCCCAAAGGTTTTTGATTAAATAGCGGAATAGAAAATATGATCCAAAAAAAGTGTATGTATATCACACGTACACAACCACACTAGGCCCCAATTACTATTGTTTGTACCCCTAAAAGGCTAGATGAGGAGTAGGGGGGGTATGGAACAGGCAGCACCCTCAAACCTTCAGAAGTATGAGATGAACCCCAACAACTTGGAAAGGTGGATCTCTCTCACACGTACCAACACAGACTATCCCCCAATTTAACTGATCCCCAAAGGTTTTTGATTAAATAGCGGAATAGAAAATATGATCCAAAAAAAGTGTATGTATATCACACGTACACAACCACACTAGGCCCCAATTACTATTGTTTGTACCCCTAAAAGGCTAGGAGTAGGGGGAGTATGGAACAGGCAGCACCCTCAAACCTTCAGAAGTATGAGATGAACCCCAACAACTTGGAAAGGTGGATCTCTCTCACACGTACCAACACAGACTATCCCCCAATTTAACTGATCCCCAAAGGTTTTTGATTAAATAGCGGAATAGAAAATATGATCCAAAAAAAGTGTATGTATATCACACGTACACAACCACACTAGGCCCCAATTACTATTGTTTGTACCCCTAAAAGGCTAGATGAGGAGTAGGGGGAGTATGGAACAGGCAGCACCCTCAAATCTTCAGAAGTATGAGATTGTGTTCACTGTACCCCACAAAGATTGAGTTCACTGCACCCCACAATGATTGTGTTCACTGCACCCCACAAAGATTGTGTTCACTGCACCTCACAAAGATTGTGTTCACTGTACCCCCCAAAGATTGTGTTCACTGCACCCCACAAAGATTCTGTTCACTGTACCCCACAAAGATTGTGTTCACTGCACCCTAAAAGGATGTTGTTCACTGCACCCCACAAAGATTGTGTTCACTGCACCCTAAAAGGATGTTGTTCACTGCACCCCAAAAAGATTGTGTTCACTGTACCCCCCCAAAGATTGTGTTCACTGCACCCCACAAAGATTGTGTTCACTGCACCCCAAAAAGATTGTGTTCACTGTACCCCCCAAAGATTGTGTTCACTGCACCCCAAAAAGATTGTGTTCACTGTACCCCCCAAAGATTGTGTTCACTGCACCCCACAAAGATTCTGTTCACTGTACCCCACAAAGATTGTGTTCACTGCACCCCAAAAAGATTGTGTTCACTGTACCCCCCCAAAGATTGTGTTCACTGCACCCCACAAAGATTCTGTTCACTGCACCCCACAAAGGATTTTGTTCACTGCACCCCAAAAAGATTGTGTTCACTGCACCCCAAAAAGGATTTTGATCACTGCACCCCAAAAAGGATGTTGTTCACTGCACCCCAAAAATGATTTTGTTCACTCCACCCCAAAAAGATTGTGTTCACTGCACCCCACAAAGATTGTGTTCACTGCACCCCAAAAAGATTGTGTTCACTGTACCCCCCAAAGATTGTGTTCACTGCACCCCACAAAGATTCTGTTCACTGCACCCCACAAAGGATTTTGTTCACTGCACCCCAAAAAGATTGTGTTCACTGCACCCCAAAAAGGATTTTGATCACTGCACCCCAAAAAGGATGTTGTTCACTGCACCCCAAAAATGATTTTGTTCACTCCACCCCAAAAAGATTGTGTTCACTGCACCCCACAAAGATTGTGTTCACTGCACCCCAAAAAGATTGTGTTCACTGTACCCCCCAAAGATTGTGTTCACTGCACCCCACAAAGATTCTGTTCACTGTACCCCACAAAGATTGTGTTCACTGCACCCCAAAAAGATTGTGTTCACTGCACCCCAAAAAGGATGTTGTTCACTGCACCCCAAAAAGGATGTTGTTCACTCCACCCCAAAAAGATTGTGTTCACTGCACCCCACAAAGATTGTGTTCACTGCACCCCAAAAAGATTGTGTTCACTGCACCCCAAAAATGATTTTGTTCACTGCACCCCAAAAAGGATTTTGTTCACTGCACCCCAAAAAGGATGTTGTTCACTCCACCCCAAAAAGATTGTGTTCACTGCACCCCAAAAAGATTGTGTTCACTGCACCCCACAAAGGATTTTGTTCACTGCACCCCAAAAAGATTGTGTTCACTGCACCCCAAAAAGGATGTTGTTCACTGCACCCCAAAAAGGATTTTGTTCACTGCACCCCTAAAAGATTGTGTTCACTGCACCCCACAAAGGATTTTGTTCACTGCACCCCACAAAGATTGTGTTCACTGCACACCAAAAAGGATTGTGTTCACTGCACCCCAAAAAGATTTTGTTCACTGCACCCCAAAAAGATTGTGTTCACTGCAGCCCAAAAAGATTGTGTTCACTGCAGCCCAAAAAGATTGTGTTCACTGCAGCCCAAAAAGATTGTGTTCACTGCAGCTCACACACAGAAAAATGGATGTGGATCACTGACACCTGCCTATCTCCAATCCCACACCACACAGCAATATCGATTGTAGTTTGTAGAACACAGTTTCCCTAAAATTCAGCAGACTCTGTCCCTAACAGGATTGAGAAGAGATCGTAGATCAGGATTGAGTGCAGATTCACCCCACCCCCCACACAGCAATATCGATTGTAGTTTGTAGAAGACACTGACCCTATAATTCAGCAGACTCTATCCCTAAAATGCCTACAACTCGCCCTGCCTAAACACTCCGACCTGTCCCTCAATTCTATCCGGACACTAATGGTTTTTTTCTGCCTATCTTTCCCTAATCAGCAGCCAGCACATTGATGTGTGCTCTGTCCCTTAGCTAAGCAGCAGAATGACGCTGCTGCGGCGGCTGCCTCGAACTTATAAAGACTTGGTCACATGCTTCAGACGGCCAATCACAGCTACTAAGACATTTGCAGGCATGGCTGGGATGGCTTAAGGCACACCAGTTAAACGATTGTTGATTGGCTGTTGAAAGCCCGCCATGAAAAGAGCGCCAAAGCATGCAAAACCCGGAAATAAAACGACCGAACACGGATTTTTACCCGAACATACAGTAAAGTGTCCGTGTCCGTGTTCGGGTAAAAAAAATCCAATTATTCGGTACGAACACGAATAATACAGTCCGTGTTCGCTCAACACTACTAATGATATATTGCTCACACATGCCATGGGTATATGTGGAATGACACCCCAAAATACATTCTGCTGCTTCTCCTGAGTACAGGGATACCACATTTGTGAGACTTTTTGGGAGCCTAGCTGTGTAAGGGACCCCGAAAACCAATCACTGCCTATAGGTTTTCTAAGGGCATAAATTCCTTTTGTTACTTTATCAATACCTATCATAGTTTAAGAAGCCCTAAAATGTCAAGATAGCACAAAACCCCCCTAAATGACCCCATTTTGGAAGTAGACACTCCAAGCTATTTGCTTAAAGGCATGTTGAGTTCTTGGATCATTGTATATTTTGTCATACGTTTTGGGAAAATGACAAAAATGTTTTTTTTTTTTACACAAAGTTCTCAATTAAATGATATACTGCTCACACATTCAATAGCTATACTGTATGTGAAATGACACCCCAGAATACATTCTTCTGCTTCTCCTGAGTATGGGGATACCGCATGTGTGGAATTTTTGGCAGTCTAGCTGTGTACAGGACCCCGAAAACCAATCACTGACTTCAGACTCTCTAAGGGTGTAAATTGTTGATTTTACTCCTCACTACCTATCACAGTTTCAGAGGCAATGAAATGTTTAAGCTCTCATTTGTTTTGGAAAATTAAGAAAGTAAAGGAAATTTTTTTCTTTTTTAAAATTTTTAAAACCTTGTGACAAAAAGTGAGATCTGCAAAATACTCAACATGCCTCTCAGCAATTTTCTTTTCTTTTTTTTTTTACATAGTTACATAGTTACATAGTAGGTGAGGTTGAATAAAGACGATAGTCCATCCAGTTCAACCTGTGTAGGTGTGTGTGGCTGTAATCATCTCACATAGCCCTGAATGTTCTGATCCTTGAGATGTATCTCTAAGAGTCTTTTGAAAGCCACCATACTACCCGCAGAAACCACCTCATGTGGTAGAGAATTCCACAATCTTGTAGCCCTAACAGTAAAGAACCCCCCACGTTGCCTGAGGTTAAAACGCTTCTCCTCTAATCGCATTGTATGCCCTCGAGTCCTCATGCAATCCCTTCGACTGAACAGCTTTTTTTCTAAGCTGAGATCCCCATTGAGATATTTAAAAATTGCTATCATGTCCCCCCTCAGGCATCTCTTCTCCAGGGAGAATAAATCAAGCGATTGCAGACGCTCTTCATAATTAAGGTCCTCCAATCCCCTAATTAGTTTAGTTGCCCTTCTCTGGACTCTCTCCCAACACATCCCTCCTGAGGACTGGCGACCAGAACTGGACAGAATACTCCAGATGCGGTCGGACCAGAGTTTTATAAAGTGGAAGGATTATAGACTTATCTCTGAAATACATACCTTTCTTTATGAATGCTAATATTCTGCCGGCTTTGGCAGCTGCCGCTTGACATTGCATGCTATTGCCTAGTCTATCATCAACCAAGACTCCCAGATCTTTCTCCATTTTTGATTCCCCCAAGGGTTCCCCTCCTAATGTGTATTGTGCTTTTATATTTCCAGTCCCCAAGTGCAAAACCTTACACTTCTCCACGTTAAACCTCATTTGCCAAGTCGTTGCCCATTTCGTTATTTTGTCCAGGTCATCCTGTACGATATCTGCTTCATGCTGTGCAGTTATTGCCCTGCCCAATTTTGTGTCATCTGCAAAAACTGATATCGAACTACTGATCCCGTCCTCAATGCTGTTTATGAATACTTAGCTTAGGGTGTCTACGTTCCAAAAAGGGTGAATTTGGGGAGGGTTTTGTGCTATGTGAAAGGCCAAGTTCATGGCCTCTAAAACTGTGATAGGTAATGAGGAGTGAAATCAACAATTTATGCACTTAGAAAGCCTGAATTGATTTCTGGGGTCCTATATGCAGCTAGACTGGCAAACAGTATCACACATGTGATATCCCTGTACTCAAGAGAAGCAGCAGAATGTAATTTGGGGTGTCATTTCACATATACCTAAGGCATGTTTGAGCAATATATAATTTAGGTGACAATTTTGTGTAAAAAAAAAAAATTGTAATTTTCCTAAAACTTGTGGAAAAATATCAAATATTCCATGGACTCAACATGCCTTTTAGCAAATAGCTTAGGGTGTCTACTTTCCGAAAAGGGGTCATTTGGGGAAGTTTTGTGTTATCTTGGCATTTCATAGTCTCCGAAACTGTGATAGGTAATGAGGAGTGAAATCAATAATTTATGCCCTTAGAAAGCCGGAAGGCAGTGATTGGTTTTCAGGGTCCTGTACACGGCTAGACTGCCAAAAAGTCTCACACATTGGGGTATCCCCATACTCAGGAGAAGCAGCAGAATGTATTTTGGGGTGTAATTCCACATATACCCATGGCATGTGTGAGCAATATATCATTTGAATAACTTTTGTCATTTTTAAAACACCTGTAACAAAAAAAAAAAAAATATTCAATGGGCTCAAAAAGCCTCTCCAAAAACGGGTAATTTAGGGGGGGGGGGGGTTGTACTGCTCTGCCATTTTAGCACTTCAAGAATTGAGATAGGCAGTCAGAAAGTAAAAACTGCGTAAAATCCAGAACATACACCATAGTTTGTTGACGCTATAACTTTTGCAGAAACCAATAATTGAGATTTTTGTTTTATCAGACATGTAGCAAAATACATGTTGGCCTAAATGTATGACAAAAATTGAGTTTATTGGATATTTTTTATAAGAAAAAGTAGAAAATGTAATTTTTTCTCAAAATTTTCAATCTTTTTTCGATTATATCGCAAAAAATAAAAAATCGCAGAGGTGATCAAATACCACCAAAAGAAAGCTATATTTGTGGGGAAAAAGTGGACATAAATTTTGTTTGGGTACATCATTGCATGACTGCTCAATTACCAACTAAATTCACACAGGGCCAAATTGCAAAAATTGGCCTGGTCATTAAGGGGGTAAAACCTTCTGGTCTAGAAGTGGTTAAAAACGTTTTTAATTTTTTTTTTTTGCATTGCTACATGTTCCCCGGGGTAGTACCTGGGCAACATACCCTTTTCATGGCAATAACTTGCATATATAAACCTTCAAAATGGAGACATTAGATTTTTCATATTCAGGTCCCATAGACTTTAAGGCGCACCGCCCGACGGAGTCCGTTCTGCTCAGCGGGGGATCGATCTGCCAGCTCCGTGTGCAGAGACAGAGCTGTCAGATCCCCACTGTCCTCTATGGGGAGATTGGATGAGAACGGTCCGCCTGTCATCTGATCCCATCCAATCCGATCCTCCAGACAGATGGAAAATAGGGGTTTCCATTCGTCTGGATTTCATGGACAGGATCGGAATCAGATAGCAGCTGGTGTCTCCGCTGACACCCGCTGCCCCATAGGGATGCATGGAGCATCCGATCAGGTCCGCCTGAAAAACTGACAGGCGGATCGGATCTGATCGGATCACCCGTGGGAAAGGGGCCTGACAGAGTTTTGCGCTCGGGCCTGAAATTTTTCTCTGTTCAGGAGTTCTGGTGTGATCCGAATTGGGGTGTGTTTGGCCCATCACTATTCCTGTGTAACAACCATCTGTTCTTGATGCTATGTTGTGGCCCTCATTTATTAACGTTCAAGTGTACTGTCTTGTAAAATTCCAAAAAAGTATTGACATAAAACATATATATATTAAACATATTTGTAAAGCACTGATATAGCATTTTGTGCTTTCAGTGCAAGGAGAATCATTTGTAAGCAATCATTAACTTCAGTTTATGGCCTTTTGCAAAATATTAGTGAAGTAAAGTAATAAACTATTAGCAAACAAAATTTAGGCTTACTTCAGACTAGATGTACTGTATAAGCAAACACAGAATGAAAGTAGGTACACCGCTTGAGTAGGACTCCTGCATAAATAATTAACATACCCTCACTGTATAATTTAAATATATATTAATGTTGCATATGCAGTGAGCAGAAAATCATTCTTTGTTTTTAATATGTTTATTTCATGCAAACAACTACAGTATGTATAAAATCCAACTTTTGAATGTGATCAAGATATCTGCACAAATAATTAAGTAAATAAAACCATTAGTTCAATTTCTGCAATGCAGATATAGACCTGCTTTGGCAATATGGTCTTACTAATATGTGTTATCTGTCACATGTGCTCAGGGTGAACTCAGGGTGCTCTCATCTGTGAAAAGCACAGGGCACCAGTGGTGGACCTGCCAGTTCTGGTGTTCAATTGCAAATGCCAATCAAGCTCCACAGTGCCGGGGCAGTGAGCACAGGGCCCATTAAAGGACATCACACTAGTGGCATGCTTGAGTTCATTTTGTAGGCCTCTTGCAGTGCTCAATCCTGTTCCTCCATGCACAAAGGAAAAGATACTGATCCTGCTGTTAGATTAAGGATCTTCTACGGCCCTGTTCAACTCTCCTATAGTAATTGCCTGTCTCCTGGAATCTCCTCCATGCTCTTGAGACTAGGCTGTGAGATAAGGCAAGCCTTCTGGCAATGGCACATATTGATGTGCCATCCTGGAGGAGTTGGACTGCCTGTGCAGCCTCTATAGGGTCCAGGTATCGCCTCATGCTAGTGACACTGACCCTAGCCAAATACAAAACTAGAGAAAAAACAGTAGGAAAGAATGAGTAGGGTAAAATAATTTCAGTGGCCTCAACCTGTAAAACCATTGCTGTTTTGGGTGTTGTCTCTTTGTTGCCCATCTAATGCACCTGTTGTTTATTTCATTAACACCAAAGCAGCTCAAACTGTTTAACAACCCCCTATGCTACTTAACTGACCAGATCAATATCCCAGGAGTTTAACTGACTTGATGCTATACTCTGATTAAAAAGTGTTCCTTTAATTTATTTGAGCAGTGTGTTTTTTTTCCAAGGGTTTTCTGGTATTTAAGGCACTTGTTCCAACAGTGGGCAGTCCTTTCTATTGCACTTAACCTTGCCTACACATCCTTGGATTACCTCTATTTTCCTCAGTACTACTCTGTGAGCAGGCTGGGCTCAGAAGTAGACAAGAAGGAAGTGTAATCTAGTGAAAAGAAGTATTATGGGCAATAGCTCCAAACTGAGGTTTAGTTTTGCAGCAAAAGCTACTTTTTTATTTCCTCTTTTAATGGGCAACTTACTTTTTTAGCTGGTGTTTTGAATTATATCTATAGTTACCTAGGGATGACTACTCTTTCCAGTTATAATACACTATTCAAAATTCTCCATGCTGTCTTTTATCTTCTCATGTAAATCACCTGAGCAAGAAAGAATGTTAAAACAGTTCCCACTAATGCTATAAGCCAAGAAAGTATGTGCAGATCTCTGGTCCCTTATTCATCGCCAGTCAATTGGTAAAGATTGCAAAACAATGGCAATGTAACACAAACTGTAAGCTTGTCCCTAAATGCAATTTCTATTCTTCCTTTATTTCCAACATTGCAATATTGGTTAACAACTTTTAAAGTGAGGTTTCTCACTCCATCAATTATTTCTACAATTTCACCAAAAGAAACATGATTTATAATTCATTTCAGTGAGGGGAAAAGAACATAACTCATTTTAAATATGAATTATCCTTAGTGGTAAAAGCAATTTTCTCTAGCATTGATTCCTAGAATAAAGGTTTATGGTAATGTAGAGAATTTCATCAGGTAATGAGGGGAACAAATGAGATGAGGCCTACATTTCCCAGAATTGATGGTCATATACATATTTTGGGACAGCTGTTTTACATTTCCGTTTTGTGAATAATTTAAATTACTGTATACAGAACCTACTTAACATCTACAGTAAGCAATATAATGTAAATCTATAATATGATGTAAATCTGAATTGCCTTATCCAAAAACTATAAAGCAAAATAATTCTCAGAATAAAGCTTTCAGTAAGAAAAGAAATTTTTTTTTGCTCATAAATGTATCCTTTTTGCTTTTCAGCATACATTTAATTGATCTAATATATGTGTGTTTTGATGGTATTTAGGCCAATTTTAAACCACAGGGGCCCTTACTAGAGAACTTGAGGTTTGTGGACCATTTACTACTAATTCATGGTCAACTTGGTGAGCACAAATTAAATGTATTTTATCTATATTATTTGTAGTATTTTTGTAATCAACCTTAGCTCTGGAAGATTTACCCCCGTTTCATAAGCAGGCCATTTTTTCAATTCAGCACTGCGTTACTTTAACTGACAATTAAGCGGTTGTGCAACACTGTACCTCCAAAAAAAAAAAAACGATGTCCTTTTTTCCCCACGAATAGAGCTTTATTCTGGTGGTATTTGATCACCTCTCTGTTTTTTTATTTTTTTGCTCTATAAACAAAAAAAGGAGACAATTCTACTATAACACGCATCCAATAATTGTTTTCTTTTTTTTAAATTTCACATTTCTTATTATTTATTTATTAATTTTATTTCTCATAAATGTAGGCCAATATGTATTCTGCTACATATTTTTAGTAAAAAATATCCCAATAAGCGCATAGATTTTTTTGTTGTTTGTTACATAATCAATAAGCGTATTATGCTTGGTTTGCGCAAAAGTTACATCATCTACAAACTCTGGGATATATTTATGGAGTTTTTATTTATTTATTGTTTTTTACTAGTAATTGTGATGATCAGTGACTTATAGCGGGACTGCGATATTGCGGTAGAAAATAAGACACTAACTGACACTTTTGACACTTTTTTGGGAATGTCACTGTACTAATGACACTGGCTGGGATAGGGGTTAACATCAGGTGCGATCCAAGGGGTAACTATGGGCCTAGCCTATGTTTTATTACAGTGTGGGAGTTGCTTTACTAAGGGAATACATAGATCCATGCCCCTGCTTTGCAGAGACACTGGATCCATGCCTTCCCTTCTGTCAGAACGGCAATCTGCCTTGTTTACATAGGCAGATCACCATTCTGTCTCTCTGCTGGATGATCAGCGGGTGCCGGCAGACATTGTGTCCAACGTACTCACCGATCAGCTCCTGCTATCTCTTATCACAGCTGGAGAGAGCTGCCACTGCAGTGCATTTGCGCCCCTACCCAGAATTAATAGATCACGTACAATATACATATGTGATCCCACCCTGTAGCAGTAAAACTGCTATAGGGTGGTCTGCAAGTGGTAATTTCAGAAGTACTCATTGCTGCTTTCAGCTCTGTGTAGTGATATAACTGGGTGATTATTACTAATTATTAGAATTCAAGTTATTCCTGCAGCATGCGGTTTATCCAGAGAGATACATTTATTTAGACTTTAGAACAGCCAACAGAGGTACAGACAAGGTAGATGACAGGATACTTGAACATTCATGCAGCATTTAGACACCTTCAGAGAACCCAATTCCTCCAGGCACATTTTAACCAAAAGGAACCCGCGCTAATATACCCCTTGTCCCCAATGGGTGATAAAGAGAAGCAATTCAATTGGCCAGTTTGTTAGGCCTTTGATCTGCTTTTGTCCTTTTGGGTGACAGATAATGCCTCTTAGCCATGGACAGCTGCAGTCATAAAAACCTCTGGAAATTAATTAGCTTGGCCCTCAAGGACCGAGGTGGTCTTTTATCACAATGAACATAGCACAGAGTCATTATCTGTCCCTTTGATGTGTAGAGTATACCCGGTTTGGTCAGTCTCTTCTTTAGTCAACAACAAGTTCCCTTTGGAAAGCCTTATTAGATAAACAATCTATTCCCAAATACCAATGTGGCCTTGCACAACATTAACCTCCTTTTGATGTGTTAAATGGACTTTGGACCATTTGGGTCTGGTATAGATTTTAGGGGAACTCCACACCAAAATAAAAAAAATGATGTGGGGTCCCCCCAAAATCTATACCAGACCCTTAACCGAGCATGCAACCTGGTAGGCGGAACCAAATAAGGCCATTTGCCCTCAACATGGGGAGGGTGCTTTGGGGTGCCCGCCAAAGCACCTTGTCCCCATGTTGATGAGGACAAGGGCCTCTTCCCAAAAACCCTGGGCTGTGGTTGTGGGAGGTCTGTGGGTGGGGGGCTTATTAGAATCTGGAAGCCCCATTTAACAAGGGGGCCCCCAGATCCCGGCCCCCCCTATGTGAATGGGTATTGGGTACATCGTACCCCTACCCATTCATCAAAAAAGTGTACAAAAAAATAAACACACAAGATTCTTTTTGACAAGTCCTGTTTTAGAAATAAAAAAATAGTGCCCCCCCCGATGTAAATCCATCATCAATCACGCCGCCCGCCGCACCCACTGACCGGAAAAAAGAAAAAAAAAGAGAACGCTTCTCACTGACTGCCTATTCGTGGTTTGACATTTCTATATAGGGGATGGGCGGAGCCACACTGGTAACATCACCCAGCAGCCCCGTCTCTCTTGACATCACAGACCCAGCATGCATCGGCCTGTGAAGTCACGAGGGGGTGGGACCATCCGGTGATGTCCCTGGCATGGCCCCGCCCATTCTCTATTTAAGAACTGTCAAACCATGAATAGGCAGTCTGTGGAAAGCGTTCACAGAGAGTGAAGCTTTTCTTTTTCTTTTCTTGGGTGCGGCTGACGGTGTGATTGATGATGGATTTACATCAGGGGACACTATTTTTTTACTTTTGAATAAAGGACTTGTCAAAAACGAACTTGGGTTTATTTTTTTGTACACTTTTTTGGTGAATGGGTAGAGGTACAATGTACCCGATACCCATTCACCTGGGTATTCACCTCTATAGATTTTATTACTGTGGTAATCCCTGGCTGCCATTGCTAACAACTTGTTTTCACTAACAAACTTCAGGGAACCAACTGATGGGGAAACCAGATTGGAGCAAGTTACAGATGATTACAAATCATCCCTACATTAAAAATAAAAACACCTCTAATTAAGCTTTGTAACATTTTAAAATGTTTACACTGGGAATTAGAGCAGACTGCTTTGATGCTGAAAGGTGAACACAGCATTTTGTTTTCTAAATAAATGTTTATTGAAAATTAGAAAGAAGGGGGGCGTGTCCAAGCCGCGGATCCGGACGGTCGCATGTAGGAGACGCTCTGAGCTAGATTGAGCCTTCTTATCACTCCCCGGGGCCTTTTCGCTGGAAAATTCTATTCCTCTCCTACTTGATCACCCCCGTGGGACTTCATAGTGTATGCCTACCCCCAAGAAACGCAAGAAGAAGCCCGTCCAGCGGTCCCTGACGACCTACCTTCTTCGAGTCCGGGAGAAGACTATGTCCCAAGATGGCGCCCGCAGCCCGCAGGCTCCGGCGGAGGCTACAAACCAGGCCGCCCCTGCTCCTGTCCCTGCGGACCGCAGTGAGTATACTCCGCAACTTACAAAAGCGGATCTGGAAGATAGCCTTGCCATCATGTATGATCGCATCGTTCAAAAATTTCAGGCCGAACTCCACAAGTCCACGAACACTCTCACCGCGGAGATAGCGGCTTTAGGGGGCAGGACGGACATGCTGGAGACCAGGCATGATGAGCTAGCCCTGGCTCACACTGACCTGAGAAAGGATCATGAGACTCTCTCTGATACGGTTGTCCAGCTTCAATCACACCTGGAAGATCTGGACAACCGCAATCGTAGAAATAACCTCCGGGTGCGGGGGGTGCCGGAGACCACCACAGACCTTGCGGCTGCAATGAAGAAGCTTTTTGGCTCCCTCCTCCCTGAACACCCTGCTTCGGCCTTTGCGTGCGACAGGCTCCACAGAGCCCTCAGGCCTAAACCTACCCCAGATAAACCTCCTCGGGATATAATAATGTGCTTCAAGGACTATGTTGTGAAGGAGGACATTCTCAGAGCTGCACGCACCACACAGCATATTCAGCTAGAGGGGGTTACCATTCAAATCTACCCAGACATCTCCCCAACGACATTGGATAAAAGAAGAAAGATGAAGGAAGTCACATCAATACTTCAGTCAGCCAGGATCAGATATCGATGGGGATTCCCATTTAAACTCACAGTACCCCACAATGGCTCCACTTATACAGTATCCAATGTCGTGGAGGGTAAGGAGCTCCTGGTTAAATTGGGTCTCATGGCACCCCAAAATAATCCAAGACTCCCATCTACCCCACGCCCATCTGCTATTTGGGCGACACCATCACCACAGAGAGCAAATAATGGTGGATCTCGGTCTAGGAATCGCGTTCCTTGACCATCCCTGACATGGCAATTCCTAGGTGTGAAACTTACCCGGACTGATGGACACCCACACCTCCCATGCCATATTCTCTATCCTACTAGGATTTGAGTATTTGAGTCCTATGTCATCGGGCATGGGGAAAGGATGTGGGTCTCTGTGAGGCTCAGTGACTTTTTTTTTTCCTTATTTTTGGTTATATTTTTGAACCCTTACGGGGATGTTGGTCTTTTCCACCACTGATATTTCTTTTTTTTATTTTCTGTTACTGCTGGACCTTTTTTCATGTTGGTTATTTTTTGGGGCCACACTGAAGGCTCTAGATGCTCACTCTCTTACTTCCCCCACTCTTCAGCACTTGCTGTAGTTGCCTAGGATTCCCTGCACGATATTTGCAGCAGGGAAGGCTACGGTACACCGCTTGATGCTGTAGGTTTGCTACCTATTTCAAAGAGTGTAGGACGATTTAGTCCTTGGTTATCCTTCTCTTAGAACCGGGGTACTGTCCCCCGAAGTTCTCCAATGACAAGAACTCTATGTTTTGTTAAATTTTATTTTTTGTTGTTCATTATTTTGTATATGAAAATAAGTCTCTCATTTTTATTTGATATGTTCCTGACTATGTGTGGACCGCTGGGCGCTAACAGGGAGTTGCCACCGAGACTCCTGATTAATACACGCCTTACTTATAAGAATTACCAAGTGCCTTACTCTGACTCACTGGATATGTTGGTGCCTTGTGGACAAGTGGGTTATAGTCTCCCTTTATATACCCAGATATGGGGCTACGGGTAATCTCACATAATGTGAGGGGTTTTAATACCCCTCAAAAGAGACGTAAAGCATTCCGCTTTTATAAGCATTTAAGCGCAGATATTATTATGCTACAAGAGACTCATTTTGCTGCCCAAAACCACCCCAAATTTTTCGATAAGGCATATAAACAAGTCTATTTCACCACATATACATCAAAGACGAGGGGTGTTATGATCCTGGTACGTGGTCATCTGTTTTTTGATGTGCAAAAGATATATAGAGACCCGGATAGCAGGTTCATTATAGTACAAGGTACTATTCAGGGTAAATCAATTACAATTGCTAACCTTTATGCCCCGAATGTCTCACAGGGTTCTTTTTTTCAACATTTTTTCCAGATCCTGGAACGATATTCATCTGCACATGTCCTGGTTGGAGGCGATTTCAATCTGGTGGCACATTCTATGCTTGACAAGAGCCGATCGGTGAGCACGGCCAACGCCTTTCCACGTACTTTACATAAGTCATTAACCAACTGTCAATTATTAGATACATGGAGGGCATTGAATGTGGGTGTGAGGGAATACACCCATTACTCGCACCCGCATGATAGTTATGCTAGGTTGGACTATATATTTAGTACACCAGTCTTGTTGGCAAATTCCACATCGGCGGATATTCATGTATGCCCATGGTCTGACCATCATGTAGTATCTTTTAATACGGATCATGTTGGCCTTCCGTATTCTGCGTCGAACTGGAGGATGAACGACTCTATCTTCTCTAATTTAGAGACATTCACCACAGTAACTGACCATCTGCGTGAGTACTTTGCCCTTAATGATAATGGTGAGGTGTCACCCCCTATGCTCTGGGCTGCCCATAAGGCAGTGATGAGGGGTAAGTTAATAGAGCTAGCTACTCAGGCCAAACGTAAACGACTGGCAGATATCCGCTCACTGACATCTGACCTGCATAAATTATATCATACGCATGGCCAAAATCACTCACCAGATGTACTACACCAAATTTCACAGAAGAGAGCTGCTCTAGACTCTATATTGTCTTCGGCCACGGAAAAATCTCTTAAGTGGGCAAAAGCTAGGTTCCTTCTGCACAGTAATACTGCCTCGGCCATGTTCACCAGGAAGCTCCACCAGTCTCTCCAACCGGCACATGTATATAAGGTGAGGGATGAGGGAGACAACTTGGTCTCACATCCTAAGGAAGTACTTGATGTATTCTCACGATTTTATAAGAAGTTGCTTTCTCCCCCAGAGATCAACAATCCAAATATATCTTACTCATGGTTAAACAGCCTGAAGTTACCTGTCCTAACTGAGGAGCAGCTTGATAGTTTGAATGCCCCATGTACAGAAGCAGAAGTTGCGACTGTGATCAAGTCCCTTAAAACTTCTAAAGCCCCAGGCCCTGATGGCTTTACGTCCACATATTATAAGAAATTTGTAGATTTTTTATCCCCTAAATTGGCACAGGTTTTTAATTTTATTCTACAAGGCAACTCTCTTCCCCCGGATATGCTGCATGCCAACATGACTTTGATTCCTAAACCCAATAAGGATCACTCTTTCCCCCAAAATTACAGACCGATCTCTGTCCTTAATAATGATCTCAAGATTTTTGGAAGACTGTTGGCAGCTCGCTTAGCCCCCATTATTTCATCTCTGATTGCTCCAGAACAGACTGGTTTTATTCCATCCAGACAAATAACGGATAATATCCGACTAGCCTCTAATATCATTCAGGATGCAGATCTATTCCACCGTAAGGCCTTGATATTGGGACTTGATATCAACAAGGCATTTGATAGTGTGCTTTGGCCATATTTAGACGTCATCCTGGTGAAATTTGGTTTTCGGGGGGCTTTTGTGCATGGCTTTAAGGCATTATACAGGGATCCCCAGACTAAAATAAAGCTGCCAGGCTGCTCCTCGGACCTTTTCACGCTGGGTAGGGGTACCAGGCAGGGGTGCCCCCTATCACCACTAATCTTTGCACTGGCCATGGAACCCCTGGCCAGAGCTATCTGTGAGGATGCAGCAATAAGGGGATATAAGAAGGGCCTAGAGGAACATAAGATTAGTTTGTACGCGGACGATGTACTGGTCTTCCTCCCGGACCCTCTGGGCTCCCTCCCTAGACTGGTACAGGTATTGGGGGAATTTGAGGGAATTTCAGGATTAAGCGTTAATCTCTCTAAGTGTTCAGCCCTATCAGTAAACATGCCTCAAGAAATGATAGATACCGTAACTGCCAGATTTGGTTTCCCAGTCTCAAAACAATCTTTACAGTATCTTGGAGTGCGACTGGCTCCATCCCTATCAGCCATTTATAGCAATAACTACCCTCAAGCTTTCACTAAAGTGAGGCAGTGGTTGTCCCTCTGGCATTCTTTCCCGATCCCATTTATGGGCAGGATAGTAGCAGTTAAAATGTCTATATTACCTAAATTGCTATATCTCTTCCGTGCCCTGCCAATAGCGCTCCGGAGAGGGGACGTGGAGGACATACAAAGGGAAGTGAGCAGGTTCATATGGAAAGGTAAGAGGCCCAGGTGTGGGAAGCCCACAGTTTTTAGACCTCTCTCTCAGGGAGGGCTGGGGGTCCCTAGCCTGTGGCACTATTACCTAGCGGCTAGATTGGCCCAAACCGCACAATGGCATGCTGGTGCCCCACAGCCTCCTTGGCTGAGGTTCGAAAATGAATCTGTTCGCCCCTTCAACCTTCAGGGCCTGCTTTGGTCCTCCATGTCGCATCCTCGGGATGTCAAGCAGCTTAATAGCATAGTGTGGCATACCCTAAAACTTTGGTCTACCTGTCATGACAGGTACCAGCTGCGCTCCTCTAGACCTCCATTGATGTCCTTTATGGGTAATAAAAGTTTTACACCAGCGTTCGCGTCTCCGGATGACTATAGCTGGTGGGTGCAGCACTCCTTGGTCGCCCTCCACGCCCTGTTCCGAGACAACTCCTTCTATTCATTTGAAGGCCTTAGAAACAATTATCAAATCCCAGATTCTGAATCCCATAGATTCATTCTAATTAGAGACTTTTATGGCTCCCAGGGCCCTTTGACGGGCAACCTTGAATCCTCTTTATTTGAACTTATCAGCCGTACCTCATCTAGAGATAGAGGAGTGGTCTCGAGATTATACTGTTACCTTAATGGACTTCACCTCCCAGACAAATCTCGGGCCATGCTGGCGTGGGAGGCTGATCTTGGGGTGGAATTTTCAGTTGAATCATGGTCCTCCATGTTACAAAATATGCATAAATGTACTAAATCCATGTCAGTAAAGGACACAGTAGTGAAGCTCCACACTAGGTGGTATTTTACTCCAGACAGGGTTCATAGATTTTACCAGGGAGTCTCCGACCGTTGCTTTCGAGGCTGTGGAGCCACAGGCACCATATTTCACACCTTTTGGGAGTGCGGTAGATTGACGGCTGTGTGGAATAGAGCATCAGAAGTAGTCTCTCAAATGTTGAACTCTAGAATATCCATTACCCCTCAGATGGGACTTTTGTTTGCTAAAATTCCTAGTGCCCCGGCACCAACTCAAAGATTGGCGCATACGCTATGTTGCTCGGTCCTGTGGGCTGTGGCCCTTAACTGGCGGTCGGAGACGGTCCCTTGGACTCAGGTATTGTCAAGAATGGAGGCGATTAGAAGTATGGAGAGGGTTCACCACACCTTATATGACACTATGCATATATTCCATAAAAAATGGGAGAACTGGTCCACGGTCTGATGTATTTCAGACCTTATAGGATTTCCTTAAATCAGCGCCCAGTGGTC